>NC_080539.1:87079667-87746453 GCF_028640845.1 Ahaetulla prasina | reverse complement strand
CAGCGCAGATTCTAATTGACCCATCTGGTTTACTGGGGTGACGATTGGCGTCTCCCACTTTGCGTGATCGACTGGCACCAGAATCCCTGATTTATGAGCTTATCTAGCTCCTTGTCAATCTTAGGTTTAAGGGCAAAGGACTCTCCTTGCCTTTAACCTAATAGGGGCTACCTGGGGTCTAAGTTGAAGGAAATAGGGGTCCCCTTGTACTTGCCCAGGCAGTCCTTGAAGACATCTTGAACTCGTTCATGAGTATGTCTTTCAGGTTACAGTCACTTCTGTAGATGCCAGTCACTCCCATGCCCAGTGCAGAAACCAGTCTAGTCCCAACAAACTAGGCAGGGTCCCCTTGACGATCGTGATGGGCAGGGTCTTCTTGTGTGGTCCGTGCTCGACTCGGACTGGTCCCTCGAACAGGGATGCGATTCCCTTGGTGATCGTGGACTCGTAGCCGTTGTGTTTGCAGGTGGCGCGACTGATGGCAGTGACCGCCAAAGTGTCCCAGGACATGATGGTGATCGCTGACCCGGTGTCCACTTCTAGTCGGCACCGTACTCCTTCTATTTTGGTGAAGATCTTCTTCTCCACCGGGTTGGCGCGACCTATGATCACAGTCGTTTGATTGAAGTTCGCGCCTTTTTGTTTGAGCCAATCGCGGGTCGCCTTGCCGATCCGCTCTGATTAGCGATTTGAATTTTCGGTAGGAAGGTTGGGGTGCTCGACAGACTTGAGCCAGGTGCCCTTCTTCTCGCACCGACATGTAGCGTCCTTAAACTTGCATTGTTGGCGCTGGTGTTGACCTCCGCAACTTCCGCATTCCTCCCGGTCTTCTTTGCCCGTTTCTCGGTTCGACAAACCCTTCCTCATCCTCACCGTCTGATTCGGTCTGGATCTCTTCTTGGTGCACGGGGTTGACTTTGTGCTCGCCTTTGGTGTGAGAGGCTTTGCAGGGTCTCCGCCGCTTGGGTGGACATTTCATGCGCTCTGGCTTCGTCCAGGCGTTTGCCAGCGTTAGATTGCTTTTTGATAGCAGTCGGCTCCGCAAACGCATGTCTCTGACCCCCCGGATGAGTTGCTCTAGCAGCACCTCGTCTAGGTCTCGGTACCCACAGTCTTTGGAGGCTTTCCATAGGCGGCCATGTAATCGCTGATGGATTCGCCCTCTAGCTGTCGGCGCTCTCCAAATTCAAAGCGCCCGTATTTGGGACGTTGGCGCAAATGGTTTTAGCAGGGTTTGCAGAGTTTGCCACGATACCGATTGTACGGCGTTGGCTCTGCCAGGGCTTCGCGATGTCGATGACCTCGGGACCGCAGTGGCTCAAAAGTATGCCCTTTGCGGTTGTCTGGAACTCCTTGCAGTTCGTTGGCTTCTAAGCTTTGAAGCGGGTCATGTCGTTCCCCATTTCTCTCTAGCTGGGTCAAGCGGTGCGGGCGGAGTGTAACTGGCCATCTCGCGTTTCTGCCCTGTGTTTGCTGGGTTCGGTTCTTCCGTGCTTCAGCTCGGTTCTGGTGCTCCTTAGCCTCGAGATCCCACCTTAAGTCGCCAGTGTTAAGTTCGGAAATAGCGAGGCTGGAGACCAGGGTAGTGACAACAGCTCTTTAATATAGGGTGAACCCAGCAACCTGGCTGGGGAAAAACCTCTCCTTATATACTGTTCAACCGGCGGCTTCAACCAATCAGCAACGTGCTTGTTTCCCGCCAAAATATTTAAAGATACATAACAGTATATATATATCCTTGCCTAAAAGTTAACTCCATAATTGATGTACCACATTCAATGGCACTTGTTTTAATCAACCATCCATCATAAACATTATTGGATTGTTAGTGTAAGCCAGGTAGAGGGCATCTCTAGCTTTCCAGGTAGCGTTCCTGACTCCCATTATTCCTCATCTTTGGCTGGGTGGCTGTGGCTTCTGGAAGTAGAAGCTCAAACTTGGCTAGAGGACAATGATTTTTCCGTTCCCAAAGTAACCAAGATTTCGGAAACAGTGGAATGAGAGGAAACCACAACTGCTTTAAGACCTGATTAGCTCAATTGGATTTAAATAACACTAAGAATTTGCTGGCTTGAATCCTAAAAATATATGCAAATACAAATATTAGTTTTATGGTTATATAACCTGCAGTTTTCTTGGCAAGTTTCTGTTTACATAATGGTGGAGCAAAACATTAACTTTTTGTTAATACAAGGGCATGGTGGATCAATGTAGAATCAGCTGAGTTTTTTTTTTCTTTGTCCTAACAGGTATAGAGAATGTAAACTGAGATATACATACAGTAGCACCCAACACAGCCTGATAGTAGCACTATCCAAACACTAAAGCAGTGATTCTCAATCCTGACAACTTTAAGATGAGTGGACTTCAACTTCCAGAATTCCCCAATCCACACATCTTAAAAGTTGCAAGGTTGAGAAATCTGCTTTAAAGTCTATAAAATCTGCATTCATCTATGGCCTGTTAAAGAATCTATGAGAATTTTATTACACTTTATTGTATTTGGCTGTAATGAACCCAAGTCAATAAAGATTAATGATGTATGTGGGATATAAAACCAGGAATTTAAGGGTGTATATGAGAATAGTTTTGATTTCATAAGCTACCATATAATGTGCTTGTTTTTAAATTGTAGGTGTAATAGATGTAGGTGTAGTAGCTGTAGCCTGAATATCTGGGCCACAATATCATAGATACTAGGAAGTAAGTGAGAGGAATATTTTATTCAGAGTAGCTCCATATGGACATGTAGCAATCTCAGCAAGCACTAGAACATCACTATTGCTCTGTGTAGCATCTGACACATGCATGCAGAACCAATATAATAACCAACTGGATCAGACGGGGCGTGGTTTCATGTGCTGCCTGCATCCCACAGATGGGACTTTGCTTGTTTGCATGGCCCAGTTTCCGGCATGCTGCGGTCCAGTGGTGTTCCACGGATCGGGGGTGGGGACCCCTGTATTAAGCTATAGCTTTCCAACAAGGATACATCAGCATTGAAGGATACAATGCTGTCCTTTAAACTTTAGGAATTTGCTGCAGCAAACGCTAGTGAGATGGTTTTATAGGTGTATATATACAGATATATTCTGTATGCAATTGGTATCAAATGAATATGGAAGAGCAGGGTGTGTTTCAGGGGTGGGTTCTACTTACCTTTACTACTGGTTCGCAACTGGGCCACGTGCATGCGTGCTTTGCTAGCTCAGGCTGTAAGATAGCCTGTTATTAAAACACAGCTGCCTGCAATTACTGCAGGTTCTAGTCCCACCAGGCCCAAGGTTGACTCAGCCTTCTATCCTTTATAAGGTAAGTAAAATGAGGACCCAGATTGTTGGGGGGGGCAATAAATTGACTTTGTAAATATACAAATAGAATGAGACTATTGCCTTACACAATGTAAGCCACCCTGAGTCTTCGGAGAAGGGTGGGATATAAATGTAAATAAATAAATAATAATAATAAATAATAAATAAAATAAATTCTGTGCATGCACAGAAGCTTCCTGATGATGTCCGGGTCAGTGGGTGGAGCCTCCTGCCAGTTTTACTACCGGTTCTTGCGAACCGGTCCAAACCGGGGACAACCCACCACCACTGGTGTGTTTCCATTTGAAAGGAGCACAGCAACAGCTGATCAAATAAGAAACAAAAGAAAAGGCAACTCCGTTTGATTCTATGAATTCTGATGAGATGCTTCAAGTTGTGGTATTCTCATCTACAGCAAATGGAACTTTTACACGTAGCTGAGATATTCTTTCTTGGGCTATGAATTTTCAAATAAACTTGATGAAACAATTTTCGGTAATTCCAGAACTCATTGCTGAAGAAAGATTGTACTTATGTTTAATGATGCTCAATAAAACAAAAGCAACAATTAAGAATAAAAGAAGGCTTTCTTCCAGAAACAATAATTACGATGTAGATAAACAGTAGACTTTAAACTCAGTGTTTGCACTGGGATGGCTTAAAGCAGAAGACAGGTGGCAAGACTAAAGGGTGACATTTGGGAGTATTTCATGAATATCTTATCTCTTGTCCTCAGTGATAAGTGAATAGTTTCATACCATTCCTGTCATATCATTGCCAGAAAATAGAAACAATGAGATGACAAGTTGATTGCAAGTTAAACCTTTGCTGTTCTAAAAAATGTGCTTCTAATATAAAGATAAATTGGTCTCGTTCTGCCAAGAGTTGCAACATTTTATGAATAAAGCTAATTTGGACAAGTGGTTTGTGAGAAATAAAACCATACCAGTATCAGGATAATGCTTTAAAGATTGGGTAATTTGCCTCTTCAGTTCTCTGATAATTGTCTGGACAGGTTCCTGCAGTTTTCTTGGCAAGATTTTCAGAAGTGGTTTGCCATTGCTTCCTTCCTAGGACTGAGATAGTTTCAGACCCAAGGTCATCCCGATGGCTTCATGCCTAAAATGAGAATAGCATTCAAGTTTCCTGTTTTCTAGCCTGGTGCCTTAACCACTTCACCAAACAGGAGGTTATATATTAATGTAATCTCTCAAGAAATCAGATTGTCAGATTAGATGGTGCAAAGAACAGGAGTTTTCACAGCAATACAGTAGCAGTGGTGTATTGTTTTTTACTACTGGTTCAGTGATCTGGCTTGGTCTCTCATCTCATCTTTTATCTTGGTACTCAAGTGAAGGATACTATAATCTCCATTTATAGAAAGTTACAAAATCATTTCCTAGATCAGCTGGGACTTGGGAGGCAGTGAATAGATCCACAGTCAAATGATTTGTTCTCCAAACTACTCAAAATTTCTGCTTATCTCAGAACTGGTGAACCTGATGAATACACCTCTTTAGTTTCTAAAATATGTAAGTTCAATTCTTTCATTAAAATGGCACAAGATCTTTTTGTTTCTTTGTTTCTTTTCAAAATTATATCTGATAAGGTTTTATTAATACTGCTAAAATAATTTTCAGCTAGTCACATCTAAATATGTATATTTAAACTGCAGGTTTATGTCATTTCTATTCCAGAAACATTTAATTTAGGTTTGCATAATTTTTTCACTATTAAGACTTTTACTTTAAAATGCATGCAAAAACCAGTAATATTGAAAATGGCCATTTTTTTGCATGCTTATTAGAATGAACTTGGAAAAATAGAACATAATCTGAAGAAGTATCAAATGGCACCAAAGATGTTTAAATATTTGATTCTGTACTAAGTCTTATAAGATATAGGAAAATTCCCTTTGATTAAGATGCTTTTAGATAATATAATATAATATAAAATTTTTTTTTTTTTTTTTAATATAATATAATATTTTTTTTTTAATTTTTTTTAATATAATTTTTTTTTTTTTTAATATAATATAATATAATATAATATAATATAACAACAGAGTTGGAAGGGACCTTGGAGGCCTTCTAGTCAATGCCCAGGCAGGACCCTACACCATCTCAGTCAGATGGTTATCAACATTTTCTTAAAATTTCAGTGTTGGAGCATTCACAACTTCTGCAGACAAGTCGTTCACTTATTAATTGTTCTAACTGTCAGGAAATTTCTCCTTAGTTCTAAGTTGCTTCTTTAATCAGTTTCCACCATTGCTTCTTGTTCTACCTCAGGTGCTTTGGAGAACAGATCCTCTTCTGTGGCAACTGAGATATTGGAACTGCTATCATGTCTCCCTAGTCCTTCTTTTATTAAACTAGACATACCCAGTTCCTGCAATTCTTCATATGTTTTAGCCTCAGTCCCTAATCATCTTTGTTGCTCTTCTCTGCACTCTTTCTAGAGTCTCAACATCTTTTTACATCGTGACCAAAACTGGATGCAGTATTCCAAGTGTGGCCTTGCAAGGCATTATAAAGTGGCACTAACACTTCACGTGATCTTGATTCTATCCTCTGTTTATGCAGCCCAGAACTGTGTTGGCTTTTTAGCTGCTGCACTGGGCTCATATCTAAATGGTTATCCACTAGGACTCCAAGATCCCTCTCGTACTACTATTGAGCAAGGTACCACATATATGGTACCTGTGCATTTTGTTTTGCCTAAATGTAGAACCTTACTTTTTCACTGTTGAATTTCATTTTGTTAGATAGCACAATGTTCAAGTCTGTCAAGATCTTTCTGTAACTTGAGCCTATCTTCTGAGTGTTAAATTCCTGCCAGCTTGGTGTCATCTGCAAATTTGATGAGTTATCTGTCCCTTCAAATCATTGATGAAGATGTTGAAAGTACTGGGCCTAAAACAGAGCCTTTACTCCATGCATACTTCAGAATCCATCTGGTTTGCTGTCTGTTATGTATTAACAGTTGTGCCTTTAAATATTTTGAAATCAACGTTGCTGATTGGAATGAAACCTCAACAGAACTGTATAAAGGAGGTTTTCCCCAGCCTGTTGCTGGGTTCACCCTATATTAAAGAGCTGTTGTCACTACCCTGGTCTCCAGCCTCGTTACTTCCAGAACTTAACATTGGCGGCGAAGGTGGGATCTCGAGGCTAAGGAGAACCAGAACCGAGCTGAAGCACGCTAGTTCCGAACCCAGCAAACTCAGGGCAGAAAGCGGAGATGGCAACACGCCACCCGCACGCTTGACCCGGCAAGGAGAAATGGGGAACATATGACCCGTTTGAAAGCTTTCTAAAGCCAACGAACTACAGGGGATCCTGATAACCGAAAGCGGGCTTACTTCTTAAGCCATTGCGTCCGAGGTCATTGATATCGCGAAGCCCTGGCAGAGCCAACGCCGATACAATCGGTATCGTGGCCAACTCTGCAGACTTTGCTGAAGAACCATTTCGCTGCGCGCCGTCCAAATCGTGCAGCGGTTTGAATTCGAGAGCGAGACAGATGGAGGCGAATCCATCGGTGACTACATGGCGCTAAGAAGCGTCCAAGGACTGCGGATACCGAGACTTAGACAGTGCTACTCGAGCAACTCATCCGAGGGTCAAGGACATCCGCCTCACGGCGCGACTGCTAGCCAGGAGCAACCTGACACTAGCCACGCTCTGGGCGAAGCCAGAGCACACGAAATGTCTACTAAAGCAGCAGAGACACTGCAAAAGCCTCTTCAATCCAAAGGCGGCGCAAAGCCGCCAGTACACCAGGAGGAGATTCAGTCCGAATCCGAAGGTGAGGCGAGGATGAGGAAGGGTCTGCCGGACCGGCGCGACACTGAGGACCGTGGCGAGTGCGGAAGCTGCGGAGGCAGCATCAGCGCCAACGCTGCAGGTTTAAAGCGCAACATGCGGCGGTGTGGGAAGAAAGGACACCTAGCTCAGGTTTGCAGAGCGGCCCAACCTTCCGCCGAAAATTCAAATCGGCCAATCAAAGCGGAACCGGAAAGGCGGCCCGCGATTGGTTCAAACAAAAAGGCGCGATTCTAACCAAACGACTGTCATAGGCGCGCCTCAACCAAAGTGGAAAGAAGATCTTCACAAAGCCCAAGATCGAGGAGTACGGTGCAGGCTTGAAGTAGACACGGGATCAGCGATCACCATCATGTCCTGGGACACTTTGGCGAAGTCACTGCCGTCCGTCGCGAGCGCCACCTGCAAGCACAAGCGGCTACGAGTCCACGACTACCAGGGAATCGCATCCCTGTTCGAGGACCACCTCCGTCCGAGTCGAGTCGGCCCTCACAAAAGACCCTGCCCATCACGATCGTCGAAGGAACTCTGCCCAGTCTGTTGGGACTAGACTGGTTTCGTGCCCTGGGCATGGGAGTGACTGGCATCTACAGAAGTGACTGCAATTTGAAAGACATTCTCTTTAACGAGTTCGAAGATGTCTTCAAGGACTGCCTGGGCAAGTACAAGGGACCCTATTTCCTTCAACTTAGACCCCAGGTAGCCCCATTAGGCTTAAGGCGAGGAGAGTCCCTTTTGCCCTAAAACCAAAATTGATAAGGAGCTGGACAAGCTCATAAATCAGGGGTTTGGTGCCAGTCGATCACGCAAAGTGGGAGGCAATCGTCACCCAATAAAGTCGGACGGGTCAATTAGAATTTGCGCTGACTACAAGGCGGCGCTTAACAAAGCCTTACAGAAAAGCGTGCCGGTTCCGTGGTGCAACACTTATTGCACTCTTTGGGGCAAGGGCAAGTCTTTGCAAAGTTAGACTTGGCCCAAGCCTACCAACAACTGCCAGTAGCCCGCTGGCGAAGCCCAAGCGATTGTGGCGCACAGGGGCATTCAAGTGCACCGATTCCAGTTTGGGGTTAGTGTGGCACCAGGCCTGTTCCAAAACCTGATGGAGCGACTACTGCAAGGCCTCCCAGGGGTAGTGCCCTACTTCGATGATGTCCTAATTTCAGGGGAAAACATGGAGGAATTGGGGGAGCGGTTAAGAAAGGTCTTGAGCATTTTCCGGACAGCGGATTAAAAGTCAAGACAAATAAATGCCAGATAGGGTCGAATCGGTCGATTTCTTGGGCTACCGGATAGACAAGAAAGGAATTCACCCTACTGAGAGCAAGGTTAAGGCAATTAGGAAGGCTCCAGCGCCCAAAAACAAAGCAGAGCTGCAGGCATTCCTGGGATTGGTTAATTTTTACGCGGTTTTTTTAAAGAACAAAGCAACCGTTCTTGGAACCGCTGCATAGGCTCTTAGGAAAAATACTGTTTGGTCTTGGGAAAGTCAGAAAATAGGGCTTTTGAAGCAGTAAAGAACCTGCTCTCAAGTGATAGCCTGCTCATCCAATATCACGACTCACTACCCTAGTGCTGGTTTGCGATGCCTCCCTTATGGGGTGGGGCTGTACTCAGCCATAGACTTCAAAGCGGCACAGAAGCCCCTTTAGCGTCCTACTCTAGAACGATGACCTCCCCAGAGAGGAACTACAGCCAATTAGACAAAGAAGCATTAGCCGTTGTATCAGGGGTCAAAAAATTCCATGAGTATGTCTTTGGGCGGAATTTTGAAATTGTGACTGACCACAGACCGTTACTGGGATACTGGCTGGCGACCGGCCAACACCTGTGGCACTGTCGCCACGTTTGACTCGATGGACTATATTTTAGCCGCTTACTCATACAAGCTGCAGCATCGACCAGGAAAAGAAGTGGGGCATGCAGGCGCTTTGAGCCGATGCCCACTGCCAGGGCGATCACTCCGGGGACACCCATCCTCCTTATTGACTCGTTGGACTCTGGCCCAGTCACATCAAAGGAAGTGGCTCGGGCATCATACCGGGACATTGTGTTAAGGACTGTACTCGGTTGGGTACAGAGGGTGGCCCGCTGCGCGAGCGGTTCAAAGAATTTGTTAAAAGCGTGATGAGCTCTCGGCTCAAGGGGTGCCTGTTATGGGGTGATCGTGTAATAATTCCTGTTAAGTTAAGGGGCAAGGTATTGGACCTCCTCCACGAGGTCACCCAGGCATCGTGAGGATGAAGGGGTTAGCTAGAAGCTATGTATGGTGGCCACTCATGGGCAGAGATTGCTGAGAGGGTAGGGAAATGCCAAGCTTGCCAAGAGTCCAGACCTCTACCCCCAACAGCCCCAGTCAGAGAATGGGAAAAGCCCCAAGGGCCTGGTCAAGAATCCACATTGACTTTGCTGGCCCTTTCACGGCCAAACATTCCTAGTGGTGGTGGGCGCATTTTCCAAATGGTTGGAGATCATACTTATGAAGTCCACCACAGCGAGCAGTAATCGCAACCCTCGCCACCTATTCGCAACTCACGGGTTGCGGACACTCTGGTGTCCGACAATGAGCCCAATTCACGGCAGCCCAGTTTGAAGAGTACCTGGCAGAGGAAGGCATCCGACATGCCCTCTCTGCACCTTTCCACCCTGCGTCGAATGGCCTTGCAGAGCGTTCCGTCCGGGCGCTAAGGAGGCGTTGTCCAGGCTCAAGCCAGGTGACTGGCAAACAAAAATAGACTTTCCTAGCCGTCCAGCACAGAACCCCAAGCACAGCCACTGGGAAAAGCCCAGCGAATTGCTAATGGGACGAAAACTCCGGTGCCCACTTGACCGTTTGAACCCCATTACACACCCGAGGTTACAAGGGGAGCTAGAAAAACAAGGAATTGAGCATAGGCGACCGGGTGTGGGCCGAAACTATGGGACGGCCCTAGTTGGCTCGCAGGACAAGTAACAAGAGTAACAGGGCCAAAATCGTATGTGGTAGAGCTACCAGACAACCGAATGTGGCGGCCACATAGATCAGTTAAGGAAGCGAATAACTGACCAAACCGAACCAACAGAGACAGGTAATGACCAATACCACTTTGAATCCACAGCTGACAATGACCGGGAGGCGCAAGACTTAGCTGAGGTCCCAGAGTTCCAGCGGCCATCAGGTCCCGAGGAAACAGCAGGAAAATTCAAAATTAATCCAAGGCGGATGGCCAAGAAAAGAGTCGGCCAATAATCCAGAGCCCGATGGCCCAGAGAAAGAGCTGGGAGGAAAACAGCCCCTCCGACCAGCTCAAAACACCACCAGAACTGAACCGCAGGTCAGAAAGAACTAGGAGGCCCAGGTTATTTGCGTGACGTGACTAAAAATAACATGTAAATAAATATGTAAATAAGACCAAGTGTTTTCTGGGAGGGGAGGAGTGTTATGTATTAACAGTTGTGCCTTTAAATATTTGAGCGGGAAATCAGCACGTTGCTGATTGGACGAAGCCTCCAGCAGAACTGTATAAAAGGAGAGGTTTTTCCCCCAGCCTGTTGCTGGGTTCACCATATATTAAAGAGCTGTTGTCACTACCCTGGTCTCCAGCCTCGTTACTTCCCGAACTTAACACTGTCTAACCTACATTTTTCTACTTTATCTAGTAGTAGGTTATGGTCTACTTTATCAAATGCTTTACTGAAGTCCAAGTAAATTATATCGACAGCATTCCTCTGGTCTACTAATTTTGTCATTTTGTCAAAGAATGCAATAAGGTTAGTCTGGCATGATCTGTTTTTGACAAACCCATGTTGGCTTTTGGTTATTACTTTGTTTGCTTCTAGGTGTTCGGTGATTCGTTGCTTGTTTATCTTTTCCAGAATCTTCCCTGGTATTGAGGTCAGGCTGATAGGTCTGATAGATAGGTCTGATAGATCATAATGTATGTTACCAAACAATATTCTGAAACCATGTTGTGGTTTTAGTGACTGAATTTACGTGACACTTTAAAACCATCTGGTTCAAAGTAGAAATAATCTCATATTTATTCATTTCAGACTGTGAATGTAAGGACAATTTGGGAGAAATATTTACTGAAATCAGGTTACTTCTCAGTTTGTTTGCTTAAGACATTTTTCTTTATGAGGACTGTGTCTGTGCAAGAGTGGGGATATATACACCTATATACACACAGAACCCATAATTTTGTTGCCTTACTGTTAGGAGTGGCCACACAGGTTAAACAGCTTCTTTTTAACCAATACAGAATCCTACAAAACTTGTTTAAGCAGAAAAGATTAAATATATAGACATCAAGGGAAGATCTCTCCTTCAGTCACATATTTTGAAGAAATTGTAGAATTTGAAGAATCTAATCTAGGTCTCTCGGTCTCTCGGAAAAATTTCAATGAGTGTTTAAAAAAAATACTCCTTATATTTTAATAATGTGGCTATTTATGAATATTAATAACACTCAAAATTCTTGAGTCTATGTTTATTAACTGAAAACAAAATATGTACCAAAACAGAATCAAAGCTGATATCAATGCATTTTAGTTCATCCCTGGGGAAAATGAAAATTAAAAAGCCGATATTGACAATATTATCACCTGACACCACAACACTCAGCAAATTCTAATTTTCAAAACTGTTTGCAAAATTGTATTGATGTTTCATGATTAAACCAAAGAGTTGCATCTCCTGGCTTTGCTGTTCTCTCTTTTCAGCACATTACCTCTATTACAGTAGAGGCAAGACAGGATCAGCAACTGGAACAACAGATTTCATCTTTTATTTATTTTATTATTTGTTAAATTTATCTGCCACCTATCTCGCCATGGGTCTACTCTAGGTGGCTTAACAATAAGAAAAGTGAAAGGAGTGTAAATAGGAATAAAATAATAGAACAATAATATAAACAGTGACGAAGGAACACAACGAGAATATTACATCAATAGGATAACCAAAAAGATTGGTGAATGGAGAACAGAAAGCAAAGTTGGGGGAAGGGGAGGCAGAGTGTGCGATTCATGCTGGAACTGTTTTCTACAACTGAGGAGGCAACAGTGGTAAAAGGAACAAAAGTGGAACTTATCAAATGGAAAGGAAAACACGGTATCTGGATTTGTTATGAGACAAAATAAAGTAATGCAGGAAGCCAAAAAACAAAACAAAACACCAAGCTGAGGACATTCCCCTCGGACTTCGACAATTACCTGACCTTAGGACCTTTCGCCGCGAACTTAAAACTTATTTATTTCGTATGGCTGGACTAGCCTGATTTTTATCTTTAAATTTTAATTAAATTTGATGGGTTTTTAAAGTTTTGTGATTTTATGGGGGAGTATGTTAAATTTGGGCAAATTTAAATTAGTTTTTTAAGGGATGTTTTTAATTATTGTGTGTATTTGTATTTTATCTGCCTGTTCACCGCCCTGAGTCCTTCGGGAGAAGGGCGGTATACAAATTAAAATATTATTATTATTATTATTATTATTATTATTATTATTATTATTATTATTATTATTATTATTATTATTATTATTATTATTATTATTATTATTATTATATGAGGATAGTTATGACCTCAACACAAGTGAGAAGAAGACATCACTAAATACTGCACAGCATAATACAGTATATCCATGTCCAAAATTCACATTATAAATAGCTCTCACCTTCAGTGAAACGATTATAAGAAATTTCCAGAGCAGCACTTGTGTTCCTCTGTTAGAACAAAAACAAGAGGTCTTCTGGTACCTTAGAGCAGCGGCCCCAAACCTTTTGGGTGCCAGGACTGGTTCCATGGAGGGCGGTTTTCCTACAGACTGGGGCGGTGCACGCTGCCTGGATCTGATGCGTGCACGGATGGAGCTTTGCTTCATTTTCCAGATGCAGACAGAGAACAACCTTGAGCTTATAAGGATTCTAGTATTTTCCAATATTTCATAATCGTTATATTAATCAGTTTTCCATTGAACATATAGCAGTATTGTTAGAAAAATAGTACAGCGATATTTTGTCATACAAGTATCGCCAATTATAATTTCTTAAAAAGTTCTTAAAAAGCATACCACTGTCGGAATGGGACAATTCGCCACAGCCAATGTGCTGTGGCCAATTCACCATGGGATAATTCGCCATGGACAATTCGCCATGGGAAAACTGCAATGCAAGCCTATTCAACAATTTTATTACATTATTTTAAAACATTTAAAAATTATTGTAATTTTTGTCATTCACATTTCATTTTGTCCCTTCTTTTGCATCCTTTCTTTAACAATTCTATTTCACAATTTCTTCATATTAAGTAACTTTTGTTACCAAGTTGTAACAACCAAGTTGTTGCGCAGCAAGTTGGCCATGGCAAATTGTCCCTTTGGCGAGTTGGCCATGGCAAGTAGACTGTGGTGAAATTATTTGACTTGAGAACTGTATTATGTCAATGGAACAGTTTCCTTATCATATATAGGTAGTCCTTAACTCAGGCCATAACTGAGCTCAGAATTATGGTCATAAATTTTGCCAGTCATTAAGAGGCTTATTACGTGACTGCAGTCAGTTTTGCAGCCTTTTTTGCAACAGTTGTTAAGCAAAGGCCATGATAGGTAAGTGAATACTAAAGATGTTAAAAAAAATCCATTCTACACAATGGGCATTTTTTGTCGGAAACTGGGAGTAAAGACGTAGTAAATCACAGTCATGAAAGTGGCAAACAGCCATAAGTGTGGGAGAGTTACCAAGCTTCTAAAATGCTATCACGTGACTGGGGGAGAGGGGCAGCCATCGGAACTCCAAATCTCAACCAACAAATGCTCTGTCTTACACATTGGAAAAAAGAATCTGAACACTAAATACAAACTCGATGGACATTACCTTACAGATGACCCCCACCCCGTTAAAGACCTTAGAGTTTTCATATCAAATGATCTGAGTGCCAAAGCCCATTGCAACTACATCGCAAAAATGGCTTTAAAGTGTAAACTTAATCTTGCGTAGCTTCTTCTCCAGAAACACTACACTACTAACCAGAGCATATAAAACATTTGCTAGACCAATTCTTGAATACAGCTCGCCCGTCTGGAACCCATACCTCATTTTGGACATTAATACAATTGAGCGTGTCCAGAAATATTTTACAAGAAGAGTTCTCCACTCCTCTAATTACAAAAAAATACCTTATGCCACCAGACTTGAAATCCTGGGTTTAGAAAATTTAGAACTCCGCCGCCTTCAACAAGACCTGAGCTTAACTCATAGAATCATCTGTTACAACGTCCTTCCTGTTGAAGACTACTTCAGCTTCAATCACAACACTACACGAGCACACAATAGATTTAAGCTTAATGTGAACCGCTCCAATCTCGATTGCAGAAAATATGACTTTCAGAAACAGAGTTGTTAATGCCTGGAATGCACTACCAGACTCTGTGGTCTCTTCCCAAAATCTCCAAAGCTTTAACCAAAAACTATCTACTATTGACCTCACCCCATTCCTAAGAGGTCTGTAAGGGGCATGCATAAGAGCACCAATGTGCCTACTGTTCCTGTCCAAATGTTCCCTTTGATTGTATCCAATTTTATATAGTTATTACATACTTATGATTATATATATGCTTATATATCATATAGTTATTTCATGCTTATGCTTATATATAATGTTGTGACAAATAAAATAAAAAAATAAATAAAAATAAAACTTTAAAACCAGGTTGTAAGTAGTTCTGGGGAACTACATTGTAACTCAAGTTCTGCCTGTTTTGATGTAAAAGCATCATGCATTACACAGAGGAAAACAAGAGCTTACTCTTAATAACATTATTACCGTATTTTTCGGAGTATAAGACACCCCGGAGTTTAAAACGCACCTTGGTTTTTGGGGAGGAAAATAAGAAAAAAGCTGATTGGCAGGTGGATTGGCCTCCCGGAATACCTCCAATCAACTGTTCGCAGGGGTGAATTTTAGCAACAGGTTCCTTGGTTGTGAGCTCTGCGCCTTGCTTTTTTTTTCTGCCTCTGAAAGCCTCTGAAACAGCTACAGAAAAAAAGCCTCTGAAGCTCTGTTTGGGGGCTTCTTTTCTCAAGCTCCGTTTGGGGGCTTCTTTCCTGAAGCTTCGTTTCTGATGCTTTTTTTCAGCCTCTGAAACCTCCATGTGAGAGGCTGGGCAGGGCTACATTCAGAGTATAAGACGCACCCAGATTTTCACCTTCTTTTTGTGGGGAAAAAGGTGCGTCTTATACTCTGAAAAATATGGTAAGTTGTACTTTTCATGCAAACCCCAAATGAGTAAAGTTTCTAAATGACTTGATTAAATATAAAAATTATTTCATGAACAGTGCTGGAAGTGTGTAATCTTTTGAAGGGGTGGGGTAGACTATGGAGTTAAAGAGGAAAGAACTTAATAAATAAATAGTTTGTCTGGAGCCAAACAAAATGGAGAAGGCAAGGCAAGGCTTTAGTAAAGGCCTCTCCTGCATAGCTTTTACGTAAGTGACACAATGCCATTTGGATTCATAGAAGGTCATAATAAACTCTCTCCACAAATTACACCATCATTTTAAGAATGAAACGTTTAAACCATTCCTTTGACTTGTGTCTACACTAATAACAGAGTTTTACATTTGGTACCTTCTGAAGAGTGCATATAATCAAAACAATAGGCAGGTTTTCACTGGATGTATAAACAGCTGCTTAGAGCCAAACCTTGAGTATTACGGAAAGCCTGCAAGATAATGATTGGTTATGTAAACCCAGCTAGACCATGCAAATCAGGCAATGGAAAGCTAAGAGAGAGCACAGCCCATTTATCATGTCCTGTCACCATCACTTGCTCATCTAAAGTCTATTTAAATGTATTACCTTTCCTTCCAAACTTCAGGTTTTGTTCCACTCATCTGTTCTAAGTAATACTAATGCCAATGTTTGAATCAGCATATACAGTAGGTACATGATTTCAGAGAAGATTGGGGGCATTGATAAACGGTGGAAAAATATTGAAAGAAATGGACTACATAATAGGAAATGAATGGGGCTCTTAAGCATTCAGCAGTGAGAAAAATATAATTTATCAAATTTATTCATGAACTGAAATACTTCCCCAAAGAATCCAAGAAAGCTTTTTGTTTTCACTCAGTGCCTCAAACTGAAAAGTATCAAGGAAGTTGTTAAGCAATTCACAGGCCACAATAGTCTTATCTAATGTATTATAGGTTAATGCAAGGTTAATTATAAGATGCATCCATTATAGCAATCATAAACACTTCGGTCAAATATCAACTTGGATGAAGAGGTGGGGGAGACACAACTAACTCAAATATGCCCTTTCCTTAGTCTATGATAAAATAGGTGTATTAACATTTTAAGATGTCACCATAGCCTATATGATTCCAATGATCTGATCTGATCATGGAAAGAAAACGTAATTATAGCTTATGGTAATAATTAATACCATTTTCTATTTCTATTTATATTTTAGATGTATAAGGCCATCCAGCTCAACAATACTTCTGGGCAACAAACAAATAAAAACAAATACATAAAAGAAATATCAAGGGAAAGAAACATATACACTACTCAAAATGGGCCATATACTTTATTCCCTAATCCATCTCAGAGCTTCGGGGGGAGGGAAATAAAGGATTGTTTAAAGCAGAAAACCCCAACCTTTGCGGCTTGGCGGTTCAGCGGGGGGGGGGAGGGGAACCGGGCAGCATGAGCCGGCACACATGCGCAAGCTGCAGGATAGCGCACACGCGCATGCAGCTCGACTTGTGCAAGGGGAAACGACCCCCGATTTAAATCATGCAGTGTTAGGGCTATTCAGACCTCAAGGGGTGATATTTATATTAATTTTAATTCCTATTTTTTCTAACAGGTGTTTAACTTATTAATTTTTATAATATTTATAGCCAGCCCCAGTACTAATGGACTATAGGCAAGGCCCGATAAGGTAAAACAAAACCATTAAAAACATATAGAAATCATAGAAATCAGCAATAAAACTTGGTACATCAAAAACATCATTCATTTTGACTTAAGTGCCAAGTGCTTGAACTGTGTTGCTTTAGCTTATTTTCAAAGTATTTTGTAGAGGAGGATGCACATTCATATCATCAAAATGAACTCAATTATTTGTCCACAAATCTCTTTAACACTTCCAACCTTGAATTTTGGAAAACTGCTCCTACCCTTAAGACTGACTTGGATAGTGTTTCTTAGCTTTTGCTGGGACTTTTGTGCTTTATCTCTGGCTTGGCTTTCAGCAAAGATAAGGGTGTAGTTGCATACAACTAAATTACAGCTTAACAAGCGACCTTCTGGCCTAATAGGCATGTTGTGTGAACTCATAAAAATTGGCTCATTCAGTGAATCTTGAGTAAGCATGTTGTACAAGCAAAGCTCATATCTCTACAAGCTATTGGCTGCTCCAGAAATGGTACAGCCAGGAAACTGGACTTGGGGCAGGTCCCCACAAAGGCTTCCTAATGTCTTCCTAGCATCACCTAGCATGAAGTTATCATGGAGAGCACAGGAAATCCTTGTTTAATGACTGGCTTGTTTAACAACCATTTGCTATTATGACGGTGATAGCAAAAATAACTTTGTGACAAATCTTCACCTTTATGACCTTTACAGGTCTGTAAAGTGACATAAGTTCATAACAAATAGTAGCAGTTTCAATTAGTGACAGTTTCACTTAGTGACCAACTTGCTGATCTCAACTGTGTTAAACAAGGACTACCTGTACACAGAATTATGCTAATTTTGCTTATCTTCATTAATAGCTCAGCTGTTATATCAATCAAATGATTTCCTTTTTAAAAGGTTTTACCCTATATTACCAGTTTAAGTATAAAATGCGTTATTTTCCGTATATGCTGGGAATTTCTGATCTGTCACAATATTTGGAGAAATGGAAGACTACCTGGTGTGGTTGCACCTTTGCATGTCAATAGAGCCAATGGCGGTGAGCAAAAATAGAAAAATGTTTTCGGTTCCTGTGGTTGCAGTTTATTTTCAGAGGGAATATTTAACTTTCTCCACAAATACTACAATTGACCTGCAGGTTGGAATAGAACGTTTGGCATCCTGTTTAATACATATAAATCATACACATGCATCTGCCCACATTGAAAACACCCATTCCTTCTAATAAACAGTGGAGGACAAGATGTTGGCAAGTTCACCAGCCATTTGTCAGAAAGCACAAAGACACACAAAAATGGCTGGGGTCTATAGCACACTATAAACTAACCATATTGGCTCTGTTTGCACAATAAAAGTTATACCTGTATGACCAGAGGTGGGTTTCAGCAGGTTCTGACTAGTTCTGGAGAATTGGTTGTGGAAGTTTTGAGTAGTTCAGAGATCCGGTAGTAAACATTCTGACTGGCCCCGCCCCCATCTATTCTCTGCCTCCCAAGTCCCAGCTGATCGGGAGGAAAAGGGGATTTTGCAGTAACCTTCCCCTGGATTGGAGAGGGAAGGGAGATTTTGCAGTATCCTTCCCCTGCCATGACCATCAGGCCACACCCACAGAACCGGTAGTAAAAAAATTTGAAATCCACCACTGTGTATGACACATTAAATCTATTATTTCCTTAACCTAACCTGATTTATTCATTCCCATTTTTTCTGCATTTGTATGAAACGTTGAACTTTACAGTCCTCGACGTACGACCAGAATTGAGCCCAAAATTTCTGTTGTTAAGTGAAACATTGGTTAAGTGAGTTTTGCCGCGTTTTACGACTTTTCTTGCCATGCTTGTTAAGTGAATCACTGCAGTTGATAAGTTAGTAACCTGGTTATTAAGTATTAAGGGAACCTGGCTTCCCCATTGACTTTGCTTGTCAGAAGGTCGCAAAAGGGAATCACATGATTTTAGTACCCAGCAAAGGTCATAAATATGAACCAGTTGCCAAGCATGCGAATTTTGATCACGTAATCATAAGTCTGCTGCAAAGGTCCTAATTATGAAAAATTGTCTTAAGTTACATTTTTCAGTTCTGTTGTTACTTTGAACAGTCACTAAATGAACTGTTGTAAATTGAGGACTATCCGCCTATGTACAGTTTGATGATGATCTGATAAAAGCCTCATCTGTTATCTTCAAGAAATTCAGGAGATCAATGAAGTACTGTTATATGTAGCATATAAAACATTTGTTAGGCCAATTCTTGATTACTGCTCTCCTGTCTGGAACCCATACCATATATCTGACATCAACACAGTTGTGCGTGTCCAAAGGTATTTTACGAGAAGAATTCTCCACTCCTCTGAAACTAATAAAATACCTTATTCCACCAGACTTGATATCTTGGGTCTAGAAAACTTGGAACTTCGTCGCCTTCGACAAGATCTGGGTTTAGCATATAAAATCATCCGTTGTTAATGTCCTTCCTGTCAATGACTTTTTTAGTTTCAATAACAATATCACAAGAGCTACCAACAGATTTAAACTCAATGTCAACCGCTCCAGTTTACATTGCAGAAAACACGATTTCTGTAACAGAATTGTATATACTTGGAATGCATTACCTGACTCTGTGGTTTCTTCTCATAACCCCAAAGGCTTTACTCAAAAATTGTCCACGGTTGACCTCACCACTTTCCTAAGAGGACTCTAAGGGGCGTGCATAAGAGCACAAACATGCCTACCGTTCCTGTCCTACTGTTTCTTCCCCTATGTATATATATGTTTTTAGTACCTCGTTTCTCCTCATATATATGTTCATATATTATATAACCCTTTATGCAACGCTTGTATATATATATTGTTATATTGTTATGACAAATAAATAAATAAATAAAATAAAATAAATAAATAAATAAACTGTATGAGATGATTGGAGGAAAGACAACTGTTGCCCCTACCTTCTAAAGAGAGAAAGGAGAAACCACATAGCAATACTGTAAATCTAATGTCAATCAAATCTAATCGCCATACCTGGGAAGTGGTTTGATCTGTAGGAAAAGAAGTGCAAAGATTAATAGAAGGCAGCATAATTTTTTTTTAACAACTGTAGTTTTGCCAGGATGTTCCTCTCCTCCCCCATTATTTTTATCACCGGGATTGGGGTGGACTTAATACCCTTTGATCTTAGCAAAACAGAGTCCTGGAAACCAAGCTTCATCAGAAGAGACTGAGGGAATTGGGACTGATTAATTAATGTTCAAGAAAAGAAAATGACTGAGAAGGGTATGGCAGCGTAGCACTATTCAAACAATTGATGATATATCGAAGCATGCCAGAGTGCAAATATAGAATTCTGGCTTTAAATTACAAGAAGGCAGATTCCCATTCAATGTTAAAACTCCCACAGCATGCAGAGTTTGATAGTGAAACCAATTATCGTGGGAGACAGTAAATCTCACTGTTTCAGAAGATAGACCACTTTCTGTTGGGCTGGCTTTAAATTGGAATTCCTTTGAGCCAGGAGTTGGATACAGAGTCTCTGCTAACTCTGTGATGTTGTGATTCCTTCTTTAGTACTCTCTTCCACTAAAATACTAGATTCTAGACTCAAATCTGAGTCCTATAAATAATAGTGGCAAAGGCAAAGATTTCTCTATGGATTTTATTCCCCTAGTCGCTGCCAACAATAGGGAGAGGTGCTCATCTCCCTTTCAAGGCCATTGAGCCAGCACTGTCTGAAGATATTTCCGTGGTCATGTGGCCAGCATGACAACAGGAGCACCGTTACCTTCCTACCTAAATGGTACCTATTTATCTACTTGCATTTGTATGCTTTCAAACTGCTAGGTTGGCAGGAGCTAGGGAAAACATGGGAACGCACTCTTTCACGTGGAGTTCAGGTCTTGAACTGGGTTGGCGGCTTTCCAGCTGACAAACCCAGTGTTTTAATCATTGAGCCACTACACTGCCCCATAAGTAATAATAACCATCCAATAGATTTAAAATCCAATTCTTCAAACTGACAAACATTGCTCAAAAATTCAGAAATAATAGGTAATTATTATGGCATCTTGAGAGAACAGAACTACTTCAAGTGATTATATTGCTTTCGATGACTTCCCAACAAAGATAGGGCCTCTGTGGCTCAGACTGGTAAGACAGTCTGTTATTAACACAGCTGCCTGCAATTACTGCAGGTTCTAGTCCCACCAGGCCCAAGGTTGACTCAGCCTTCCATCCTTTATAAGGTAGGTAAAATGAGGACCCAGATTGTTGGAGGCAATAAGTTGACTTTGTATATAAATATACAAATAGGATGAAGACTATTGCTAACATAGTGTAAGCCGCCCTGAGTCTTCGGAGAAGGGTGGGATATAAATGCAAATTAAAAAAAAAGATCTGAAAACCTAGTTTTTAAGACAGATATCATTCTTAACTGAGAATATTTTCCAGCCCTGGTTTCTGAGCTTTAGTCCATGCACTTAATCCCAGATTTCTAGGAATTGTTTGGCCATGATTGCACAAAACCAAGTGAAAAGTGCTGTCTTCTTGTTGCTTCACATTCTGTATATGTAATACCTGACACTGGCATGAAAATCAGAGAGAAGTCTCAAGCATGCAGAGAAATGGTTTAATTTAATTAAGCCTCAAATTATTTTCTTCATATAGTCACACACATCCTTTCAAGAAAGGAAAGACTGTGAGAACACTAGTCCTACATGGGCTATATCTCCTTGAATGGACATGGGATGTTGGGGGAAAAATGTTGGCACCTCTGTATGGAGTTGGCCTTGAAGACAATTCAGAAAAGTGGGGCTCACCTCATACTAATGCTGTGTTAACTGCATTGACTTACAGTTTCTTTCTAGATATGATTCAAGGTTCTGGTTATCATTTTTAAAGCTTGAATGGCACATGGCAAATTATTTGCAGGACTGCCTCTCCCTGGGGGTATCTACCTGTTCCACTAGGTCAGATAGGATAAGTCAGTGATGGCAAACCTTTTTGGCACTGAGTACCCAAACTGGAATGCGCGCACTGTCAGTTTTGGATGACAATTTCTTTTTTGCTTCTTAACTGCTACAAATTATAGCTGGGGAAGTTGGGAGGGGGGTTTGCTGGAGCAGTAGAAGGTTAGTCATAACAACATTCTGTATTTAAGGACTTTTGCCTGCGTCTGATGTAGACTACCTGAAGATTGTATCCAATTGGGTGTGAAGAGTTGATTGAACAATATGATGAACTGGTGGGCAGGGCTGTGAACTGTCAACTGGGTGTGGAAAACCTGGAAGCTTTCAGATTTGGGTTTTCCCAGCTGTTCCAACATGACATCACTAATAAATTGGAACTTTGAGGAACCTCAAGCCCCAGAGCTTTATTTCGTTGGGGGTGTTCCTTGGAACCCTGACATGCAAGCTGGAGCACTGGAAATTTGAAGACCAGTCTTCGGGTTTCTGGTGCTCCGGCATGCGCGAAGACCAGCTGGCAGGTGTGCACTGGAAACCAGAGGAGCAGCTGGCAACAGCACATGTGCCCACAGAGAGGGCTCTCTGCGTGCCACTTCTGGCATGCGTGCCATAGGTTCACCATCACGGGGATAGGTCCTCTCCAGGTTCTTCCTCATAAAAACTACCATTTAGTGAGAACTAGGCCCCACAGCTTCTCAGTAGTGCTCTCTACCCTTCCCCAAGATCTAGCAGGCCCCTACCTTCCTAAAAATCCTTGATGATCTGGCTTTTCCCACAAGTTTTGAGTAGTATGAAACTGAAGCCAAGTAAAGTTGTTGTGAGATATATGGGGATGTTTAAACAAATTCTCATTCAACCTCCATGATCTCCTAGCCTCCTTTTCCCGATCAAATTCAATCCAAACCGGACTATGATCAGATAGAGTTCTTGAACAAATCTTAGTCCTCTTCACTCTAGAATACAAATCATTAGTAATCAAAATAAAATCAATCCTCGAAAATGATTGGTGCCTGTCAGAAAAGAAGGTAAAATCCCTCTCTTCTGTATTATGTTCTCTCCAAATATCTCTTAATTCCAAGTCCTCCATCATTTCAAAAAAAGCCTTTGATAATTTCACCCGGCTTGATATCTTCCTTAAACTTTTTTTCCAACACACCATTCCAATCACCCATTAATATATATGATTTATAATCCCAAAATACTATTCTTTTATGTAAAAACTTGAAAAAAATTTCTTGTTGTTGAATAGGAGCATAAACTCCTATTAATAATGTCTTCTTTCCCTCCAACAAAGGTTCAATAGCAATGGTGGTGACTGGGCAGGCCCGACTAATTGTATATAACTGTACATTGAATGAGTTGTTTGACATGATTGTAAAAATAAAACTTTTTTATGGAAAAAAGAAAAGAAAAAGATATATGGGGATGTGTTATGTTTGGGAGCACTGGAAGATTCTATGTTGATTTTTCTTTTCTTTTTTCCTGTTTTATTATGAGCTGCTCATGATTATGTTGCATAAGATTGCCAGAGTTATAAATCTTGGGAAGGAAGGATATTGCTTTTGGGCCATGTAAATTTACCACGTGGGATGAAATAATATCTTATTTTTGTTAAAACAGACTTGGATTACCAGGTCATTTATTTTAGAAGACTGCTGTATCTCATCTTCCAAAATTACCACACCCTTTAATAACAATACATATTTCAAGCAAGTGTAGACTTTCTTTAGCCAGAGAAAGGAACCCTGGGAATCTTTTCCTCCAAGGATGAAAAGATGCATTATGACTCTGTCCCCAGAAATTTGTAAAGAGGACAAACAAATATATTTGGTCAAATATTTTAATACATCACTTGTTAACAGTGAAAAGGTGATTTTATGACGTACAAAATTCTGCTTCTACTAAGTGGATTTTAGGGGAAAAAATCCACAATTTGGTATCCCCTCTACTTGTTGCATTAGGATTTCCATAATCTCCAATAAATCACTTATCCACTTGGAATAATTAGTGACTTTTTGGAGATTATGGGAAGTCTAATGCAACAAGTATATCTGTTCATTAAGTCCATTACAGGGTGAATCACCAGCTTTAGGCAGCTAATTTTTTTGGAACTATGGAAAAGCAGCAATGTGTTAGTAAGTTTATGGAATATTTATGATGTTGAGATAAAATGAAAAAGACTGATATAATCTGAAGAAAGACCAGAGAATGTTTACTGTTGAGTAAGGAGAGATGGCTGTAGGATTTGTCTGCTTTAATCTTCAAATAATTAATCTGATAAACGGTGCCTCCCACTCCCAACCCCCCCAGCCAGCGCAGCAGGATACCATGGTCGATGGTATCAAAAGCCGCTGAGAGGTCTAATAGGAGCAGGGCAGAGAAGTAACCCTTATCCCTGGCCCTCCAGAGATCATCCACCAACGCGACCAAAGCCGTCTCAGTACTGTAACCAGGTCGGAAGCCGGACTGGAACAGGTCTAGATAGACAGTTTCATCCAGGTACTGGGGTAGCTGACATGCCACCGCACTCTCTACAACCTTCGCCGTAAAGCGAAGATTGGAGACTGGACGGTAATTACCTAAAACAGCTGGGTCCAGGGAAGGCTTCTTGAGGAGAGGTCTCACCACCGCCTCTTTCAAATAGGATGAAGACTATTGCTAACATAGTGTAAGCCGCCCTGAGTCTTCAGAGAAGGGTGGGATATAAATGCAAATAAAAAAAAAAAAGATCTGAAAACCTAGTTTTTAAGACAGATATCATTCTTAACTGAGAATATTTTCCAGCCCTGGTTTCTGAGCTTTAGTCCATGCACTTAATCCCAGATTTCTAGGAATTGTTTGGCCATGATTGCACAAAACCAAGTGAAAAGTGCTGTCTTCTTGTTGCTTCACATTCTATATATGTAATACCTGACACTGGCATGAAAATCAGAGAGAAGTCTCAAGCATGCAGAGAAATGGTTTAATTTAATTAAGCCTCAAATTATTTTCTTCATATAGTCACACACATCCTTTCAAGAAAGGAAAGACTGTGAGAACACTAGTCCTACATGGGCTATATCTCCTTGAATGGACAGGGAATGTTGGGGGAAAAATGTTGGCACCTCTGTATGGAGTTGGCCTTGAAGACAATTCAGAAAAGTGGGGCTCACCTCATACTACTGCTGTGTTAACTGCATTGACTTACAGTTTCTTTCTAGATATGATTCAAGGTTCTGGTTATCACTTTTAAAGCTTGAATGGCACAGGGCAAATTATTTGCAGGACTGCCTATCCCTGGGGGTATCTACCTGTTCCACTAGGTCAGATAGGATAAGTCAGTGATGGCAAACCTTTTTGGCACTGAGTACCCAAACTGAAATGCGCGCACTGTCAGTTTTGGATGACAATTTCTTTTTTGCTTCTTAACTGCTACAAATTTTAGCTGGGGAAGTTGGGAAGGGGTTGTTGTTGGAGCGGTAGAAAGTTAGTCATAACAACATTCCGTATTTAAGGACTTTTGCCTGCGTCTGATGTAGACTACCTGAAGATTGCATCCAATTGGGTGTGAAGAGTTGATTGGACAATATGATGAACTTGTGGGCAGGGCTGTGAACTGTCAACTGGGTGTGGAAAACCTGGAAGCTTTCAGATTCGGGTTTTCCCAGCTGTGCCAACATGAAATCTCTAATAAATTGGAACTTTGAGGAACCTCAAGCCCCAGAGCTTTATTTCGTTGGGGGTGTTCCTTGGAACCCTGACATGCAAGCTGGAGCACTAGAAATTTGAAGACCAGTCTTCGGGTTTCTGGTGCTTCGGCATGCGCGAAGACCAGCTGGCAGGTGTGCACTGGAAACCAGAGCAGCAGCTGGCAACAGAACATGTGCCCACAGAGAGGGCTCTGCGTGCCACCTCTGGCACGCGTGCCATAGGTTCACCATCACGGGGATAGGTCCTCTCCAGGTTCTTCCTCATAAGAACTACCATTTAGTGAGAACTAGGCCCCACAGCTTCTCAGTAGTGCTCTCTACTCTTCCCCAAGATCTAGCAGGCCCCTACCTTCCTAGCTTTCTGAAAATCCTTGATGATCTGGCTTTTCCCACAAGTTTTGAGTAGTGTGAAACTGAAGCCAAGTAAAGTTGTTGTGAGATACATGGGGATGTGTTATGTTTGGGAGCGCTGGAAGATTCTATGTTGATTTTTCTTTTCTTTTTACCTGTTTTATTATGAGCTGCTCATGATTATGTTGCATAAGATAGCCAGAGTTATAAATCTTGGGAAGGAAGGATATTGCTTTTGGGCCATGTAAATTACCACGTGGGATGAAATAATATCTTATTTTTGTTAAAACAGACTTGGATTACCAGGTCATTTATTTTAGAAGACTGCTGTATCTCATCTTCCAAAATTACCACACCCTTTAATAACAATACATATTTCAAGCAAGTGTAGATTTTCTTTAGCCAGAGAAAGGAACCCTGGGAATCTTTTCCTCCAAGAATGAAAAGATGCATTATGACTCTGTCCCCAGAAATTTGTAAAGAGGACAAACAAATATATTTGGTCAAATATTTTAATACATCACTTGTTAACAGTGAAAAGGTGATTTTATGACGTACAAAATTCTGCTTCTACCAAGTGGATTTTAGGGGGAAAAAATCCACAATTTGGTATCCCCTCCACTTGTTGCATTAGGATTCCCATAATCTCCAATAAATCACTTATCCACTTGGAATAATTAGTGACTTTTTGGAGATTATGGGAAGTCTAATGCAACAAGTATATCTGTTCATTAAGTCCATTACAGGGTGAATCACCAGCTTTAGGCAGCTAATTTTTTTGGAACTATGGAAAAGCAGCAATGTGTTAGTAAGTTTATGGAATATTTATGATCTTGAGATAAAATGAAAAAGACTGATATAATCTGAAGAAAGACCAGAGAATGTTTACTGTTGAGTAAGGAGAGATTTGTCTGCTTCAATCTTCAAATAAGTTATCTTTTGCTATTAATAACTTGACTGTTTAGATGTCTTTAAATGAGAGACTAAATGATTTTTAATTTCTCACTTTCTTGATTGTGGTGCAAAAAAATATTTGCCCCCACGTATATATCAGATAAAGGTAAAGTTCCCCTCACATATATGTGCTAATCATTCCCGACTCTAACAGGCAATGCTCATCTCTGTTTCAAAGCTGAAGAGCCAGCGCTATCTGAAGGCATCTCCGTGGTCATGTGGCCAGCATGACTAAGCACCAAAGGCACACGGAACGCTGTTACCTTCCCACCAAAGGTGGTCCCTATTTTTCTACTTGAATTTTTTACGTGCTTTCGAACTGCTAGGTTGGCACAAGCTGGGACAAGTAACAGGAGCTCACCCCATTACACGGCACCAAGGATTTGAACCGCTGAGCTGCCAACCTTTTGATCGACAAACTGTGTCTTAGCCACTGAGCCACCGTGTCCCTACCATATATCACGTAAGAATGGGCTTTTAGACAATTGGTTTGGAATTTGTAGGAATAGTGCTTACACATTTGTGAGGGTGGCTTTTTTTAAAAAAGGTAATACTCAATCTGCTATTCATGGCTTATTTTTAGAGTTTACTGATTTATCTGGTATCCATTAGTCATAGTATGCAATTTGGAAAGCATGAAAATATATATTTAACTTCCCACCACAAGTTGTTTAGAGCAATGATATTAATGCTACAGCATGAGTACACTGAAGTTATTTTGCTCAATAGATGTGTCTGGTTGCAAGTTTGATGGTGTTGATTCAAAAACTCTGGAATCATTTTGAAAATGAACATACAGATTTTTCTTTTTTAAGAATAAGGGAAATTAATAAAATCTTGTGCCTATTCAGAAATAAATCTCACTATTTTCGATTACATTTACTTTACAATAAGTAAGCATAAACTTTTGGTAATTATGTAGGAACAGTTCAAATAAATAATTTAATTGTATTCAATTATTCTGCACCAATAACATTTCTGAATCAACATAACTAAAACTTGGGAGTCCTACATAGATTAAATAAATACGCTTAAATTCCTTTCTTTTGCATGATTTATTTGCTTTCTGTTCACCCTACTAATGCCTAATTTTTGAACCTGGATAAGTTGCTCAGCTTCCTTTACAAAGGAGCTTAAGTTTATACATACTGTAGCTTGTTCACGTATTTAAACAGGCATGCAAATATTTAAACCACCATTCTATGATTTCCATTGGCTCAAAGACTAGGCTAGGCTTTGTGTAGTGGACTAAGTGCTGCACTCTGATCATAGGGAACAATCAAAGCTTTAAAAAAAGGGTTTTAGCACTTGGGATGTGGTAGAAGTTATATGGACTGTCAGCAGCTACTAGGCATGAGGAGGATGAACATTACATGTCTGTAACTCTTTACAGCAGCTGCCTTATATTCCAGAAAGACATGGCTGCTATAGAGCTGCAGACAGGTTTATGTATAGATCTGATGAGCTCTGAAGCACTTTCAAAACATTGAATCCAAAATGTTACACCATCCTAAATTTTATAAAGTAAAAACTTAATTTTTAAAAGACTATATAAAATTAAATTCTATTGCTGAGTTAGGCTTAATTTGTAATACAGAAGTTATTTGCCAAAGCAATGCCAATCATTCAGGGATACCCCCAGAGAGCTATTTTTGTCTCATATGATAGGAAAAGGTAAAGATGAAAAGAGGGTAAATTGTATTGCCAAATATAGGTAAGAAAATTTGCTAGGAACAACAACTGTTATATCAGAAAAAGCTCATAATCTGGTAAAAAAAGGAGAATTTGAGGGTAAAATTTGTATTTTTTTGAAAGAGAGCTCAGTAAAGCCAACAATATCAACAAATTGACATCCTATCACTATCCATATGACATGCTATGTGAAAAAACCACATACCTAAGTAACTAGCACCAAGCAAATGAATTAACAATTTGTAAGCTATTTTAGGGATACTGCTAAATTTATTCCAGAAAAACCTGTTCCAAAAGTACTATGATTGTTTCTGTTCTTTTCTGTTTTGTTTTGCAAAGGTAAATTTAGAATATAGTATTAAAGGCCTATAATTCAGTGACCCAGACCCCTAAATTTTGATGTCAGCTAAAATTCTACGTATCAGCATTCCTTATCTGAAACATTTAGTCTGATTGCATGATGCTGGATAATTTTCAGACTAAATAACAAATATTTGTGATGAACAATGTAAGTCCCAAGTAAGCTGAATTTACATGAAAAATTATTTTGAGAATACCTAAGACTGAGAAAAAATTTGCATCATGACATAAATGGCACAGAAAACGTTCCTGAGTACTACAGTTTTTAAAAATCTACTTTTTGGACCAGTTAGAGCTCCAGAAAGTAGGTCATTTTACCCACTATTAATCCACCACATTTTTCCCAACAAGGAGAAAATGGCAACTTATTTCTTTTTAAAAAAATAATACATATGGTATTCTACAAATCTAATACCTCTGGCTAAAGATAATAGTATTTTAAATATGATTCTACCTGGCCTATGCAAAATATTTTTATTATTAAAAACACACTGGAAAAATTGAATAAATAAATACATATTTAAATAATAACTATGTCAGCTCATTGGCTTATATTTGTTTTGGTTTTAATAATTTCAGATACATCTATTATTTGAATTGAACTTTCTAACAGTTATTAATGCCTTTTCTGAGTTTTTATTGCACAATAAAACAATTGAACAATTGTTCAAAGAAAATTCAACCATTTCTGTAATGTAGAGGGTTTCCCCCCTGTAATTCTATCTAATAGAATCCTCCATACCATATACTATTTTGTTCAAAAAAGCTGTTTACCTCTCCCTCCCCCGCAGCAACTGCCCACCGAAAAACTTGAAGGAAATGGTGGTTTTAAGGGGATGTGATTGATCAAAATTGGGATACTCTTAATTTGCAAAAGTACTTTCAATCAGATAAAACCATAAATGCATGCATCACACGCTGGCCACGCCCATGCCCAATTTAGTGAAGGGGGAAAAAGTCACCATACATCTGTAATGCTGCCGTGAGGACACGAGATTAACACCCCTGGCTTAGAGCTTTTCAGTATTTTGGAGCATATTCATTTTAACAATAAATATTGTTAAGACGAATTCCTTGTGTGTCTAATCACACTTGGACAATAAAAAAATTATATTCTATTATTCTATTCTATTCTATTCCTTCATCATTTTGGGAGGAGGCAATTTAGATATATTTAATGAAATTCTATCCTTGTAGAAACCTTTCCTCAACCCTGAAACTTGTGCATGAAATAAATACAGATGTTTTTAAGATAGCATAGCTGTTAGATTGTCATCATCAGGCAAAATTACTGTAGGAGTCTCTTAGATATTGCTAATGTCTCTCAATATAATTTCCCATTACCATTCAATTGCTGTCAATGTATAAGCAGATGATTAGGGTTAAAAGGGGCGGGAATAGCTCAGGCTGTAAGGAGCCAGTTATTAGAACATAGTAGCCTGCAATTACTGCAGGTTCAAGCCCGGCCCGAGGTTGACTCAGCCTTCTATCCTTTATAAGGTAGGTAAAATGAGGACCCAGATTGTTGGGGGGGCAATAAGTTGACTTTGTAAAATATACAAATAGAATGAGACTATTGCCTTATACACTGTAAACCGCCCTGAGTCTTCGGAGAAGGGCGGGATATAAATGTAAAAAAATAATAATAATAATAAAAAAAAATAAAAGAAAAGAAAAAGCACAACTATGTTCTTCCTTTGACAATGTCCTATTATTTGAACATTCATTTTAAGAAAAATGAGACAAGATGATAAACATCTCACAATTTCTAAGAGTGACTTACTTGCAGAACTGTTACTAAAGGTTTAAAATATAATTAGAATGCCTTCATTGGTAAAGGATTTCTGACTAATCTCATCCCAAATCAGATACAGTTTTGACTACTTAGTAGTATTCAGCAAACGTTTAATTTTCCTGTACAACAATTTAAAAGAGGAAATTAATTAGATTACAGGGAACTCTTACGGGATTTGAGTAAATCAATGTAGACTTTTGACTTTCAAGCAATAGTGAATAGTTGCTTTCAAGCAATAAGGATCTTTGCTCAGCTGCATTTAAAATGGAAAGGTCTTGCTTTTTTCCTCATCGTTCTGATCTTCATCATCAGCAAAGTTGTCATTCGTAGGTTTAGATTTTCCTTATTTTCCAAGGATCTGAGAGAAAATATAGTCATGACAAGGGTAAAGATAAGGTGCCCACCACTAGCATTTAGCTGGAACTGGCAGCTTAGGCTGATAACAACCTATGTATCTAGCTATTATATGAATGTGATGCACTTGAGCGCTTTCATTCTGGCTGGTTATGTGAAAATACATGGTAAATACCTTGTTGTGGCCTCTTCAAAGGCACATGACTGTATGCCAAGTTCTTAAGCATAGGCCTCAGGCAAAACTCTCCCCTGCCCTGACTCATGTGGAGGGTTGCAGTGGAACCAATTTATTCAGCTTTGACTCAAAGGGAGTTTGATGTACCTGACTTATGATTAAAAATACAGCGAAAACACTTAAACGTATCAAGCAACAGTGCAGCCAAAACAATACTGAATATTAACTGTTTTGATATTTCTACAATAAAATCACAACATCTTCAAATATATTTGGATGAGAAAGAAGGCAGAAGATTAATTGGTGAGATATCTTTGCCACTGTTATTATTTTAACCATTTAGTTGGATCTGACTCTTAGCAACATTACAGGCAAGTGTTCTCCATGTTACCCTGTCAAGCACAGCTTCTTTCAATTGTTCAATGTTCATCTTTGTATCAGATCTTTGCCACTACTTTGCCCAATTAAAAAAAAAAATCTGTCTAGTTTTACACTCCAGTATAGGAGGGAATCTATGAAAAGTCTTTTTAAAACAATGACCTAGCATTTATTTTATGGGAAAGAAATGGATCACTATCAGGAGCACCTTAACAGAAGACAAAAGGACAATTATCAAGAAATTGGAAATAAATTCTGTGCATCCATAAATGAATTCTTTGCAATTTATGATGTAAAAAGCTCTCAGGATAATACTTTCCAAAATCAATGCATCGCAGGTCTTCATATCCTGGAACACATACCATATTTTTCGGATTATAAAACACACCTAGCTTTTGGGGAGGAAAACAAGAAAAAAAATCTGCCCCTGTCTCTGCCTCCTGGCAATTTACCTTCTTGCAGTAAACAGCCTGGTCAGCTTCAGCACAGCCTGATTTAGTACGAGCAGCTGATTGGTGGTTGGATCTGCCTCCCGGAATACTGCCTATCAGCTGTTCCAGGCTGTGGGGATTGTCACTGTCCATAGCTGCCGTCGCCACCACCACCTATCGCCGCCTCTGCACGCCTCCCAATTTTGGCCTCCTCGTGCCTCATTTTTTTACCTCTGCACTCCCTGTTTTCGGCCCATTCCAGGTGAGGGGATCGCCTATCCCTGCTGCCTGGAACAGGCCAAAAATGGGGCATGCGGATGCCGAAAATGGGATGCACAGAGGCCGAATGAGGCATGTGAAGGCTGAAAACAGGATGCATGGAAGCTGAAAATGAGGTGTGCGGAGGCTGCGATGGGGATGGGCGGTGACAGGAGGTGGCGATCCCCGCATCCTGGAACAGCTGTTAGCCAGTATTCCGGGAGGCTGATCCAACCGTCAATCAGCTGCTCATGCTAAATCAGGTTGTGCTGAAGCTGACCAGGCTGTTTGCTGCAAGGAGGCAAATTGCTGGGAGGCAGAGACGGGGGCAGATTTTGCTGGGAGGCAGAGACAGGGCCTCTGCTGAAGCTGACCAGGCTGTTTGCTGTTTGCTGCAAGGAGGCAAATTACTGGGAGGCAGGGGCTGAAGGGTGGGGCCGGCAGTTGGATGGGGCTTCAGCAACATTAGCTCTGTAAGACACAGACATTTTCACCCACTTTGGGGGGGAATGCATCTTATACACTGAAAAATATGGTATTTTACAGTTTATAACTGCAACGTAACATTTACATAATAAAATATAGAACACTGCAAAAAACATATATATTTTTCCAAGTCACAATAACATAGAACTAAATTAAATAGATATTAATTGATGAACAATTGGTGCACAGATGGGACTCTTTGGAAATTCAAGCATTCCTGGAATTTGGCCAGATTTTTTGCTTAGAGAACTCCATTCTTAACTTTTCTATATTTGTATAACCATTTTATTAATTTGATAACAATCAAATTAATGAATTGGCATTTGTTTAACCTGATTTTATATCAACAGACTTTAATTACTCAGTACTTAAAGCTATAGATCCAGAACAATGACAGAAGTGACTGGAACTCAGAATTCCAAATCATACATCTTCATAGTTAACTTAAACATACCACCGATTACTCTGTTAAGCAATTTAATCATTTGGACTTTCAATCTGCTCTCTTTAAACAAATGTAAATAATTAAATTGGGTACAAATGACTATACGTTTTTCTACTCTCTCTCTCATTTACTGTTCTAGTTGATGACTCATTCTACAACATGCCTAGAGGAAGGGCATGCATATCATCTTGCTTACATACATGCTCATTCATTAGGTAGCTAATGGATAAGCACATATGTAACTTCAAAAGTCAGTCCCTCAGCTGCTTTTTATATTATATTGCTTGTGCATCTGTGCACATAAAACTTCATTCAGGTTTTTTTTTTTGCCCCAAGGCACTTGCTGCCTATCTGCTTCCCACAGCAGGACTAAAATGTTGTACCTTGATGAACGTATCTTTTCTTTTATGTACAGAGAGCATATGCACCAAGACAAATTCCTTGTGTGTCCAATCACACTTGGCCAATAAAATTCTATTCTATTCTAAAATAAGCTTTCTGAAATTAATCAAAATGAAGTATCAAATCAGTTTATTCTATATATATATTAGGAAATATGGAGTATTTTCCACTTTCTAGACCAGGCTCATTTACTCATATAATAATGTTAATTTGGTAATGAGGACTCAGATTGTTGGGGGGCAATATGCTGATACTGTAAACTGCTTAGAGAGGGCTGTGAAGCACTGTGAAGCCGTATATAAGTCTAAGTGCTATGGCTATTTTACAGAGGTAGGAACTAGACTTTATAATAATCTGATTCCAAAGTTGCATATTTTTTTCATGAAGGATTCCTGTATTTTCTCTGAAATTCTTTCTGCTGCTTTAGGAAGAAAACAGGCTTGATCAAGAGAAAAAGTAACATCAGATGACCACCAGAACGTCCCCGACCTATCTTGGGTTCAATTAAATGAAATCCCGGGACATTAAAAGCACGCATTCAGCAACAGACCTCACTAAATTCAACCAGATTAAGCGGACAGGTGTAGCGAGGATCGTTGCCAAGAAAATTCATTCCAAACCAGACTTTTCTTGTGGGGGGCGGGGGAAATGGAAATACGATATGGAGACTTGCCCAACTCTGAACAAGGTTCCAGCACAATTAAAAGACAACTTTAAACTCAAGTCCAGCACCGTCCGCTTCTCCACATTGCGCCTTTTTTTTAATTCTTCAGCGACTCACGGCAGGTTGTTTTTTGCAAGCAGCCTTTCTGGTTCTTTAGATAGAACTTGAGCGACTGAAACAAAAACAAACCCGAACGTAACTCCCAAGCGCTTCTTATCCGCAACCTCGTCCTCCATGCAGACCCAGCCCCCTTTTTTCAGTCGCCACCCTTTCATTGTTCCTCGCAGCCTTGGCCGGCTACCGCGCGACTCTCCCTTGTTCCACGCGAATTCAAACTCAACGCCCTCAAGCGCTAATTCCTCCTCTTACATAGAGACACACGCGCGCGCGCGCACACACACACACACAAAACCCAGACGCTGTGGGAGGGAGGGAGGTGGGAGCGATAGGCGTTCAGCTGCTTTCCCAGCGCGCCCTCGCCCGCTCTTGACCTGACATCGGCGCGCGGATGCTTTCCTGGAGGTGCGCGCGCAAAGAACCCAGTGGGGTGGGGGGAAAGGGAGGAGGAGGAGGTGAGCGGCGTTTGTGACGCGCTCGTGATAGAACGGCGGAGCGGTCGCGCGCACGAAACGGTGTCTGTGAGCGTCTCTCTCTCTCTCTGAGAAAAGGCGGGGAGGAAGGAAAGGAGACAACCGGGGCGGGGAGTGAGGCGGCGGCGTTGTTCCGTGAGGCAAAGGAGAGACGCCGCCGAACAGGAAGCGCTGCCACCGAAACCTCAAGAGCCTCTCGGGGTGCCCTGCGCTTGAAGCGAAAGGGGGCAAAGTCTGGGCTTCGTGAAGGAGGAGGATTTGCTCGGCGAGGGGCGGCACCAGAAGGACTGGTTGCCCCGCTTGCCTTTCCTTCGTTTCCCCCTCACCCCGCTTTTTTTTTAATTTTTAATTTTGGTGGGTTGGAAAAAAAAAAAGAAAAGAACCCACCCCAACATTTTCACCGGGAACTCTGTTGCCGGGCCGTCACGGGCCCTCCCGTCGTGTCGGTGGCTGCGAGGAACCCAGAGGACGGCCGAGAAGGATGTCGGGCGGCGGCGGTGTTGGAGGAGGTAGCCGCGAGGAGGAACGGCGCAAGCTGGCCGATATCATCAATCACTGGAACGCGAACCGGCTGGACCTGTTTGAGATCAGTCCCCCCACTGAGGTGAGAGAGAGGGAGAAATGCGAGAAAGGTTGTTTTTCCCTGACGGCCTCCCCCCCACCTCCCACCCGCTCCGCTCTTTTCCGCCTCAGGAGGTGGAGAGGTAAACCGCTGTTGTTGCTGGCCGCTTCCCCCGCCTTCCCCCACCCCCCACTTCAACAACCACACATGCCACAACTCTCTCCCCCCCTCCCCATCTTCCCGTCCATCCTCGCCGAGGGGAAACCCCGCCCCTTCCCGAGGTGAGAGACCCGGCGACTTCCCGGGAAAGAGGTCCCCTTTCCTTCGCGTACATTGTCCCGGCGTGGCGTTGGGGTGCAGGAGGGACGGAGACGGGAGTGGGGTGAGGGGTGGGGAGAATCTGGATTTTGCTAGTGTTCCCTTTTTTTTATTTTTATTTTTATTTTTATTATTATTATTATTATTATTATTATTATTATTATTATTATTATTATATTATTATTATTATTAATAATAATAATAATAATAATAATAATAATAGTTATTTTTTATTGTTGTTATTATTATTAGAAAGTGACCGGTCTCTATGAGGGCCTCGGTCGATCTCGGCAGAGAATAATCTACTTGTACCTGACCCCACGTCTTAATGCTTGCAAAATTGCCAGCCGTCGTCATTTCCACCCAGCGGGAAGAGATTTCGGGTTGTAAAGAGAAGGGCAGCGTGCTCTGGCTTTATCACTTCCCCCAAGGACCCCCGTGGTTGTGATTCTCCAGGCACACACACCCCCACCCACGATTCCCCAGGTTTCCCCCCCCTTTGCCGTTCCTGTTACAGGCCTTGTCCAGCCACTGCAATCCCCGGATCAACCTTGTGTTTCCTTTCAATGATTCCCCAACTAGCACTTTCTGACTCCTTTCCCCCTGTACTTTTTCCAATACAGGTAGTGCTCAATTTAGGATCACAATTGAGTCCAAAATTTCTATTGCTAAGTGAGAAATTTGTTAAGTGACTTTTGTTCCATTTTATGACTTTCTCTTGCCACAGTTGTTAAGTGAATCACTGCAGTTGTTAAGTTAGTAACACTGGTGTTAAGTGAATCTGGCTTCCCCATTGATTTTGCTTGTCAGAAGGTCACAAAAGGGGATCACATGACCCCAAGATGCTGCAATCGTCATAAATATGAGTCAGTTGCCAAATGTCTGAATTTTAATCATGTGATCAAGGGGATGCTGCAATGGTGTGAAAAACAAACACATAAGTCACTTTTTTTCAGTGCCATTGTAACTTTGAAATGTCATGAAACATACTGTTGTAATTTGAGGACTATTACCTGGCTGAGCCCCAATAAACACCCTTTCTAAGTACTAAGTACTGTTCTAATTTCAATAGAAGCATGATTTAAGAGAGTGCATATAACAGGGTTCTTATTCCTTTTTAGAAATCTCAGGTTAGGTTCAGTAGCAAGTATATCAGTATCTTTTAGACACTTAAAAAACAGTTTCATGCAGTACATTTATTTTGTAGTACCTAACTTTGACACCAATTGATTTCTATACTGATTATTTGTGTATAGAGATAAACAGAAAAAATTTAATGTGTTCAAAATATCCCTAATATATGTAAACTAATTTGTTTAAATATACTGTATTTTTAAAGTTAATTTTAAGAGATTCTTTCAAAATATTGAAAAATTTGGTTTATTGGAAAGCTCAGTGGATAAAATTTTATTAAATCTCTGTTTAAATAGAAAAACTTTAAAAATAATTTTAAAGCCTAATTGCTGGTGCTGTTATATTTTTAATTAGTTGTGAGTGTGTACAAGTCTGATACGAAAGATGATGTCAAGAATTTTGAAAGCTGTTTTTTCTTGGGCAAAACAGGACTATGATGCCTGCTTATTGAGTAGAAATTTGTCACATGCCTGTTCCCAAGATAACAAATGAAATTTGCATTTGACTGTGGTTGGTCTTCAGTTGTTAATGGAAGCCTTCTGATAAATAATATCTAATATGTTAGATTTATTTTTTTAATAAATAGGTCAGCTTCAAAAAAGCAAATGTTCTTGTGTATAGATCTATGTGATCTGTTTAGTTAGTATTTAAATTATATTTATCTTTCCAAAGATTTTTAAGTAAGCATATAGACAGCTGAATCTGGTTGCTTTGGATAAAATAAACTTGTTAGTTTATTTTAAATACAGATCTGTTATGTGTGCATTGTTTATTTTTTCCTCACTATATGATAGGTTAGAGCTTTCAGTTTACAAATAGAAAACTGCTTTAGATTAGCAGTTCAAATTTTATTGTGATAATGCCTGCTCAAAATGTATTTTTCAAGTTAACGAATTTGGCACAGTTACATAAATTGTCATTGTCTGAGGAAATATCACAGGCAAGGATGCAGTCTTTGGAGAACTTAAGTTCTTATAAGTAGCATTTAATGATGCACTTCAGTAAACAAAATAATTCTTTAGGTTTCTTGGTTGCCTTTTCCCTGAAACTCCCAATATTTGTGCAATTTGCTTTTGTTTTGCTTTTGTAGAGCAGAACAATGTTTTTAATTCTTCTGTATAGTCACCTTGTACATTTGTATTGCCAAATGCTTACCTAATGCAGCGGATATGTTAGATAAATATGTGTGATTACGTCTGTACACTGGCCACCATTCTTTTGACTGTAGTGGTCTTTGTATGCTTGTATTTTTAAAAGAATATACTTAGCAACATATAACCATTTCAACATTTTATCTAATGGAATTTCTTTAAACTTAAGCCATGCTGAACTTGCTTTCTTTAACATGAAAGTGGAGAAACACCTGTATTGTCATGGTAACCAAGTTATTTCCTGTTCTCTATCTTGCACAGACTTCATGACTTCATTTCTGTTTGTACCTCATTTAATTCATGCATGCATAAATTATGTTCCTGGATCATAATTTTTATTTATTATAAGTGCATGTAAGCAATATGCACTCATTGATAATATCTTAAACAATACACACACACACACACACAAGTAATCAATAACAATAGTAATAGTTAACAAAATAAAAGGAGCAACACCCATATATCCAAAGTACTGTACATATTAGTAACTTTTCTGAATATTAATAGCAAGGATGGGGATCTTATTTTTGAGGTAACTACAGGTAATTCTTGACTTACAACTACAATTAAGCCAAAATTTCTCTTACTGAGATAGTTGAGTGAATTTTACCCTATTTTGTGACTTTTCTTGCTGCAGTTGTTAACTGAATCACTTCACTTGTTACATTTGTAACACAGTTGTTAAGTGAATCTGGCTTCCCCATTGACTTTGCTTTTCATGACGTCGCAAAATGTGACCACCTGACCCTAGGATGCTGCAACTGTCATAAATATGAGTCAGTTGCCAAGCATCTGAATTTTGATCACCTGACCATTAGGGTGCTGCAACAGTTGTGTGAAAAATAGGCATAAGTCACTTTTTTCATTGCTATTGTAACTTTGAATGGTCATTAAATGAATGGTTGTAATTCAAAGACTACCTGTAGTCCCATAGGAGAGAAGCCGTGGCAAAGAATGTATGCTTCTGAATCCCTTGCAATATGCCACACCTAATGAGGACTCTAAAGCACAGGCTGTTTGTGGCATAGCTTGCCTTTACCTAATCTTTCTCCTCCTCCAGCAGTTCTGTCCTATCTATTATAATTCATTAGATCTTCATCCTCCAGCATTTTTATTTATTACAGACAGTGAATGTATGTTGTGAAAAGATAGTACAGTGTAGGCAATGTGTGGCATTCTTAATGTTGCTGAACTGCAACTTCCAGCATTTTAGTTATACTTGTTGGATTGGTCATCATTGTAGGTCAACAATATATGGGATGCTATTGACTGTTACCTACTCCCAGTGTTGTACTATTAGTGACATAGCACAGTTCTTTCGTAAGGAACAAAATATACAAGCTGCATTCAAAAGGGCTTCACAATTAAATACAGTACTGAATGATGCTGAATTATTCATTTTACAAAAATCAAAAGTCAAGCTTTTTTATATTTCACATAGAGATTTTCAAGTATTCCAAATTTTGTTCTTTGTATAGATATTTTTCTTGGTGATTCTTATTATGTTCTAGAAAGCATAATTATATATTAAACTTATAGAAGTTGAAATTAAAAACTTTTACAAAGTATTTCTTAGGAATTTATATTTTATATTTTTACAGGAAAGATAACTGACTCGGAACAAAAAAAGGCTAGTAGTTTTTTTAAAACAAGGGAGAGAAAAGTATAATTTCCAGATATTATTGAAGTACAATTTTTATCTCATATTAGACATGCTGGATAAGGGTAGTAGAGTTGAATAATATTTGGATGGCCTTATATTTTCCACTCCTGGACTATAAGACACACTGGACTATAAGATGCACCAGACTATAAGACGCATTTAGATTTAGAGGAAGAAAACAAGAAAAAATAATAATTTTTGGACTCTGCGCATCCCATTTTCACCCTCCCTGGCCTCCAGAAGCACTTCACAAGCCAAAAACAGGCCCATTTTTGGCTACCCAAACCCTCCGCATGTCCTGTTTTTGCCAAAAACGCACCCATTTCTGGCCTGCAGAGTGCTTCTGGGGGTCGGGGAGGGCAAAAATGTGATGCACAGGGGATTTGGGAGCCCAAAAATGGGCCCGTTTTTGGGAAAAATGGGTCATATAGAACACTGCAGAGTTCTTCTGGGGGCTGAGGAGTTATGCGCGGAGGTTTGGGAGCTGAAAAGTGGCCTATGCTCAAGTCTATAAGATGTACCGGAAGTTTCACTCACTTTTTTTGGGGGGGGGGAGTGCGTCTTATACTCTAGTTATATATATAACTAGAACAAAAAAACTAATCTCAATATTCTTAAGAATTGACATACCTGTCTGAAAAAGGAAAATGCAGATAGGCAGAAATCTTAACAAATATACGCTATCATTTCCTGCACTTTTAAAAAAAAAATATTTTAAAAATGTTTTACTTTAGATTTTCATCTTCTAGCTTTATGTTTTTATAAACTGGATGGCAGGTAGCATTCAGTATGGACTACTAGTTTTCTGCTTAGCAAGTTCAAGCAACAGATTTAACATACTTTCTTTTTCAGATTGTTTTACAGGCACAAGATAACAAGAAAGCAGAACTCTATATTTAATGTTTATTCTTATAGGTATTTTATTTATTTATTTATTTATTTATAATTACATTTCTATACCGCACCATCTCCCGAAGGACTCAGAGCAGTGTACAGCCAATATTAAAATACACATAACACTATGATATAAATATAATAAATAAACACTATTTAAAAACAATTTAAAAACAAATATTTAGTGGCCGAATCACTAAAACGGTCGAAGACCGATTAAAAACCCATTAAAATTTCGCTAAAATACATTCTTAGGCTAGTCCCGCTCGGTGAAAATAGTACTACTGGTCAGGGCCCATATCAAATATTGTACCCAGTGTTCTATTTGGAACAATTTTAGAGAAGATGGTTAAAAGAGTGAAGACCAAAAATTGAGAAAAAAGGCAACGAATATAATATTTTAGTCTTGAGAAAACTTACAGAAAACTAAATAATATTGTACTTTTAAAGAGGTTTTTTCATATAGAAGAACACTATCATTCATCTATTATCCACAATATTTACTGCTTAAGTTACAAGAAGGGTAGAGAGTAAAAGATCCATTTAATGTTAGGAAAAAAGCTTACAGGGTAAAAAACAACCACCCCACAGTAGTGTTTTTGCCAGATTTGAGGTCCATTCTTCCAGCGCACGGAAAGATTACTTCTCCCTGTATGGAGTGGAGAAGAAATTCCTTGGCATGCTGGGAGAATGGAACTCTAATCCATTGTCCCCCTCTACTTGCAACCTTCCCTGTCGGCTTTCCCATCAACTTTCTGGGGAAACTGGCATAGAATATGGCAATCAGATGATCAGGACAGTAGGCAGCCCATTATAAATGCAGACAGGTTGCTAAGTGCTGGAAATGTGGCCATATGAGGGGGGTTGGGTGAAGGAGAATCTGCACAATGTTTTATGATGCCCAGAAGTGCTTTATGGGCTGTAAAGCACCCATTCCGAGGCAGTCATGACTGAATATTCATTTTTTATAAGTATGGGTTTTTTTATTTATTGACATATGATTATCATTACATTTGTATATGCCTTCTCATTCCTTCCATTATAAAGGTCTTTTTAAACAAAATTTTAACCAAAAGAAAAAGACACAATTAAATATTTAACTTTTTTGTACTTCATGCCATAATAATAACTCTTAGCATAAATTTGCCATATGTTCTTCAGTAAATGATGTTCTTCAGTAAAAATCTGAGTCTCAAAAGCCTAATGATATTTCATTTTAGTATATTTTAACTGTGCTTTTCTTGTGTTGCATATATGAGGTTCTAGTTCCACTTAATATTGAAGTTTACAGTCCGTAACTATAGTTGAAACCTATTTTCTTTTACTGTTTGTCCTATCAATTGTATACTTTGGGGAACTAGTTTTCAATCACTGTGTCCTTCTCATGAGCCATCTACTGCTGCTGCATGCAGAGAGGTAGAGCACTGACGTATCAGTACTACTCTCCCTAGCTAATTGTTGATATTTGAAAAAAAGGTGTGACTTCGGCAGCAAGCATGTTTTGATCTGTGAATGTCGAGATGCTGAAGAGAATCATATGGTAGACCTTTGCTATCTACTCTTTGATAATTATTGTTCTAAATAGACATATAGACTATGCTAGCAGAAGGAGTTGGAATTGCTCGTCCTCCCTTATGCAGAGCTGTAGCTAATTTGGGATATTTTTATGCCATCAGCAGAATTTCATACATACTTCATTTTCAGTTGTGTTTGTTTGTTTGTTTTTTGTTTGCATCTTGCCTTTTAAAATTATTTTTACAAATAGCGGCAAACATATCCAACACCTTCCTCCTATTTTCTCCACAACAATCCTGTGAGGTGAGCTGAGCTGAGAGAGAGAGTGACTGACTCAAGGTCACCCAGCTGGTTTTCATGGCCAGTGTTCACTTCCCCAAACAGCTTAAGGGTAAGAGGTCAAAATAGAATGGAGTTCTCTTTCAGAAAGTTTTCAGTAAGAGAGGGTTTGCTGTCTAACTGCAACCCTGTTAAACAGGTTAGCCAGTCAAAATGAGGGCCCAGATTTTTGGGGGCAATATGCTGATGTTGTCAATCGCTCAGAGAGTTCTATAAAGGAGGTATATAAGTCTTAAGTGCTAATGCTATTGCTAAGTAGTATTACTGCTGTAACACTAGAGATGTGTTGGCAGCTAGATATATATTGGGAAAAAATACTTTCAGCCTGCCATTGTGGGTTGGATAGAAAGCCAACATCCTTTTCAGTTTTCATCAGGCAACAACAAAACCATAAGAAAAAGCAACATAATTGACTGAAAATAGGAGGAACTTTAATTACCTTTCTTACCTGTTATTTAGTGAAGCTCTTTGTATTTTAAACTGTTTCCTCCTTGTCTCCTGGCAAACTCAAACTATATCCAAGTGAAGCTTTTGGTGAAAAATGTATTTGATTGACGTTGTTTTAGGACTGAGATATGGTTCCTCATTAAGGACAGGAGGGCTGTAGACTGATACACATAGTTGTAGGGATAAAGATTCCTTGAAGACACTCAATAGACCAAGATATCCACTGTCTCATAAGTTTTTGATAATTGTTTCTACTATTTAAAACTATATGATTAATTAAAAAACAGCAGTTCTTAACATATACAGGAATAAGTTGTAAATTCTCTTGTATTAATCGTTGTCAATCAAGAACATGTTGGCAGCATTTGTAATAATTGTAGGTACACTTCTGATGCTGCCACTTTATTACTGGTATTACTTGCAATTTATGTAAAAGAATATATTTGAAATGTAATTGTGGACATGCAGACTGATAGTCTAAAGGTTTAATTGGTAGTTTATGACACATTATATACAAGAGTTGATTGAAAGAAGTGATATGTAAAATAGCTGGGGGAGAGCAGAAAGAATAGATATGTGGCATTGTTTTGTTCTGAGCTTTCAGTGTGAAAACTTTGAACTGTGTCCAAATAATTTGCCAAGAAATCTCATTAAGATATTTATGGGAGTTTGCAAAAAGAATAAAACAAGGGAATTCTGAAGATGGTAAATATATTGACAGGGCTTCTGAAATATTATTATTTTTTTGTTTACATTTATATCCCGCCCTTCTCCGAAGACTCAGGGCGGCTTACAGTGTATAAGGCAATAGTCTCATTCTATTTGTATATTTACAAAGTCAACTTATTGCCCCCCAACAATCTGGGTCCTCATTTTACCTACCTTATAAAGGATGGAAGGCTGAGTCAACCTTGGGCCGGGCTTGAACCTGCAGTAATTGCAGGCTACTGTGTTCTAATAATAGGCTCTTAACAGCCTGAGCTATTCCGGCCCCTATTAAATTAAATTTTGAAATTTAATTTAATTGAACACAGTACTATTCTTTGCCATGTCAAATTTTAGTTGAAATTGCAATTTATAAGAAGACAAATATAATTTAATTGCATAAGGAAATTGACTATATATATTAAACGAATAAGCAAAATGAATGATGTGGTAGCCTTTTTGAACTAAAATATATAAACATCATTTTATAAATGTTGAATACTATTTTTCCACTAGAACTAATCATGATATGAATGATAAATAATTTTTCAAAATACAATCTAATATAAACATGAATTCTGAACTTTGGATATTTTAGCATTAATCTAATACATTGTCAAACAAAAAGGTTTCTTGCCAAAATATAGCAATAGCATTTAGACTTGTATACCACTTCACAGTGCTTCATAGCCCTCTTTAAGCAGTTTATAGAGTCAGCATTTTCCCCCCAACAATCTGGGTCCTCATTTTACTGACCTCGAAAGGATGGAAGGCTGAGTCAACCTTGAGCCTGGTGAGATTTGAACTGCCAAATTGCAGGCAGTTCAAATCTCAGTCAGCAGAAGTAGCCTGCAGTACTGCATTCTAACCAGTGCGCCACCGCGGCTCTTATATAATACATATACAATCATTGTATATGTATTATATATGGAAAATATTTTAGCAGTAAATAGCAGTAAATAGAATTAGAGGTCAAAATGTGTAGGGATCACATGTGAGATTGGATGGGATTTATATCTGTCTTTATACAGGTATGCAAAATTTAAAAAATGCTCTCCATTACCCTCTGACTCAGAATGTCTCATCACAATAGATAATATGCTGCTGTGTATTCTGAAGCTTTTATTTATTGCATATGTCAGTTAATATTACTTTTATCATAACAAATAATTACTGTATCTAAATGTGAGATAGTTCTACAAATGATAAGTAATAGTGAAATTAGAGCTACAAAAAAGAATCACAGTTAGTTGTACAGCTGGAACTTTGAGGGCATCTTGTGAGTATTATCACAAAATGTCTATTATTTGATGGGCATGTAGGACTTTTGTAATGGACAAAGTGCAGCTTCAAAATACTCTTACTGGAGTGTACATTTCTTCTTTTTTCTTTTCCCCCTAGTCAGGTAGGCGCACTACATTGGAATAGTATTTGTGGGCATATTCAAGTCCATGGACACAAAATTGTTTACTTCTGAATTTAATTCCATTGAAATCAGTTAGCATACATTTGAAATTAAATGGTGAATTTTAATTATGTTATGGGCTAGAATCAGCATTATTTAAAGCTATTAAGTACGATAGCCAACCTATCTTTACTGGATTTTGCTGATAAAGATTGACTTATGCAGCATTTTGATTTGGTTTTCCTTACCTAAGAGATGAGCTATGAGGAGAAGAGGGATTATGTTTTATTTAGAGATGCTGATAAACTATTAAATAGTTTTTACCTGCTGGGATGAAGAAAGAAGTTACTTCTGTTTTCTACTCCCCCCCTTTTCCCTTTCTTTTCCTCTTTCACCTCCCACCTCTCCTTTTATATTTTTTATTTGCATTTTTTGTAGTTTGTATTGATTGATATTATTTACATGAATTATTCTTAATAAAATTATTTGGAAGAACTAAATAGAAAACCTTTGGAATAAATACATCTTTATTTGACAGCAGTGGGTTTTTTTCTGTTATAAATGTCCTATCAAATTGTTCTTCAGGATTAACATTTCATTTGTAGTTCTTCAGTGTGCATTAAGAATTATACAGCTATTACTACCTAGAGTCATGGATAAAATAATCCTTTAACAAATAATCTCTTCTAATATTTCTGCATCTGATTTGCTTCTATTAATGGAATTGATAAGTACCGTAATGGGTTTTATATATTGTATTTAAATGAAACCAGTGGAAAACTCTGGGATCAACTTTTCTAATTCTAATCATAAAATTTATATCCTGATCTTTATTTTTGGAAAAAAACTTACATTGGGATTACATTCATTTAAAACCCCAATTTCCACTTAATTACAATAAGGGTTAAAATTTCTAAAGACATAAACATCTGGAAATTATGTGATGTAGAACACCAGTATCAAATGAAAATGGTTGCAGATGTAACTCAACCGAGAACATTCTCTTACTTGGTCATGTGTACCAAGAATGGCCTCCCTCATGTCACCATACAGAAATTTGGTGGGAGGTACATGAAAAACAGGGCAGTAGAGTCCTAAACAGGACCTTAGCATTGTAGATTTCCTACAGCACAACTAATCTATAAATACCAGCAGATTATAACCCTCCATACTTGTATAGAGCTTCAAATTTGAAGGCAAAGATGTATTATCATCATTTAGGCCAAGTGAGATTTTTCTCAGGATTATACTGCATCTTCTGGCTCTGGAAAAAGATGCATCTGATATTTAAGGAAGTAAATATGAGGTGTGTGCTCCTTGAGCTTCAGAGACCTTTCTCCTCCTTGAATGCAAAGCACTGTATAGCCTTCCTTCCCTAATTCCTTTCCTAATTATTGAATGAAAGACTTAGCCAGTCACAGTGCCTCTAATTTACTGGGTTTCAGTTTAGTTATTGTTCTTCATTTAGCTCACCTTCATTTCCTTAGGCTGACCCTGATGACTTAGATGATACAGAGAAACTACCAAAAAGAGTCGCTTCATTAATACATTCTGTACATTTATCTACTGTATATATTGAACATATCTATTATCTATATTAACATTCTCTTTCCTGTAACATTTAAGTGGGTAAAACAATGCAACTTGGTCAAAACTCTTTGAACCAAGAGACTTCAAATGGTCTAATCTACAGAATGTGTCCAAAATCTGGGACTCATGACTCTAGCTGGAATTGAAATTTGCAAATTTTATAAAATATCTTATGACATAAAATTATCATAAAACAGTTTGTGACATAATACAAAATGTCTTAAAACATTTCCTGTGCTGATGGTTGCAACACAGTTCAATATGGGATTTTTTTCAAGGCAGATACTTCTGAATAGGATATTACATTGTACATTAGAAGTTCTGCCATTGTTGAAGATAGCAAGGAATCTGGTAAGGAAATATCTCTTAAAAGTGTAATCCAAGGGTCATTGCTTATCTAGTTGAAATTAAAGCTAAGTGCATAAACAGTTGATCTTTTCCTTTGAAAATAAGTAGGACTAGGTGGACAAGACCTTTAAAAGCCATATTCTTAGAAATGCTTTGATAAGGGTGTGGAAGAAATATCAATATAAGCTAGATTACAAGATACCAATATGGGCAAGTCCTGGACATATGATAGAGAATATAAATATAGAACAAAAATTGGAAGGGCTAGGACGTTGAGCTTGTCGATCGAAAGGTCAGCAGCTCAGCAGTTCGAATCCCTAGTGCTGCCGTATAACGGGATGAGCTCCCCTTACTTGTCCCAGCTTCTGCCAACCTAGCAGTTTCGAAAGCACGTAAAAATGCAAGTAGAAAAAATAGAGACCACCTTTGGTGGGAAGGTAACAGCGTTCCGTGCGCCTTTGGCGTTGAGTCATGCCGGCCACATGACCACGGAGACGTCTTTGAACAGCGCTGGCTCTTCGGCTTTGAAACGGAGATGAACACCGCCCCCTAGAGTCGGCAACGACTAGCACGTATGTGCGAGGGGAACCTTTACCTTTACCTTACTTATAAGGAACTTATTGTAGAAAAGGGTAAATTACAATTAAAATCTTTAAATAAAATGAGAGAAGAAGGGATAAATTATACATGGTTTCAGTATGGACAGTTACAAGCCAGATGGAGAATAGATCAGAAAACAGGTATTATGCAAAATGAGGAAAATTTGGTAAAACAAATTAGAGATCAAGGTCAATTGCATATTAAGAAGTTGTATAATGTATTGATAGAAATAGATTCAGAAACGGAATTAGTTAAGGATTGTATGATAAAATGGGCACAAAACATTCAGCAACCTATAATGTTGGAAACGTGGGAAAAAATTTGGGTTAGAAATGTTAAATTTACACAAGCACAAAATTTAAGAGAAAATTTTTATAAAATGTTTTATAGATGGCATTTAGATCCTAAAAAACTGGCATGTATGTATCTGAATATGCAGGCTAAATGTTGGAGATGTGATTGTGAGGATGCTACTTATTATCATGTATGGTGGACTTGTAAGAAAATCACAGCATTTTGGATAAAAATTTGGTGGATTATGCAGAATATTTTGAAAAAGAAGATAAAATTTATTCCACAGTTGTTTTTATTGGGCATGACTAGGGAATGTACGGTAATAGAGACTAAACTGATTTTAAATTTAATAACAGCTGCAAGACTCTTGGTTGCGCAATATTGGAAGAAAGAAGATTTACCTACAATTGAAGAATGGACACTTAAAGTATCGAACTTAGCAGAAATGGCTAGAATTTCTGCGTATTTGAAAGACTATTCTCAAGAAAGATACATATTGGAATGGAGAAGTTGGACTAATTATATTCAAAATAAGTACCAGACTAAAAAGTATCAAATAGTTTATGAGTGAATCTAGGAATTGTATTATATTAATGTATTAGATTAAATGGGAAAGGGGAGTTAAGGGTGCAAAGGGAGACGAGAGACAATGGGTTATGGTTTTTGTTGTATTCTAGTTTATAATTGTTAGACTTTATACCCTGTATTTTTTTCTGGGAAGTCGGGGGGGGGGGAAGGGTGGAGGGAAGGGGAAGGGGGGTGGAGGGGGGGAATAAGTGTTAAAAAATTTTTTTTGTTTTTGTAAAACTTTTTTAATAAAAAAAAAGAAAATAAGTAGGACTTTATGCTATGATCCTATTTACCACAGGGGCAGAAATAAGTAACTCCTTCAATTTATACTGCTGACAGGTTACATAAATTTTATTTGGGATCAGTTGTCCTTTGCCAAGGGCTCTCCATATGCCTCATTTACAAATGTTTCAGAAGAACAATAGAATATTCAAGGGAACATAAATATGCAAGCATATATTAATATTGATCTATTCAAGATTAGGGTTGCCATTAAATATTTTCTATTTACTGTAGAGAGGTGGGCCCCCTCTATTAATGTGATGCTGTACTGGATAAACTAGATTCTAGAATGATTAAAGAGATACCTTTTATGATTACAGAAGTATGTATGATTATCTGTTAAAAATGAATGCTTTAAATTAGAGGCTGGAAATATTTTAGTAATACTAAATTGTTACTAATATTTTAGTAACAGCATAATTTTCTATTTAGGAGGGGGAGCTTTTTGGGAATAATGGTTTTGTTAAACTCCTTTAAGACTTATTTACCATTTTCATGTGTTCCCAACTTCAAAATCATGAGGAAATGTACCATTGTTTTTTCCCCAGTGCACTCATAGAAAAATGTAAACAGATGAATAGGATATAGATAGTGTATTCCTACATTAAATATTTGATCCCAAACTATTTTTAATGCTGAGGATCTAATCTTAAATCTTTTTAAAAAAAATACTTGCAGATTATTGTAAGTGTATTTTAAAAAAATATAATATGAAAGAAATTTGTTCAATGAATATGTGCATTAACTTCTCTTACAATGTATCTGCTAGAATCACTGGAGAAGTGGCTTTACAGAATTAAAACAGCTTTTTTTAAAGCAGGAAAGCTATTTCTATATTTATACTATAAAATTACAGTTTTAGTAAACTGTAACTGTTACTCAGAAAACTCTGTAAAATTACTTTTGAAGGTAAATTTACCAAACTCGAAATTTTATGATTTAGCAAAACAAAATAATAGGGAAAACTTTGTATTTCTCTAACATAGTAGTTCATATAATACTTTTACTGGTGCCACTGATAATAATGACATAGAATTATTAGCATAGTTAACTTCATATTGTCTTTGAATTTGTTTTTTTAGTTTATAAGTGTATCTGAAAATCTAGTTTTACTTTGCCCCATTTCAGTGTTTTTATTCATGGAGTTTTGAGTGCTAAGGAATCTATGCTAAGTACATTCACCCAGATACTAATCCTAGCTAAACAAAACAAGCTGTCTCTCCTCCATCCCCATAATTACCTGTGAATTAGGGGAAGGTTTTTTTGTCATATTGGCTGAGGAGATACTCTATTAAAAGACACATAATAAAAGGAAGTGAAAATGGCTGCAGACCATTGAAAATTAACTGTCAGTTTAGAGGAGTTGATGGCTTGTGGATTTTAAGCATCTCCTAATACCTAAATAGAACTTCTGTCACTTTTTGTTTTATTGTTTTCCCTTTCTCTTCCCTTCCCAGTGTAGCTAACCCGTCTATTTGCTTCATCTCTTTCATTTTTTTGCTGCTTCTGCTAGAAAAGAAATTGCAATGTGCTTAGTGATACAATATTGAGGAATGAATTGGGATGAGCAGTTAATGGGTTTTTTAAAGCATATACTTGCTATCTGGTCATTCTTTAGAGATTGTTTAATTCAAGAATCTCTATTATTGAATAGAGGGGTATTATTGAGGGGTACCCATTTGTATCTTTGAAAGTTGTTGCTTGCTTTTCAGCAAGAAGCTTGGGCTGTCATTACTGAGGAGGGCCCCTTCCCCTTTCTGGTCACATACTCTTTAATAAATTGGATTGTACTTGACAGCAGGTCCATTTTACTTTTGAGCAGTTTATTAACCCCAAACATTAGGATAAGAAAGTACCAATGTAATGTACCTTCATGAGCATCTCACTTTGCTAGTGCTACTGGAAAGTATCAAATTGCTTCTGCATTTTTTCTCTGTTTCCAAGCTACAGCAGTGTTGCTTGTTGATGGCTTGTTTGGATTAACCAGTAACCTTTTTACATTTTGTCAGTCTAATTGTTATACTGTTTTTATTATAAAAGGACTACTAACACTTCTGCTTTTTCCATGTAGAACATCTTCAAAGCTCTAGTAGCATTTCATTTGGTGAAGAAAATATTTTAAAACTTCTATTTGCTGTTGCATAGTTTAGTAAAGCTATTCATAATGTTCCTAAAAGTATTGAATGTAATGCAACTGCAGTTTATGTTACATTTGTTGAAGCCTTTTTATGTTGCATTTGTTGCTGCAGTTAATACTTGTCAAATTTAGCATCTGCTAGGAGAATAGACAATGGAATTATTTATGTGCACATCAAATTGCAGTCAGTAGATGTATTATTTTACATTGTTAGCCTAAATATTGCATTGAGTTAAAATACTCTGATATAATTGGTTTGGTATATATTATGAAGTTTTAAGTTATTACAGTGCTCCTGGTTCCAATTCTAAGGTTCCACATAATTGTTTTAAAAACTGACTGCCCATCATAGTAAAAACCACTTTGGTTATAGTAACATGGAAAAACCAAATAATTATTTTGATGAACACTGTTTAAATACTTGAATATTTGCTTAAGATTATTTATTGATTAAAACTAATCTAGTAAGGGTTTGAGATTTGTTCATGGTTATTGTTATGCAACTTAACTGCTTAGGCAAAATTAAATTATCAGAGTTACCACAACAAAAAGTCTATTTGGTGCACATATATGACTTATGTTCTGCTAGAATTTAAAGTGGCAATCAGTTTGACTGCTTAAATTAAGGAATTATAAAAACTGAAAACAATTTTATAAGGCTGTTAAAATAGTAATGCTGTGGTTTTCCTAAACTTAATACATTCTAAATATTTATTTTGAGAAATCTGAATTATATATGCTCAATTTTACAGAATAACACAGAGAATAGAAGCTCTGGCCCATTGAGCCTTGAGCAAAGCTTCAACTTTTCCAATTTTCCATAGAAAAACTACAGGAACAACGGTGTCATTCACAGTCTAATTTTTTTTTATGAGAGCCAGTAGCTGGGACTACCAGGTCCTGTTCCTCACTTTTCCATATCCAAATAAGTTCACCAGGTTTCCACTAACAATCATTTTGTCAAGTGGTTGTTTACTTGTGGCTTATGGGAGTCATACATCTTTTAGGATGATTAGTTAACTTGACCAAATGCACTGAGTCTGTGATCAGCGCTAATTGAAACATTGATCTCACTGGAAATGAAATACAAAGAAATTTCTTGAAAAAATGTACAAGGCTAAAAATAGTAACAGCTTATTGTTCCTGGTTTTTTGATGTTAAAATAAGAGTTCTCAAATTTATTTATTTATTTATTTATTTATTTTATTTATTATTTAAATTTCTATACCGCCCTTCTCCCGAAGGACTCAGGGCGGTTCACAGCCAAATAAAATACACAATAATGTTACAATATAAACAAAATTAAATTTAACTTTTCAACTTCTATTTTGAGCAAGGATTTGGTTTTTTTATAGTACCACTACAATTGGAATGCTTTAGGAAATGTGGTAAATTGTGTGTGTGTGGAGATGGTCTCCTAGACACAGTCTGTCAAAGTAGTAATTTCTGCCGTTATTATATAATTTATACATCCACTGGTTCTTCAAAGATCTAAATACATTTTCCATGAAAAACACTGAAATTTAAAACATGATAGTGTCCAAGAAGTTTTAGTTTATCCTCTCTGCCTGTTATACTGATCTACCCCATTTCTTGTGGAAGTTTTCCAATTTAATATTCTTATACATATATTAAAAATAGAATATCCCTTATATTAATATACTTTTTCTACTTAGTTTAATGCAGTTAAACAATCACATTTAAGCTTATTTTAATCAAAATGAATCAAATTGACTCTGTTTATTTCATTGCAGGATCTGGAATTCCATGGAGTTATGAGGTTTTATTTTCAAGACAAAGCAGCTGGAAATTTTGCAACAAAGTGTATCCGTGTGTCTAGCACTGCCACAACTCAGGATGTGATAGAAACACTTGCAGAAAAATTCCGGCCAGATATGCGAATGTTATCATCCCCAAAATATTCACTTTATGAGGTGCACGTCAGTGGAGGTTAGTGTATTCTATTTGGGCTCTTAAAAAAGAAATAACAGAAAGAGTGAAAAAAATAGGCTCTGTAAAGTTTCTTGTTTCACTCAATTTCAGCAGTTAACATTTGAGAAAAAGAAATTGCTAGCTGGCAGTGACATTCTAAAACTTAAGAATGTCAAAATACGTTAGCAGTAAAAATGTGTACAGTCAGAACGTTCCAATACCTTAGTAAGTTTGTGGGCTCAAAAAAGATGTCAGCATATTTCATTGATGTAAATCTTATGTTAAGTTTTGAAGGATTGGAACCTTGTTCAGAGTTGGGTCACTTTAGGAAATATGCCTGGAATATTGGGATTGAACACTTTTTTTCTAAAGGAGACATTGCAGTTCATGAGTGTACAGTAATAGCGTAATGATTATCTGAATGATTATTCTGTAGTAGTCATGTATAGAGAGTCAGTTTCGTATAATAGCTAAGGTGCTGGCCTAGAAACCAGGAGTCTGAAGTTTAGGCTTCTTTTACATTTGAAAGCCTGCTCGATGATTTTGGGCCAGCCTCTCAAACTCAACCTCACCACATAGCTTTGCTGTTGTGGGACAAATAAGAGGAAGGAATAATGTACAAGTTTGCCTCCTTGAATTATATGTAGAAAGGTGGGATGATATTTAAACATTATTACCATCTGAAGTAATTTATGCTAAAGAAACATTTCTTGAAAATGGCCTGGAATTTTCAGCTGGCACAGAATATGATAACCTTCCTCCTACTAGGAATAAAAAGGCTCATATGCAGTAAGTTTTCTTACAGCTTCAATTTATTTTGAGAAACCATTCAGGATACCAGTATTTTTATAAAACACTCTAATCCAAGATTAGCAGAGTTAGAGATAGGGCTCCAGAATGAGGTGTTTTATTTTATACCATTTGAAATGGAGCCTTCTTAAAGGCACTTTTCCTCAGGCAGGTGAAATTTGATTATAAAAAATAAAAGTGGACTTTCAGATTGCTTTCTTAATCATTTTAGGAAGATCATAATGGAAAGAAATGATTGGTGATAGAATTTTGTTGCTGTTATTTTAGATTCTCAGTGACAATCTTTAGGTTTCAAAAAGATAAACAAATATTATTGGTATGACTTATTAAAATTCATGAGCTAAAAACAAAATGTTTAATCCTCATTGTCTTACCACTTTATTGTGGAAAAAATGATCTTTGCTCTTCTATTCTGCAAGTTGCTTAATTTGTGTCTTTCACCTTTGATACTATCTACATGGGAATTTTTTTTTTAAAAAATGGTATTTTTATTTCTCTGAGATCAAGAATATTGGTGCAGTTTAATTAGCTTAAATAAGAGATAACTTGAGATAACTGTATAGTTCTTACGATATATCTGATTTAGTTTCATTATGTAATTTTGAGGAGGACAATGATTAAATGAATGCTGCCAAGATTCCAGTTGGAAACAGTAGATTGCAATTTATGGCACTAGGTTAAAGCTGGTTGTGGAGAGTTGCATGATATAGAGCAGTAGTGGTGAACCTTTTACTCACAGAGTGCTGAACAGGTATGCACTTTACACGTGTGCGAGCTGTCTGCACTAATGTGCAGCTGCTCCGTGTGTGCTGCATGCGCAACCACACCATCTGCACATGCACATGGCTTTGACACACATCCCGGTGTGCTGCGCGCACAATCACACCATCTACGCATGTGCGCTGCCTTCGTGTGGCTCCTCCCCTGTGCGCTGTGCACTCAACCACATCATGTTGTGCATAGCTTTTGTACACACCGCCTGCGCTGTGCGTGCAGCCACACCTTCTGCGCATGCACGTGGCTTTCACACGGCTACCGCTATGCACATGTGCGCACAATCACACCATCTGTGCATGTGCAAGATTTTTGCACATGCAATGCACATGTGAACATCATCTATGCATGTGCGTGCTATGCACAAGTACTCTGGTGTGCATGCGCAAACGCATGTGCAGGAGAGCTCTGAAGACCAGCTGGGTCCCCTGAATTGCATGCGTGCACACCGGAGGCCCAAACACCAGTGTTCTGTCCTTGTCCCCACTTCACAGAGCAAACACAAAGATGCGTGTCTCTCAGTCTTTTTATTTGCTACAGACCTGATTTTCTTCAATTGAGGAAATACTTGGCAGTGACCATGCAAAAGTCTGTCAAATGCTGGGTCCGTTATCTCGTATCCAAGATCCGTTGCCAAAACCCACTGACAAAGTCTGTTAACCCTCCAACAACCGAGCTGCAGTGCACCCTTGGTAGCTTTTTTGTCCGTCACAAGAGCCACATGGAAGCTCCACCCACTTTTATACCCTGTGGGGTGTGGCTCAGTGACTCAGCAATCTCTGAGCCTGCCACATCTTTTCCTCTGTTGCGCACGCTTATCTTTACGTCGTAGCCTCAGATCAATCCAGGATTGATCGTCAGCAGCTGGAACTTGGGGCGGTGCCAGAGAGGAGGGTCCTGGAGAGGGAGGCCTTGCTGGCTCCTCTCCCTCATTTTCCAAGTCACTCTCCTCCATGGGAACAGGCTTGAGGGCCGGAGTCACAACAACCAGCTGGGGTGCTGCAGCATGCGCAGCTGCAGGTGAGTTGGGCAACAGATCACATGCCCGGAAAGATGGCTCTGTGTGCCACCTCGGACATGTGTGCCATAGGTTTGCCATCATGGATATAGAGTTTTATATAAGGTTTCATTTTTTTCTTTAGTTTCAAAAAGAGCAAGAATTCAATTAAGAGAAGAAATGGTTTTCTATGCATTTGGTGAGAAAGATGTTTTGGCAAAAGAATATATACAGATATTTATGAAGTGACCCTGCCCTGTGTGTCCCCAGTTGTGAGACCCTGCTTATTAAGTTGGCCTCTAGGAATCAGTTGGGACTGTTGCTATTGTAGCAAACTCTATGCTTCTTAGCAGCCTCCCTACCTGAGCTGCTTGACTCCATTTCTGGATTGACAAATTTATGATTTTGCAGGATTTTAATATGTCTTCCCTGAAATGGATTCTGATTTATTTTTTTTGTGAAAGAGATGGGTTGTTTCTTTATCTCATAAAGAGACTGTGGTTTGCTCCTCCTTAAGAAGCCATTGCTGGAACCCACTTTATTAGATAATTTTCATCCAATGTGTCACTCCCTTGTTTGGGAAGGTGGTAGAGAAGCTTGTCATACAGCAGCTTCAGAGGGCCTTGGAGGAAATAGATTATCTGGATCATTTTAATTAGGATTCAGACCCAGGTATGGGATGGAAATAGCATTGGTTGCCCTTTTGGATGAACTTTGGTGTGAGTAGGTTGAGGGTAGTGCATTCATCTTTGCGCTATTTGACCTCTCAGCTTTCAAAACCATCAATCATGGTAGTCTTCTTAATTGACTCAGAGGATTAAGAGTGGGCAGCATGGTATTATGCTGCTTTGCCTCCATCCTTCAGGACCAATTTCAGTTGGTGTTGATAGTGGAGGACAAGTCTTGCTCTCAGTCCCTACTATGTGAGGTGTCATAGGGTTTGGTGTTTTCTCCTCTTCTTTATAACATTTACATGAGGCTGCTGGGTGAGCTTATCTGCCACCATGGGATGAGGTGTCATCAGTATGCTGTGGATACCCAGTTATATATTTTCACCCTGGGGGTTTAAGCAATGCTATAAATGTCTCATGCTGGTGCCTGGAGGCTTTGTCTAGATGGGGAACAAGAGACTTCAGCTCAACTCTGGCAAGACGAAATGGTTTTGGTTAGTGGCTATAGGATTTTGCCATCTGTGCTGCTGAATGAGATTTCAGTATGAAGTGACATCCAGTGTGCACTCTTGAGAGTCCTCTTAAATGCATGACTCCTGCTCAAGGAGTAGGTGGCAGTTGTGGATAGGAAGCTTTTTGCAAAGCTTTGTCTTGTGTGCCAGTTATGCCTGTTCCTGGATTGACCTAGTTACATTCACACATGCCCTGGGCACCTCCAGATTGGACTATTGCTCTACATGGTGCTGCTCTTGAAGAGTATCTAGAAGTTTCAGCTGGCATAGAATGTGGGCAGTTATGTGTACTCCTAGAGCAGTGCATGTTACACCACTACTTCATGAGCTTCCCTGCTTTCCCTTGGATCTAATTCAACATGCTGGTTTTAACTTTTAAAAGCCTATATGACGTGGGGCAGGTTATTTGAGGGACTGTCTTCCCCAATTATATCAGCCTACTCCACTAGATCTGGCAGATAGGCATGTTGTTGGTACCAACAACCAGGCCTTCATTTGGTGGGTCCCAGGAGACATGCCTTCTCTATCAAGACACCCACCTTATGGAACATTTACCATTAGATTAGCTCAATCCCTTTTGATATTCCGAGAAGCTCTGAAATCTTGACTACGTTGTCAGACCTGGGACTTCCAGGCAACCAAAGACTTGTTCAGATGGCTCCATTCAGATGGCCATTTTTATCCTCCCTCTCTTGTGGTTTGTATTTTTTACTTCTATGGCATGTATTATTAGGGATGTTTATATTGTGTATTTTGTTTTTGTTTTATTTTTTTCTATCTGATTGTTATTTGCTATCTAGAATCACCTCCAGTGGGATGGGCAGCTATGCAAGTTTAATTAATATAATAAATAAGAATATTTAATTCCTACAATCCTATGGATTGTCTTATCCACACCTGTAACAGGCACCCGTTTTGACTTTTAGATAGAAATGGAAGAACAATGGCTCCCTGCTCTGGGTCCACTTTTCTGTATAGGAGAAAAAAAACTGGTTCCTTAAACAGAGAGGGAATAAAACTGGTGGATCTTATGTAATACTTCGCCGAGAAATAGATGAAATGCTAAAGCTCAATGCTTCTACATACTACTTATATAAATACTGTCTCAATTTGTGATCAGGAAGAAATAAAACATTAAAATAGAACAATCAGCTTTGTGATAAACACAAAGGAAAGGCATATTTAAGCATAAGAATACTATGTAGGCCTCAATATTATCATACAAAACAGAAACTTTTTACAGACTTTTCAGAAAGATGCATTAACATTTGGTACTGAAGGTAGTTAATCTTATGCCAGACTCTTATGTGTTTCTTTTTAAAATGTCTTTCTCTCCCCCCTTTTCTTCAGGAGTAACAACATGCAGATCATAAATACATTTATAGCATACACACTGTAATTTCTAAAATGTTTAACTCATGATGCTTTTCTCTTTCAGAATATTTACATTTATTTTACATAAAATCTCTTTTTTAACAGATTAATGGGGATATTCAGTCTTCCCAGCAGTGTGTTGTATCTAAAATATATATACTCAAAGTAACTGAACTGAAGCAAATTACATTGTGTAATTGAAGTAGCATGATGATGTCACTTCAAAAAAGCAAATTGAGGCACATAATGAGTACTGTGCCACATTTGATACTGAACTTATACGTCAAGGCCATCAATATAGTCAACATTTGGAGGGAAGGCAAGGATGTTGTGTTTTGATTTTTTTTTCTGGACATTTCAGTGAAATTGATTATGGGCTTCTTCAGCATACATGATATTTCTCTGGTTTAAAAAATTAGCATTTTAACCAATTTAGTCTTCAAATTTTTCATTTAGTCATGTTTTCCTTATTCTTTCCACATCTTTTTGCTTTATCTCACCATATTTATTCATTCATTTTAAAATCTGTTTTTTTTTGCTGTTATTTTCCTTTCTCCCTCCTAATGTTAGAACTACATGTCAAAAAATTTATGAAGCTAAAGGACTGACAAATACATGTATAAGAATTATAGCAGAACACCTTACTTTCTTCGTTATATTGTGGAGACTGATTAGCTAATTCATAAGTAAAAAAGAGCATTAGGAGAAACTTAGGTTTGATGATTCCAAAGCTATGCTGAGTGCAATTAATAGGACAGTCTGGGGAATCCTCTCTAAAAATCCTGGTTTACGTCAAGTACCTGATCTTCGGACCTTTCGCCGTGAGCTGAAAACGCACTTATTTATTCAAGCGGGACTGGCCTAAAATTTTATTGGGTTAAAATTTTATTGGGTTATTTATATTTTAATATTTTAATTTGTTTTAAATCTGGCCACTTTATAATATGTTTGTTTTAATTTCTTTTAATGTTGATATTGTGACTCTTTACTTGGCTGTACACCACCCTGAGTCCTTCGGGAGAAGGGCGGTATAAAAATTGAATAAATAAATAAATAAATAAATAAATAAAAGCAGCTCCAGTGTACATAAACTTTTTTCATTTTACTTGCTTTAGTCAGCACAGAAACTCAGAGGCTACACCTATAATTAGGAATGCAGGTGTTACTTTTCCATGTCATCAAATAATGCAGAGAATATAACTAGTTTCCAAAACAAGTTAATATGTCAAAGATTCAAATATCTAATGATGGACTAAATGTAATATTAAGTGAGCAGATGTGCATGTACATATGGGAATTTTTTCTTGCTGTTCTGCTGCATACTCTCTGGAAGTTTAACATTTGGGGAACAGGCCACATCTTCTGCTAGACTTTTAAAAAAGACCAGAAGTTAGTAGCCTCATCTCCAGCAGTTGGAAGACAACTATTATAAAACGTATTTCTTCTATAATCAAACAGCCAAATTGCATTCCTGTTATCATGTTGCTTTTTTTTATAATAGAGATGTTCTTGCTGCAACAGAAGGTTTGCTCTTGATATAGGGAAGCTTTTCATTAATCTTAGTGATTTTCATAGTTTTCTTACTACTATTTGATCTCCATACATATTTTTGTAGCATAATAAAATGATACAAGACAATTCCAAAGGATTTTTTAAATATAATCTATAAAATGTGTTTCTAATTTAATCCCTTAGTGACATAAATTTGGCAGTGTTTCTGAAGTAAAATATGGTATTTTTACAGAAGCAAAAAATAAGGTTCACTATTTTTTGTCTCTTGGTTTAATAGAAAAAGTTCAGGTTGGTGTGCACCCACGTAACAACAACCAAGAAGAAATACTTGTTTTACTGGTCTATAATTTAGCTGAGTAATCTTTTTATACTTTAAAGAGATTACAGTGACTTTTAGTGATCTGCTACCCTGTATTTGAAACTGGTTGACTAATTTTGTGTCATTGGGTCATTGTCAACTTTTACTGACCATATAGATTTTCTCCATGATAATCTGTTCCTAACCTGATCTACAATACCCATTGCTCCTGTACTTGAGTCTATCCACCTTGTCCTTGGTTGTTGCTCTTCTCTTTCCCAGCATTAGAGCCCTTGATAGAGCTAGATCTTTGCATAATGTGTCCAAAAGTAAGATAATTTGAGTCTGTTCATTTGCACTTTAAGTAAAAACTCTGGATTGAGTAGTTTGAAGATCCATTTGTTTGTTTCCTTAGTCATTCATGATATTTTCAGGAGTCTTCTCCAACACTAAAATTCAAAAGAATCAATATTCTGTCTTGTTTCTTCAAAGTCCAACTTTCACTGCCATAGAGTATCACAGGGAAAAGTGCTTGTGCTATTCTGATCATCATAGGCATCACAGCATGAGTTTCTTTTCATGGCTGCTTTGCTAAATGCTAATCTGTGGTGTATTTCTTGGGTTTTTTTATGTTGATCCTAAAGGGCAGAAGCTATCTATCATTTCAATATCTTCATTAGCATTTCTAAGGCTGATTGTTGTACTTGATGTTATTCATTTGGTTGTCTTATACTTGATTTTAGTCCATTTTTTTTGGTAAAACTGTTGTGAAATACAATCACATGCTCATGGGATGCTGCAAATGCCCATAAATATGGCTGTGTTGCCAAGCATTTATAATTCAGTCATGTGGAAGGGGCAACTGTTAGAACATTGGATCCAGATTGTAAGTCCCCTTTTTCAGGTCAGTCATAACTTTGAACAGTCGCTAGGTCATTTTTATTTATTTTCTTTTGAATTTAACTGATCATAGACCAAATATTGACTGAATTGATCAATTGATTACTTAGTAGTAAGTTGAATACCTGTAGTGTCATAAGCATAACACAGGTTATTGATATTTTTTCCTCCAAATTTTATTTGTATGTATGTATGTATGTATGTATGTATGTATGTATGTATGTATGTATGTATGTATCTTTTCGTAGGTTTTCACAGGTATAGGTATGTAGGTCTTGGCATTTTCGGGTCTTTTCCGTGTAAGGTTGAGAGTATCTTGGCGACGTTTCGACGAGGTCTCATTCATCATCTTCAGGCTGGTGTCTTCGTCTTCATGCTTCTCGAGCAAAGTGTGGTCGGAGCTGCCGTCTCTCTATAAATACTGGTGGGGAGGTGGGGAGTGTTGCTGTGAGCGGTTTGGTTGGCTGTGTGGTTGCATCTTGATTGGTAGATGGAGTGGGTGTTTGCAGATTGGTTGGCTGTTTCGTAGCATCCTGTGTGGGTGTGGACCTCGTCTTTTGTTCGTGAGCTTTGGTATTGTGGCCTCTGAAGTTCTGTGATGGGATGTCTTGAGCAAATGGCTGATGCAGTATCCCGGGCCCTGGTTTGGCTCCTTGAACAAAAGTCCAAGGTCCTGTCATGTGTTCCTAGTGTGTGTGGGGATCGGAGGGGGGGCGCAGCAGCCAGTGGTGTCAGCATGGTCTGGCTTCTGGATGGTGGTTGTGTTTTATCTGTGGGATGGGTTTGGGTTTGAATCTGGTGAGGATGTTCACAATATGAACAAACGGGATGACACCTCCCGCCTACCAGACATCTGGAAACCAGCCTTGGTCAACAAACGAGTCCCATCCATGAAAATTGACCCCAGACCCAGGACAACACACAACGCCACCAGCAATCATCCTCACCAGATTCAAACACAAACCCATCCCACAGACGAAACACAATCACCATCCAGAAGCCAGACCATGCTGACACCACTGGCTGCTGCGCCCCCCCCCCATCCCCACACAAAGCAGGCTGACACACACCAGGAACACATGACAGGACCTTGGACTCGGAGCCAAACCAGGGCCCGGGATGCTGCATCAGCCATCTGCTCAAGACATCCCATCAAAGAACTTCAGAGGCCACAGTACCAAAGCTCAGGAACAAAAGACCAGGACCACACCCACACAGGATGCTACGAAACAGCTGACCAATCTGCATACACCCACTCCATCTATCAATCAGGATGCAACCACAGAGCCAACCAACCCGCTCAAAGCAACACTTCCCACCTCGACCAATCTGCAAACACCCAGTCCATCTACCAATCAAGATGCAACCACACAGCCAACCAGACCGCTCACAGCAACACTCCCCACCTCCCCACCAGTATTTATAGAGAGACGGCAGCTCCGACCACACTTTGCTCGAGAAGCACGAAGACGAAGACACCAGCCTGAAGATGATGAGTGAGACCTCGTCGAAACATCGCCAAGATACTCTCAACCTTACACGGGAAAAGACCTGAAAATGCCAAGACCTACACACACACACACACACACACACACACACACACACACACACACGTATGTATGTATGTATGTATGTTTCTCATGAGGATAATGAAATTTCTATGATCTCTGACACTATTAAATACTGATTGTCCTTATTAAATCTGATCTGTTCATAATTATATATTATTTGGTTGATTACTTTTAATAGATGAATGACTAAAAAACAAAATGATCCCCTTGACAGTATTAACTTATGTTGTCAAAGAGGGAGATTTTTCTTAAGGTTATGGTGAAAAAAAGGCTACTAAGTTAAAAAGGAGTGATTTCCCCTCCCCCGACATTTATTGAAGAAACTTTAAATTGTATATGTATGTACATGCTGATATATTTAAACATTTCATTACATGTTTGGTTTTTGGACAAGTAAAGCTTACTTTTGAAGCCCATGGGCAGACTTTAAATGTTCAAAGCAACATTTTTAAAATAAGATGCTCTTTATATTTTACTAAGAGTACATTCCAGGAATTGTCATCCAAAAATTGTGCTGGCTAGAAATTTTGGAAATTGTAGTCCTAACATACCTGATAAGTGTCAGGTGAGAAATGGTTGGTTCAAATTTCAATTACTGGCAGTTTATTCATTTTGATAAACTGATAGACTTGATAGTCTTCTGTTATGGTATAAGAGCAGTCTATTAACTAAATGTGTTTGCTTTGTCATTTCTTGGCTGCTATATTAATTGCCAACATTCTGCAGTGTTTGATCTTGTCTTTTTTTCTCTTATTTTGAAGAAGAAAGAAGATTGGATATAGATGAGAAGCCTCTAGTTGTACAATTAAATTGGAACAAAGATGATCGTGAAGGAAGATTTGTACTTAAGAATGAAAATGATGCACTTCCTCCAAAGGTAAAAAGAAGCAATGTTCTGTATATGTGTATATATTTGAGCTGTATTTCTGAGTTTTCTATATTAATAAAAATAAACTTTGTTTATCTGAGTTTTCTGTGTTTATAAAAATTGTAGATTTTTTTTGTACATCTCCATTTATAGTCAATGAATGTGCCTTGTGCCTTTACAGGTAGTCTTACGCATGTTGGCACAGTTGTGTTAGGCAAAATGTGTGATTTCCATTCCATTTAGTTTATATTAGCTTAACTTCTCAAATTAGGCAGTTAATGCTGATTCAAATACTGATTTTAACCAGTACCGTGTTCCCCCGAAAATAAGAACCTGTCTTATATTTTTTTTGAACCCTGAAATAAGTGCTTGGCCTTATTTTTGGGGATGTCTTATTATGGGGCACGTGGAGCAAGACAAAGCTCCTCTTGCCATCTTACCTGATTACTAGCTCTGTCTCCCTAACCCTAACCAGAGGAAATGGCGGGGCCCAGCTGCACATGCGTTTAAATATTTTTGGGGAGGGCTTATTTTCCGGTGGGGGGGCTTATTTTAGCCCATGTGCTCGAAAGCCTGATTGGGCTTATTATCAGGTATGTCTTATTTTAGGGTAAACAGGGTATAAATTTTTTTTTTTTGGAATAGAAATGTTATATAGTTCTATAAATATGTGGAACATGGTCAGTGATTACAAATCCTACGTTTATGTGTGTGACAAAATACTAAATGTTCATGTGAAAGTCTAATTCATTTGTTGTTTAAAAATCAACATCCTTAGAATGCTGCTTCTGAGGATCTTCATTATATTTCAGCTCAAAAAACGAATTTTATGACCAGTGGTAATGCTGAACCCTTAATTAAGGAAATATTTTTCATTGTTGAAGGTTGCTAGCAATTCAAGGTTGACCCTAATAGGAAGCCACATTTATAAATGCTAAAATTGTTTTTATTATAAAGCTATAGTAGCATCTTGAAAACATGGATATGCTTCCTTGATCCCTGCCTTTATAATTAATGTTGGTCAAATGTTAAGATAATTTTTGCTGATTCTTTGCCAAATGCATAAATTTCAATTATTATCACCATTGATATTTACAATTGAATGGTGTTGCTTTGGAAAATAATATAAATGAATCAAATTACTAATAAAATTGACATGTTTCAGAAGACTCAGAGCAATGGCCCTGAAAAACAAGAAAAAGAAGGAGTGATCCAAAACTTCAAGCGGACCTTATCAAAGAAAGAAAAAAAAGAAAAAAAGAGGCGAGAAAAAGAAGCACAGCAACAAACTTTAGACAATCATGGGCCATTTCATGGAGATGATATGTGAGTTTCGAATCATAAAATTACAGGAATTATTAAAATATTTTTTTTAAATTTACTGATTCTTACCATACAACATATTGATAAAAAGTTTTTTATGTGCAGAACAGCACTTCCACTCTTAAATATACTTGCCAGGCATCCAAATTTTGATCACATGATCATGGGGATGCTGCAACAGTTGTAAACATGAAGAATTGACATAAGTCACTTTTTTTAGTACTGTTGTAACTTCAAATGGTCACTAAACAAATAATTGTAAGTTGAGGACTACCCATACTTTTGATTGGTTTAATATGTAACCAGAAATTAAGAATTATGAGTGCCTTTTTTTATAGTAAGTTTCCACATGTGTGCTCTTAATATGCAAAAAAACCCCATGCATGTTTGCTCATCCCTCAATATTCTTGGAATTACTTTAAGCAGAATTCTTTTGTGGGGGTGGGGATGGGGGTGGGGGAGGAATGGAAAGCAAACAGGTTTCCTCTTATCTCTTAGTGACCCATTTTATGTTGCTAGGATCCTAGAACTATTTGTCACCAAAAAAATATAATATAGAAACTGGTTGATGAGATGATAAACTGGTTTGGGGTACAGATAACTGGTTTTGTCCATTAATAACTACAATAAATCACTGCTTATCTGGCCAGTGGATAAAGTACCTTTAAGTAACAGGTACATATGCAGCCATTGGGCTGTTGGCTTCACATTAATGTTTATATTAATGTGAATATTAAAAAGGTAACGGTAAAGCTTCCCCTCGCACATATGTGCTAGTTGTTCCTGACTTTAGGGGGCAATTCTCATCTCTGTTTCAAAGCTGAAGAGCCAGCGCTGTCTGAAGATGTCTCCATGGTCATGTGGCCTGCATGACTAAATGCCAAAGGCGCACGGAATGCTGTTACCTTCCCATCAAAGGTGGTCCTTATTTTTCTACTTGAATTTTTTATGTTCTTTCGAACTGCTAGGTTGGCAGAAGTTGGGATAAGTAATGGGAACTCACCCCATTATGCAGCACTAGGGATTTGAACCTTTGAACTGCTGACCTTTTGATCGACAAGCTCAGTGTCTTAGCCATTGAGCCACCGGATCCCTAATGTGAATATAATATACATACAGTATCACACACTACACACACACACACGTGTCACTATAGAAAATTTATATTTTATATTACTTTTTTAAAGGAAAAGAAATATGTACTTGTATATTTTGAATAACTTGAAATTTATTTTGGCAGTGAAAACTCTCGTCTTGCAGCAGAAGTCTACAAAGATATGCCTGAGACCAGTTTCACTCGAACAATATCCAACCCAGAAGTGGTAATGAAACGGCGGAGACAACAGAAGCTAGAAAAAAGAATGCAAGAATTTCGGAGTTCTGATGGCAGGCCAGATTCAGGTGGAAATTTAGATTAAAACCAAAGAATTTATTTGATGTTTGAAGGTTGGATGTCTAGAAAGAGTGTACAAAACTAGACATTTTCCTTGGCAAGTGAAGCTTTCTTTAATCAGAGAACAGTGTGCAATATTCCTAAAAAGCTATCTTTTAAAAATACTAAGTTTGCCGTTGGAAAATTAGAGATTTATAATTACATTTGCTATAATTATTAATGAAAGCATGGTGTTTTGCAGAAATAGTCACTGTATTTTGAGAAAGATATTTCATTTTGAAATTATTATTGGGAATTCCATGAAATTTATGAAATAAATCAAATCGTATATTGGTACATATAACTTGAATTAATAATTTATTTTTAGGTGGAACACTAAGAATTTATGCAGATAGTTTGAAACCAAATATACCCTACAAGACAATCCTACTGTCTACTACAGATACTGCAGATTTTGCAGTTATTGAGGCGCTGGAGAAGTATAGCCTAGAAAAGGAAAATCCCAAGGATTATTGCATTGCTCGTGTGAGTAAATTAATGAAATAAAATTGTGTCAAACTAATTAACAGTCTCTAAACATTTGCAGTCTTTCAATGCTATCTCGTTTGAGTTTTATATCTGCTATCTTACATTATTACTGACAAGAGAATACTTTATTTCTTAGCTAATACACAGTATTAACAGAGTAAATGTTTTGTCTATCTGATTTGATTTGGCTATTAGTAGTCAAGTAGTAATTTAAAATAAGAGTTATTCTGGACTGGTTAAATTAGTTAAATGATTTGTTTTTCCTTGCTTTAATTTCTCTATGACTCCCAGAGCAACTTTAATAAAGCAAGACAATGGAGTAAACATGTAAAAATAACCTTTAAAGTTTTGCAGGATCCTTGTTCAATTTGCGTTATGGAGGAGGTAGCTCTGTAGACATTGAGTAGTAGTACAAACACATTACTTACATATTTAACAAAAAAGTAATTCCTTTGCTTTCTCCACCTTTGTGCCTCTTTCACCCTCTCACAATCTTATATTTTTCTCAGATGATCCCAAATCTGTGAATTTTGCTGTAAGCATGAGAAATATAGGTAGGAAGAAGGACCTTGTGTTTTACTTAGTAAAAAGATGCGTGGTGCCCTGACCTGGGATTATTAGAAAGAACTAATTCTCAACTGTCTACTGATTGGTTCTTTTAGCTTTGCCTCTCCAAAGACACAGTGTTCATACTTCAGCCATATTATATCTGTTCTCCCTTTTCTACTTTGTAATACTGAAACTTGGAGGTGAGAGTTATACTTAAAATGTTGTCCTTGAGTAGCAAATTAAACTGTAGGGTATAGATTGAAGCATGATATTAATACAAATAATACAGAAATTTTCTATGTTACTTATACCCTGCATTTCCCTTTAGGTTATGCTTCCTCCTGGTGCTCAACATTCTGATGATAGCGGTGCTAAAGAATCTATCCTTGATGATGACGAGTGTCCACTTCAAATATTCAGGGAATGGCCAAGTGATAAAGGTAACTTTAGTTTTTTAAAGTATTTAACGTAACTTAGTGACTATTTTGACACAGTATCATTAGTGAATTGTAAACAAAACAAAAGGGTCTGAGATTTGTGCCCAGTGTTTTGAATAAATAACATAAAGCACCTGAATCTGAATTGAGATATTGTAAATTCCTCAGTGACTGAACAGTCAAACAGTCCAAAGTGTTTGTATGGCCTAAAAAAGAGAAGGACTGTATAACGAAGTTTGTGTAGGCCCATTATGTAGCACTAAATAAAAATTGGTAGTACATCTGAATGGAATTGGGTTTTGTAATGAAGCTAAATGTGATAGAGAATTAATTTTAATTTTGTAACTTTGTAATGAGACAATATGACTGCCATTGGACATTTAGTGTAATTAATTTATACTTCTATTTTTTTTAGGTCACATTCAAATGATCTGTTTGTGATTCTGTATTTTAGGAATATTAGTCTTTCAGTTAAAAAGACGGCCACCTGATTATATCCCAAAGAAGCTGAAGAAGCAAGTTGATGTAAAACTATTAAAAGGAAAGGAAAGAATTGATAGATCTGGTTATGGCTCTTCTCTTCCACCAGAGAAACTACCTTACCTGGTTGAACTAAGTCCAGGTAAGAATTATGTTATTAAAATGTTATTTGTGTTTGGAGTGATTGACTTTCAGAATTACTCTTGACAATTTCTGAGAGTTCCAGTCTGGGGTGTATGTATGTGATTTGCACACCTTTATAGAAAAGAAGAGAGATAGAGGATATTATTTGTGATTTTCTGGGTTAGCCAAAGAAAGCCTTTGGAGCTTTTTTGCATAATGTTAAATATTTTAGATAAACTATATCTACACAGAAACCCCAGAATAAGAATTGTTATACATATTTGGTCTATAATCTTTGTGTTTCTGAAGTATAGCAATAGTAAAATAATCTCCTTAAAGTCTAGTACCCAGGCCACTGTTCTTTCTGGAGGGCATCCCATGATCCAGTGTGCCCATGCCTTGCTGGGAAGCATCTTTAGTGCCTACAGAATGAGCTTGTGGGCCAAAAATGATTTGGAGGACAGAAGGCATGACGCAGAGAGCTATATGCATGCATTTATTTTATAGTTTTATGCTCTAGCTGTCTAGTCAAATATTGTATACCTAATCTAAATACTGGGATACCTTGAAAGATTATCATAAGAAGAAAAATAGCTATATAAGTGGTTGTACAAGATAAGCTATAAGTGGTTGTACAAGAATTCATATAGTGGGAATAAGTAGTGAAATATATACAGTGACTTACAAAATTTTCTCTTTTGTAAAAGTAACCAGTTTCATATCCTTCCCCCCATTATTTTATGTTTACGTTTCACAAGGACCATTGTGGAACAGAACACTGCTTTCAGATGCAGTCAACCACCTTTATATTTTAGTCATTGTTTCATAAGGTGCTACTTGAAATATTAAATTATTTCCTTTATAACATTAGAGCTGCATGTCACTTCTATACTCTAAATTCCTGCTTTTATAGTGCGTTAATTCATAATCGATTGTACTCATTTATTTGTGCATGATCACTGATAAGAACATAACTTCTAATTAAAGTGGAGCAAGTACAGTATCTTGATTTATTGAAATACTTGGTTTATTGAAAGATGATTCTGAAGAACAATTCTTCTATGAGTGTCCATCAGGCATATTTGACATGGTTACAGCAGAAATGTGGCAGAACCTATTAAAAATAAAGGGATTAATTTTAAGGAGATAAGGGCAGAGGACTGAAAAGGGAAAGTACGTAAGAGATTCTATATGAATGTTGTGGTCTTTGGAACCCTAAATTTTAATAACAAAAGTACAGAATGATTCTTTTATAAAGCATTAAATATATAATGGTGCATAGTTTTAAAGATTATTGATGCTATAGTAATAGTATTAGGACTTATATACCACTTCACAGGCTTTACAGTCCTTTCTAAGCAGTTTACAGAGTCAGCATGTTGTCCCCAACAATCTCATTTTACCCATCTCAGAGGATGGAAGGCTAAGTCAACCTTGAGCCTGGTAAGATTCGACCTGCCAAATTCAGGCAGCTGGCAGAACTAGCCTGCAGAACTAGCCTGCAGTACTGCGTTTAAGGGTCCCCAACCCTTGATCCACAGACCGGTGCCAGTCCATAGCCTATTGGGAACCAGGCTGCACAAGCAGTGGGCAATGGCATGAAGCTTCATTTGCACATGCATGGGAGCTACTGTAGGTTGTGTGTGCAAAACCATCCCCTCCTCCAGCTGCTGCTGCCAGTCCATGAAGCAAGAAAGATTGTGGATCGCTGTGCTATAGCATTTAGGAACGATCAGTATTACTTAAAAAACTTTGTGACATCATGAATGGTAATGGACTTGGATGTTTTTCATCAGTAAACTCACCTTGGGCTAGCTACAAATTTGGCCAGTCACAAATTGTCAGCCTACATCAAGAGACTTTTATCACTGGGTGACATTTGAAATGCTCAGCATCAGTGGTAGGGTTCAAGTAATTTAACAACCTGTTCTCTGCCCTAATGATTTCTTCCAATAACCAGTTTGCCAAACTGCTTAGAAAGTTAACAACCGGTTCTCCCGAAGTGGTGCGAACTGGCTGAATCCCACCACTGCTCAGCATGTTATAGGGCTCCCACTAAACAGCTGGCAGTGATGGTCAGTTATAAACTACCCTTTTACCAGAAGACAATGTGATGATGCTACTCCTGATCACTACTACTACTTTTCAATCATGCTCTAGTTTTACCTTCTTTTTTCTCTCTCCTAGCTTATTGTACTTCCAAAGAATTTGGGTGTATATTAGATGAAAAAATTCATTTGAAATAAAGATAATTCACGAGGCTTTAGCATTTTATTTCTGCAGTATCCTGCTTTTTAAATTAAAATGATATAGCAAAATCAAATAAAATACACTGTTTCTGTGTGTGTCAGGAAAAGTGTCTACAGTATCTAGGGAGAAGGCTGACCCTTACTGTATTTTTCATCATTTTATCTGATTAAAATCATCAGTTTTGGGAGACAAGTGAGACCAAAAATGTATGTAAATGAAGGAAAACCTATTGAAAGTAAAAAGCAGCACTGCACAATATTAACACGCATCCAGGTTTTCTGAAATGTTGAAAAGTTCAAGAGTAAAAGAATCTGGATTCTTTTCCTATCCATTTTATATACATAGAGATGAATATGCATATATTAACATATGCATGTGTTATATACACAGTATGATGTATATCTTCATCCAACTTTTCTTGACCTCTACATATTAGTAAGAGTGTATTGATATCAGGATTTTAATGAAATCCTTTTCCTACAATATGCTTAAAATCTACCTCATGTATTAAATGTACTTTATAGCAGGGGTTCCCAACCCCAAGTCTGTGTACTGGCACCAGTCTGAGGCATTCCAGAAACCAGGCTGCACAAACAAGCAAAGTCCCATCCGTGGGATGCGGGCTGCACTTGAAACCACACCCCATCTGGTCCATGGAAAAACTTCTCTCCATGGAACCAGTCTTTAAGTGCCCAAAAGGTTGTGGGCTGCTGTTGTATAGCATCTTCTTTGCTTAAGGAAATGACTTTTTAATGTTTTTGATTAGGAAATGTAGACAAATGACAAAAAGAGAACTACTCATTTGAATTTTTAGGTTTGCTTCACGATTTCTGTAAAACTGTAGTTAACTAAATATGTACTGTATCTGCTAAGTTGCTGAGACCACATAATTGGAACTTTGTTTTTTCTAGAACTGAGTTTATAACTGCATTGCTTTCTGGTCTGTTCCAAAATATTATCTAAACTGTTTGTCCCTTTAAGTACCTATATATCTTGGGACCAAATACTTGATATATGTTGCAATGTTCTTGCAATATGAAATTGAGAGTGACAAAGGGATGTACTGTTTTGATGATACCATCCTGCAAGTTAGAATATTTTCCTCACATGTAGTTGTTTTATTATTCATTAAGATTTGTTCTAATCACTGGATGAAGGTTTTAACTTTCCTTTAGTCCTATTTTTATTTTTACTGCGGTATTTTATCATTTATCACTGTCACTGTCTTCCTATTTTATTACTATTATGTTTGTAAATTCTGATTTTTTTAATTGAAAGGAGAAAGAAAAATAGTTTTAGTCTTTTAGTAGGAGCAATTATGTATTTAATTTGGTAGCTTTCATTATGGATTGAATAATAATATAGATTAAAAATATTTAGTTATTAAACTTTCTTTTACATAGATTATGTTGTGTGATTAAATTAATAGTAATTTTTAATAGAAATTTGGTCAAACAGTATACTAGTTCTAAGATTTTTAGAATAGAAAAATATAGTATTAGATACCGGTTCTAATTCTACTGCAATTTTTCTGTCCCTTAAAAGCTATGTAGGGCATAATTTATTGATTATTGATTGACAATTTATGTAGGTTACCATATTTTTTGGATTATAAGATGCACCAGACTATAAGACACACCTAAATTTACAGGAGGAAAACAAGAAAAAACTTAGTTTTTGGCATCTGCGCGTCGGATTTTTGCCCTCCCAGGCCCCCAGAAGCACTCTGCAGTACTTTGTATGGCCCGTTTTTGCCAAAAACTGGCGTGTTTTTGCCAAAAACGGGCCGTGCGGGGCACTGCAGAGTGATTCTGGCACCCAGGGAGGGCGAGAATGCGACGTTTGGGAGGCCAAAAATGCCCATATTCGGTCTATAAAATGTACCTAAACTTTCACCTGCTTTTGGGGGGGGGAAGATCCATCTTATACTCTGAAAATTATGGTAATTTATTGAAAAGGAATTTTATCCAAGCAGATTTATCTTTTTATAGAAAAAGTTATATTAAAAATAACAATTTGTTTAAAAATTTGTCTAATTCATTTTAAATGGTTTATGGCCAGATCAGCCAGATGTTCAGATTGGATTTGGCATTTTTATTCTATCAAACACTATTGATTTTATTTATTATTTTAATAGAATTATTAATAGAATTAATAAAGCTATAATTTTATTAAATTGATCTTAGTTTGAGTTTTCCCTCTATAATTGAGGGCTAAGGAATTGTGGATATTATGTAAGCAAAACTACTTTTAAATTTTCAATAATTCCATGGAATTATTGGTGAACTGGAATAAAGGAAATGGAATATGACTTTTATGTTGCACTTTTATTTATTTATTTATTTATTGTTCACATTTTTATACCGCCCTTCTCCGAGGACTCAGGGCGGTGAGTATGATAGCTGTAAGTTGCCATGTTCCATGCCCTATTTATTTATTGCATTTATACATTGCCTTTCTCCTGGCAGCTTAAAGCATGATAGATGAAGACATTTCCTCATTTCATTCTCATAGAAATAAATGATTTAGGCTGTCATGAGAAATTGACTAGGCCAAAATCGCTCAGTGAGTTCCGTAGTTCATATCTTTGTCATTATACTAGTGAAAGCAAAATAATTGTACTTCTGTCAAATATGATAGGATATGTGCAGGTTTTCTCTGCATAAGACGTACTTTTCAATATAATATACGTCACATATGACAACATTCTGATATTTTGTTATATCTATAGCTGGAAAAAAAATATTTGGTGAATATATAGCTACAGGACTCTGTGCTTAAATGTATGTTATATTATCTTGGTATAGTTGTAAAAAAATAAATGAAAGACAGAACAGTGAATATAATAAAACAACTGTAACAAAAATTATTTTCTTGTCTGCATACAATCAATTTGTGACCTTTTTACTTCATTTGGTGATTTTTCTGTGCTTTTTTCTAGCAGCTTGTTGCCAACTACTTAATCATATTAATCCAACCACAACACCAATGTCTATATATTCTGTGCAGTTTTTAAAGTTGAAAGTATTAAACGCACTGCATCCTTTTAAATTGAGTAAGTGTTGGTGGCCTACGGTTTCACTCTTTCCTATCTTTTCTTTTCGCTGCCCTCCTCCGCATGTTCTGCATGGTATCTCTCCTGCTGATGCTGCCTTCACCTGGGTCCTGTGCATGTGTTTCTAATCCCAGGGAGAAGGAATCACTTTGCCTACTACAACTATCCCAATTATGAAGGTAATTCTATAATTTAATACTGCTGTTTCTCACTAATCACTAAAATTTTGTTCGCAAAAAAAAAGCTTCTGTCCGTTTTGATAACAAATCTTTCGTTTTCCTTCTTTTATTGATAAATAATAAAATAAAATTATTCTCTTTCTCATACACACCCAAACATGGTCAGGAAATACGACTTTTGAAAGATTATGGTTTTCCTACTTGTCATTTATAATTTCAATGTATTGGGGACTTGGGTTATTAGCTTTTTTTAAAATAAATAAATAAATAAATAAATAGGGTGTCCACAATCAGTGATTTCAGTCTTTTGTATCATAAATTTCACCAATAATGAATTCCTTACAAATATAGGAAAAAAGCACACATTTTTGCGAGAAGGTTTTTGTTTGTGTATATATGTCCTTGTGTATGTCTGTGTGTACACACACACACACACACACACACACACACACACACACACTTCCCCACACAAACCTCTTTTTTCTTATATGTTTTTATTACTATAGCTAAAATAAAACTGAGAGGGTCTAAAGCAGAGCTGCTACTGCGACAGCAGACTTTATCTGAGCTCAAACCAAAAAAATATGTCTAAGTAATGAGAGCTGACTAGTGCAAAACAGATTTTTTATTTTTGGTTCCTAATCCCCAAAATTAAGTCTGTTCTCATACTTGTAACAAACTGTGCTGAGCTGTTCAGTTTTATATGTGTATAACATGCATTCCAAGAATGAAACATTCCAGAGAACAACTGAAGAATAGCAGTTTCCCGGAAGTTAGATTACCATAGCCTGGAGGGAAACTGAAATGTTTTTGTGTTTCCTAGGCTTGCACTCTGTTTCATTTGCATTAGCATTTTTAACAGAGGATTTGGCTGATTTGCCTTCCTAGTCTTCTCTTTCTCCCCTATGGCTCTTTGCTGATTTATAGAGGCAGTTTGCATCCCAGGTAAGCTTGGTCTGCATACTACTTTGACATACAATGCCCTTACTATAGTATGGATCTAATTGTCTTGTCAAAAACTGCTTGTTTACTTGGAGCTCATAATGATATTTAGTACTACTATAGGATTTAGTCTTAGACTTTGATAGCATAACATTGATGAGAGAACCAGTCAGAACAATACTAAGTTTGGCTGCTTTTTAATTATACTCTAGCTTCTGGGAGAATTTGCTGTCATGATGATTAGCTGAAAAGAACCAGTTTATATTGGATCTACAAAAGATAGATTGGCTTTATCATTGGCCAGTGTTAATCAAAAATATTTAGTTTGGGCCCAATATCCTGAATCCATAAATTATTCATTTCAACTATAATTATGGCTTTATTTTGGGTCAGAGATCAACAGCCCCACCTGAAACCACTGATGGGACAAAAATTCAAAAACTTTAGAATGCTATAGCCATAAAAGATAATATGAGTGAGAAAAAAATGAATTTTATTTATACTTTTTATGCTAGGGCTACAACATGGGTGTCAAACTCGCCGCGTCACATCGGCTGTCATGTGATGTATCATGATGTTTTTCCCCTTCACGGAGCTGGAGTGGATGTGGCCTGTGCATGACCACGGACCGCCAGTTTGACACCCCTCGGCTACAAGTTGGGGTTGTAGTTTAGGCTGACTCTTATCTATTCCCTAATTTGCAAAACAAGCTAGACTGTTAGTATACTAATTTGTCTTGATTGTATGGGAACAACATTGCCTGTAATCATTTGTCTGCTTTTTTTTAAATGAATAATTCCAAAATACACTAACTTATCCATCATATACAGAAAATCTAAATATTTTCTTGTAGGATTTTGTTAAGTGTTTTGAATCATTTGACTACATCTAGAATGATTAAACTTGTTTGTGTTTCAAACTTGTCTTTATGATGATAGTGCAAATAAACTAATCAGTCAGCTTAAGATTCATTAAAAAAAATCAAAGTTATTCTTGAAGGTCTCAGTGCAAAAAAAATTAATAAAAGAGCACCCTTGAGCGTTATGCTCCCAGGCTTAAAGGTATAAAGGTATAAAGGTGATAGTCTGTGAAATCAGAATTTAGGTGGCTTAGTATGTTTAGGAAGGTTGAAGATAATGGCTGTGGAAAGAGTGGAAACTCTTCTGGTGCTACTGGAATTGTTGGCAACTTTTAAGAATGTTGACCACAATAGTAGTGGAAACTGGAGTAATCAGTGCTGCCAAAATGATTGGCAAAGAGCAGCCCTGCAAAAAGCAGGATCACAGAGATGTCAAAATCAGTCTAGCAGCTGGAGAAGATATGAAGTGGCTGTACCCACTTAGCAGCAGCAGCTGTGATACTGCTGATCAGCTGTTGAACAGTTACATTTGCTTACTTGGAAGTACCCCCAATCAGCTGCTTGGTGCTAAGCTGCAAAATGGTGGAAAAGTGGTGCCGAGTGCTTATGCAGCGGTGCCTAGCGGCATGAATGATACCTACTGTTATGTGCTTGGTGGTGCTGGTACCTGGAAAACCTGTAGAATCTAGACCCGTTCCAGTCCGGCTTCCGACCCGGATACAGCACGGAGACAGCTTTGGTCGCGTTGGTGGATGATCTCTGGAGGGACAGGGACAGGGGTTATTCCTCTGCCCTGGTCCTATTAGATCTCTCAGCGGCTTTTGATACCATCGACCATGGTATCTTGCTGCGCCGGTTGGGGGGAGGGAGGCACCGTGTATTGGTGGTTCTCCTCCTATCTCTCCGACCGGTCGCAGATGGTGTTGACAGGAGGGCAGAGGTCGGCCGCGAGGTGCCTCACTTGTGGGGTGCTGCAGGGGTCGATTCTCTCGCCCCTTCTGTTCAACATCTATATGAAGCCGTTGGGTGAGATCATCAGTGGCTTTGGGGTGAGATACCAGCTGTATGCTGATGATACTCAGCTGTACTTTTCCATCCCGGGCCACCCCAATGAAGCTGTTGAAGTGCTGTCCCGGTGTTTGGAAGCCATACGGGTCTGGATGGGGAGAAACAGGCTCAAGCTTAATCCCTCCAAGACAGAGTGGCTGTGGATGCCGGCACCCCGATTCAGTCAGCTGCAGCCGCAGCTGACTGTTGGAAGCGAGCTATTGGCCCCAAAGGATAGGGTGCGCAACTTAGGTGTTCTCCTGGATGAACAGCTGTCGTTTGAAGATCATTTGACGGCCGTCTCCAGGAGGGCCTTCCACCAGGTTCGCCTGGTTCGGCAGTTGCGCCCCTTCCTTGATCGGGATGCCTTGTGCACAGTCACTCATGTGCTCGTTACCTCTCGCTTGGATTATTGTAATGCTCTCTACATGGGGCTCCCCTTGAGGTGCACCCGGAGGCTTCAGTTAGTCCAGAATGCAGCTGCGCGGGTGATAGAGGGAGCTTCGCGTAGCTCCCGTGTAACACCGCTCCTGCGCAGACTGCACTGGCTGCCTGTGGCCTTTCGGGTGCACTTTAAGGTTTTGGTTACTACCTTTAAAGCGCTCCATGGTTTAGGACCTGGGTACTTACGGGACCGCCTGCTGTTACCTCATGCCTCCCACCGACCCGTGCGCTCTCACAGAGAAGGACTTCTCAGGGTACCGTCCGCCAAGCAATGTCGGCTGGCGGCCCCCAGGGGAAGATCCTTCTCTGTGGGGGCTCCCATCCTCTGGAACGAACTTCCCCCGGGTTTACGCCAAATACCTGACCTTCAGACCTTCCGCCGCAAATTGAAAACACATCTATTTATTCGCGCGGGGCTGGCCTAAATTTTATTGGTTTTAAATTTATTACTAATTTTAATGGGGTTTTTAGTTTTATATATTTTTAAAGTTTTTAGGCCAACTATATAATAAGTTTTTTAATTTGTATTTTAATTGTATATTTTTGTATCGTTTTGTTTTATCTTGGCTGTACACCGCCCTGAGTCCTTCGGGAGAAGGGCGGTATAAAAATTGAAATAATAATAATAATAATAATAATAATAATAATAATAATAATAATAATAATAATAATAATAATAATAATAATAATAGAAGGATCAGATTGATGGCTGATTGGGTGTTACCTGAGTCCTGCAGCTTCTTTTGAATCTGTTACTTGGGTAGTGATTACACTGTCTTCCTCATAATGTGTCTGTTCTAACTGCTAGAGGTACCTATTTTACATTGTTTGCATCTGTGGCATCAGAGGAAGCTGGGACTGAGAGCTGACACTTATAATCTGAGAAAGTCTATTTTCCCTGTAGATGTGAAACATGTGGAAGGGGGGCAACAATAGTCTTGTCATGTTACTCTAGTATGTAATTTATATTGAAAGGCTTTTTGTACCATCAATCACGATATTGTTCAGGACTGGCTGAGAAAATTTGGAGTGGGAACACAGTGTAGTGATTTGCTTCCTTCCCCCAGGAGAGGTCCAGCTGGGCCATGCCTTGTGATTGCCTTAGATTGATTTGCTTCCTTCCCCCAGGAGAGGTCCAGCTGTGGCCCATGCCCTGCTCACTTTTAATAGCTACATGTAGCCTCTGGGTGAAGTCATGTATCAACTTGGGTTAGATATCATCAGTAAGTTGATATTACACCGTTCATTTCAGCCCCTGGTTTTCCAAATGATCCCATCTAGATTCCATTTGTAGATGTGAGGGTATGGGGTGAGAGGAATATAAGTCTCAGTTTTCTAATAACTTTGAGTACAAGTTACAAGTTTTGATGATTCTTGAAGACTTAGTTTTTGGTTCTGAAGTCGCACTGCCTCAGATAGTAAAAGACTATAAAATAGTTTTTTGCTGTTTAGGGTTCTCTTAGATTCATGACTTCTCTTTCAAGGGAAAGTGGCTGCCATGGCTCAGAGGTTTTTGTAGGAATGTAAGTATAAATTATGTCCATTCCTAGTTCAGGAGCCCATACTTTGTCACCCATACTTTGGTCAATTCCCATATGGATTATTGCAATTTGATATACATGGGACTGACTTTGAAAACTATTTGGAAGCCATAGCAGGGGGGCAAATCCTTTGTTTGCCACTGTAACAATGTTTGTTCTGACTGCATTGGTTGCCAGTGGGTTTTTGAGAGCAATTCAAAGTGCTAGTTATCACCTTTAAAGCCTTCAGTGCATTTGGGGCTGGTTATTTGTGGTCTTACTTATCTCTAATTCTCGCTACCTAGAAAGATCCATTCAATTGATATACTGTAGGACCCATTGCTTATGGGATCCAGAAATATGCCTTTTTTTGTTACCATGCCTGCCCTTTGAAACAATATTCTCTCCGGGATTCAGATGGTCTCAATCTTGCTTGCTTTTCCAAAGACTCTTTTTTCTCCGAGGCAGGTCTTGTGAGCCCATCTTGAGAGATTATTTTTGATTGTTTAAAACAATGTGTTTTTATTATATTGTATTATCCTTTACTTTTGCAGCTTTTTTGCAAGTTTTCTTTTTTAATGACAAACACAGTCTTGTGTTGCATGTTGAGTGGATGCCTGTATAAAAAATTTTTGTCAGGTAAATTAAGCTAATATTTTTTTTCTTAATTTCAGTTTCTGTCTTCCCGAAGACCTTTGCTCTTGTTATTAAAGAGAAAGGCCTGCCTTTTTGTATCATGTTCTCTTTTTTTCCATCAGGACTCAGAGGAGAGACTGGCTTAATAAAGCAGCCATCTGATCTGTTGAGTAGCAGAATTCTTCCAATTCTACTTTTAATGGTAACTTTAGAGAAGGAACAAATACAGGGTCGAATTGCCATCTTAGCTTTGCTAAGGCATTTGTCTTTATTTCTGTTTAATATTTAGTACAAGAAACAGTTCAGAAAGAACCAGTGTGACAAGCAAGAATGGATCCCCTAATTCATTGACAATGGGGATTGCTTTCAGCTATTGGAGATTATTGGAAATGACAGTAGAAAGTAATGATAGACACATGATCATGGGGAGTGAATGGACGGTCTAAAAATAAGGGATATGTCTTGCTCCTAATTCCACCATCTGTCTCCCTTCCTATAGGATTAAAAATAACCCCTACAGATTGGTGTGGAAAGATACAGATCTTTCTTGTTGTTTCAAGTTTTCACTTTGATGGTTCTGCTTGGGGGAATGAATCAGCGGGTAGCTTATTTACAGCTCGGCCTGGCCCTTGCTATTGCCGCAGATAGTTGGGGTAGGTTATGGCAATTTTGAATTTGATAGCAACTCCCAAATCTTAATTTTTCAGAACTATCCTCCTAAAAACATTTAGGATTCTGCAGGACTGGAAGTTGATTAAGTAATTTACCAAGACTTAGAATCTTCTAAGATTCTCTCCTAGTGTTCTCATTGTAGGGAAAAAGCTCAACAAATTAGTTAAAGCAGCAGATACAGTATATCTGTAGGTTTTGCATAATGCTCTTGTAGGGCTATATATGCAATATATTCAATGTTCATTGTTTAGTTACAAACAATATTGAGAGAAAGTAAATGAAAGCTTCAGTTTTATAACCACAATTTCTCCATAGTGTGGTGATGGGAGGTGGTAGGCTAGATTATTCTAGGCTCTAGCTCTGTGGACTGAGTTGAAACTTCTGAGGTTCCGCCTCCCTCCACTCCGCTGTGTCGGAGTGCCTCAATTGAAGCTGCTGGAGCCTTGGCGCAGTTTTCCTTTGCTCCAATTGATCCTGCGCCAGTCAGCTGTAGAGCGGGCTTGCACTTTTGCTGCTGGCTGCGGCTGGAGCCTCAGCAGCCACGCCAGCCTCCTGCAGCCTGGGCGTGGGCCGTTTTTGCCGCCTGACTTGATCAGTGCTGTGAGCGCTGTGGTGAGGACCCGTTGCAGAGCCGCCAGATTGCACTAGCCATCCATAGCCTGGCGTGCTCCCTGATTACCAGAAAATAGTCGCGGTGGCCTTGTTTCCTGTGCTTTCCTTTGGCGGCCTCTAGTCCGGGTGGCTTTGCTCCCCTGGCATTGGGCAGTGGCCACAGGGTTGGTAGGGTTCTCCATGATGGCGGATGGGAATCCTGGACATTTGCCAGTCATTTTCGTCACCTGCAGGCTAGCTTTGCGGCCTGACCTGGCTGGGCCGGTGGGACTGATTCTGGTAACCATTTCTTATCTGCAACGGTTGGAGTAAGCCATTTTGAGGTTCCTGTGGCCATTTTGTCTTCATATCTGCATTGTGGGATCAGGCCAGTATTTTCCTTTCTGCCCTGTTTAAACCTTATCACAAACCGGCCAGTCTGACTATTTCAGCCTTGAAAGAATTCTGGCCTCTTTGCTCCCGAAGGGGGTTTGACATTTTGCAAAGACCTTGTCCCTTTTATTGAGGGCCTTGCAGTTGGCTTCGGGCCTAGCAACTGGTCAACATGGAAGACAATGGCAGACAGGCATCCTTTTCAGCAGAGGGCTCCTGGTCGCCTCAGCCTGACAGGGTGGGCAGGGTGCCAGCCAGGACAGCCAGCCTTGTTGTGGCTGCAAAGATTAGGGCCAGGGCCAGAACACGTTCAGGCCTCTCTTAAGGCAGATGAAAGGACTGCCCAGATAAGACAAAAGAACCTTGACAAGGAGTTTTCTAAGGCCTCAGCTGGGGTTTTACCTCAGGCCTTGTCTAATTCTGGTATTTCAGAACGCCAGGTGGTTTCTCTGCTCCCAGATTTGTCTGTTCAGCAGACTCAGAATGTACCTTTCCAGTCTGGTGCTGCCCGGCCCTGGTCCCCTGAGGCCCTAAGGGACCCACAGCCAAGGCCTGGGCATTCAGGGGTGGCGCCTAGGGCCCCTGAGGCCACATTCACCTATGGTGGGGCTCTGCCAAGGGAGGTGGGGGAACAAGATGTGCCACAATTTATGAAACTGGATTGATAAGGCCATAACAAGGGGCATTGCAGAGGGCATGCGCCAACAGTTTCAGGCACCTGCCCAAATACATACCTTGGGGCCAGAAATGGAAGCTCGGAGGCTTCTGCCTGCAGTGGTTGACTACCAGGATCCTGTTTCAGCCACTCCTTCTGAACTTAGGTTTTATTCAGGGGAGTTTCAAGGTGGGGGGGATTTTTCAGATTTGGAGCAGGATTCTCGTTCAAAACTTCCCTTCAAGGGCCTGTTTAACCCCGCTATCATGAAACCATTGTTAGCAAAGGCACAGGCTACGGCACATCTGGGCCAGGCCCCTAAGACAACTGGACCTACCCCTGACAGCGGGGAACAGGATGATTTCCTGTTCACAGAACAGGTGGTGGAGGCAGATACCATCCCTAAACCAGAGATGTTTTTGGAAATGATATTTCAGCAGTGGATCTCACTGACCACGGCATCTAGGGCCACTGGGTTAGATAATCAGCTTCTTGGTGTGAATGCAGACCTACTTAAATTGCTGGAGGTCCCAAAGGTGGATTCTCCTGTGGCTACACTCACCTCTTCCTCCATTTTACTGCCTGATGTGGAGGACACCTTGAAGGTGGAGGAACGGAGAGAGGAGACGGCTCACCTGGTGGCTTCTTGGGCATCCACGGCGACGTCCTTTACCAGGGCGTCAGTCCGATGGCTGTGGCAGCTCCAGTCTCACTTAGCACCTGAGGATATATAGGCTCATCAGGACCTATCCAAAATCTTGGCGGTGGTGGAGTATACCACCGACGCAACTTTGGCTTCCACCAAGTTTTCTGCCAGGGCTTGGCATCGTCTGTTACAGCTCAACGTATGCTCTAGCTACATCACTGGCACATGGACACTAAAAATAAGTGGAAACTGGCCTTGGCCCCCTTTGAAGGGGGACATATATTTGGCCAGTCATTGAACCCTTTACTGATGAAGACCAGGGACAAGAGGAAGGTGCTTCCTTCTTAGGGCAGACGGGTCGATTTCCGTCTGTCACCATACTTTAGGCAGCCCTCCTTCTGTCAGGGGGGAGCTGGAGCAAACTTTCCCGAACAACAGTGGTCCTTCCAGTCCAGATCAGGATACCAAACCGACAAGCCTACCTTTGGCAGGGTTAGACAACCACCATTTGGGAGGCCCTTTAGGGGCAACGGTGGCAGAGGGGATCGCTGCTCCAAGTGACAGCTAGCCTCAGGCATCTATTGGGGGCAAACTAAGCCTGTTTGTGGACCACTGGGATGACCTAACAACAAATCTCTGGGTCAGGGAGATAGTAAGAGCAGGGCTCTCACTTGAATTTCTTTCCCCTCCTCCGAGGCTCCAGTTAGCCGTTTGGCATTTGAGCGGAGGCTCCTAAGACGGGAGAAATTTTCTACCAGGGTCATCTGGATGATTCAGGCGGCCAGCAGCCTTCAACCGCATGCATTTATAATGCCACATGGACCACCTTTACGACTTGGTGTAACACAAGACATTGGGACCCTACTTCAGCCTCAGTGGCAGAGGTGCTGGAGTTTTTACAAGAGGGACTGGAACGGGGGCTTTCCCCTAATACTCTGCGAAGGCAGGTGGCTGCACTGGGTTCTGTTTTGACATTTGGGGACTGGGGCTCCCTCGCTCACCATCTGATGGTGCGTGCATTTCTGCATGGGGTTTCTAATCTATGGTCCCCTACGCTCCACTATTATCCAACTTGGGATCTGACAAGGGTTTTAGAGGCATTGACCAAGGCATCTTTTGAACCATTGAGGGAGCTAGTCTTTGCCTTCTCTCATGTAAGAGAGAAGACGAAGAAAATTGCTTTCCTTGTGGCTATCACATCTGCCTGACGGATATCAGAGTTGGCAGCATTATCGGTGAGGAAGGACCTGTGTATATTTCACTCAAACAGGGTGGTCTAATCTTAAATATAAATTACTACTTGGGAGATAATTTAGATTAGAATATCTGTAACCACTTAAAAACAAATTTTAATAACAGTTCTGTCTCATCTGTATGTCATCCATCCATCCATTATATTGGTTTTAGATTTTTCTTGACATTAAATATATTCCCATGGCCCAATTTAACTGTATTTATTATGTTAGCAATTATCGGAAACATAAAACATATAAACCTCCCCCTCCACCCCTGTACTTGTACTTTCCCTGATCTTCCCAGTGCTTTCCCTTCTTTCCTCCCTTCCTCTTTGGTGGCTTTAGCTTCCCTCACCAACACTTTTGCTTTGCACATCTCTGTTTCAATCATAATCCAGAAAAAAAACAGGCCCGTTTCAGTCCATATGTGGACTAACATTTCAGTTTTATTATGGATTATTTTCTGCATGCAACTATTTGTGCATAAAGTAGTTTGTACACCCCTTCTCAACAGTGAATTAAAAGCTCCTACTGCAAATCAATGGAATCCATATTATTAAGCTACAGACAAACAGACATAGAGAGGCATAAACCTGGTTAGAGGCACTTCTGCTTAGTATTCAGTTACTTTTAACAAAATAGGGCCTAATTGGTTGGTTGGTTTATCTGGCATTCACATATGCCCTACTTTTTATTTCAATGCAAAGGAGAATTCTGTTTAGGATTACTACTTTGATTTGTTGTTAGATTGAGATAACAACTTAACATTGAATAGAAATTACAACACTGTGGAATATGTATTACAGTATTGTTTTCTAAATATTATTTCATCAAAATCATTGACATGGATATTGCCATACCTATGCACTGCAAATGTTCAAATAAAAATAATTTGTGAAATACAATAATTGAGCATCCAGAATAAATATTTGGCAGATATTTTGCATATTTGGGATCACATGCCAAAATCACATAATGCTTCTGATATTTTAGGATAATTATATTTTGTAACTATGTATATAGTCAGTCAAACCTAGACTTTATTGATATAAGGCACAGATGTAACCAGTTCTCATCTTATAAGTGATAATTTGAGAATTCATATGCGCTATTGTTACATTAAAATGTTTAAAAACTAAAAACTTATTTTTTAAAAAATAGAAACCAGGAGTCTGTCAATTCTAGTCCCACCTTAGACATGAAAACTGACTGGGTGACCTTGAGCCACTCACTCTCTCTTAGCCCAAAAATAGTGAGGTAACAGTGTTGTTATTGTGGGGAAAATTGGAAGAAAGAGCATTATGTATATCCACTGCCTTGAGTCTGTAAAAAATATTAAAGGTGAGATAAAACTAATAAACAGGCTGAAAGTTTTACAGCTTGTTCTCCCACATTTGGGGGAAAAGATTTCTTATATAATTTAAGAAGTGTTCTATTTAATCTTTTAATAATACACAAATGAAAATATGTAGAATAGAAAGAATTTAACATTAAAAGCAAACTTTTCCATCTGCAAAGGAAGAAAATGAGAGCTAGCGGAAGAAAGGGATGATCTTTTGAGCAGCCTTTTGGTGGCACAGAGCAGCCTTTTGGTAGCACAGAGAATAATTAATTTTTAAACATAGTTAAAATTAGTTTTGAGGTTACATTTGACACAATATGGGGAGTCTTGAGCTATGGTCAGAATTAAGATCATACATTGTACTGGTCGTTCAGTAGATCACTGTGTGACTGTACCTTATTTTATAATCTTTTTTGAGACAATTGTTAAGCGAATCCATGGGCATTTTTTGCCTGAAACCAGAAGTAGACACCGGATTCCAGTAACAAATGTTAAAAATCGTTATAAATTGTGTGGGGGCATTGCAAATGACTGTACTTGCTGAGTGCCCAAAATGCAATCATGTGATTCAGCGGGGGTGGGAGCAACAGAACTTTGATAAGCAGTCCTGGAAGAGTCCACGGTAACAGTCACTAAGCTACAGGTCATTAAGTCAATGTAGATGATTAGATGTTAAAAAATCAGTGTCTCTTGCTTGGTTTCATGATATTATTATCTGTTGCTACAGATGGTTCTGACTCCAGAGATAAACCAAAGCTCTATCGTTTGCAACTAAGTGTGACAGAAGTTGGTACAGAAAAATTTGATGACAACTCCATTCAGGTGAGTTCAATAATTATTTGGGACAAACAATTCCATAAGAGTTTGTATTCAAGTTTCAGAGTATTAAATAATTATGTTTGTAAGCCACATTTAGCATATTTGAACAAAAATGTAATTGGTTGCAAAATACAGTTGGGAGGCTAAAATATCTTTTTTGACGTGTAATGCAAAATTTCCAAGTGAGTCAGCCAGGGGCAGGTTTCAAGATACCTCTACCGATTTTGCTACCAGTTCTGCATGGTGCTACCAGTTTGCCCAATCCAGGGCAAACCGGTAGCAACCCACCACTTGGCAGGGCATACAATTAAACTCTTCTGTAACATTGCAATGCACAAAGGCCTGTTGGAACATTTGAAGAAAATTTAATATTTTGAGTGATGCTGGAGAAAGTCAATAACATACTAAATTCTTAAATTAATAATACAAACTTGAGAAGTATTTTAAAATGGTTCTCTGAAGTCATTGTCGAATCCTTATAGTCATACACTGTACTGATTTGAGTATATGGTTTTAGTAAAAGTAGGAATCTGAAGAAAAGTCCAATTTTAATAGTTATAAACTATTAGTTATAAACTATAGTTATAGTTATAGTTATAAACTAAAGTTATAGTTATAGTTATAAACTAAAGTTATAGTTATAAACTAAACTAAACTATAAAAGATCCTGGAGCACAGGGGAGCTGCCAGAGGACTGGAAAAAAGCTGATGTAGTTCCCATCTTCAAAAAAGGAAAAAAAACAGATCCAGGAAACTACAGACCTATCAGCCTGACCTCAATACCGGGGAAGATTCTGGAAAAGATAATCAAGCAACGAATCACCGAACACCTAGAAGCAAACAAAGTAATAACCAAAAGCCAACATGGGTTTGTCAAAAACAGATCATGCCAGACTAATCTTATTGCATTCTTTGACAAAATGACAAAATTAGTAGACCAGAGGAATGCTGTCGATATAATTTACTTGGACTTCAGTAAAGCATTTGATAAAGTAGACCATAACCTACTACTAGATAAAGTAGAAAAATGTGGGTTAGACAGCACCACCACCAGATGAATTCGTAACTGACCAATTCGTGGCTGACAAACCGCACTCAACATGTAGTCCTCAACGGAACTACATCCACATGGAGGGACGTATGCAGCGGAGTACCCCAAGGCTCTGTTTTAGGCCCAGTACTCTTCAACATCTTCATCAATGACTTGGACGAGGGGATAGATGGGGAACTCATCAAATTTGCAGATGACACCAAGCTGGCAGGAATAGCCAACACTCCAGAAGATAGGCTCAAGTTACAGAAAGATCTTGACAGACTTGAACATTGGGCGCTATCTAACAAAATGAAATTCAACAGTGAAAAAAGTAAGGTTCTACATTTAGGCCAAAAAAACAAAATGCACCGGTACCGTATATGTGGTACCTTGCTCAATAGTAGTACCTGTGAGAGGGATCTTGGAGTCCTAGTGGATAACCATTTAGATATGAGCCAGCAGTGTGCAGCAGCTGCTAAAAAAGCCAACACAGTTCTGGGCTGCATAAACAGAGGGATAGAATCAAGATCACGTGAAGTGTTAGTGCCACTTTATAATGCCTTGGTAAGGCCACACTTGGAATATTGCATCCAGTTTTGGTCGCCACGATGTAAAAAAGATGTTGAGACTCTAGAAAGAGTGCAGAGAAGAGCAACAAAGATGATTAGGGGACTGGAGGCTAAAACATATGAAGAACGATTGCAGGAACTGGGTATGTCTAGTTTAATAAAAAGAAGGACTAGGGGAGACATGATAGCAGTGTTCCAATATCTCAGGGGTTGCCACAAAGAAGAGGGAGTCGGGCTGTTCTCCAAAGCACCTGAGGGTAGAACAAGAAGCAATGGGTGGAAACTGATCAAAAAAAGAAGCAACTTAGAACTAAGGAGAAATTTCCTGACAGTTAGAACAATTAATAAGTGGAACGACTTGCCTGCAGAAGTTGTGAATGCTCCAACACTGGAAATTTTTAAGAAAATATTGGATAACCATCTGACTGAGATGGTGTAGGGTTTCCTGCCTGGGCAGGGGGTTGGACTAGAAGGCCTCCAAGGTCCCTTCCAACTCTGTTGTTATGTTATGTTAAACAACTGTATATTTAGTAGGTGGAAAAAGAGAAGACAGTCTTCGGGGTAATGCAGGTTTGTGTTCTGTCATTTTGAAATGAGCTCTTGATCTTGGCTTTATGTTTTAACTTTCCTTGTATGAGAAGTTTTGATCACTCACTGGCTCAAGGTTGACTCAGCCTTCCAAGGTTGACAAAATGAGGACCCAGATTGTTGGGGGCAATATGCTGACTCCGTAAACTGCTTAGAGAAGGCTGTAAAGCACTGTGAAGCAGTATATAAGTCTTAAGTGCTATTGCTATTTGTAAAAAGCCCACCAAATAATGGTCTTCAAAAATATGAATTTGCAAATTAGTATTTATGTCTCTTGATATTCTTGGTATTCTGATCTGATGGCACTTGTGATATATTTTGAATTGTATTCAGAAATATTGAATTCCTAATGTGGTAAATGAATATTGAGAGGATAAAGGTCCTCACAAACCTAAAGCACTGTCTTGTATCATGGCTTAGATTAAATTTGAACAAGTGAAAAGTATAATTTTGTTTGTTTCATCAGTGATTTCTAAAATACTTTTGTATCATTTTGTTCTGTGTTCATAGATTTTGTCAATTATAGTTTCTGTTTTTATTAAAACATTTTACTGTAATTACTTCTGAAAATAATTCACAACAGAAATAATAAAGGACACATTTAGGCTGGAATTATTGAGTGAGAAAATTGTTGGTTCAACACATCTTAGTATAAATAAATAAAAGCATAAAATTGATTGGAAACATACTATGAAACAGATCTAATCTCAATTTTGCAATCACTTCTTAGTACAAATGTTCTCAGTTTGCTTCAATAAGATAAAACATAGTAAAAATAAATAATAATTTGATGTCTTTTAAAAATGAATTTTACTGCTACATTTTAGTAGTTAAAAACTTTCTACAATAAGAGCATTATTGGAAAGGAATTGATCACTAATTAATTGTTGATCCCATTACAGTCTAACAACTCTGTTCTGCTTACATAATATTTTATTGATGATTGGTTATGTGCCATCAATTTGCAACAATTTGTGGTTTAAGAGAAAATGGATGTCTCTTTGAGTTATATAATGATTGCATATTTATTATATTTAATTTAAAATCCTGATATATGTTTTTGCTTTTGATTTGATTATTTGTATCTTCAGTTATTTGGTCCAGGAATTCAGTCACATCACTGTGACCTTACTAACATGGATGGAGTTGTTACAGTGACTCCCAGAAGCATTGATGCTGAAACTTACGTAGAAGGTCAACGGATCTCTGAGACCACTATGCTGCAAAGTGGTATGAAAGTTCAGTTTGGGACCTCTCATGTATTTAAATTTGTGGACCCCATTCAAGATCATATTCCTAAAGGACGTCTAGATGCAGGTCACATGGTCAAAAATTCACGTCTCAAATCTGGGTAAATCCACAGTTTTTAAGAAGTAATCCCAAATTTAGAAAATTATTTAAGATGGTGAAGGTGTATCAATGTTTTATGTAATGTGTCAACTAATAATGATGTTAATCTGCTCACCAGTAATTGTTCTCCATTGTATGAACTCTTCTGCAATTCACATGTCATCATCTGTCTATCTATCTATCTATCTAAAAAAGCAAAAACCACTTACACATTAATCACGAAATCTCCAGAACCATAAAGCCTACATTTGAAATTTGCCACATATGTTCCTGTAGGCTTCTAGATGCTCACTAAGAAAGGATTTTTTGAAATGACCATCAGAGCATTAGTATTTCCTATGTTATTATTAACACGCTCTGATGCTAACGAGTTCTGCTTTCCCTCCCCACCTGAAAAGAAATCTGTTCCAAATGCAAAACACAAGCAGAGGAGAGGAGTTTCATTTTCAGTTTTACTTTTACAGCAGCAAGCAGCTTTACTACAGAACAGTTGAACTAAGCCATGCCCAGCCTCCTTCCTGTCTCCTTCTTGCTCACACAGCAAATACTGTTCAAGTTTCCAAACACCCCTCAACTCTCTCACACACTGACAGGATGCTAGCCAGATGAATACTGATGGATGCTTCGGACTAAGGCATTCCCCTCCCACTTCCCCTCTGTTCCAACTGCCAGTGCCCTTATATTAATACACTCTGATGCTATGGAGTTACACATTCTATATTAAGTTTCTGGCTGTAAATGTCAATTTATCAAGCCCGAGCACATAGTTTTGTAGCAAAGCATGGGCGTCCAGCTAGTAATTAGAATAAATGTTAGGATTTTAATAATACTGTACATTAGCAGAAATCAATTTATACATTTATATTTTACTCTTCTTATGGACTATCTCGGCAACTAATGACAACTAAAAACAATATATGATGATGCTATTAAAAGTTACAAAGAAAAGTTATAGAAGAGTGCAACTGTAGTAATTAAAATGGAATTTATTTTGATACTGAAACTAATACCATCATAAAGAGTGTTTTAAGTAACTGATGACAAAAGGTCATCTTAGTGGTAGGAATTGACCTACTTTCCAAGGTAGGGAATTGTACAGTATAAGTGTACTCCCCAAAAGGCTGTTTTCAGCAACATAAGACCTACCCTGTTTATCATCTTTTGAGACTGATTGGCACTTTGCCTATGTCTGGTATTTCTGAAGTTCATCCTTGTCTAAGAAGGATACTTTTTTGCTGCAAAGTTCAGACATTCAATTAGAACTTTATTCCTTTAGATTCCGATGTAGATCATATTCTAGGATGCCAAAAGTTGTTTCAGTGCTGTACCTGGACCTAAAGTCTACTGGGTCTGCTAATTTATTTGTAGAAGAAATACTAACATAAACAAAAAGTATCAGTAGCCTATAATATGGTGAAATAAACAAATATACATACATTTAATGTATTCAAATATTTTAACTGGAATTCTTGCAGGATCTTTTTACATTATAAAAATATACAGTATTAAAATTCAGTTGATATCAATGGAAGAAAAGAATCATCTTGACAATTGCTAATTAAGTATTTTAGATCTTTAAAAATAGCATCATAGCATTTCTGTCTTGAAATCATTAAATAATAATCATTGTTAGCAAATCCACTGGAAGTATGACCATTAGTTTTTATTCAATCTGTTTGAAAAAGAATCTGAAATAAATTCAGAGGTAAAGTATTTCAGGGTATTTTACATTAAATCAGATTTCAGAATAAGAGATGCCACGATACTCTAGTTAAAACATTTTATACAACATTTCTAGACTGTATACAAGATTGACAGAATAACTGATAAATAAAATGTTCAGGCTTGGAAAAAATAAAAGGTTGCCTACATTTAAATAGGTAGGAAGGACTTAACACATTTAATTTTGAATCATATTGAGCATGTAGAGGTTTACACTTCAAATGTGAATCGTTTGTTTTGCGCTAGGGTCAGCTCTGTTTGATCCAAAGATACTTTCAAAATGCCCAGGACATTTCACAAACTTGAATTGTGAAATTATACGCTCAAAATAAGTTTGAACCAAAATGTGCATACCACTTCTTAACACTTTCAGATACTTTATATTTTTATATGAATCAAATACACAGTGAATTTGCTAACAATGAGTACTGAACAATTATGTAAGAATTGCTTTTATTATATATGCTTATGTTTACTGAATGTTCCTAATCATCTAGTTCTTGAATGTATATTGCCTTCTCAGAGGTGTACAAGAAACTACTTTTGATTTGGAAGGAGACATCCAAAGTGTAACAGGATTATCTACAAGCAAGGTAACAGATTATTAGTCTGAATAGCATGACTACTATCAGATTTAACAGTTGGTACTTTAAATATATTTAAAAACACAAGAACATCTCAGTATAACCATTCAGTTTTCTGTTTAGTGCTTTGAATGATTTGATGATTTATTTTTAAAGTGCAGGCAGTCTTTTTCTCACTGATTTATCAAATAACATTTTCATGGAATTTATGCAAAATATTAGGAGGAGATTTGTAGCAGCTGTACTGTTGGAATGCCATATGGGAATGGACAGGGCACCTTCAGAGGAAACATTTGCTTATTTGGTTTTAGAAAGACAGTGATAGGTTTTCAGAAAGTATGTTCATTATTACTAAATTTGATAAGATAAATCTTTAAGAAACTTGTGAGGATTCACACATTTTATATGAAAGTAAATTTAAATCCACTAAAACAACTTTTGGATATGTGTTGTATGAAGCAGAGCATCAATAGATTGGACTGTGACAGAATGTCAACTTCTAGCACAGCTGAACGAAGCATGGTGAAACCAATGATCAGAATAGAACAGCAAGATTATCACAAGCAGGATGGCAGGTACCAGAAATACTTCTTTAAATTTTGTGACTAAAATTTACAGAACATTATTTTTAAATTAAAACAAAACAAAACACAACAGGCAGGTTTGAGAAGGAACTGATGTTATTTGGGATGAGTTTGATTCTGTGGCTCTCGAGGACGTGGACAGGTTGCTGGGGAGGTTGCATGCAACTACATGTTTACTGGACCCGTGTCCTTCCTGGTTAGTGCTGGCTGCTCAGGAAGTGACACGAGGCTGGCTCCAGGGGATTATAAATGCTTCTTTGGTGGAAGGGGTTTTCCCCGCCGCCTTGAAAGAGGCGGTGGTGAGACCCCTCCTCAAGAAGCCTTCCCTGGACCCATCTATTTTGGGAAATTATCGTCCAGTCTCCAACCTTCGCTTTGTGGCGAAGGTTGTAGAGAGTGTGGTTGCATGGCAGCTCCCCCAGCACCTGGAGGAAACTGTCTATCTAGACCCGTTCCAGTCCGGCTTCCGACCCGGTTATAGCACGGAGACGGCTTTGGTCGCGTTGGTGGATGACCTCTGGAGGGCCAGGGACAGGGGTTGCTCCTCTGCCTTGGTCCTATTAGACCTCTCAGCGGCTTTCGATACCATCGACCATGGTATCCTGCTGCGCCGGTTGGAGGGATTGGGAGTGGGGGGCACCGTTTATCGGTGGTTCTCCTCCCATCTCTCTGACCGGTCGCAGACGGTGTTGACGGGGGGGCAGACGTCGTCCTCGAGGCGCCTCACTTGTGGGGTGCCTCAGGGGTCACTTCTCTCGCCTACCCTGTTCAACATCTATATGAAGCCGCTGGGTGAGGTCATCAGTGGTTTCGGGGTGAGTTATCACCTGTACGCTGACGATACTCAGCTGTACCTTTCCACCCCGGACCACCCCAACGAAGCGGTCGAAGTGCTGTCCCGGTGCCTGGAAGCTGTACAGGTCTGGATGGGGAGAAACAGACTCAAGCTCAATCCCTCCAAGCCGGAGTGGCTGTGGATGCCGGCACCCTGGTACAGTCAGCTGCATCCGCAGCTGACTGTTGGGAGCGAGTTAGTGGCCCCAAAGGAGGTGGTTCGCAACTTGGGCGTCCTCCTGGATGGACGGCTGTCCTTTGATGAACATCTGGCGGCCGTCTCCAGGAGGTCCTTTTACCAAGTTCGCTTGGTCGGCCAGTTGCGTTCCTTCCTTGACCGGGATGCCTTATGCACGGTCACTCACGCTCTGGTTACATCTAGGTTGGATTACTGCAATGCTCTCTACATGGGGCTGCCCTTGAGGTGCACCCGGAGGCTACAGTTAGTCCAGAATGCGGCTGCGCGAGTGGTAACGGGAGCCAGTCGTGGCTCCCACGTAACAGCACTACTCCGTAGCCTGCACTGGCTTCCTGTGGTTTTCCGGGTGCGCTTCAAGATTTTGGTTACCACCTTTAAAGCGCTCCATGGCTTAGGACCCGGGTACTTACGAGACCGCCTGCTGTTACTTTATGCCTCCCACCGACCCGTGCGCTCTCACAGAGGGTCTCCTTAAGTGCCGTCCGCCAAACAGTGTCGGCTGGCGGCCCCAGGAGTAGGGCCTTCTCTGTGGGGGCACCGGCGCTCTGGAGCGAACTTCCCCTGGCTTCGTCAAGTGCGGATCTTCGGACCTTCCGTCGTAAGCTAAAAACACACCTATTTATTCAAGCGGGACTGGCATAATAGTGTTAAATTTTAATTCGGGGTTTTATTAATATTTCTAAAATTTTAAAACTAAATTTTAATTATCAGCCTTTTTGTAATTTGCTAGGTTTTAAATGTTTTAATTTGTATATATTCCTGTGTTTTATCTTGGCTGTACACCGCCCTGAGTCCTTCGGGAGAAGGGCGGTATAAAAATTTAATAAAATAAAATAAATAAATAAATAAACTTGTATGTATTTTTATGGAGAAAACTAATACTTTGAAAGGTCTTTCCAAATAATAGGTTATATTTTTTATTAAGATACTAGTGGTTTTTTTATTTTTATTTTACAGCCATTGCAAATCATAGTGTGCTACAAGTTCTGTAGAGTAGTTTTTTTTACTTGTTACAATTTGTTCATACTTATCTAACAGCCTGCCTATGGAGTTTCTTTCTGGACAGTTCCTAACTCTTCTTGCATTTGAGGCCATATGGTGAAAGGGGAGCAAACGGCTTGTGTTCAGTTCTTGAACCATTGTCTTAGGGTGGTCAGGGTTTTACTTCTTTGGATTACAACTAATTTGAAATCCCAAAGTGCTTTTCAAAAGGCAACTGGACTTTCTTGTTTTTTTCCTTGAAAATGTTTCACTTCTCATCCAAGAAGCTTCTTCAGTTACTATGGCTTTCCGAACTGAAGAAGCTTTTTGGATGAGAAGTGAAATGTTTTCAGTGAAAAAAACAAGAAAGTCCAGTTGTCTTTTGAAAAGCATCTTTATTTATTTATTTATTTATTTTGTTAGATTTCTAGACCGCCTTTCTCCTGAAGGACTCAGGGCGGTGTACAGCCAGGATAAAAATGAACAATGTACAATTAAAAATTAAATTAAAAAACTTATTATACAATTTGGCCGAAAAATTAAAATATTTAAAATCTAAAAAACCCCAATTTAAAACTTAAATAAAATTTAAATTCAGAATCTAAACAGTCTAAGAAAGCCCCGCGCGAACAAACAAGTATGTTTTCAATTCGTGGCGAAAGGTCCGAAGGTCAGATATTTGGCGTAAACCAGGGGGAAGTTCATTCCAAAGAGTAGGAGCCCCCACAGAGAAGGATCTTCCCCTGGGGGCCGCCAGCCGACATTGTTTGGCGGACGGCACCCTGAGAAGTCCCTCTCTGTGCGAGCGTATGGGTCGGTGGGAGGCATGAGGTAACAGCAGGCGGTCCCGTAAGTACCCAGGCCCCAAGCCATGGAGCGCTTTAAAGGTGGTAACCAGAACCTTGAAATGCACCCGAAAGGCAACAGGTAGCCAGTGCAGTCTGCGCAGGAGAAGTGTTACATGGGAGTTACGTGGAACTCCCTCTATCACCCGCGCAGCTGCATTCTGGACCAACTGAAGCCTCCGAGTGCATCTCAAGGGGAGCCCCATGTAGAGAGCATTGCAATAATCCAGGCGAGAGGTAACGAGAGCATGAGTGACTGTGCATAAGGCATCCCGATCAAGGAAGGGGCGCCACTGGCGTACCAGGCGAACCTGGTGAAAGACTCTCCTGGAGACGGCCGTCAAATGATCTTCAAATGACAGCGTGCATCCAGGAGAACACCTAAGTTGCGCACTCCTTCCCTTGGGGCCAATAACTCGCCCCCAACAGTCAGCTGCGGCTGCAGCTGACTGTGTCGGGGTGCCGGCATCCACAGCCACTCCGTCTTGGAGGGATTGAGCTTGAGCTTGTTCCTCCCCATCCAGACCCGTACGGCCTCCAAACACCGGGATAGCACTTCAACAGCTTCGTTGGGGTGGCCCGGGGTGGAAAAGTACAGCTGACTGTCATCAGCGTACAGCTGATATCTCACCCCGAAGCCACTGATGATCTCACCCAACGGCTTCATATAGATGTTGAACAGGAGGGGCGAGAGAATCGACCCCTGTGGCACCCCACAAGTAAGGTGCCTCGCGGTCGACCTCTGCCCCCCTGTCAACACCGTCTGCGACCGGTCAGAGAGATAGGAGGAGAACCACCGATAAACGGTGCCTCCCACTCCCAACCCCCCCAACCGGTGCAGCAGGATACCATGGTCGATGGTATCAAAAGCCGCTGAGAGATCTAACAGGACCAGAGCAGAGGAATGACCCCTATCTCTGGCGCTCCAGAGATCATCTACCAACGCGACCAAAGCTGTCTCCGTGCTATATCCGGGTCGGAAGCCGGACTGGAATGGGTCTAGATAGACGGCTTCATCCAGGTACTGGGGTAGCTGCCGTGCCACAGCACTCTCTACAACCTTCGCAATAAAGCGAAGGTTGGAGACCGGACAGTAATTACCTAAAATAGCTGGGTCCAGGGAAGGCTTCTTAAGGAGGGGTCTCACCACCGCCTCCTTCAAGGTGGCAGGGAAAACTCCCTCCAACAAAGAAGCGTTGATAATTCCCTGGAGCCATGACCTAGATGATTGATCATCTCCATAAACAACTAATTTGAAACATTCCTGGTACATTTGTTTTGTCACATGCATGAAGCAACCTTTTTGGGGGTTGGGGGGACAGCCTCCTTTTAAGCCATGTTAAATCTAATATGTGAGAAATTAATTAAAGCTGGCAAACACTATTCAGCATTTTAATATTTCTATAAGTACTGTAATCTATTAACCTGCAGATTGTATTTCTGAAATCAGTCAAAGCAATAAATTTAAAAATAGACTTTCAATGGCTCATAACATATTACTCAACCAAATTAAAATTAAAAGTGCTGACTTAATCTCCAAATCTTCATATTTTGAGATTCTTTCTCTTGTTTTCTACCCATACTACCTGAACCTTTATTTAGCAATTTATGGGTACTCGGCATACTGAAATCTATCAGATGACTACTCTTGAATGAGCTATCTGATCAACAACTCTCCTTTATGTAATACTTTTATAATATAGTTTATAAATTAACCTCTCGTTCCCTTTTCTTTTCCCTGGTTATAAGTTTAAGTAACATGATCTAATTACAGTAGATGACTAATTATCTTGAACAATATATTGTGTGCTGCAAATGCATTAATAATGCAGATCTTCAATTCAAGTAGGCTTGCTGTCTTTTCAGCAAATGCAACAGTGAATCTAATAGTAAGAGCAAGAAAGTAACAAGATATATTTCCCGCTCGCCAGTATTTTTGTATTTCATATCTACACAAAAAATGTATACAACCATAAAACAAAAACCTTTGGAAAATTCTTTATCTCTTGAAAATGAAATTAATTTGTTCTCCTTGAACTGGATTTCTGAACATCTGCTTTCCGCCTCTAGACTTCAGGATGGTCCAGAATTGATACTACCTGCAAGTGTTGAATTCAGAGAAAACTGTAAGTATGTATTTTTGTTTAAAAAAATAATCAAGAGTAATAACAACGTTTATTACAAAATGTTTTACTTTGATAATATTGGAAATAGAAATTTACTGCAGTAATGATATAAAAATAATCAATGTTTAAATTCATGTCTATAAGCAAATTTCTGATTCCATATGATGTGAGATATAAAAACCAGTTTAAAAGTACTAGTTTTGTCCTGAATTTTGTCAGACTCTCAGTTATTTGGATCTGCTTTAGTTAACAAGAATGAACTTTCTAATTTAAGATAAATCTACTGTGTTAAATATTTTAGAAAGCAGCAGCCCAAGAAAGATTAAATGGCCATTCAGTCATTTTGCCAGTGGTGTTAGTAGTGATCATGGGCATCAAATACTTGAGGCAAAATACAAGATTTTGACTATCTCATTAAAACAAGAATAACTCCAAATCCATGTATAGAATTACTAAATTACTTGCCATGTTTTAGGTTAATGTGAGAAAATTCATTTAAATTATTGGCATAGACATTATGTAGATACAGATACAGTATCTTTGATACAAATTTATTAAACTTCTTTTTGCATTTTGCTTTACTTGCCTGTTTACTATTTATTATTTAATTTTCAGTAATTTAATCTTGTAAAAATATTTTGGTGTTAATGTTTGAATCATGAAAGTGATCCCAATAATTTATTTGGGTTTTTTCCTGAAGTGGTGTTTTATTATTGCTTCTTAGATTTTTCAGTTAAGAGTTAGCTTATCCCCTTTTTGTTTTTGTTCTTCAGCGGAGGATGCTTTTTTGTCTGCCATCATCAATTACACCAATAGCTCAACAGTTCATTTTAAGCTATCGCCTACTTATGTTCTGTACATGACATGTCGGTATGTATTATCAAGCCAGTACAGACCTGACATCAGTCCCGCTGAACGAACTCACAAAGTCATTGCGATAGTCAACAAGATGGTGAAAATGATGGAAGGAGTTATACAAGTGAGTTTCAGTCTAAGAACCTATTACATTATTTACATCCACAAAAAAGACTGCTTTTGCAGGATTGTTTTTACCAAGTTGCATTTATATTAGAGATCATAAGCATAGTTTGTTTTGGATATCATAATGCCATTTGTAATTGTGTATGATATAACTCTTGTTGTGACCAAATTGCAGTCAGACATTTGTAATGAACCTACAAAAATATTGAAAATGTTTTTAAAAACAGTGATACTTCTTGATATGGAATGGTGAACAGGAGGTACAAATGATCTGTTAATGTTAATATTCATATGTTTTATTGGTAGATATCTAAATTACCTTCAAATTTTGTTTGAATTATCAGTATTGGTTCAGTTTTATGGAATATAATGGTAATCATGTTATAATCCTATCATATGTTGTATTCTGCCTTTTTAATGGAAGTTGCTATGAATAAAACTCTGTTCGCAGACGTTTCTGCTGATAGCTGTGAGTGGGTAATTCCCCCAAAATGTGGGCTGGTGGGTCATTCCTCCAGAAAAACTGTGTAGAAAGTTGGTGAGAAGATGAGGGTGGCAGCGGTGGGGAGGAGGTGAATTGTGAACTGTGTCCTTTTCTTCAGCAAGATTTCAGTCATGGGAAGATTACTTCTGTTTATGGAATGAACACTCTGGATCCAAACTATTATCCATCTAGGCAGGGGTAATAAATTATTATTGATAATAATTATAATTAAACATGGCAAACTTTAAATATAAAGTGATGCCATAATTTGAGCATCACTCAATTTTTTTTATATTCTGTGTCCAAATAATTCCATTTATATGAACAATGTATTCCTAGTTACGCAGCCAATTTATTAAGTGTTTCAATTTTCATTTTCTTTTAAATTGTCCTGTTTCTGTCTTCACATGGTCTCCTGTTACTTTAATGATGCTGTAGATTTGAAGTATGATTCTGCAAGGACTAATGTGCAAAAACTGTTTAATAGAAGCCAGTAGAACACTTCTCACAGCGGGCTGCCATCTTATTTAGCAGGCATAGCTACACTGCCTCATACTCTTTGAGACAGGCATTGTGTGTATGTGTATGACTTTGAGTCAGTCTTTGACTTCTTGTGATTGTCTGAACTAGTTCCTGTTAGTCTTTTATGCATAGTTTTGAAACATAGGTAACATTATTTTTGCATAATAATGACCTATAATTATTGTTTCAATAATTTTATTAAGAATTGTATTATATTAATAATACTAATACAAGAAACAAATATAAAAAGTAAGAAAAAGAAACTCTCTCGTTTATCCCCAGTAAGTATATTCAAATTAATAACATCATTATTTTATGACATACAACCAAGTACATTTCTATTTTCTCCTGAAAAATTTAGATTTCATGAATACCACAGGAAAACAAGTTTGTTAGCTCAGGGGCTGTAGCACTAAAGACGTTTTATAAAAAAACCTATAGTGGTCAAAAATGAAAAAAATCATGAATATCACAAATATTCTATTAAACAAAAATTATATTAAACAAAAGAGCTTTACTATGAAGCAGAACCTCTTGTAAAGGAAAGCTACAAATAGGGCCTATTCAGTTTGATCACTTAATTGGCAGCATTTTTCATTAACCAAACGACTAATATTTCATTTTATGATTGGCTTGGTATGTAATTTTGTTTTTTAAAATCGTATCTACAATGATGGATTACAGGGGACCCATTCGAATATTAGTACAGCAATCCTGCCCATTTCCTCTCATTTGTTGCTGAGCAAAAATATTGTTCCTTTTTTGCTTTCCATTCTCTTCTCTTTCCTTGCCTGATTGAGACTTCTTTTGCCTAAGAGGGAAATGATGTTTGTTGTTTAAGTTCTTACCCAGCAGACACTATTGTAGGTAGATCAATCTGTCCCAGCTTAGCCGCCTCTTTCCCTTCCTTGCACAATTTCAGTTTCATTCTTTTTCCCCCGGTATTGCTTGATAGGAGATTCTTTCATACAGCCACAATGTATGTATAGCTTTGGCTGACCAGAGCCCACCTGACTAGGAGGCCAAGGTGAGCTGCTAAGCCACTGCCCCTCCTCTTCCTGCAGCACTTCCCATGGCTTACCCTGAATATTTGTGTGGTCTTAAGTCTCTGATCTTGCTGTGAAGCATTGTTTCAGTGGTTTGGAAGTATTATTTGGAGACATAGAAAATGACTTTCAGTGAGAAAAAATAAGTGAGACGATAGAGAAATAAATACAAGAGTGACTTAGGAACTCCTGGATTCAAAGGCTAAAGAAACAAAAAGTATAAAGTTTTGAACAAATGCATTGTTTTATTTTGCAGAGGTTTTCTTTTCTTTTCTCTAACAAAACAATACTGTTACTAACTATTATGGCTAGTATGGTGAAGAATTGCCAAGATAGAAGACTTTATTGGCTTCCATGGACAGATTTAGACATTATTCCATGCAGAATTGTACCATTGGTATTAATACATATATATAGATTGGCTGGAGGAAAAACTTGGACTTCCTCTAAAAAGTTTCGTGTGTGTGTGTGTGTGTGTATCTTTTAATTTCTCAGTTATATCATGTTCCCCCAGTGAAATGTTTTAATGTGACTGAGCATAAGTCTTGTGTTTTCATATTTTAGTGTTTCATTTCTAAAATTGTCATGATTGTTCACAAGTTTCTTTCTTCTGTTTGATTTCCTTCGTTTTTCTCCAGGAGGTAGACCAGGTTGATCAGGTAGGATATATTGCTGGGAACTGATCCTAGCTATGTTGGCTTAGCTCAGTTTCTCATGCTGCTTCCATGTAAAATATAATATTTCTACAGCTGGATTGAACATAACACTCATTCAGCAACTGGAACATGCAGTACTAAAATCCTTTTTTGACTGCGCAGCCTATCAGCATTTCATAATTTCTGCTTAACGCACTTCAGTACAGAGATGTAATGACGAAAGTTCTTTTCCTTCCTTTTTTGTTTATTTTGTCTGTGGTTCTGTTCTTTGGATCTCATCTGAGGTTGCCTGGCCTAGCATTTGTGGTCGGGAAAGGGTGAGATAGATCAGTACTTGATACTGCTTGGTGTCAAAGCCAATGACGAGGCAGTATCTGGGTGACAGTGTGTATTAATGAATGTGTGCTCACACACAAACAGATTACCAGATAATGCATACATCTAAGCTTTTAACATTTCATGACAACATGCTAAGTCCATTTCATTAACAGCATTTGGAAAATTTAATATTTTATCATTCAACTTGCAATTTAAAGCAGTTGTAACACACACTATATATTATTTGCAGTTTCATATAAATTCTTTGCAAGTATCTGGTAACTGAGATATGTTTTTGTTATTGGTACTGGTCTATCTAACAGAGCCTTTGACAGAATGAAAGCTGAAATACAGAATAAATTTATGTTGATGTTTACAGCCCTTTTTCAATATTTGCAGAAACAGAAGAATATTGCTGGGGCACTTGCTTTTTGGATGGCAAATGCATCTGAGTTGCTAAACTTTATTAAGCAGGATCGAGACTTAAGCCGAATCACATTAGATGCACAAGATGTTTTGGCACACCTAGTTCAGATGGCATTTAAGTAAGGAAAACTAATTTATTCTTGGGGATCCGTTTTAATTTTTCTTAATAAGCAGTTGTTTATTCTGATTGAATTCTAAATCCGTTTGGAAACAAATAATGTGTGTTTCTAAAGGTGTAAATGTTCTGATGTGTATTCTTTCTATTTTTTAAAATATTGTTATAGATATGGCATAGTTACTATATTCTGAAAAACTATAAATTGTTCTATAGTTATAAAAGAGACATTCAGTTTGGAGCTCTAAGGAGTATTCAGGAATATTGGATTAGCATTGCATTTTAAAATTAAGGTAACTCCCCCCCCCCGAGAACCTGAAATCTAAGATACCTTCCCATCCCCCCCAAAAAAGAAAAATCAGAAAAAATGTTAAATATATGAAATTCCTATACACAGTCCACCTTTCTTAACTTGTTAAGTAGGGAAATCAACAGTGATTCCCCCCACAAAAATAATAGTGCCATAAAATAATTAATTTGAGATATTGGTTAAATGAGCCCCCCATGCCTGTTTTGGACGTAGCAGGCCTACCTGAAACCTCCAAAGGCCGGAAACGGCCCATTTTCAGACTTTCAGTAGGCCTGTTTTTCGCCCTTCCCAGGCTCCAGAGACTTTCCTGGAGCCTGGGAAAGATGAAAACAGCCTCCCACCCCGAGGCCCTCCGGAGGCCGAAAATGCCCCCCCCAGAGCCTCTGCGCAAGCCCTGTACTTACCTGGCATCCAAAATGGGTCACATGGAGACTCCTAAGAGGGGAGGGGTGGCATGCATGGGGCCAGCAAAAATAAGCTGGCTGGCACGCACATGTGCACTGGAGCTGAGCTAGGTCAATGGCTCGCATGCCCGCAGATATGGCTCTGCGTGCCACCTGTGGCACGTGTGTCATAGGTTTGCCACCATGGCCATAGAACAGTGGGACTTATTTTTGAGTTGGTGCCTGTAGGGAACATCTGGCAGATGTAGATTTTCTAGTGTTGTTAATGAAATTATTTTTCATAGCACTACCGGCTTGAACCTATTTGCCTACTATTCACCAGTTTCACACAATTTACTTTTCCAGATATTTGGTCCACTGTCTTCAGTCAGAGCTTAATAACTACATGCCTGCATTCCTTGATGATCCAGAAGAGAATAATTCTCAAAGACCTAAAATAGGTTAGAATATGTTATGTTATATTAATTATAATGTATGTTATCTTAACAAATCTGTGATAGCATAATGAGCGTTTGTTAGGAAACCCTGCTGAGTATATTCATGCACAGTAAGAAATATTTTATTTACTTGGTCACCTCCTGAAAACCAGGTCATCCATTACATTATTGTTTGTGTGATATTAGAATGTACTTGTTAATATAAGTACAAACACTTACCTGTGGAGGTGTAAATGAATATTATAATTATGATCTAATAGGGTCTTATAGTAAAGTCATATGTAACTTCATTTTGGACAAAAGATACTTTACATAAACGTCAATGGTTTATATTATTTTACTAAAACTCTAATAGTGGAATACTAAAATACTAAATACTAAAATATTATTAAGATTTAGATGATAGCATTACTAAAAAAAATGTGTAAAAAGTTTAGAAGAAACTCAGCTAGTTTGATGTGTTGGAATACCCAAGAGTACAGTTTTGGAATACCCAACAATAAAACTATATTGGGAAGTAATAACTATAAATCACCGGTGGATTCCTTAATTATCTTGTTTGTGGCTTAAATAGGGAAATTATCTTGTTTGTGGCCTTTAATTTATTATAGATTGTAACTGCAAATAAGAAAAAGACTGCTGTTCCCATGTTTACATACTGTTTATGTTACAACTAAGGTAACAGATTTGGCAGCTTGCCAATAATACAATAGTAATAGCCAACCGCTTGTTTTTGTTTCTGAGAATCAGAGAGGGAGAGAGGCAGGGAAAGCAGTAAAGGATTAAAATAATAAAAACTTATTTTTATCCATATCAATATATTTGTATTAATTATATATTGCATTAATATTTATAATATGTGATAAATTATAAAGTAATGTAAGATGTTCAGTGATCTTTCTCTAATAAAGATTTCCATTTAGACTTTAGCTTTTGATATTAACATAGATGCATAGTTCCATTTTGAATTTATTGCTGAGTAAAATGTCATGTGCAACTTTTTTCTTGTAGATGATGTCTTGCATACATTAACTGGCGCCATGTCCCTGTTGCGACGATGTAGAGTGAATGCAGCACTGACAATACAGCTCTTCTCCCAGCTATTTCATTTTATCAACATGTGGCTTTTTAACAGATTGGTTACTGATCCAGATTCAGGACTTTGTTCACATTACTGGGGAGCTATTATTCGTCAACAGTTGGGTCATATAGAAGCCTGGGCAGAAAAACAGGGTTTGGAACTGGCTGCTGATTGTCATCTCAGTCGGATAGTACAAGTAGGTATTTGAGTATATTAGAAAAAAATAAATTCACAGTCTTTTGAGGCACATAGATCGAGTTGTATAAGACAGTATTTAATGAATTTTAATAAAAAGCTTTAGGAAATTAGGAAATCCCCCTATTATTCAGTTCTGCTATATTATTGACCCAGTTTCTGTACCATAATCTGTGGTGCTTTTGTTGAAAATTCTTAATTGGATGGGAATGCTTAAGCACTATTTAATTGTGGATCTAATTCTTATGAGTAGATTTCAGAATGTGCTATTTACTGTTGAGTCTATATAGTATATGGCAGTGATGGCTATCCTTTTTACTGTCGCGTGCCAATAGTGGGGGTCACGGGGGGGTCGCACGTGTGCCCACACCCATAATTCAATGCGGGGCCCCCCACACATGCATGCGCGACACACACACACCACGTTCCTGCCGCTTTTGGCACACAATGGCACGGTGGGCCTAGTAGGCCCTTTTTTCGCCCTCCCCAGGCCCCAAAGGCTTTCTTTCCTTTTTCTCAGAGGCTGTTTTCACCCTCCCCCACGCCCCCGGAGGCCAGAAAAGGCCCATTTGCTGACTTCTGATGGGTTGAGAAGGCCTGTTTTTTGCTCTCCCCAGGATCCAGAGCCTTTCTAGGCTAGAGCAAAAAGCAGGCTTTCCCCACCACCACCAGAGGCCCTCCAGAGGCCGGAAACAGCCTGTTTCCTGACTTCTGGCGGGCCTAGAAGGCCCGAAAATCAGCTTGCATGTGCCGGAGCTGAGCTAGGGAAACACTCCTTTGCCCACTGATATGGCTCCGGGTGCCACCTGTGCCATAGGTTAGCCATCATGGGTATATGTGATTCCATAATGTTTGGTTTGTGCCTGATGCTTGCCTTTGTATATTCAGAACTGTTGGGACAGTTTGTGTAAGTATGGCTGTTTTTTTTGTGTAGTTTTAAAGAGCTGCTCTGAAAAGTTGATAAATCTAGTAAATTTCATGTTACTAATTTTTGGTTCTTCTAGACTAGACAGTTTTAGGCTTTGGATTATACTTCATATTCTATTCTATACTATATTTCCTTTTTATTGTACAAAAGCTATGCTGATTCTAAATTAGTGTATGCCTTTGATAATCGGCTGGATAAGTCTACATAGCATACTTTGTGACATCAACATATTATTTTGTACTATTTCAAATTATGTTATAATATTTTATAATATTTAATATTATGTTATATAAGGAATTCATGCCTTGGGGAGGGGATTGGACTAGAAAACCTCCAAGGTCCTTTCTAGCCCTGTGATTCTATGATTCTATTTTTACTACAGAGTTCTGTGGCTCTGTATGCAAACAGCATGAAACAATTTCTGACAAAGGCCCTTCTTTCTTTCTGCAACTTTCACTTTTAAGTTATGGATGGAAGTTTCTGGGGGCATTGTTTTTCTTTTTTTTCATCCCAAATGGACCTTTCCTGATATTTTTCTGTTACTGCAGAAATTTGCATTAGAGCTTTTCTGAACGGCTAGAGTTTTTGAGCAATATAACCAAATCCTACTGACTTCTTATACATGCACAATACGGAGATAAAATAGTTGCTTGTATTTTAGTGTCATAGGATGGCAGCTATCTGATACCTTACTGACACAGAGGTAGAAGCCATAATAACCTTGGCAGGAAAATTTCCTCTATTTCTTGACAGTCAGAACTCAAAAAAAGACACATTCTTGGTCATTGCTAAACTGACTGTTTTGATGCTCTCTTCATATTTCTTCGAAGAATGTGCGAACTTTTGATAAAGGAAAATAAAGAGATCTTCCTGTTTAGCAAAGGGAAATCATGCAACACAATTTTCAATGTAAATGCATGTGAATACAATATTAGTGCACAGTCACTTTGAAAACCTTTTCCTTTTGAGTCCATCTTCTGGTAGCCAGAAAGGCATATGGTAATCTCAAATTCTATTTATTGTTCCATATATCTTTAATAAAATGGTAAGATGGGATGCTGTACAGCCAAATACCAGCCTCAAACATACTTAATTTTAAAAATGTCTCTTGACCTCTCGTGGCCCTCATAAATGATGAGGTCTGTCTTTTTGGGGTGTTTTATTTTATTGACTATTTATTTAAATAGTCATTTGATGTATATGTTGTTTATTACATTCATATTTACATTCATATTTTGTGAACCACTTTTATTAACTAGACTGGATGAAAAGAGAATTTTTTAAAATCATAAATGTGAACTATGTGCAAAGTTGGAGTTACTTGGATTATAAGAATTTCCTTGAAACATTTTTCAGTATAAATTTGCCTGGAAACTTTCCATAGAAATGTAGTGATACACTATTTTAATTTAGCTTGGAATGAATATATATTGTACATCTTGCAGTTCATTCCTAAATAAACCCAAATGGTGGGGAACAAACAAAACTCTAGCATTTTTGGTAATTAGGTTTGTAATGTGTAATGTTAAACCAATCCATGGCAAGACAAAATCAAGCTATATTTTACATTTGTCCAGTGATTATGGTATGCTGACTGATTGAAGAAAAAAAATGAGGCAAAGCATAATCCAAAATGAAAATTGCACTGTTTCAATATTTTCCTGATGAACTTAAGTAGTACTAAATCAGAAGCATTTATCTATGTTACAGTGTTCACTGTTATTATCAAAGAGATCTACTTATAATCATCTTTTTTTTCAGGCAACTACATTACTTACTATGGATAAGTATTCTCCTGAAGACATTCCTAATATTAATAGTACCTGTTTTAAACTCAATTCTTTACAACTGCATGCATTGCTACAAAACTATCACTGTGCCCCAGATGAGCCATTTATCCCACCAGTAAGTGAATCTTATTTTTAAATTTGGGATGGGTGGGTGATTGAAGGGCATTCAATATAAGTTTATGTAATACAGTGGAAATTATATGGCAGTGAATGAAAACTTTTTTTAATTAAGGAAGCTAATATTAATGTTAAAAATATAATTTTTAATTAGTGGACCTGGTACTTTTTTTTACAAAGACTATATAAGTAGGTCTCACCTACTGCAATTGGGGTTGGCAATTCTGTCACTAAGTGGTACGGATGTTAAATGAAATGTCACTGATTTAAGACATCAATGTCAGCTGCTGTCAGTAAGCCAGTTACCATGGGTCATTAAGTGCACTGTCATCTGATCACAAGTTGTGACTTCCTGCTGGCTTCCCCACTGACTTTGCTTGTTGGGAGCCGGCTGTGAAGGTCACAAATGATGATCGTGTGATCGAAGGATGCTGCAAACATTGTAAATGTGGATGCTTGCCAATTGTCCAAATAGCAATCATGTGACCTCAGGGATGCTGCAGTAGCCACAACATTAAGGGAAAGTCATAAGTCTACCTTTTTACTGTCATTGTAGCACTGAACAGGTGGCCAGTAAGTGAAGACTACCCATAAAATAAATCTAAATGCTTGTGTCTGAATTATGTATTCACCAAGGTATATTTAAAAACGTCAGAAACCTTTTAAATATATACAAAATGAGAGCTATTTGGGCAGTGTTCCAGAGCAACTGTTACATCCAACCTGAATGTATATTCTGTGCTAAGTAAAGACTTCTCCATAGTCATGTTATTTATTATTCTAGTTCTGGTAGCTTTTGCTGATTAGATGGCTACTCTGTATTCAGAAGATACTATGGTTCTCAGATTTGGGATTTTATCTCCTATGTAATGATCCAATGTATATTTTTTGGGCTTGTATTTCCTGACACTGATATCCTCACTTAACAACCATTTGTTCAGTTGTTGTTTGAAGTTGCAACGGCATTAAACAAATTGGGAGTTATGAACAATCCTCAAAGTTAAAGCCATTGCCACGCCCCTGTGGTGACAGGATTATTGCCAGGAGATGTGTGGGGTCTTCACCGGACAACAGTGCAGTTCTGGTGTAACAACCATAGCCAGGACTACTGGAGTTGCCATCACTAAGTTAACAGTCTTTTGTTAGACTTTGCCTAACAACTGCTTCAATAACAATAAAAATTCTGATCCCAAAGGTCATTAAGCAAAGGCTATCTGTATTTAGCTTATCAGTTTCCTTGAACAATCACTGGAACAGTGATTATAGCCTAAATGTTTTCTTCCTGATATTTAATATTCCTGAAATATATCTTACCAAATGAATTCTTCTTCTTAACCGAACAATGAATATTCGCATTGGTCTCTGAATCAATTAATAACATTACTAACTCCAGACAGCAAAAATGTAGAATTCCCTTGCCTTGATTTCCATGTATAATGCTGCATATTTTTTCTCTTTCCACCAGGAACTAATAGAAAATGTGGTAGCTGTTGCAGAAAATACTGCTGACGAACTAGCTCGTAGTGATGGTAGAGAGGTACAGTTAGAAGAGGACCCTGATCTTCAGCTTCCTTTTCTTCTCCCAGAAGATGGTTACTCATGTGATGTTGTCCGAAACATTCCAAATGGATTACAGGAATTTTTAGATCCACTCTGCCAAAGAGGTTAGCTTTTTTTAAAGCTTGCATTTATGTAGCAATTACATGTCAGCTGTCCCAGGTAAACCAGACAGGAAACATGACTAGATGAGACCTAAATCTACACTATTTAAAGGCTACTCTAACAGAACCTTGCACGTCTGAAGGTAAAAACTTTCCACCATCACTTAACAGACCGATCAATTAGGGCAGGTTCTTCCTAAGTTTTTTCCCCTGACCATTAAGCAATTGCAGCTCCTTCCCCTCTTGTCTGAATGTTTTCTAGGCAGCATCTACTTGTCTCATCCCCATCAGTCATCCACACATTCCATTACCCAATCTGTTTTAGTGCAATGATTGTTTTATGTCATCTTGAGGCCCATCTTTATACAGTTTTAGTTTCTTGTGCTGGTTAATGGCCACAATAAAGTAATTTATTTATACTTTTAGTTCTGTTTTGTCCAGTATTCTTATTACTCTGTTGTACACCACCCAGAATCTATTATAACCTACAGGGTTATAATAACTACAATTAAATAAATGTATTTCCCAAATTGATGCCCAATATATTTTTTTTAGTAATGAATCCTTTGTGGAGTAAGTTTTTGGAGATGTCTCTAATGTTCTAATTAACTTATTTGAGCATAAAGAAAAGTCTTGTTATTTTCATTTTCATTTAGCTTTTTGCAGGTTAACACCTCATCCACGCTCACCAGGAACTTGGACAATATATTTTGAAGGTGCAGATTATGAGAGCCATCTGTTACAAGACAATGCAGATTTGGCAAGTATTCATATTACAGGAAAGACAACAGGAATAGATACATTAAACTATGCAATGAAATATGAGATTTGTACTAATGTGAAAATATTTAAAAATTAGAACGTAGGATTCCCCAACTTTTTCTTACAGTGGGAAAAAAAAAGCATTCCTTTAATAAGTCATTGTTGCTTTTTTATTACCCTTTAGCATTGGAATAATTAAGATAGCAGGATAAAGGCAATGTTTTTAAAAAATATCGAAAGTATTTTTCAGGAAGTGCTCTAGCCAGTTCTCAATATTTTCTCTTTATTTTGTTTCATCAGGCTCAGCCACTGAGGAAAGAACCTGAAATAATTACTGTAACACTAAAGAAACAAAACGGGATGGGACTAAGCATAGTTGCTGCTAAGGTACTAAATGATTTATAGATATGAAACTTGTTATTTGAAGTGATAACAATAGATCGTTTGTAGCTTAAGATGAATAAATATTGGGAGCAGACATAGAGAAACAGAAAGTTTAAAAACTTGATTGATGAGGGTTTTTTAAAAAGAGTTTTCACTAATGCTGGTATAGCAACTATTTCATTTTTTGGGCAGCTGCTCTTTCACTACACATGAGACACAAGAGACTGTCTCTACTTTATCTTACAAAGGAGGCTGGCTGGTATGGGAGCCAGTGATGATGTATCCATCACGATATTTCTTGCACTTTTTAAAGATAAATGGCAATGCACTCTCACTAGATTTTTCTGTTAGACGTAACTGAAATCTGTTAATATGAGAGAAAAAATAAGTGCCATATATTGTATGGCATATTTTTTTTTTCCACATGAGAATAGCCTTTCTTAATCCTGAGACACTTGCAGACCAGCTTGTTCTTTACCTCACAGAGGACTAAAGGTAGAATCCCAAAAGTTGAAAATCAGTTAAAGATGCAAAATGGCTGTTCGGGTGAATGGGCACATACTTGGGCTTCCCAAGATTCCATGTGTCTAAGCTCAACACAACAGGATTGTTTGGACACTTGGTTAAGATCAACACCTTTTTCTCACAAACAAATATCTGTTTTGTCTTTCTTCTTTCCACTGCCCCTAGCTTTTGAATTAGAGACAGTTATTCTTGATGTCACAGCTAGAAGTTGAAACCCTGGTCAATTTAGCTAAAACATGAATGGATGATTATAGATTAGAAATGCGCCGCCCCCCACCCCACCCCCCATAAAATAAAATCAGGAAGAATACAACAAACTAGTTAGATATTGTTGTCAAGAAAACCAGATGAATGTGTTCATGAAATCAGGTTGTATTCAATTTACTAGAGGCTTTATTTTTAACGTATCTCATTGGCTATACATCTATATTGTCCAAGCAAGAAAGGCTTGCTTGTTGATTTTCAAGTTTGTAGCAACCTGAGTGTAATCTAAAGTAAATTCTTGACTCAACAGTTTTCATCCAGCAGATGGTGCACTGCTCCAATATTGAAAAATACTAAATGCATGTAACTAAAAATAAAGTACCCCCAATGCAATGTGCTGTTTGAAACTTCATTTTTTATATTATTCTGTAAATGTATTTTTATTTATGGGACCATATCCTAAGTTTTATGTATACAATTTTTAGCACCCAGAGAAAAGATGGGATATAAATCTAATAAGGAATGAAATAAATAGCAAATGAACAAATGAAATTTCTTGTTATTGATTTTTAAGGAAGAGTTCACATGGATGTTGGTCTGAAATTTATTTCTCTTAAGCAGTATATAAATAATTTCTAACTTACTCTGGCAGTGATATTGTACTGCTGAAGTGAATTTGCTGTTTTTTGTCTCAAAAACTTAATTCACTGAACATTTTGCATTAAGATGCAAACAGAACACATTGTAAGGTTATCTCTGACTTCTTCTAGGAGTATTTGGTTTTGAAGAGTTCCAAGTGTTATTTATTAACAAGTGAAGATTTTCACTAGTCTTTTTGAAGCAAGAGAAAAATTAGCTTGTAGAATGAGACAATGGAACAATTTATAAGTTTGATACATTATTCTGTTCTAGGCTCCTTAAAATTTCTATCTGATCACATTGATTAATTTCTGTGTATTTATCAAGAAGCAGGTTTTAGGAAAGAATCAGCAGAAAGCCAGGACTTTTTTTCTCTTGTAGCTAAAATTCCTCTAGTAGAGAATTAAAACTTAGTTAAAGTAACCTTAGTAAACGAGAAGTACATTTTTCTTGTATAATTTTAATAGGATTAATGTGTAATCATCTTAAGTATTTTAAATGCCTCTTAAATGTTCTGTAATAAAGAGTTGATAAATATCAGACTTTCTGCTAAAGAGATAGTACTTTTAGGTGCTATTATCTAAAATTAAAGAAGAAAAAAATTGCAAAGGGATGTCATTGGTCTTAATATATTCTGTAATGGCATTTTAGCAATTGAGAAATATTTGGCCATTTGAAATTGTTGACTTTGTGCCTTGCCATTGACTAACCAAATGCAAATTGTTGGCTGCTCTTTATAACAAATTTCTGAACTAATCAAATTTTTTAATCAATTCCAATCACTACATCACTTTCATGTTTGGAATAGTGATATTCCACTAACTTCACTGCTAAAGGAGACTATACTTCTAATTTATAATATTCCTGAAATAATAACTACAATACCCAATCACTTTTTAGTTAATAGGGGATTAACTGAAACTGTCATTAACGGTGAATGACAAGGATGTGGTATTGGATCAAACGTCTAAAAGGCTAGCTATGTTTCTGTTAGCATATTTTTTACAACATTGGCATTCTATATGAGCATAGCCATTTTGAGCTGAAGGGCAATAGTTACAATTCCAGTCTGTTCTGAGTGATTTCCTACTGTTGCTGCAATGATATCCAGTAGCAAACTGGTTGCTGACACTTAGATGTTTGCTTACCCATAATAGTACCAAGAAACTTTGGGTGGCAGAAATTGGCTTATTTGGGGTTCATGGATAATAATGCTCTGAGAGTGGGACAAAAGTTAGTAGTATTATGTCTAAAATATGTTTTGATGTTAAATGCTGCTTAACTTCCAGCCACACTATGATTACATTTTATGAAATCCAGATGAGTTGGAAGCAGTGTGTGCATGCAGTTTACTTTAGAAATATATCACTTGGGAGAGGAGGGAGGGAGGGGAGGAGCTAGCATTTGATTTCTTCAAATCTGAGAGCCAGCACTTTACTTCCTGTTTAATTTGGATTTTCTATATCTTGTACAACAGAGTGATTGATTTTTTTCTAGGCAGTATCTTTTTTATAAAGCTTTTAAATGAAAATCAGAGTAGCAAAGCTGTGTGTGAGTTGGACTATTATATCGATCATAGCTAGTGTTGATAGATGTTATGCAGCATCAGTTCCTGGCCAAATTATCCTGCTGGGTGTTTTGGAAAATCTAGCAGACTGAAAGTTGTGGTTAAAGTCTAAGAAACAGTGAGGAGTATATTTTCTGGAGTTACAATGTGGTTTTCAGTCGTTGGAAGAACAGAATCCTTGGTAAGTCTCTACAGGGAAAGTTTCCCTATAAACTTACAGTATTAATATTCTTCCTAATCTTCCATTTAATCCAAAATTGTTTGGCAAATGAATTTGGAGCACTGCTAACATTACTATCTATTTGAAGCTATGGCATTAAAAAAGCAAATGAATAGTACATGAAGCTTATTCCTATTACCTGATATTAAATGAAAAGTACAATGTCAGGGTTTAACTTCTGTAATTTGTAAGTAACGATTATATTAAGTGTTGAAATATCAAGTCTAATTTAAGCACTTTTTATGTTACTTGATAAAATGGAAGTATTTAAATCCTGGACATACAAAAATTGAATAATTTGACAATAAATAAAAGAATTAATAGACTGCAAATGTTCCCATTTCATAAATTTTCATTAAGTAAAATAAATGTTGGCATCATTTGATTCTGATGTTAGAAAAAAAAAGTATTTTAAAATGTCTTAATAGGTTATTTGATTGATTGACAACAACCAATTTTATCTGATCACATTTGCTATTCTTTGTTTTCAGTTGCTTTTACAAAGAAAGAGTGAAGAAAAAAGAAAAAAAATCAGTTAAAAATGATTAAAATTGTAAAGAAAAGCAGGGGGGAAATTCAATGGGAAACTTGAAAATTATTTTATATTAAATAAACTTTAAAAAGCCAAACAAAAAGGCTTAATCTTATCTATGCTCTCTGTGTGTGTGTGCGCGTGCAAAATGTCTATCTGTCTCCATGTGTGTTTTTATGTATGGAACAGTATAACTAGGAAATAGCATAATGTTAGGCATGCTTATTTGTAGGCATGTGTATGTATACTGACAGTAATTGTGTTTAACATTCATAGCTGAAGCCCTATTTTTATTTAAATTCATAAAAAAGATACAATTGCACTTGACTTCTAAACCTTCCCTCTTTTTAAAGTGCTTGATAACATTTGATTTTTTTTAAAATCCAAGATTTGTCTTACTTTTCCTTTCAACTTGTCTTACTTAAAATTTTCAGTTAATATTACATTCTGTTTAGTAGCCTCTCTCAAATAATATATAGAAGCTGGAAATACAGTATTTAATCACTTGTTTTTTGTATCTCAGAGATAAGTGACCATTGTACACACACTTGGGGAAAGCAGATAAATTCATTAGATAGAAATAAGGCTTTCCTCAAAATTTGTAACATAACCACTTACCAGAGGGAGGAGGCAGGCCATTTTCACTGGAATTGCTTCCTCTGTACTCCCTTGCATCATCTAAAAACTACTTCTACCGTACAGATTATTAGGAAGAAATAGGAAATTAATAAAATGACATCTAATAGAAGAATCTTTACCATTTATAAGGAGCTATTATGAATCTTTATATTTTATTATGTTTTGGGATACATCAAAACTTTATAAAAGTAGTGGAGTTATATCTTTTTCTAGTTTAGTTCTGGAGGGAGTAATTTTTAAAAACCCTTCAAACTGGTTTCTTAGTTACTCGGATTGCTGAATGTTCATGAAAATATTTTTTTTCATTGCAATATTAGAACATTCTTCTGGCTATTAGCCTACAAGCTACTTGGAATTTATCTCCAATTTTACACATGAGATTTCTACTTATGAGTTCTTGTTCTTCTCTGACCACTCCACTGCAACTGAGTTAAACAAAGTTTACCCTGCAATATTTCCAATGAAAGGGACAAGGCTGTTACATGCTAAACTTGTGCAATATTGTACTTCGGATTTGATGACAAAAATCATTTTGTAGCATGCAGAGGTGCTCATATACTTGCCTTATTAGCAACTCTTCAAAGTACTGTGAGCTTTACTAGGATTGTTGTGATGCATCACTCTTCAAATACAAAATGCTATCTATTTCTTATAAAGTACTGCAGAGATATTCTTCACTGATCTTCAAAGAATGCTTCAGGGAACTCTTTTCCCTTTATACGCTTATTAAATACAGAGTTTTGTGTAATTCTGCAGAATCATTTTTTTATTGTACTCGCCTGAAATGTCAAAATGTTTAAGGAAAGCAAAATCATATTCTTATTGAACATTATTTTAAATGAAATGTGAATCTACAAATCATGATGGGAGTTGATATATTCCTGTGGTAACAGCTATTAGGAAACCTTTAATGAATAGATTAATCTAGTGCTTGTGAGTAATTTCTCTGTGAAAATGGTCAACCCATTCATCATCAAAGTTAGTTCAGGTGATTTACCTACTCCCTTTCTTCTCCAACACTGCACATGTGTCTTTCCCCAAGCTATATATTCAGTGGAAAAAGAAAATCATCATAGACAACATATACCCTTTTTTGACTAAATGCATTCAGAGGTTTTTTACTTAGGAACATTGTTGGAAACATGTACATAGGTTGTCAAAAAATTCCTTAGACTGTCTGGGAAGTAAGTGTTTGCATTGGCTTCTACTGGAGCAAGGAGCAACTCTATTGCAAATGCTACTGCTTTCACCCCAGCTTCTGTAAAGAAAATTTCTCATACTTGATGTCTGTAACCAAAAGAATAAAAAATACAGTACAGTTAGTTGCCAAAGGTCTGAATTAAGAGCAGGTAGTTCTAATTGGCTACATGATTATGGAAATGCCTCGGACAATGTTGGCTCCCTCAGCTAAGAAATAGAGATGAACACTGCCTCCTAGAGTTGGACATGACTAAACAGGGGAAACCTTTACTTTTTCTTTTAGGAATAATTTACCTCCAACTTTATAGATTGACTTCCAGATATGCAATTTCTTCCATTCCAGTCTGAAATACAAAAACAGCAATAGTGGCTATCCTTGTTAAAATTCTTAAAAGTCTATAAAATGCTTTATACATATGGTAGTTGAGATGGCTTTATTACTGACACTGAGGAGATGCATAAGATGATGGTAAATTCTATAGAAGTGTGTAAAATATTGCTGGAAGGAATATAACTCTCTAGAGGTTGCTAGCTTGAATTCCCACCATCACTCATTGTTAAGTTACTTATTTTACTTTGTTGCTAAAAATGTGTTGTCTTCTGTAATGTGTTATAGTAAATGCATTGTATTAATACATTTGTAGTTAAATATATTTCCTAAGGTTGCTACAACTCTTTAAAAATTTATATCGTGAACCATTGGATGGATATTTGTAAATAAGAGAATCTAAATCAATTAGACCACTCTCTTATAAAATGTCCTTATGATTATAGCCTTAGCATTTTTTAAAAAATTGCTTTATATCTTTTTAGGGTGCTGGTCAAGATAAACTTGGCATCTATGTCAAATCTGTGGTAAAAGGTGGTGCTGCAGATGTGGTTAGTATTATTTGTAATTATTGTAAAAAATCATTTATTTGGTGTTTTAATTTCAAATATTTCTAAACAGCATGAAATCTGTTTTCATGTCATCTGAAATAATGTAATTCTTACTTTGTCAAATATGTAACCAGGATGGTCGATTGGCTGCAGGGGATCAGTTGCTTAGTGTGGATGGGCGCAGTTTGGTTGGACTTTCTCAAGAAAGGTATATCATGCTCTCTGGAAATTGTAAACACAGCAGATATTTGTACATTATGTAAGACGTGTAATTTGTTTGCTTTCTGTATTTTTTCTTCTTACCTATTTCATGCTTCTCCATCATGGCTCAATATATTATTGCTCATACCATAAAGGCTGAAATGCATCGTTTTTACCCAGAACTTTTTTAGTATAGATATATATGGTGGGGCCTAGGACAACTTGCCACAGCCATTTTGTTGGGCCCATCTTGCTGCGGCCAACTCACCACAGGTCAACTCGCCACAGCTAACTCCATGTGGGATAACTCAATGCCATAAATGTTATCCACTACTGTTTTTTGACATTATTTCCATGAAATAATGTCAAAAAAACAGTGGAGGATAACATTTATTGTATCGAGTTATCTCATGTGGAATTGCCTGTAGCAAGTTATTCTGTGGCAACTTGGCCACAAGTTGACCACAGTGCAGTGGCTGTGAAGTGGTTGCAGTGAATTGTCCCATTCCATATATGGTGGTCCTTAAAAGTTTGTTAACCCTTTTGATTATTCAAATTATACTTCTTCATTTATTTATTATGTAAAATGGTCCGAAGCTACATATTTGCGTCTGACAGAAGTATTTGGACAGCAATTTACTGTTTCCAGTGTCTTTTAATCACCTTAACCAATGCATTAAGATTCCAATATAATTTGCTGGTACATTTCAAAATTTATATTCCATCAGTGATGGCAAGCCATCTCTGTCCAGAGGTAGCAAAGCAGGCTTAAACTGCTTTGATACTGCCACTATGTTTTACACATGGAATAAAAATTCTTATGCTGGAATACAATGTTTATCTTTCACCAAACATAATGCTTTTTATTTAAGCCAAAAAGTTCTGTTTGGTCTCATTTACCCGTAGAACATACTTCCAAAAGCTTGTCTTGTTTTTCACAAACTGTAGGCAAGTAGCAGTGTTCTTTTTTGAGAATAGTGACACCCTTGCAACACTGCCATTCACACTATTGTTGTTCTCCTGATGGTGACTCCTAGGACTTGAGTGGGAATATAAGGTCATAGGTCATATTAATGAAGAAATAATTAAACAGCAAAAGGATTCACAAAGTTTTAAGCACCATTGTAGTTTACAGTATTTCTGGAAGTTATAAAATGTGTGAAGCATAACCATAACTACTTCTCATATCTGCCCATCTGTTGAGTAAGAGATAATATAATTGAGTAATATACTTGAGCATTGTATTGCAGATTGTAATACCACTATTAGAATTTTAAGGAGAATTAAACAATTTGTGACTTATTGGATCATTGTTTCATTTTCTTACCTAACAAAGAGAACAGAATGACCACATGTGGGCAAAAATATAATGGGAATGGGGTCAACTTCCCCATTGATATTCCTTTTGGGAAGCTGGCAATGAGCATCAGAAATTTCCTTTCTCTTTCTTTACGAAGCAGCATTTAGCCCAATTCAAGGTTCCAAACAGATACAAACGTTTTAGTAATAAATAAATAAGTTCTTTTTGCTGGGTTGTGAAAAAGATATGGCATAATCCACTTGTTTTACTATGATATTCCTTATAGAACCTAAAGGGCCTCACTAGAACTCAAACATAGTGCCAAAAAATCAGTTCTTGTTCCTAATATGCAAATATCATTGTTAATAAATGAGTCTTAGGCACATAATTATGGGAAATAAAAAAATAACATTTGATTTCAGGTGGTTTGTACCCAAATCAAACATTAGAATATTTTATTTAGATATGGAATGGAACAGGGCTTTTCTGTTTCAAGTGTACACCAAACTGCAGTTGTTTCAGGCAGAATTTTTGAGGTCGAAGGGAAGAGAACAGAAAAATGTTAAAGGCATCAGTAACTATAGCTGAAGGCAGACAGGAAAGAGAGGGAAGATCAAGAGATGCACAGGCTAGTGAAATATTCTAAGCAACAGAAGTGGGAGAAAGTATGCTTTGTACTTACTTGCTAAAATTATTCCAGGGTCCTTGGAAGTTTTACTTTGGCCAAAACCCAAAGTGACAAGAACATTCTGATTTTTTCCCCCTGCTAAACTTAACTTAACTTAGAAATTATTTGCTAAAATGACAGAATTATTTGCAAGGATTGGATGTGTTTCTTTTCTATTTTGTAAACGGTTTTATTGGATTCCCATAAATAGTTTATTTATATTCATTGTGTACATTTTTCTAGTGACTAAATGCTTTGAATTTGCTTTATAATAGTTTCTTACTACTGGTTCTTGCAAACTCACCATTATATTTCCAAATCTTACTCAGAGCTGCAGAACTGATGACAAGAACAGGAACAGTAGTCACACTAGAAGTGGCAAAACAAGGAGCAATTTACCATGGTTTAGCAACACTGTTAAATCAACCATCTCCAATGATGCAAAGAGGTAAACAAGTAAAATATATTTGTCCACATATAAAATCTACATTAAAAATTAGTATAAAAATAAGGCATATCAAGTACCTAGTATGTGATCTGATATGGTAATTGCTCTCTCCCTCAAGAGGGCTAAATGTAAAGATTCAGTTAAGTTCAGCTGTAAGCAACACGGAATTGGCTTGCCACCCCTTTTTTCTAAGGCGTTTTTTCAACATTCCAGATTAGCGTACTACTGTAGAATTTTCCAGTGGTCTCCATTTGGAACAAACAAGTTTTAAAATCGTGGAAAGCTTTTTCAAAATTAACCTGCTAGTACCTGCTTTTGAACATCCGTGACAGGACTTGCAAGTATTACTTTGCAAGCGTCTTACTGTTTACTCTTAAAATCTTACTGAATTCAATGGTCTTAATTAGTCTTAATTCAATGGGATGTTTAGCATTCACATAGGATTGCCCTCTTAACTGAGTGGGATTTATATCCTCAGAATAATATCAACACTCCTTTCTCAATTTGTTGTTTTTAAAAGGGAATTATAATGATTTGATGAAAAAGCAGAGATTTTTGTTGTAAAGCAATTTGAATGTTAAGAGGTTTTATATAAAGATGTCTGTTTTTTCTAATGATACTATTTGGCATATGTAAAATTAGTCTGAAGACAGATCTGTGTAATCTGCTACTATTGGTGAATTTTAGTTGTTCTTAAAACTCTCAAGCAATGATGTTTTCCAACTATAGAACATGTTTATAATTTTAGTAGAGAAACTAGGAATATAACCTGGAGCATTATGCAGGTAGTATAGACTGGAGAAAGTCAAGAGCATTCCATTTGGTTCTATAGGACCAGGAAATGCAAGCAAATTTGCAGCTAAATTTTTTTGTCTGCCTGACTCTACTTACATGAATTTTGCTTTTTGAAACTGCACATATGAAGAAGGTTAAAAATAGAGTCTCTTTTAGCTTCATTGCAGACCAGAAGAATTATTATGTCTTTGTTTCTCTCCCTCTCTCTCTTTTTCTCTTTCTCTCACAAACATTCATTGTTCAGTTTCAGATCGTCGTGGCTCAGGTAAACCTCGACCAAAGAGTGAAGGTTTTGAGCTATATAACAATTCTGCTCAGAATGGATCACCTGAAAGCCCTCAGCTGCCTTGGACAGAATATAATGAACCAAAGAAATTACCAGGGGATGATAGACTGCTGAAGAATCGAGCTGATCACCGATCTAGTCCCAATGTAGCAAGTAAGCAAGCACCAGCTTACAACTGTTTCTGTGAATTAACACCTGAAATAAGTCTAAATATTGGGATTTATATAACTAATTACCATATAAATTAAATTAGTAAAAATTAAAATTTATTTTCTTATTAATTATTTAAATAATCTATATGACTGCAGCACTCAAACACTGACCCTGGATAGTGCATCGGTATTCCCAGTATGCTAAACTCGGGAACAAATTTAGATGAATAATTACATTCATATACCACCACCACACACACACACAAACACACAGGAACTCAAAGCCCAAGGGAAAAAATCCAAATTTTACTACCCTTCTGAAGACTGACAGGGTGAGGGCTAGCCATATCTTATGTTCCAAACGGTTGGCACCATACCACCCTTATACTGTTCCAAAGGTTGGCACCACAATGGAAAACATCGCTAAAGAAGAGCTAATAAGTCCTGTGGGTCATTGATTTTTCATTGATTTTGCATTTGTTAATGTTTAAATCTCCTTGTTCTCAATAGATCAGCCTCCAAGTCCTGGGACCAAAAAGGCTTATACTGGAGGAACTACAAATAAGATAACTTCAGTGTCTACCGGAAATCTTTGCACAGAGGTTAGAATGAAAAAAAACTTTACTTGTAAATATTTATAAAAATGCTTGATATTGTTTTTGACATCTATAAATGATATTTCCATATTTACACAGGAACAGGTACTACCAGCTAGACCTGAAGCATATCCAATTCCAACACAAACTTATACCAGAGAGTATTTCACATTCCCAGCCTCCAGGTCTCAGGATCGAATGGGTCCCGTTCAGAATCAATGGGCAAGTTATGAAGAAAAGCCCCAAATTCCCGCTGAAAGTAATCACTATATCAATAATTCAAATCAGGTTAGAAATAATTTGCTTTTATCGTATTCGTGGTTTGACGATTGTAGACAGAATAAGAATTATAACTAGGACTAGTCTAGCATTAAGTTGTATATTTTATTATATTTTGCTATCCCTAAAATATAGTATTTGGCCAGCTTCTAGACTAGAATCCTACACTCACTTATATTGTGTTTTAAATCTACTGCTTGCTTGTATTGTGTTTGAAAAGCTGTCAATTTATATTTGGAGTTGATGGTTGAAATGCAGAAGTCTGATGCTTTTTTTTAAAAAAATCACATTTAGAGCTTTTGAGAAAAAAACTGCTGTATAGGAAGAGTATATTAATTTTTACAAAGTATACAATGCCTGGTTTATATTTGTTTTCTTTTAAATGTCCAAGACATTACTAATCTGTCAATGAATTTTAATATGTGCATTGTATTCAGTGCTTTTGGACTAATAGAGCATAAGTAATGCATTCATTGAAAACAAAGCATTTTTAGGTCATAATTAAGGTCTTTGAAAGAGAAGTACAGAAATGTTGCTTTTGTTCATAGCTGCCAGCTCTTCTATCTGGTCTGTTTTGTATTTAAAATAAATTGTAAAAGTACACAGCAAAGTTTGTGAAGCTTATAAACAGATTAGAAGTTTTCAGGTATGTGGTATATTATTATTACATTTCTATACAGCAGTTGTATTTTGTATTTAATACTGTAGAAACTTCGCAATTAGCAGCACAGTATCTTTTGACATTGGAGCATTTAATAAGGAATTAATACTTCATTTAAATAATTTTCAGCATTGCAGAAGGTAAAAAAAATGAATAGGAGATTAACAATAAGGCTGGATGAACAAATAGTTCCTTTTTCATATTGGTATGTGTGTCTATGTATGCGTGTAATTTTAATAAAAGTTGCCAAAGCAGTGAGAGGAATGACTGGCTAGTTATTCATGTAAGCTCTTAGACCTAAATATTTCTGGGAGCACAAGCTGTAAAAGTGATAGTAGTTTGGCATTATTCTGAGGAAAAGTATACAGCATGGATTCTGCTGATGTTGAACATATGCCAAGATAGTTTCAAAATCTTGTCTCAGGCTGCTTTAGAGTTTGTTTAACTTGATTGGAAAGAAAAGCTGCATGTAGGGCTTCAAACTTGTAATGTATTACCCGCTTGTTAAAATGCTGATTTTAAGAACAAGTGAGTAAGCATTTCATAATCATTATTCAAAGGTAATAAGCTGCCATTTAGTTCTTGTGGTATGGCCTATTAATGTGGAAATTAATGTTATATTCTTTATTTTTTTTAAGCGTGTAACACGTTCTCAAGAGGAACTACGGGATAATAACATTTATCAGGCAGAAAGGAATCAATTAGAAGTTGCCATGCAAAAAGATATGGAATATATTGATAGAAAATCAGATAGCGATCCATGGATGAATTCTTCTGTTGACTCTAGCACATCAAGCCAGGAGCATCTAAACAGTTCCTCTAAATGTATGCCCTCTGGATCTTCTTTAACCAAAAGTGGACCTGGTCGCTGGAAAACACCTATAATTACTCAACCAATGTTGCTGGCAGTTTCTCAGTCCACAAGGACAGACCTACCTCCCCCTCCCCCTCCCCCACCAATGCACTATGCAGCTGACTTTGACGGACTGCAAATGGATTTACCTCTCCCACCACCACCTCCACCTGCAAATCAGTTGGGGTCACAGTCATCTCAGGTTGCTGCTGCTGCAGAGCGCAAAAAGAGAGAAGAACATCAGAGATGGTATGAAAAGGAAAAAGCACGCTTGGAGGAAGAACGAGATAGAAAACGTCGAGAGCAAGAAAGAAAACTGGGGCAAATGCGTGCTCAGCCACTAATGCCAGCTCAATCATTGCTTCCTCCTCTTCAGCAGGTGAAACCAGAGAAGCCTTCAACATTGCAGAGGTCTCATGAGACGGTTATTAGAGAATTGCAGCCCCAACAACAACCCCGAACCATTGAACGAAGAGATCTCCAATATATCACCATAAGTAAAGAAGAGCTGTCCTCTAGTGATAGTCTGTCTCCTGATCCCTGGAAAAGAGATGCTAAAGAGAAGCTGGAGAAGCAGCAGCAGATGCATATTGTGGATATGCTAAGCAAAGAGATTCAAGAACTTCAAAGTAAGCCAGATCGAACAGGTGAAGAAAATGATCGCCTGCGCAAGCTCATGCTGGAGTGGCAGTTCCAGAAACGACTTCAAGAGTCAAAGCAAAAAGATGAGGATGAAGATGAGGAAGAAGACGATGACATTGATACTATGCTGATTATGCAACGACTAGAAGCTGAGAGAAGAGTGAGGGTAAAAATGAGAGAATCCATTTAAAAATGCATTTCATGGGTTAAAATTCCTGCACATTGCTAGCATAAATATAAATTAGTTATCACTATAGGATAAAGGAGGACTGGACTCTCATAATGTCCCTGTCTTTCATTGTATATAATGAAGTTGACTACTCTGATTTGTCAAATAAGTGGTGTTGCAAGCTATTACCTAGAAATTGCTAGGGGGAGGTAACCCTTTTTTCGAATTCCCCTTTTACAAAAACAAAATCACTATTCTTATTTTTTTATAATTTTACTTTCTATGATACATATGTAATATTCCAGAACATTAGTGTAGCTTTTTTAATCTTTGACCACTAAAATCTGTTTTAAATTTGTTTCGTCTGTTAGTCCATAGCATAACAGGATTTGGAATTTTCATTCCAAGAATAATAACTTTGTCTTTATCAGGAAAAATAGCTCTTTAGTAAATCTGCTTTTAAGAATATGGCTTCAAAAACAATCCCATACTTTTTTTTAAAAAAATTGTAGAATCTGTATTAGGGGCTATATAAATAACATTGATAAATGATAAAATTATAACAGCAACTTGATTTCAGCAACTTGGGTGTTATTTTTTTACAGCAATTGCTTTCTACGTTCTGCTTCTTTTCTTGTTTTTAAAAGCTTTACTTTCCATTGCTGCTTTTAACGCATTTTCTTGTTACATGCATAGGTTGTTGGTTTTTTTTGTTTTTTTTCTATACTGAAAATTAGATAGATAAAATGAATGTAACAACTATCCATGAAATTGTTGCCAGTTCTAATGTTGCCATTCAGCTTTTTAACCTAACTGTATGGATAAAAATCTATATACTATATAATTTTAAAATATTTCATCTTCATTATTGAGCAGCTTGACATTACTATTATCAAATTTGCACCATATGCTTTGTTAAACTCTTTTTCTAAATAGTTGCAAAATACATCTTGTATTTGTTTTGCAGAGTTTTAGAACTCCCATTAGATATGTTTTTTATTAATGGTAAATTTAAAATAATATAACCAGTTGGCCATTTTTTCACAATACTCTGTTCTCTTGATATCATGTAAATATTTAAGCACAAATAGATGAATTAACAGAGTGTACAGAAAATATTTTTTTTAAAAAATCTCCTTTTCTGATTTATATTGAGAGATTTGCTAACATAATATTAGACTGTCACACTGACTTTTATTTTTATTCAGCTGTAGTAACGAATCAGAGAAAATGATTTTGGCATAGTGCAATCTAAATTTATCCTTATTTTCACTGTGCATCTTTCTTTTTCCTTCTCTTATTACCTGCAGCAGACTGCTTTGCCAGCAATCTCTGTTCTAGATTTGGTATGTTCTTATTTCTTTCTCTTCGATGCCTTTCCTTAATACTTTTTTCTTTTTCTTTTTAATTAATGCTAATCCAATGTGCATTGGATATTTGTTTATCTTTAGAGTGCTTCAGGGCAAGGACTAATATATTAAATTAATGGTGAGCAAGAGACACTTACCTAATGCTTGAGGAATGCTCCTAATTTTTTTTTCTGCTGCTTTTCTTTTAAAGTTGTATTCTGTTTGCATATTTTACTTGTGAACTACTACAGTTAAATGAACCATATATTAACAATTTAACATATATCAGTAGTTTGAAAACATTTTGCACAGGTGAGTTTCCATTGTTCATTTCCCCATGCTTTTTTAAAAAAAATTTTTCCCCTAAATCAGATATTTTAATGTATTTCAGCATTCCAATATATTATTTGTCTTCTTATTCAAGCTTTTGATAATTTGGCATTTACAGTTAGATTTAATGATTTGGTTTTTGAAATAGAACTTTAGGGTTAAACCTTTGAACTTAGATGATTTAAAATATTTTTACAAAAAATTATTTCACAATCATTGCTCTTACCTTATTGATGGAAGACTAGAATTTTATGTTACACTAAAAGCATCAAAATATATATGAATAGTTTAATAATAATTTCATGATATGTTTTAGCTATTTTATTAACTGTGAAATCAAATTAAGAGGTATTGTACTGATCAGTTTTATTAACCTATTATGATGATGACAGAGGTGTTAAAGGAATCAGATTTGAGTAAACAGTGCAATATTCAATTTCTTAAAACCAGTCATTTTGAGTATTAAACTGCAAATCATAGATATTACAATTCAACAACGTAAAGAGTTTTCAGTATCTAATTCATACTTGATGAACTCAATATATTTAAAAGTGCAGTTGGATCATGACACAAGAAACCTATCAAATGGAATTATAATTAAAGATTTTACCTCCTTCCCTTTCATAAAAAAATACTAATTTTGATTTCCCCCCTTTAAAATAACACCACTTGGTGCAATTCTTGGAATTACAGTATAATTTTAGCTATTTTAAAAAGTGTGGGACAGAGTCCAGTAGTTCTCCTTTATTCTTTTGTAACACTTCTTCTCACAGGTGTTTAAAGGAGATGATAGTCATTTTTTGAGGAACACTTTTCTGAAACTGTTGGTTTGATAATTTAAGATTATGTGAACTAGCTAGAGATCCTTATTTAATGTGATTAAATATTTGCACTTTGAAGCATGGATTTTCATTACTTTTCCTATTTTACAGAGATTCCAAATGCTCCTTTGCAGTAAAAAAACCAAAAACCATTACTATATGAAAAAAAGACATCATAGGCAGCTTAAATAGCTGATATGTTGGGTTTACTGTCAAGATCAGAGGAATGTTATTTAGTGGGAAAAGAATAAAAGCTTATCATTGACCATAGTTTGTGCATCTTCCCAGAAGAACAATGGTAAAACATAGAGTTTGAACTATAAAAACAATGTCTCAGAATAGAAATGCCTACAAAATCTATAGCATGGATGTCCAACTTTTTACCTTGCCTCGGCTGCATTGAGTGAAGAGGAACTGTTTTGGCTGCATATAAAATATACAATATAGTTAATGTATATAACTCATATAAGATTAAAATTTACAATCTTGTGGGGCCGCATTACTAGCTATTCAGGTTCGCATGCAGCCCATGGGCCACAGATTGGACACTCCTGATGAATAGCATTTTTTAGGGGAAAATACATTTCCTTTTTGAATTTCCTTTATAAGTTTTTTTCCCCAAAATGCAAAAAAAAAAAAAAAATCCCAAGAGAAAATAATTATTAATTAGCTTTTTTTTAAAAAGTTTCTTTTGAACAATAATGGGTATTTTTCTTCATGAAATATTATTTCTGTCTTCGAAAGGATCTGAGGTAAAACACAAGATAAATCTTCATTAGTTACAGGATGAGGAGCGCAGACGGCAGCAGCAATTGGAGGAAATGCGCAAACGGGAAGCAGAAGATAGGGCCAGGCAAGAAGAAGAGCGTCGTCGCCAAGAGGAGGAGCGGACAAAGCGAGAGGCTGAGCAAAAGGTTTCACTCAGTCTTCTATAACTTTGTATACTTCACTTAAATTGGTTTGACCTGCTGCTATTACTAAAGTCTTCAACAAAACTAGGGATAGAATTGTCTGCAGCGGGTTTTGCGGTTCTTAATATGTACTGCATTGAATTCTGTACACTACTTAAAATAAAAAGCCAAGCTGACCCTGTTTGTAGATTTGCAATTTAAGGAAAAGAAAAATATATTTCATTATTCTTCAAGAGTCTTTGAGAAGCTGGCAGTATATAAACTAGTAAATGAAATCCAAATAAAATGAAAGATATATGAAGCTGGGAGAGTGCAAGAAAAATGTAAAGACCTCAGATAGTGAGCATAATGAAAGAAATTCAAAATGAAATCCCCTCCAAGAAGTAAGTCTAAAGGGATAAAATTATTTTTAAAACAATAAGAATAAAGTTATAAGTTTTGAAATCCTATTTTAAAAAAGGTAGAAAGAAAATCTGTCAGATTTAGAACTATGAAGAACTTAATTCAGAAGAAACCATATCCAATTAAACAATGGCACTAAGTGGGTTTAAATAAGTGGGATTCATTAAACAGAGGGGAATGGATAGACAGTGGTCTGATCATGATTTGTTTTGGTTGTTAGGGAAAATGTTAAACATGAAGGAATCCCAAGAAAAATATTAGCATATAATATTAATTGTAGTTCATCTTCCTACCACCACCATTGTTAATTTTCCACGTCCCTCCCACTTCAAAAATATATGATACTGTGTGATACCATTCTAATGATTGAAATCTCATCCATTTGTTCCAAATGATAAATATTTGTAAAAAATTGAAAGCTTAATATTAATGAATGAAATTATGGTTAGGCAACATACTGAACTTCACTATCCTTCAGACACCCTTTCAGTATTCTTTTAATTTAAAGAAAAGTAAGGAAATGACATTGTTTGAAAATAAAAAATGGAATTGCTTGTATTTTGTATGGAAGTAGACTACTGGCTACCAAGAAAGGCAAAGGTAAGCGGGGCTGGGAAATAGTTTTTTTTTCCTCTTAGAGGTAGTGATGGAGAACAGCTTTGTCATTCTGGTAAATGGACATCCTATGTCTAGTCATGGACACCATAGCTTCAGTTTTTTCAGGGTGGTCGCTATCTTAGATATGCTTTATGGCTTAAAAATATGCCTAGCCCTCTTTTAAGGAAAAAAAATGGATATAAGTCAAGCCATGGTTTAGAAACCAGTCTATAGGAGCGCTCCTTCAGTGGTGTCTGTCTTTGTGCATAAACTCCTACGTCCCTTTTAAGGAAAGCAAAACAACAACAACAATAACAACAAAAAGACTGTCATTATCTCAGCTCTGCATGTTTGGTAAAGTTAACATGTAAAGCTGACCTAAGTCTTACTCCTCTGTGCAACCCTTTCTGCTTTGTATTTATAATGCCAAGCAGGGAGATGGGTGTACGTTCATGTAATTTCAGACATTAAACTGTAATTGAGAGTTTAATGCATCCTGGCACTCAGTACAAGAAAGTTTATGACATTGTTGGTATTGAATATCCTTTGTTTTAATGGCAGCATATGGTAGTCTTCGATTTACAACAGTTCATTTAGTGACCTTCAAAATTACAATGGCACTGAAAAAAGTAACTTATGACCATTTTTCAGTTACAATCTTTGCAGCATCCCCATGATCACGTGATCAAAATTTAAATGCTTGGCAACTGATTCATATTTATGACCGTCCCAAAGTCATATGATCACGTTTTATGACCTGACAAGCAAAGTCAATGGGGAAGCCAGATCCATTTAACAACCGAGTTACTAACTTATCAACAGAGGCAAGAAAAGTTGTAAAATGGGGCAAAACTCACTTAACAAACGTCTCACTTAACAACAGAAATTTTGGTCTCAATTGTCGTAAGTCAAGGACTACCTGTATTTCATTTGCAAGGTAGAATTTCACATTTCATTCTTTCTAGTCACTTTCTTCTTTCTTGATATTCCTTGAAACTTTAATAATTTATTGCAAGTTTACCTTTTTCAGGGTAAATATGTACCTTATCACTGAACAGAAACCAAAGATGATTCTGTGGTTTCTGTGATGCTCTTTCAACCCTGAACCCTCAATTCAACCTGAGCCAGAAATATTCTCTTCTAAAGATGGCTCTGCTGACATCAAAACCAGAAAGGGTTCTGCTTGATTTCTCCCATTTTGTTCCACTCTTGCTCTCAGAGTCTACTTCATAGGTTCTCCTGCCTCTCAAGAGGCAATTGGATTCCATCCAAAGTTCAGAAGTAAACCAATGTTTTAGAACGGGCAATGTGACTTTCTTCCTTGATAAATGAAAAAATTACCCAAATCTTTTCCATTTGTGCATTTGGTATTTGATATTTGCTGACATTTTATTCCCTTTGGCTCAACAGAGGCGACAGGAAGAAGAATATTATAATCGCTTGGAAGCAGAGAGGCGCCGCCAGCATGATGAAGCAGAACGGCGATTGCTGGAGCCTGATGACCCTGGTCTGTACAGACCTCCGCTTCCACGGGAATATGAATTCCCCTCCCCACCCCTTTCATCTAATGCTCCTCCTCCCCCACCTCAACGAAACACTTCTTACCTCAAAACTCAGGTCCTCTCTCCTGACACGATATATACTGCCAAGTTTGTTGCATACAATGATGAGGAGGAGGAGGACTCCTGTCTAGCAACAGGTCAGGATAAGTACACCAGTACAAGAAAGTCTTGCGGTGACCTTCCTCCTGTCCCCCCTAAGCCACAGCAGCCCTCCCGCCAGCCACGCCCAGTCTCAGATGGCCTCTGTCTGTCCAACTCATACCAGCCCTCCGCTGTCAATGCCAACAGTACTGCTAACAAAATGAGCCAACCCCCTCCCCCACCACACAAGCCAAGTTTCATCAATCCCAGCACCACAAAAGGTAGACGGAATATTTTAATTTACAATCTCTCTGAAAACTCTACAAATTTCCCACTAAAGTACTCTTCTGAACAAAATCACTCTCATGATTCCTTCTTACTTGATCACAATCTTGGGCGTGGTGATCCAACTCTTAATCTGATTTGTTGCTATAAATTTTATTTTAAACCTGTGGTCTTTCCATTTCTTTATCAAATTCTATAATTCTTACTTTCATATACTGAAAGCAAACGATTCTCAAAATTCCACTAAAAGTACTGTTGGGTTTGGCTTTTGATCTACACCTCTATCATTCACCATTTATTTTTATTACTATTATTCATTGGTCCATGGTGCTTTCACATTTCTGAGGTACATGTTTCTTGCGCTAAGGATATTTATTCACTGTGAGAAGCAGTGGGTTTTCTGCTTATTACTTGCCATGTAAACAGTGTGCAAAAGGCTTTGAAAGTATATAAACCAACAATTATGTTAATTACATTTGAAGTGAAATGCTACCTGGGTGTATGTTTTAGACAAAGCAAACAAAGCAGATAGATATAGTATACTTTTTTATGAGGTTTCTACAACACATTGCTCAATACTGCAGTAACTCCATTATTCATGTTGTTTTACTTTATCCTATTTACATTTCTCACTTTCTTCTTTCCCCTTCATTATAAAATATGTAACTGAATAATATTGGCCACAAGTAGTTCCACTAGAACTCCAATGTGAAAGAATTACAAAACTTTAGGTTGTAGCTGGTTTATACTTTGACAAGATACAAGTAAAAGTCATATTTTTGGAAGAAGATGGAGCATTAGTGAGTTTTGGGAAGCTTGCAAACTATTTTGCAGCTGCTTGTTTTCCTTAAGACACTTAAGCAAAAAAAAAAAAAAAAAGGTTTAGTTTCACTCAAATTGTTGGGGGAAATATGCTGATTCTAAACCACTTAGAGAGGGCTGTAAAGCACTATGAAGCAGTATATAAGTCTTAAGTACTACTGCTATTGTTAGTAATAATCAAAAATTCTCAAAATGGATCCCAGCTGATGGTTTGATCCCAGCTTAAAGGAAGTTCCACAAACAGCTGTGGGATTTCCCTGTTTGATCAGTTCTTTCTAAAGATAGTCAAGGAATCATGGAAAAAGCCTGTAATCTAAAGTGGGTCAAAGCAGACTATTGCTCTTTCTATAGTAAAACAAAGCAGATAATAATGCTGTTATTATTATAGTTAAGATGAGAAACTTCAGAAGTAACATTCACTTCCTAAATATAATGCTTCCCCAGGCATTCACAAGAGAGTCCTGCCAATAGATAAATTTTGCCAATACTTATTTCATATTTTGGAAATGCTGTATAATAAATATGTTTATAAAACAGTGTAATATGATAATATCACTGTTAAATAAACTCACAGCTGAAATACTCCGTCCAGAAGTGCTTATTAGTTGCTCCACTTCAACCTGGAAGTATTTGAATGGCCAACTCTGTCCTGGGCCCCATTACTTTCAATAGTGACTTGGATGAGGATGCTGAGGGAACTCTTAAGCAAATTTGATGATGACACAAAGCAATGAGAAGCATCTAGATATAGGTGAGAAATTTTAAAAAAGGCTCTAGAAAGATTGAGTATTTTGCTGAAATGAGTATATGCGAAGTTTTAAAATTCCCATTTCAGTAGGGAAAAATGCAAGGCATATTTGTACAAACTATCAGTTAATGGAACAGGCTATTACATGAAGACCTTTGCCAGAAGTCTTCAGCTAGAAAGTAAATGGTTATCTGTCCCATCTTGCACTGGGCAGAGGGTTGTGCTAGATTATCTCCAAAATCCCTTCCAACTATGATTCTGTGCTTCTGTACCTAATAATTCTTACTGTGTTTCCCCGAAAATACGACCCTTTCTTATATTTTTTTGAACCCTAAAATAAGCGCTTGGCCTTATTGCCATGTGCTCAAAAGCCTGATTGGGCTTATTATCAGGGGATGTCTTATTTTGGTGGAAACAAGGTATTAAGATATATAAACAAGCTACGGGTTGTTACTCAAAAATGACATATAATTTGATGTTTCATGTAACCTCTGTATATGGTCTATAACATCCCATTATAACTATTTTAATATTTTTAAGTTTATAAACAGGTCACATATTCCATTTGAACTTTCAATCTTTTGTGAAGGATGTCTGCCTAAAGTAAAAAGCTCTTTGCACATAATGCGAAATCACTATGCAGCTTCTCTCTTCATCTCATTAACACTCATATTGCTGTCCTTAAAACGAATGTATGGCAAACTCTGCTTCTGCAAAATTAAATTTTCCCAGCTCCTTCCATTAGATTGTTGGGATTATTTTAGAAGACTGGCACTCCTCAATCTGGGAATAAAATGAGAGCAACTATAACTAATATTAATGTGGTTAAGCTTCTATGTTTAGATAAACTTTTCAACATAAAAAAGATAAGCTTAAAATTGGACATGAAGCAAAATTAATTTCTAACCAACATATTATTAATATTCCAAGTAGATTCCTAGTGTTTCCCTAGAAGTTTACCTTATTAAATTTAATTTCACACTTAATTCACTAAATTCATAATCTCACTAAATTCAGTTGGGATTTCTTAGAAGTATCCATGCATTAAGTTTTCTTTAACTAATTGTTGGGCACCAGTCTGATATTAAATGCAGCTTTATACTGCTGAAATCTGTAAAAGTTGAATAACTGAATAAAAGACTACTAATGGAAGGAGTATATATATATCTGCTTTTGTGAACAAGGCTTACAAGAAAAACACATGCAGTATTTAAAAACTAAAAATACTACTTGAAAATTCAAATGTTTTGTAGCCAGAAGAGATGGTTTTACTTAACCAGTACAAATAGCAGAAGTGAGAATCTATGAAATGTGGGGGATGAATTGATATTTCAAATGCAAATGATGTGTTTAATCTTGTGGCCTTTGGGGAAGAATCATCGGTAGTGTAAAGGGTTTGCTGTTTTTGCTGTTGTGTTTGTTCATATGAGAGCAAAGTATAAAGGTGCAGTGCTGCAAAATGTATACAAAATAGACATTTTAAAAATAGCATTTCTAAATAGGTGTTATAGAGTTACAGATTTATTGTGGACTCTGCAGTTAAAAGAATATATATTGAAAAGTTGTCATAAGACTATATTCTCAAATTCTGCACATTCATAATATCTTATAAAATCTGTTCTTTGGGAAATATAAAGGCAATAGTTCCTGATGTTACTGGATGTTTTCATCTAGTCTTATAAACAGGATGGCTAAAGTTTATTTTGCTATTATCCATGCAAACTGCTTAAATTTCATTTAAATCACTGGAATTTTGGCAATCTGCATATGCAAGATTTGGCAAGTTTGGATATTTATTTCATATATATTTGATTTCATTTATATTGTCCATGATGAAAAGTTGTCATTTGATAGAAATATTTGCCATTATATTCAGTTTTCAATATTTTTTTCCCTTTCTTATAAGGGAGCTGGTAATGTTAGGAGACTAGACCTGAAAGTATAGAGTCAGATCCATTTAAAGCACTGCACCTTTTGGGAAAAAAAATAGTTATTGTTATTTTACTTTTTTTTTTTACAAAGGCTCAAACTACACTGGATCTACTGGAGCACTTGCAGGTTCACAGGAATCTTATTCAGACCCAAGAGAGAAGAAATTGAAAAGGTAAAATGGAAATAAGTTTGCTTTTAAATACTGCTTTATTGGTATGAGAACATATACTTCTTGTTGATGTTTAGGTAATTAAAGTTTTTTAAGGATCTAACATGTTTTTAAACATAGCAATGCATCCAGTAAGAATGTTTAGAAAAGATTGAAATATTTTATAGTAATGATAGCATCATAAGTGTCGGTATGGTGTATTGAGTAAAGTGTAGACTGGGACACCAACTTTTAATTCATCTTTAACTTTAAAAGCTTTCTGGATAATTTAGGGTAAGTCATTCTCTCTCAGTCCAGCCTAAATCATAAAAGAGAAGTGGTGAGAGGAAAAATAAGTCTTGTACTGTGCTGTGCTGTACTGTGAATCAAGAAGAGGGCCGTGAAAATATTTACAGATCCCTCACATCCTGGACATAAACTGTTTCAACTCCTACCCTCAAAACGACGCTATAGAGCACACCAGAACAACTAGACACAAGAACAGTTTTTTCCCGAAGGCCATCACTCTGCTAAACAAATAATTCAAACTATCAAACTATTTACTAAATCTGCACTACTATTAATCTTCTCATCGTTCCCATCACCAATCTCTTTCCACTTATGACTGTGACTGTAACTTTGTTGCTGGTAATCATTATGATTTATATTGATATTGATTGTTCCTGATTGCTTATTTGTACCCTATGATTATCATTAAGTGTTGTATCATTAAGTGTTAATTTTGTATCTATGACCATCATTTGTATTGTAAATGTTGTACCTCGATGAAGTATCTTTTCTTTTATGTACACTGAGAGCATATGCACCAAGACAAATTCCTTGTGTGGCCAATCACACTTGACCAATAAAAATTCTATTCTATTCTATTCTATTCTATTCTATTCTATTCTATTCTATTCTATTCTATTCTATTCTATTCTATTCTTATATGTAAATGCACACCAAACAAGAAGCTAAATGTTATATTAAAGTCAATATATAATCTTGACGTGTAGTTTATATGTAGAAATCCAGAAGCAGGACTTTGGAGTCATCGTGAATGAACGCACCCTATATAAAATATTTTAGATTTCCTAATAGCTACACTAATGTTTAAGAAATGCTCTAATAGTATGAACTATTTAATGATGAAAAATGGCTATTTAATTATATGTCCATTTTAATGTTTATTTAGTAATTAATTATCTGATTTTAAATAAAAGGATGTGAATGTTGTAGACCAAGGCTAATTAGAAAAACAGAATAGCTGCACTTAAAATATAACGTATTTTTATAACGTTGAATATTTTTATATTTTCTGCAGTCAAGATACAGATATACCTGGTGCACCAGAGAATTTGACTTTCCGGGAGCGACAAAGACTCTTTTCCCAGGGTCAAGATGTGTCTAACAAAGTAAAGGCATCTAGGAAATTAACAGAATTGGAAAATGAATTAAATACAAAGTAGGATAACTGTCGCCTTATCAAATAATCAGAAAATCTCTATGGAACTAGGGTTGGACAGTTCAAGGAGAAGACTCTCATACTAAATGATCTCATCTCACTAAATGAGATATTTTTTTTCCATCTGGACTATTTCTTTCTAAACTATATGTTGCAATAGCAAGAAAATCGATTATTTGCCAAGTGCTTGTGGTTTATACAATTGAGGCACTGTAAAATATATTTTAATTAAATAAATCAAGTGTCATGTCCTTTTCCACATCATTGTCCTTTAGCTGCTTTTGGAACTGTCTGGAATTGTTGCTTCCTAGTCTTTTACAAAACACGTAAAAACATCTGTTAAGCAGAAAGAGTGGCTGTAGCTTGAACTGCCTAACTACCACTGCTTGTTGCACTGTAGGTTTGATACAAATGTAAGGTAATATAAACTTTTAAGAGATCTTGGGAGCTAGTCTTTCAGATTAATAGCATAATAGTGAACACTAGTATCAGGAGTCCAATTTCTATAGATAAACTCTTGCTATAAACACACTTGATTATTAGAAGTAAAAGGGCTCCATTATCATGTCCATACTAAGCCACATAGAGTATTCTATGTACTTCTAGATTTTGGACATTAAATACTTGACTTGTTTTGATGGCAGTCCAGCAATGTAACAAGATATGCATCCTATTTTTCCCACTGTCTTATCTCTTCTTACACTGAAGTATTAATCACTTCTAAAACTTGAGTTTTGAAACATTGATAAGAATTTAAAAAATAAGTAATATTGGACACTGGGTATGGTGGTGTGTGCGTGTGTGTGCGTATGTATTGTTTTAAAGCTATTCTGAAATTTCACACTTTAGCAATATGAAATAAACTTCAAGTGGTAGCTCCATTGTAGCCAAGATAAAACCAAAGTTAAATATTCACAAATGGACTAAAGACGTCAATTATCAGTAGCAAACAGTTAAGCACTACACATAGGGGAAATGTGGTTACTTGTGGATGCAAAAGGAAAGAAAAATTGCCTTTCAGTAAAAATTTCCTTTGAGGGAACCTGGCAATATTCTGATGGCATGTCATCAGACATTCGTATAGAAAAGTGCTGGTCAAGGTACCTCTAGTTAGCGATTGTTCTTTTTCTTTATATTGTAGGATGTTGGCAGTTCAAGCTATTTTACACACTACGTTGCAGGATTATTTAATTTTTAAATGGTTGAAATCTGTTTCACCCGCTGATCTTTCAGCTATATGTATAGCTGATGTTAAGAATAAAGACCTCATCTTAGTTTGTTTTCGCATTGTGTGATGCTTAAAACAATATATTGTGATTCTAAACAAATTTTCTATTTGATAAAGTCCTTAATTGGGTTTTAGATGATTTTTCTGTATAATATGTTCTCTTATAAATATATATTTAGGGAATTATGCACACTTCCAAATGCAGAGGGTAGACTTTACTGCCTTAGAAATCACTTTTAATAAGAGTTGTATGATAAAAAAATAAATGCAAGTTAATGATAAAATTGGAGTGTAAATATTTTTTTTACATAGTTCAGGTTTCTTATTTGAAAGTGTTCTTTTAATGTTCACCTGTTAAATATGAAGTAGGAGATTAAATTGGTTGAAAGTGTTAATGAAGGATTGCATGCTTGCTATGTCTGTTATTCAGGGAAAAAAGGAGATGTCCCCCAATTTATCTTGAGAACATTAGATATTCTGTGGCTGGAATACTGTTGCTGCTAGAATTTAAGGAAAGAAATATTACTTACTGTGGAGTGGATTTGAACACTATTGGGCAGGGACAGGCAACTATGGCAACTTTACGACCTGTGGATTTCAACTCCCAGAATTCCTAAGCCAGGAATTCTGGGAGTTGAAGTCCACAGGTCGTAAAGTTGCCATAGTTGTCCATCCCTGCTTATTGGGCATTCAAGCCATGTGAATATGAATAAAAATGCTTTTCATAACTATTGGTGCATTATGGAGAAAACAACATAAGAACTGCTGTGGTTTCCCATTTCTACTGTATTTCACTTGCAACCTATTTTTAATAAACTTTGTATTGTATTTAACTTTGCACTGTATAATGTCTGATCAGGAGTATTTGTTCATATTATTCAGACATATTTTCTGTTGCAATATTAGCACTTGCTAGGAATTATAATCTGGGAGAATAAAACCCCAGTGTTTAATTCAAGCTATTGATTATTCTGTGGATAATTTAAATGACAGTCTATTTTTGTAGCTAAAGATTTTATGAAATATTTGATTTCCAATGCACACAGTCTTTATTAGAACTTCAGAGCTTCCTTATGTACATGTTCTTCCATCTAGACGCAAAATATGGCCAAGTATAAAAAGAGTAAATCACAATAAAGCCTTATTAGTTAAATTACAACTAACAATTCATTTAAAGACCTGTAAGGCAATCCAAAGTATAGTACAAAGTATTCTATATAATGTATTGAACTTGAATAACTAATAATGTTTCAGTAGTTCAAATATAGCTGTTTCATAACATTTAATAGCTACTGGATATAAATTAAAATTAAAAACCAAAAAACCAATACTTATATTTAACAAACAGCAATATAATGTATGACTGCATATTTTAAACCATGCTTAATTTCTGGGAAGGTGGAAAAAAGCTTCTTTCTTCCCAGAATTTGTGTCTGAATGCTTCTACAGGATAGCTCTCCTTACAGTAATTAATATCTGACGCATAAGTTACTTCTCTTATCAAATTGAATTTTATAAACTCTGGCATTCATGCATAGTGCATTTTTTCAGCATAGGAAAATAGTCTACATATGTGCTCCTGCTTCTTAAATGGGATTTTCAGTTTTCATGCTTCTGATTAATCATTTGTGGTAGGACAGAAAATTGATAAAATTATATTTAAAAAAAACCACTGGAAGCAGAAAAGAAGTGGTGTTGTGTTTCTATTATACTTTATTTAGTACACTTAGTTTAATGCAAGTAATGAATATAAACTTTTCTTAATTTTTTAAATTAGTAACCCTGCTATTGTAGATTGTAGTACATATCTTCCTACATATTGTTAAATGTTCATAATTTTATGCCTATTTTAAAAAGTTCAGAACTTTGTCTAACCATTCTGTTTCTAGCTTCAAATTTAATGTTTGTTTTACATTTCTGATAGTGATTATTACCACTACCAAAATTTTATATACACGATACAAACTCCCTTCTAAAGTTACAAACAGCAGGTGCCAAATAATGTCTTCTCATTAAATTTCCCAACTGGATGAATTTTGTGGTGGATATATGCATGTTTGGCCAATCTATGTTCATAGTCATGGAGAAAAATGTGACTTGTACTGTACATAACCTTAATTGTTTGACCTTTTTGTGATTTGCTTATAGGAAACAACAAATCACATATTTTTATTGCTATAAAGTCCTTTATGATATTACAGAAATTATGCAGTGGTATTTCTCAAGTCAGCTCTCTGAGAAGGTGATCGGTTTTTTTGTAACAATGCTTGAAATAATCAGCTTCTTCAGGCATGTGAAAATCTTTTAAGAGCAGCTCTGGCCCTCAAAAAAATTGCCAAGTAATGTTTATGTACCAAAGTCGAAAACTATTAAATATATAGAACTACAGTGTGCGTGGATGTGGATGTGCGTATGAGTAATTGTATGCATGACATTAAATTAGATGTTAAATATGGAGGTGGTTCTGGCCTCATCTGTTTGGGGAAGTTTATTTTCAAAGTGCAGCCCTTCATGCAAAAAACATTTGTGCATCCCACCTGTAGACTTCATTTGTTTATTCATGTCAGAAGCATCACAATTAAAATAAGACATAGTATATGACATAAAATTTAAAATAACTTCCACCTGTAGAGTATTAATACATTTAATTGCAATTTAATGGGCATTTCCCACTTGCTGTAGAAAATTGTGGAATTTAACAGCATTTATACACAGATTCATGTCCCAAGGACAGTTATTCAAATCTAACCAAATGTCTCATCAAGAGCTTGTCACCATTATTGGGAGTCCTATCTTAATAAGTTTATTTTTATTTATTTTTATTTATTCAATTTTTATACCGCCCTTCTCCCGAAGGACTCAGGGCGGTGTACAGCCAAGATAAAACAAAAACGAAACAAAAATATACAATTTAAAATACAAATTAAAAAACTTATTATATAGGTGGCCTAAAAACTTTAAAAATATATAAAACTAAAAAACCCATTAAGTTTGCAGCATGAACAATGCATTTGATCTCTTCAGTGACAACAGCAGATCCATGAGCTACACCCCTAATCATTATGCCCTTAAGGATACAGATACCCTGTGTTTCATAGTAGGAATTTCCAATCTTTTTCAGCTAGTGGGCATACTTAGAATTTTAAGAGGGTTTAGAGATATTGGGAAACTTAGAGGAGCACATATAAATTATCACTTCTATACAGATAATTGTAATGAGCATCTTTTAATATTAAAAACTTTAATAATATCAAGAATGCATTCTTGCCTTGTACTGTATGGTTGAGTTTGACAAAGTACTTACTTATGCTACAAATCAGAAATACAGCAGTGGCTGTTGAATGTGTTCATGGTGTTGCAAGACAGGATAACTACCACTGGATATGTGTATCAGTTTCTTGTGCACCCACCTCAATATTGTGGCTTCCAGAATCCTGAGGGACCACTATGAAAATTTGGGGGAAATGCCAAGATGGACAAATGAGATGGCTCCAATCAACCCAAGGCCTATTGCGTATTTAGAAATAGACCTTAAAACTGCATTTAACTTCCTACTCACTTATAATTTTGCTCTGTTGTGCCAGCTCGAAAGGGAGGTTAAGCTCAAAACCAAGCATTTTTTTTACCTTATTCTCCAGAGCCCTAGTGCGGGAGAAATGGACGGGTACAGTTGATTCTTAGATTTAAAATAATTGGTTTTTCTCGGGGGTGGGGGGAGTATAAACTTAGAGCTACAGATTTCTTCCAAGAGAGTAAGTTGGTCCATCGAATACAAGCGCTGCTGTCTGCTGCAGATAACAAAAAGCGTGTGAATGCTGGTTCCCCCTCCCCCCCACTTTTGTGTGTGTGTGTGTGTGTGTGTGTGTGTGTATTACCAAGCTCTGCTTGCAACACCAGTGACTCCTCTGTTTCCGACAGCCGCAGAAACAAAAGAAAAAAAGGCCAGGGAATATTGGGGTACATCGGACCTGATTATTTCGTGTCTCTGACCTGTTTTCTCACAGTATTCAGCAACTTCTCCTTTAAGCACGGGGAAAACAAGCCTCATATGGAAAATGTCCCTTATCTACTTGAAATCGAATACTGCATTGTCTAGGCCAGGGCATTTGGAGGGTGCCTCGCCGATTCTTCCTAGCAAAAAGCCTCCCCATCGTCGGCGCTTCCAAAAAGGCAGGAGCCGGGCTTAGCAAAGCGATCGCTTTCGAAGTTCCGCGTGTGCCGGCGCTCTCCTCTGCCTAAAGCCCTGCGGGTAGCTATAGCAACCCCCGAGAAGCTTAGTCTTGGCTTGTGATTGGATGGTTCAAACGGCTTTCCTTGAAAGTGGAAGAAGGGACGGAGAAGTGATCCCTCGGCTTTTGACTATCTGGGATGGTCCGGCTCCAAACGAGGAAGCCCGGCAGCGCGGTTAGCTCCACTTTTGTGTCGGAGCAACACATTCGGCAGCTGGAACGGAAGCTGCGAGTGAGTGTTGAGATGGTGTAAATCGGTGTCGCCAGGCAGCAAATCTACCCATCTAGATAGTTGGTAACAATCTACACCAACTTGATGGTAACGTCATCCATCCATCAATGGTTAGCTACCAAAATGAATCCTCTCGGCCTTCAGAGGAGGAACTGTGATGTAACAACCTGTCTTTAGATATTTGGGATCAGGAGTTAAAGCTAGAAAAGCTGTGATCTTCTGATGATCTCATCTCAGATTCCAGACTCCCTCCATTGGTATCTTTCAGTTGCATTACTTTACACTGAATTGCTAACATCTCTTCAGGAAATATTTCTTCTTTTTATTTTTTATAGTTTTTTTAAAAAAAATATATTAAATAATGATTTAGTATTTATTAACTACCTGTTTTTAGCTTTGTTGCATACTGCCCAAAGTCATTTATCATGAGATGGTAATTATACAAATTTGATAAATAACTAAACCCTTATCATTCAGATCCAGCATGTGCAAATACTAATGGGGGCTGTAGATCCAAAACATCTAAAAGGCATTGAACACAAAAATGGATGTTGAATGATGCTACTCATCTACTGGAGTGGCAAACATGAGACCTCCACTTGAGAACTTCAGATTCATAAACTCTGATATGCCTAAAACAAATGGGACTCCAAAGGAAGTTGGGTGGGATTAAAATTTTAAATAAGTATTTCAAAGATCCAGTGGGAGATGAGCGCAATAACAGAATACATGTATTGTAAACATATCACCATTCCTAGAAAACCTAGGCTTTAAGGTTTCTATCATGACAGGACTCTGGTTTTTTGATGGAGTGACTGGTGGGATTTAAAATATGAAAGGCTTGATTGATACAATCACTGAAGAAGGATTATAATAAGCTACTTTGGCTTGATGCCTCACTCATTGCACTTGTTTAAGTTCAGGCCCCTCTGAACTGTGTTTTGTCAGACAAAAGAAGAAAGAATAATTGTGCTGGAAACAGAAAATGCTCTTCTGCACCTCAAGCTTGCAAAGGTAACAACATTTTCATTCCTTCAACCTATAATTTTGTGCATATTTTTTTTCTAGACTTTCCAATTTAAACCCTGAGTTGAAGTCCAAAACAGCCTGTTCGTTTTTTAGATTTCTTTTCTTCACTCAGAGTGACTATAGTTATCAAAAAGATTTTTTTTAAAAAAATCTACAAAATCCCTGATTTTGGTTATGGACTTACCTGAAAACTATCAAAACTGATTGTGGTTTGTGTTGTGATCTAGCAGGTGGTACCTTGGTCAGCAAAGCACTGAATAGAGAGTAACATCCATTTTGTGAATGTAGTTTGAATGTACATCCTTATCTATGCAGGTGATACTGTGAGTTTTAGTAATCCTCTGAAAATGCAATTAAGCAGATTTGGAAAACATCTGTCAACCTTCCCTCCCTGACTGAAGCACTAATAATTGTATTTAATGACTGATCCAGTTCTTGGTTAAAAAAAGTCAGCCAGAATAGGTATGGATGTGGATTAAAAAGAAACTACTGTAAATAAACAAGACCAAAGAATCTTCTCAATATTTAAAGTTATTTTTTTTCATGCATGGTTACTAGTTAGTTTACCCCAATATTCACTGTCTGATTTGAAAATTCTCAAATCCAGATTATTGATACTATTCGGGTTGTTTTTCATGCTAGACAACCACTTCATTATTCTCATTAATTAAATATTTATATGTAATAAATCTGGGGAAAAATTGGCCACGAGAAATCAGAGAAATTTAGTTCAGTGCTACTGAAGTTGAGCCAGATATATGGCCTAAGTCTCAATTAGTCCAAGGGTCCCATCTGATTCATCATCCTGTTTCCAAAGAAATCCACTAGGATTTAGCTCTCCTCTGTTATTTGTTTGAAAACAACCTGTTCAAAATTCTAGTGCCTCTGTGGCTGGTATACATGCAATGTGCATATGATCTGGCAGAGATCTTATAGGATAGTGATGGCGAAACTTTTAGGCAGAGAGTCCCCAAACCATGCATGCCAGACCATAGGGAACCTGACGACCAGCTGGTCAGCACACATGCCTGCCTTACAAACCCGACAACTAGCTGGCTGGCATGCATGCGCGCCTCAGAAACCTGACAACCAGCTGGCCAGTGTGCATGTGCATGTCAGAAACCCGACAACCAGCTGGCTGCGCTGGGGCAATGGCGTGCATGCCCACAGAGGGGGCTCTGTGAGCCACCTCTGGCATGCGTGCCATAGGTTCACCATCACGGTTATAGAACAATGGATCGCTGGAATAATTTATTATTACTTTATTTATTTGATTTCTATAGCTGTCCAAGTGACTCTAGAAACGAAGTGTGTTTGTGAATGCTGATAATATAGCAAACTTATTCATGGCTGATTCTCTCCAAAGTGATTAAAAGTGAAGTTGTCTGGCTCAATTTCCAGCTGTAAGCTAATTCTGTAGATCATGGATGTCAAATTAGCCACATCATGTTGCCCTCATATGAAGTTTCGCAATGTTTTTTCCCTTTGCGGCGTGGGTGGGCGTGGCCTGCTTGTTATACATTTGGCCCATGGGCTGTCAGTTTGGCACCCTGCTGTAGATTATAGCAGAACAGAAAGAGAGGTTGCTTACATCTGTAATTGGAGCTGTAGTGTCTTGTGAATAAAAAGATTTTATTTTATCATTCTGGCAAAAAGCCATTCATCGAGTAGGGATTTTCTTCTTCCTTTTCTTTTCTTTTTTTTTTTAAAGAGATTTAAAATATAGTACTTACCTTCCAAGAGCATTGCCAGCTCTTATTGCAATGAATTGTCCTCAATTTCATTCTACTGAAGTTCTGGAATGTGGTTGTTACTCAGGGCTCACAGATTAGGAAAAAAGGACAGAAAACACAATCTTTGTTTGCAAACACAGATCACATCAAAAGAATTATGTTACAAAAGTCAGCAAAAAATTACTGTGGTTTATAGTTGTAAAATACGACTCCATCTTCTCACTTACTGAGTTCTAACTTAGTGAGTTCCATTGTTTTCTCTACAGGCTTAGGATTCTGTTTTTAAAATCCTTTGTTTTTTTCCTTGTCATAGGCATGCTGAGCTCAGCTTTGTGTAACGGATGCAGGCTCAGTTACAGGACAAGAGGATCAGGTTGGGTAGCTGGACTCTCCAATTTTCATGCATAATTGCTATCAACAAAGAATTGGCTTGAAATGTGGTGTTTATATAGCATTCTTTACTCAGCCTGCATTTTTCTTTTTAAGTATGACCTTAAGGTTTAAGAGTCTGTTGTTTTTTGTCCTCTGTGTAAACCTTAATGGGTTAATGGACCCAATCTAGTGTGTTTGTACATTCCAGGACAATGAGGTTATAGCAAAAAATACCCGTAAAAAGACGCAAATGAATTGCAAATGAAATGTCCTGGATTGGAAAGAAAGAATGACTAGCCATTGATTACTCCAATTTAACTGGTTCCATTCAAGGTTACTCCCTGGCTCTACCTAGGCTGTTTCCTATTCTTTTGCTCCACTTACTATTGATCACCAGAGTTGGAAGAGATCTAGTCCTCTGGGGGTTGTGAATTCTGGGAGTCAAAGTCCACAAATCTTAAAATTGCCAAGATCAAACACCCATGCTGTAGAGGCATAGAAGACATTGTGCATTCTAGAGAAAATGCTTTAAGTCTTCAATCAAGCTCGAAATGATACAAATACACCGTCAGAAAGCTTAACAATTAATTTCATAGCGATGATGATTATGACTGCTTTTTATACTGCTGGGTTTTTGGAAGTTTCTAATTCTGAAACTACTTGTCTTCAGAGTAACAGGTGCTTATTTTTCTTAAAAGCAGACTCGAGGAATAATTGGGAACAGCTCAGCAGAACATAATTTTGCTTATTATAATAATACAAAGACATTTCATGGAACGGCAAAATCCATTGCAATCCAGCTTCACAGAGCCATACAGGTAAAGAGATTGATTACAAGTGGAAAGGGGTTCAGCATGTTTCAAATATTCAGTCATTTGAGATAGTCTGAACAAGAACTCAAAACCATGAGTACTAACCTTACCTTTATTGTATGGTTACAATAATAAATTCTTGCATATCGGAAAGCACGGAATCTCCCCATCTTGCCTTTACTTTCTAACAAACTGAAAAAAGGTCCCTTCTTTCCCTGTCCTCATTCCTTCTACAGACTGAAATCTCTCTCATCTGACCAGTGCACAGTCTGTGCCTTTTTTCTCTTCTTCCTCTCAAGGCTGTTCCCACAGACCATTACATAAACTGTGTACATATGTCATGTTTTTTGGAGCATAAGACATACTTTTTCCCCCATAAAAGAGGGTGAAAATTGGGTGCATCTTATACACAGAATGTAGCCCCACCCACCTGCCAGCCCCCTGGAAAATGGGGCACGTGGAGGCGGCAATAGGCTATGGCAATCCCTGCAGCCTGAAACAGCTGATCTTCAGGAGGATGATCCAACCAACAATCAGCTGCTTGTGCTTATCAGGTTGTGCTGAAACTGAAATGGGTTATTTGTTGTTTGCTGCAAGGAGGCAAATTGCTGGGACGTAGAGGCAGATTTTTTCCCCTTGTTTTCCTCCCCAAAAAAGGTAGGTGTGTCTTATAGTCCAGAGCGACTTATACTCTGAAAAATACGGTATGTAAGAGCTGTGATGGAACAGTGGTTAGAATGAGGTACTGCAGGCTACTTCTGCTGACTGCCAGCTGCCTGCAGTTTGGCAGTTCGATTCTCAACGGCTCATGGTTGATTCAGCCTTCCATCCTTCTGAGGTTGATAAAAATGAGGACCCAGATTGTTGGCAATATGCTGATTATGTAAACCCCTTAGAGAGGGCTGTAAAGCACTGTGAAGCAGTATGTAAGTCTAATTGCTATTGCTAAGGGAAAAAAGAAAAAAAAACAAGATCCATAAATAGACCTTGACTTTCTATGACCTAACATAACACTAGCTCTTTATGTTTGTGATCTAGAGACTAAAACAAGACATGCAGAATCTCCGTTTGTTTGCCCTTCAATTTTCAAGGGAGATCTACCATCAGGGTGAGAGCTTTCTACATCAGGTTCTGCTCACTGCCCAAAAGCTACAATTACAGAAGGAGACTATGAAAAGTAAGAGTCTTCAGAATATTCATGACTGGGAAGACATGGTAACAAGGTCAGCCAATGAATAGACATAGCAACTAAGTCAGCCAGTTGGGAGCTGAGATAGACTGGAGCCAGGGCGTGTCTTAGTCTGCAGCTTCTGATTCTGTAAAGAGACTTGAAACTAAAACCTTTGTGTGTGTGTGTGTGTGTACCTGTCTACTCTGATGAAATGAAACTGTGAATCTGCTGTTGGTATTGTAAACTTACTTCATGTATTATTGTGTCTATAAAGAAGTTAATGAATCCAGCTGAATCAGTTATCTGTGCGTGCTTCTGGATTTGATTCTTGCAGGAAACTCTGACAGAGACATAAGAGTCATATGAAGTTGATCAAGCAAACATTTAAAGGACTCAGTCACTGACTGGTTACAACAAGCTTTTTAAACTGTTGGCTGGGAATTATAGAAGCTGTTGTTTCAACCAATGGGGAAGGCATTTGGTTTGGGAGGGTGGTACCATAGAAGCTATAGATTCAAACTTAATGTTTGAATCTATAGCTTCTATAATCTATATATAGATTATATTATATATAATATAATATTATTATATTATATATAATATAATATATATATAGATTATAATAATATTATATTATATATAATATATAATATATAATATAATATATAGAATCTATAATAGATTCAAACTTAATGTTAACTGCTTCAATCTTGATTGCAGAAAATATGACTTTTGTAACAGAGTTGTTAACGCTTGGAACACACTGCCTGACTCTGTGGTCTCTTATCAAACTCCCAAAAGCTTTAATCAAAAACTGCCTACCATTGACCTTACCCCATTCCTAAGAGGACTATACGGGGCGTGCATAAGTTCACAAAAGTGCCTACCGTTCCTGTCCTATTGTTTTCTTTCATTATATGTGCTTGTATATAATGTTGTGACAAAAATAAAATTAAAAATAAAATTAAAAAAGCTCTACTGATGCTAGGACATTATCCAATGCAGAATTTGTGGAGCAGATACCCAGTTCTCGTCAGAATAGAAAAGAAAAATGGGTAGCAGGTAGTTTCCCTTTTATTTGGGGTTTCTCCTGGGGTGCTTTATCAATGATAAAGCTGTAGAGCTAGTACAAAAATAAATGATGGGGGAAAGAAATTCCAGAGAGCACAAGGATGGCGGTGGAAGATTCTACAGTTTGACCCGCCTTGCAAGAACATTATTGTTGCGACCTCAGATAAGGATCCATTTTACCTACCATTCTGTTCCCATCAATAGGAACCAGTGGTTCTGGAAGCTCATTAACAAAATCCAACATGCATGGTTATAGATGTGATGTGTTTGTTCCATTTAAACTTACTCTGTTATGCATCCACATTAGAGCTTAGCATTATAGTTCAACCCAAATCACTATGGCTTGCTCAAGAAATCCTGGTAAATTTAGTGTCGTGTGTAAACTCAGCCAGAGGTGTGTAACCAAGTCTTTTACTTGCTTTATGAAATATATGTTGTTTGTCTTTGTTTATTGCTTATAGAACTTTGCATGCAATCATTTCAGCCCCCCTTCTCTATTTCATGAAGGAAGACATGTAATAGTTCATTGAACATTTGTGATAACTTCTTTCCAGCATTTCAGATTAAAACACTGGAACTTGAACAATCCTTGGATGAGATTAATGAGAGATATATGAAAGAAAAACGAAGAAGAAAAGTATTGCATAACAGCCTACTTGTAAGTATCTTGGTAATTGAATTAACAATGTCTGAACAGACCTGTTTAATTATTTTGGAATTTGCTTTTATTTTATTAACAATTACTTCCCATTGCCCATTAATCTTCATAAGCATCCAGAGCGGAAGGAGGCAAATTACGAAATATACCTTCCAAGTCGGATTTTCCCTCTTTTGTATTGGCGCTGTGACGTTGCATGCAAGGGTGTAAAAGGACTGAGCTTGCACTGTGACATCACAATGAATGTTTTGCCATTGTTGCGGAATCCTGGCTTGAATCTTAGAAAGCAATCATTGTGATTTTTTTTCCCAACAAGTTACAGTGAAACAAACTACAGGAAGTCCTCGACTTACAACAGTTCATTTAGTGTCTGTTCGAAATTACCACAGCACTGAAAAAAAAGAAAGACTTACAACGGTTTTTCACACTTGCGACCGTTGCAGCATCCCCGTGGTCACGTGATCAAAATTCAGACACTTGGCAAGTGATTCATGTTTATGATGGTTGCGGTGTCCTGGAGTCACGTGATCCACTTTTGCGACCTCCTAAAAAGCCAAGTCAATGGGGAAGCTAGATTCATTTAACAACCGTATACTAATTTAACAACTGCAGCGGTTCACTTAACAACTCTGGCAGGAAAAGTCGTAAAGTGGAGCAAAACTCAATTAACAAATATTTCACTTAGCAACAGAAATTTTAGGCTCATTTGTGGTCGTAAGTTGAGGACTACCTCTATTACCTATACAATCTGCAGACTAACTAACTCTACATCTTAGGATAGCCTATAAATGAGTTGGTGCCATCCGGGGTTGGCTTTCACGATATATTTGTTTATTTAAATAATCAAAAGGCTTGTTGTTGTTGTTAGCTGCGAAGTCGTGTCCGACCCATCATGACCCCATGGACAACGTTCCTCCAGGCCTTCCTGTCCTCTACCATCCCCCAGAGTCCATTTAAGCTCATGCCTACTGCTTCAGTGACTCCATCCAGCCACCTCATTCTCTGTCGTCCCTTTCTTCTTTTGCCCTCAGTTGTTCCCAGCGTTAGGCTCTTCTCCAGTGAGTCCTTCCTTCTCATTAGGTGGCCAAAGTATTTGAGTTTCATCTTCAGGATCTGGCCTTCTAAAGAGCAGTCAGGGTTGATCTCGAGGACTGACCGGTTTGTTCACTTTGCAGTCCAAGGGACTTGCAGGAATCTTTTTTTATTATTATTATTATTTCATTTTGTCACAACAGTATACACAAACATCAACATAAGAAAATCAACACATTATAAAAGAAAAATATATATATATAAGCAAAAGTATGCAACAACCATGTTAATTTGTTATAACGAAAGGGAACAATAGGACAGGAACGGTAGGCACATTTATGCTCTTATGCAAAGGCCTCAATTCTTTGGTGCTCAGCGTTCCTTATGGTCCAACTTTCACAGCCATACATTGCAGCTGGGAAAACCATAGCCTTGACTTTACATACTTTTATTGGCAGGGTGATGTCTCTGCTTTTTAGTATGCTGTCTAGATTTGCCATAGTTTTCCTCCCCAGGAGCAAATCCAAAGGCTAGGAAACAAAACAAAACAAAAACAAAAAAATTGAGATTCCCAAGATAGTAAATGTTGTGGTTTATACACGTTTCTCCACTTGTATAAAAGCACTTGTGAACCTCGTACAGTTGTGTTTGAACTGAAGGCATATTTTGCTTTCTGCAAACCATAAATCTGTAAAAGCTGATAACTTTATAATGACATAATTTAACTGAAAATATTTTCTTCTGCTCTAGGATTGCAGTTCTCTTCTTATCTGTTTGTAGTAACAGACTGGATTGAGGATCCTTAACAATAAGCAGTCCGCTCTTCTACTCACGTTCCTGGGGTTTATTGCCAAAATAAATGTGTTTAGTGTCAGATCACGAGATGGACTTATATATTCTGTCATTTTAGATATCGTCTATGTAGCAATGTGTTTCTGGAAGACATATGGGATTTGCATGTTATCAATCAATCAATAATAGCAATAATTAGGTTTCTGTGTTGTAACCCTAGGAGCTAAGAGGCAACATCAGAGTACATTGCAGAATCCGTCCATTCTTACCATTTGATGCAGCTCCTGAAGAATCAGTCATGGAAGACAGGTAACTAAATAAATTAGTGTGGAAAAGAGAGCTTTCCTGGCAAAGAAATTTAAAGGTCTTCATCCTATTTTTATTAAGATAGTAATACTAATACTATAAAGCTACAATTTGAGATTTACCTTCAGGCATTTAAGATCTTCTACAGTAAACCAGGTAGACTATAAATCTAAGCAACTGAAGCAGATACGGTACACAAGCATGAAAATATTATTTCGTTTCCAAGGTTTTGCATCCTGTGGAAAACTTTTTAATTTACAGTTAAGGATCAAGTCTCTTTTCAGCTGAGCTGAATTCTTGATGATTGTATGAATATGTCACCTTTCAAGGTGGAGCATATCTGCCTTTGGACATCTAGTTTTACAGGGGCCTAGCCATAAATTTCTTGTGCCCTTTTAATAAGCTTTTCAGAGTTCCCTAATGAATTCTTTCTTGCCTGTTTACCTGCAAATATACAGATAGGCAGCAAGTTGAGTGCAAACAGAGAAGGAGGGGAGATCAGCCAAACTGGTGATCTGTCTCCCTCTCTAGTAGAAATATATGATCCTCTATCATTTTGATATTCCTCTGTTTTATTTTATATTGCATAATGGTCTGGATGTTTGGTTCTAGCAGGCTACTTTATGTTCCTGGGTTTTGGCCATAATAAAGAAGTTTCATTTCTATATGAATATCTATCTCTGTGAAGTTTTCTTGGCAACAACCCTGAAATACTTTGCCACTGCCTTTCCCTAGGATGCTTGTCAACTTCCCAGTCTAGCCTATAGCCCTGAGATTTCTTGGGAATTTCCCTTTCAAGTATTTAACATAACATAACATAACAACAGAGTTGGAAGGGACCTTGGAGGCCTTCTAGTCCAACCCCCTGCCTAGGCAGGAACCCTACACCATCTCAGTCAGATGGTTATCCAACATTTTCTTAAAAATTTCCAGTGTTGGAGCATTCACAACTTCTGCAGGCAAGTCGTTCCACTTATTAATTGTTCTAACTGTCAGGAAATTTCTCCTTAGTTCTAAGTTGCTTCTTTCTTTGATCAGTTTCCACCCATTGCTTCTTGTTCTACCCTCAGGTGCTTTGGAGAACAGCCCGACTCCCTCTTCTTTGTGGCAACCCCTGAGATATTGGAACACAGCTATCATGTCTCCCTAGTCCTTCTTTTATTAAACTAGACATACCCAGTTCCTGCAACCGTTCTTCATATGTTTTAGCCTCCAGTCCTCTAATCATCTTTGTTGCTCTTCTCTGCACTCTTTCTAGAGTCTCAACATCTTTTTTACATCGTGGAGACCAAAACTGGATGCAATATTCCAAGTGTGGCCTTACCAAGGCATTATAAAGTGGTACTAACACTTCACGTGATCTTGATTCTATCCCTCTGTTTATGCAGCCCAGAACTGTGTTGGCTTTTTTAGCAGCTGCTGCACACTGCTGGCTCATATCTAAATGGTTATCCACTAGGACTCCAAGATCCCTCTCACAGGTACTACTATTGAGCAAGGTACCACATATACGGTACCGGTGCATTTTGTTTTTTCTGGAGTGTTGGCTATTCCTGCCAGCTTGGTGTCATCTGCAAATTTGATGAGTTCCCCATCTATCCCCTCGTCCAAGTCATTTCCCAGGGCTGATCTACTTACTTTTTTGGGGTGAGCCAGGGATGTCTAGCTTCTCCTTGCTGCTGCATTTTTCATTTTTTGTTGTTGTTCATCACATGTATCTTCTCTTATTTCCTCTGTTTTTACTCAGTTGACCTGTTTTGGTTTTAAATCCGTCCATGTTCAACAGCTGAAGGTGGAAATAGTGGGCCTGACAAAAGTAGTTACTGCCTCCCACTCATTCTCCCACTCATTCTCATTAAGAGCCATGGTGGTGCAGGGGTTAGAATGCAGTACTGCAGGCTACTTCTGCTGCCTGCCAGCTGCCTGCAATTTGGCAGTTCAAATCTCACCAGGCTCAAGGTTGACTCAGCCTTCCATCCTTCCAAGGTGGGTAAAATGAGGACCCAGATTGTTGGGGACAATAGGCTGACTCTGTAAACTGCTTAGAGAGGGCTGTAAAGCACTGTAAAGTGGTATATAAGTCTAAGTGCTATTGCTAGAGAATTAGCTGATCATTGGCTTTGACATTATCCTTACTAGATTTAGAGCAGTGGTGTCAAACTTGATGTCAGTGTTCCAGAAAACCCTTCTTGCAAAAAAGACTCCGAAGCAAAACATCTTTCAAAGTTATTTTACTAGCATAGGTAATCTGGCACAGTTGGTTGAAATCTGAATCTGGGGATCTGGGTTCCTCCCTCAGTAATACAAACCCCTAAATCCCCACCCTTATGACCCTAATGCTGATCACATGCTCCAATCTTCAACCGTCCCATCTCGAGACATCACTCCGGCCACTCCTTCTCCAGATGCGAGCCCAGCCTGACCTTGACTGGCAGGAAGAATGTTGTTATGTCTAATCATCCCTTGTACTACCACCCTCCTCCCCTCCCTTCCCACAGAGGAGAAAGTGGCAGCATGTGGAAGCCTTCGGCCTAGTATGGCTTCCAAAGCTGACATTTGATTTCATTAGGGTTGTGTTTGACCTTGGGGGCCCTGGCTGGGCGCGGGCAGGGTGGGCGCGGCCAGCTCAACATCACTTGTGTTGGGGGCACCAGTGGTGGGCCGACACTCTGCCAGAGAAAACGGGCTCCCGAGCTCCATTTTCATCTGCGACGGCCTCCTGCTACCCTCTGCCAGCAAAAATGGGTCATAGCAGCCCTCTTGAGCTCCATTTTTGCTGGCAGAGGCACCGTGGGCCAGTCTTTCACTGTTTTCAGGGTGGCCCCGCAGGCCAGATCTAAGCACCCCACGTCTGGATCCAGCCCCCAGGCCTTGAATTTGACACGCCTGAGTGAGAGTATAGATAGTCCTTGATTTACAACCACAACTGGGACCAGAACTTACATTGCCAAGTAATGCAGTGTTTAAGTAAATTTTACTTCCCTTTTTGCTGCAATCATTAAGTGAATCAACAAGTCGTTAAGCAAGTCATGTATTAGTTAAGCAAATCCAGTATCCCCCATTGATTTGCTTATAGAGAACTCCCTGGGAAGATTTCATGGTGATGTGACCCTGGAATGTTGTAAATGGTATAAAGATGAGCCAGTTGCAAAGTGCCTAAAATGCAGTAATGTAACTGTGGGTGGGTGTGCAACCGCCATAACTTCAAAAGTAGGTCATAAGAAGGTCTGAGGAGATTTGTGGTAATGTGGGACAGTCATTAAATGACTAGCTGTAAATCAAAGACTACCTGTACATAGGTTGGACCTTCCCATTTTTAACTTATAAATACCGTATATACTCGAGTATAAGCCGAGTTTTTCAGCACGTTTTTTGTGCTGAAAAACGTCCCCTCGGCTTATACTCGAGTATATACGGCTTATACTCGAGGTTTTTTTTTCTTCTTTTTTTCACATTATACCGGATGGCGCAAACTTGGCGGGCTTTTGCATTAGCGCGGGGAAGCCCTGCCGGTGCAGTGAGAGGGCGGGGCGGGGGAGCCGCCAGCCTTCTCGGCTGAGGGAGGGAGGGTTTCCCCGACCGGTAGCTGCCTCATTTCCCACCCTCGGCTTATACTCGAGTCCCCAGTTTACCCCAGTTTTTTGGGGTAAAATTGGGGACCTCGGCTTATACTCGGATCGGCTTATATTCGAGTATATACGGTAGTAGGAGGAAAATGGCTGTTGTTTGTGATCATGGGGAGAGAATTTTTAAAAAAAAAACTTTTTTCTCCCTGCCTCAAACCTAATTCACAACTCTTCTGAAGTGGCTGTTAAATTCTTCTAAAGAGCTGCTGCTGTTAAATTAGAGTAATTTCATTTGTTATTTTGATTTCATTTTAAAAAATGTGAGTCTTTATCTAGAGGAGGAATTTAAATACCACCCTATTTTTCCCCGATATGGGTATGGCTAATCAGTGAGGCACAGTGTTCGGAATTGTAGGCGGTGTTAAAGAAGCTCTTGTGTAAGAAGGAACATGGGCATAAAGCAATCTGAGAATTTCTACAACTGAGAAGTATGCTCTGTTAGAGCTCAAATTCATTTTTGGAATTCGCTTAGCCTAGGGATTGACCCAACCCTGCTTCCATCCTTCCTTCCAATTCTTCACATACCTTTTATTGTCAAGCAGAAGAAATAACAGCTTAGAATAAAAAGTAAAGGTAAAGGTTCCCCTCGCACATATGTGCTAGTCGTTGCTGACTCTAGGGGGCGGTGCTCATCTCCGTTTCAAAGCCGAAGAGCCAGCGCTGTCCGAAGATGTCTCCGTGGTCATGTAGCCGGCATGACTCAACGCCAAAGGCGCACGGAACACTGTTACCTTCCTACCAAGGTGGTCTCTATTTTTTCTACTTGCATTTTTACGTGCTTTCAAAACTGCTAGATTGGCAGAAACTGGGACAAGTAACAGGAGCTCACCCCGTTACACAGCAGCACTAGGGATTCGAACCGCTGAACTGCCGACCTTTCGATCGACAAGCTCAACGTCCTAGCCCCTGAGCCACCGTGTCCCTCAACGACTTAGAATATTTGACCAAAAAAAGGTAATTCATTCAAGCTAGCTCAATGTAGGAGTGGCAAGGAGAAGCAAAAGATGGACATGTTCTGTAGTACAGTGGGCCATAAGGGATTTGAAACTGGGCCACAGAAATGGTCAGTGAGCGTGCACACTCATCCTCACTTGGACAAGCAGTGAGCAAGTGCATGTGCATGTTTCACTTAAGTGAAACAATAGACTTGTGTGCATGCACGCATGCTTGCCAGCCACTCGCACAGAGCCATCCCCTCTCCCCCCCTCCCCACTCCCCGCCGGTCTGCAAAGTTGGAAACACTGGTACAGATGCTGTGAAACATGAATTCCTTCTGGCAAGCCTCTAATTTGGTCTTCGTCTTCATTATTTTCAGTGTTAGTTTTCTAATATAAAAATAAATACTTTTTCTTTTACTAGGCAGAGAAGCGTTTCTGAAAATGCGATCTGTGCAACAGATGATGTGAGTATTTTTTTGCATTCTCAATCCTTCACAGCTAAGCAAAAAAAATAATAATGCTCAAAGCTCAGATGTAGTACTTGGGTCTTCTCAGAGATAACTTCTCTGGATCCTATCACTAACAGATAATTTCATGATCAAGACATCTCTTTAACCTTTCCATTAAATAATTCCTCTTTCATTCTCTGATGCTGTGCCACGGCAAATGTATTATCACAAAAATGAAACATGGCTGCTTACCAAGCCTTGCTTTCAAGAGCATCAAAGCAACCTGGTTTAAATCCCAGAGGCATGAAATCCCAGATGGGAGCCGAACTGCAAATCCATATGGCATTCCAATATTAATTAATCCTGTTACCAAGAAATAACATTTGAAAGGCTCAATGCGGTATGCTAAGAGGGCAGTTTTAATTTTGGTTTTACTGTTTGGGAGCTTTCAGACAGATGCTCCAACTTTCCTACAGTATTTCATGTAGAGCATAGCCAGCTTTTCCTTATCTGAGAGTATTGAAAAGGATGCAGGAAGTTATAAATAGAAGGTTTATGCACATCTGTTGAGACTGGCCATTAGTGCAGTGGTTGCAATTCTCATGGAATTACTTTAGCCTCGTAAATTGCTGCTTCTTTTTTTTCAAGAAGACATGCTGGGGACTGAACCAGGAACCTTCTGTAAACTAAGCCAGCATTCTGATAGTGCATTAACTTCTCCCATGTGCATTCTCAAATATATCCAATAGAACCATCTTGTGCTTGGCCCTATTTGTTTTGGTCTAATAGACCAAAAAACTTGAAGAGAAGAATAAGCGGCTCGCATTTACCTCTCTGTCTAATTCTAGGATGTACAAAAGAGGAATTTGCACATCTTTCCCTCAAAAGAAGTGATAACGGATACATTCAGAAACAGTCTGTACATGTTGTCGGAAGGGGGGAAAACGCACAACTCACTGATGCTTTTCCTCAAATTCCTTGACATATTTACTTTAAAAGTTTAAAATATGATAACACTACCCTTCATTTAAAAAAAAAGGTCTCCAAAAACATGCATCCATTTGAAATAACCCAAAGTACAGAAATATGATTCAGAAATACAAGCCAGTTATTCTATTGCAGCCTTTGAAGTGATTTGTTCCACTTATCATTTCTTAGAAATGGTCAGATTGTCTTTGGAAGATGGTACATAATCCATCTATCCACATTATGTGGCTATATGGACAATTTTAGGTCCTATAGTGAACTACAGATTTTCCCAGTAGCATGCAAATATTAAGTTCTCATGTTGATTAATAAGACTTGCAAAAACATTTTGTCCTTTATTCTTTCCTTGTACTGTGCAGTCAAGATCATTACATGTGCATTATTTTTTCTTCTTCTTCTTCTTCTTCTTCTTCTTCTTCTTCTTCTTCTTCTTCTTCTTCTTCTTCTTCTTCTTCTTCTTCTTCTTCTTCTTCTTCTTCTTCTTCTTCTTCTTCTTCTTCTTCTTCTTCTTCTTCTTCTTCTTCTTCTCCTCCTCCTCCTCCTCCTCCTCCTCCCTTTTCCCCCTAGTTGTTTCTCTCTTCTCTACTTCTAATTGAATTCCATTCAGAATTCAGAGTATTCTCAGCCCTCCGTAGGCTCAGAAGATCAGTTGCTAACTCAAATTTGTTACTGTTAATAAGATTTTTTTTTTACAGTTCTGTACCCATGAGGTTCCTTCAATGGGCTGATATTATTTTATTATTGATCACCCAAATTTGGCTCCAGGCTTATTCTCACCTGCCACCTAATTTGGCCCAAGATTAGACAAAAATTATCTGTGGGCCTTTCTCCCTATTTTGATCATTCTGCATGAATAGAAAATTCTGTGATTTGGTCTAGGTTGCTCATAGAGCTCAGCTCTTAAATGCATTTAGATCAATGTGTCTGGCCAACTTTTCTTTAAAATCGTGAGTTTCTCCAAGAAGGGTCAGAAACTCTTAGCAATGCCAAACCAAATCTAGTATTTTGATATGGTTTTATGTCTGAATTAGCAGAGTATAAATCATTTGACTCTTGATTGTGGGGGAGCACTAATCTAGAAAAGCATTGAGGGGGTTTCATCCTCAAAAAAAACAACCCCAAGTGCTTCCACAAAACCTTCCTTCTGCCAACTGATATTGCCTCCACTCAAATATCACAAAACTATACGGTTTCACTGGGGATTAATTTGCTGTTGAAAACAGGCAGGGTTTATCTCAACAGTAAATTGGCCAGCTCTTCTGCTTTCAGTCGCTCCAAAATTGCAAGCAGAGACTGATTTGAAAGAATACAGTTGGCCAAAATTACTTTGAATCTGGGGAGGCCCAAAGATTTTTGAAAGTCTGTGGTAAATAAAATTAAAAGTCATTTCCACTTTGTTTATTTGCTAGAAGACCAAGTGATTTCCTCTCTTCTAGGGTCTTGTGTATTTTGGCTTGATAACCAAGACTTCGGTTCCAGACGTTTAAAATATGGTTTAGGTTTTTATTGAAAAGTAAAGCACAGGGCTTCACTGGAGCTCATTCATCCTTGTAAAGCCTTAGAAATCTTATTTTCCTATGGATGATTTTGGCTACTGCGCTCAAAAGGAATGAGAGAGTGCTATTGCTGTGGCAATGTCTTACCTTACTAATTCAAAATGAAATATTGATTTAATCAATTTAAAAGAGCAGAGGCTTGGCTTGGCTTGGCTTGGCTTTCCATTCCTTTCTCTTGTTTTCGTTTGCTTTGCAATGCAGCTTCCTGCTTTGTTAGCAAGAGCTAAAATAAGTAATTTAATCAACAGTCTTTCCCAGGTTTGAAAGCATGTAGTGTTACCGTCTAATTTGCTGTAACAGAACTTGAGCCCAGTTCAAAGAGGAACTGTTGGCAATATACCTTCTTGACCCAGAATATGGAACTATAATCGGTGTGCTTTCTGACGATAGAGTGCAGGCAGTCCTCAGCTTATGACCACAATTGAGCCCAAAGGTTCGGTTGCTAAGCAAGACAGTTAAGTGAGATGTGACCAATTTCACAACTCTTTTTGCCACAGTTGTTAAGGAAATATTGCAGTTATTAAGTGAATCTGACTTTCTCCGTAGACTTTGCTAGTCGGACGCCAGCTGGGATGTTTACAAATGGTGATCACATGACCCCAGGACAGTGCAACTGTTATAAAGAGCTGTGGTGGCACAATGGTTAGAGTGCAGTATTGCAGACTAATTCTGCCAACTGTCAGCAGTTTGATTCTCACCAGCTCAAGGTTAACTCATCTTTCTGAGGTTGGTAAAATAAGGGCCCAGATTGTTGGAAGCGATATGCTGACTCTGTAACCAGACCTATCAACTTGGCGGCCTGCAGGCCGGATGTGCACAGGCCATGCCCACCCCAGCTCCGCAAAGGCAAAAAAGTCACAATAATCACAATACGTGATGCGATCGAGTTTGACACTCGTGCTGTAAACCTCTTAGAGAAGGCTGTAAAGCACTGTGAAGCAGTACATAAGCCTAAGTGCTAGTGCTATTGTTATAAATACATAGCAGTTGCCAGGCATTCAAATTTTGATCATGTGGCCATGGGGATGCTTCAGTGGTCAAAAGTGTGAAAAACGGTCATAAGTCACTTTTTTTCAGTCCCGTAAGTTTGAATGGGCACTAAATGAATGATGGTAAGCCAAGGACTACCTTTGTCCTGCTCCATCCTGTGAAATATCATTTTGTCCTCGCTCCCAGGTTTCTTTGGTCCTGATCTGGCTGTATATTCAGGAAAGTGTTAAAAAAAATGTCGTTTGGAGGAGCCCTTGTAGCAAGGCAGTTTGGTGGCTAGCATTTCTGCTGTTGCTGTATTTGCTTCTTTAGCTTTTGTTTTGATGAAGTTTTTCATCCATTGTGTACCACTTTGAGTCATTTTTCAATGTGGCTGTATAAATTGACTCTGTAAATCCCTCTGTGTGCAGTGAGGTTTAATTCACGGTAAATATGTTTACAACTGCAACCTTGCAGCGAATCTTTATACAGAGAAATTGATGCCTACTCCTTGGATCAGTGTTTCATAAAGGATAGTCCCGAAACCCCCAGGGCTTCTTCAAGACCCTCTCAGGAATCCCTGAAATCAAAATTATTTGCCAGCCTGTGTGGAAAAATAATACAATGTTAAAATCCATCAAACAATTGTTAGCAAGCAGTAACAAATGTGTCAATTTTAATTTTTAATACAGTAAATATCAATCAATGCAATGTAAAGGTAAAGGTTCCCCTCGCACATATGTGCTAGTCGTTCCCAACTCTAGGGGACGGTGCTCATCTCCGTTTCAAAGCTGAAGAGCCAGCGCTGTCTGGAGTCTGTGGTCATGTGGCCGGCATGACTAAACGCCAAAAGCGCATGGAATGCTGTTACCTTCCCACCAAAGGTGGTCCCTATTTTTTCTACTTGCATTTTTTACATGCTTTTGAACTGCTAGGTTGGCAGAAGCTCAGACAAGTAACGGGAGGTCACCCTGTTATGCGGCACAACCGCTGAACTGCCGACCTTTCGATCGACAAGCTCAGTGTCTTAGCCACTGAGCCACCATGTCCTAATGCAACCCATACAATGCAATAAAAGCTCTTCAGGGGTCCTCAAAAAATGAAAAGGGATCCTGAGAGAAAAGGACAAGGGCTCCTTGGACAAAAAAAAGTTTAAGAAAATTAGATGGATGGAATCCAAGTATTATTTTTTTTCCTAGACAGTAGAGCTTCTATCCACTTCATGGCCCACATCAAATATTCTCTAAATGTCTTCTACAGAGTTTGAGAAAAACGCTTTGCAGCAAATACAACTCTCCTATCTTTTTGCAAGGTCTTAAGAGACGTAGTTCTGTCACTGGGTTTGGGATCCATATGGGTGGTAGAGCCCATGCAGTGGCTCTGTTAATTGCTGTTGATGGATTTTGTAACCCCAGCTGCTGATTCTAGTGCAGGGATGAAATGCTCCCATTCGGTAGCGATGGCAGCGGGTGGTTCGGAGAACCGGTAGCAAAAATCCGTGCCCCTCTCCCCCCATGCCCAACTGAGCTGCACAGAGGGTTTTGGTTTTTTTATTTTAAAAGCATTTTTTCTTTGGCCAAAAAAATGCTTTTAAAAGTTTTAAAAAAAGTCTCTGAGGAGCGTGCGGCTCAGCTGGGATCGTCAAAGCCTTTTAAAAGCATTTTTTCTACAACCTCTTCAGCCGAAGAGGTTGTAGAAAAAAATGCTTTTAAAAGTTAAAAAAAAAGTTGCCACGCCAACCCAGTCACATTATACCCCCCCACCAAGCAACGCCCACCGAACCAGTAGTAACAAATTTTACATTTCACCACTGTTCTAATGCTATGGTTTTTAAAAAATATTGTTTTCTTGTTTTTGCATACTTTGTACTTGTAAGCTTCCCAGAGTCATGAAATTGAGATGGGTGGCCATGTGAATTGTATTAATAAATACAGTAATATTTTCATTATTTATGCCTTGCCCTTCAAAACCAAAATCTTTTCCATCCTCTGGTTTTGGCTCATTCACAAATCTGGCAGTGTTTTTTCAGGTTGTTTCCTGTTTATTAATATATATACATATATATATATAATGTTGAAAAAGCCTTCAACATGATAATTTTGGAGACCTAACCAAATGCACTTCTCTGCTGCGGTCTCCCTCAAAAATGAGAGACTTCCTTGGCCTCCAAGAGCTGAGAGCAGAATAGAGAGGCAGGCTGGAGGAGATAGCATGAAGTTTATCTTCCCAGGCCTGAGTCATAGCCTTCCATGGAGTATAGATACACCGTATGGTCTTTCCTCTAACTTAAATGTGTAATTGTGGTAAAAATACAGAGTAGGATGAAGGTCAACCTCACACAACTGTGTGTGGCAGCTCAATCTGCCGCAACCAGTACCCACCTCCTCATCTTTCCCTCCTGCGACCCTACCAATCTATGTTTCGGAGACAGGAAATGGCAATGTGGCTTCCACCATTTGGAAGTTCTTAAAATTCTGACTTTGTGGCAAATCTTTAAACATACTTTTCCCCCCCCTTTTAGATCTTAATGATACACATTCTAATTGTTTCCACCCTTCCTTTCTTTTTGGCTAGGAAACCATCTTAGTGAAGTGCAGCCGTCCTGGTCATGCTTTGATAAACAAGACATACCAGTTTGAAAGGTGGGTGGTCTCAAGAGCAATTTTGGTGTGTGCTGTTTCTTTAAAAAAAAAAAAGGATTTGCAGTGAGAACTGATAACAAGTTTGTTAGTATCCCAAGATTCCTTTGGAGACTTTCTCTTTAATCATCCAGGCTTAAAATTTGGAGCAAATAAGAATTCCAAACTCCCTCTAAAGGGAAAAAGCAGATGGCTATATTCCCATTTCTTTGAATATCTGTAGAATATCAGATTAGGTTTTTTTTAAAATACATAGTTGTATTACCTCTAAATCAGGGGTCTCCAACCTTGGCAACTTTAAGACTTGCGGACTTCAACTCCCAGAGTTCCTCAGCCAGCAAAGCTGGCTGAGAAATTCTGGGAGTTGAAATCCGCAAGTCTTAAAGTTGCCAAGGTTGGAGACCCCTGCTCTAAATTAAGCTTCTGATCAAGTGACAATCCCCTTCACAAACAATCTGCAGCAGGTGATCTGTTTCTCTACACCAGGGGTATCAAAGTCTCAACGTCATGGTGTTGTCATGTGATGTATCAGGACTTTCCCCCCCACCCGTTCGCTAAACCGGGCGGGGGTGGAGCCAGCACCAGACGCATCCGGCCTGTGGGCCGTGAGTTTGACAACCCTGCTCTACACAGTACAACAAATACAACTATATAGAGAATGGTATTCACATGAAGCCACACAGAAAGCAAAAAGGTACTGGTAGTCTTCTACTTATAACAGTTTATTTAGTGACCATTCAAAGTTACAACGGCACTGAAAATATTGACTTACATCCATTTTTCACACTTACAACCACTGTAGTAGCATCCCTACAGTCACATGATCAAAATTCAGATACTTGGCAACTGATTCATATTTGTGACAGTTGCAGTGTCCTGGGGTCATGTGATTACCGTTTCTGACAAGCAAAGTCAACGGGGAAGCCAGATTCACTTAACAATCTAATTACTACCTTATCAACTGCAGTGATTCACTTAACAACTGTGGCAAGAAAAGTCATAAAATGGGGCAAAACTCACCTAACAAATGTCTCACTTAAAAACAGAAATTTTGACTCAATTAGGGTTGTAAGTTGAGGAGTGTCTGTTTTACATTTGAAAAAAAAATGTAATTGAGAAAAAATAAAAAAAAGGCTTAACTCTTATTCAGTGTGTGTGTGACTGTCAATATACTATGCAAACCTTGGAGTAATAAAAATTGTCTTCCATGTCCTAAAAGAACAGGTTTGCGATTTGAGTAAAGCTCATTGATCCAATAATTTCTTTAGAAGTTAAAATGACCTTGCTCAAAACATTTTAGCAGCTTCAGCTGATACACCACCTTTAGGCTTATTTGATGGAGAAAGCTTGGTTAAACTTCTCTAGCTCTGGTAACTATCCTTACACTGTCTGATGCTAGAGTTGCCATAAAATCATGTCAGTAGTTCTAATTATTGGATTGGGGGCTTTGATTATATTATCCCCACGGTCCATCGCATTGGCTTCTTATATGTGTCCTTGGGCCCTGTCAAAAATACTTCTTTTAATTTGTGATTCCCTATGGTGCTCAACGCCAAGTTACTCAACAGACCATCTCTGTATCTATTTTTAACCTCTTTATGGGCAAGTTCACAGTGTTCCCACCTAAGGCCATACTTATCTCTTCAGTTACATATCTACACACTGTTAATATTCTCTTTTTCTTCCCCCTCTCTCTCTATTTTTACAATTAGAGCTAACTTGACATTTTGTATTCATTATTAATTATTAATTTTTCATTTTTATGCTTTGATCCTTTTTAGTCTTGAAGGAAATCTGCATGGAACTCAAAGGCTCCAGTTTCTTCCTTTACTTTTGGCATTTCTATGAACATAAACCATAGGCTATGTCTCTAGAAATAGGTTGTAGTTGTCAAGGGCCTACGGCCTTGGCTTTCCTCAGAACATTTTAAATGACTACCATCTGATTGTTGGAATATAATTGTGGCTCTACTGTTCTTCTATTTTAATTTCCTGATGTCTAACATAGCTTCAGAGAGGGGGCGTGATTCTTCCTTACTCAGGGGCTTCTGAGGAAACTTGGCATTGTTAAACTAACATAAAGATTGCATTGAGTAAATTTATTCTTGTTCTTATTCCTTACTCACTGTGATCATTGGTTGAACGAATCTTGTTTTATTTTTCTCAGGGTTTATAACACATCTGATTCACAAGTGACAGTATTTGCAGATATTTCTCCTTTGCTAACTTCTTTGCTGGATGGGTAAGTAAAACTGAAAGCAAAAAAACAAGTTCACAACTATTTCAAAGAAAGAAAGACATGATAATATGTCTGCCACAGAAGTACCCTAACCCTAACAATCGTAACTCTAACCCATATTTTTGATTAAAGATTGTATTCTACTCCAAGTACCTTATAAATAAGTACAGAAATAAATTACTGATCCAAATAGAACAACTAGACATATTCTAATTGAATATGTAAGGACTTTTCTTACATCTCAGAAGTACTGCCGTGAGATCACAGAAGATCCTATGCGGGATCGTATCGTTCTGGGGGGGGCGCACTCGATGTTTGCAGGCGATCGCGCGCCCCGATCCCCCTTCCTTCTCCCGTTTCCCGGATGGTCAAGACCCTCAGAGCCTGGGCCTTCGGCTTATGTTGTGCAACGCCCGGTCCGTGGTCAATAAGGCCCCCCTAATACATGATCTTATCCAGGGGGATGCCACGGATCTTATAGGCGTTACGGAAACCTGGTTGTGCACTGAAGGGGGTGTGCCTCGTGTGGAAATGTGCCCACCGGGTTTCCGTGCACTCCATCAGCCGAGGGCTCAGGGTAGGGGTGGGGGAGTGGCGGTGGTTATTAGAGAGAGTCTAGAGCCGAGGGAGACCACTGTACCTCAGATTGCCGGGTGTGAATCCCTCTTTGTGAGGTGGGGTCATAGGTGTCAGATGGGCTTGTTTGTCGCGTACCTGGCTCCTTGCTACGTGACAGCTGCCCTGCCCGAGCTCCTGGAGGTGCTGGCTGGGGTGGCAGTGGAGACCCCCAGACTTATAGTCATGGGGGACTTCAATCTGCCATCTTCCGGCACATCATCAACAGTAGCTCGGGAGTTCATGGCTTCCATGACGGCCTTGGACCTGACCCAAGTAGTCGATGGTCCTACTCACACTGGGGGTGGCACGCTGGACTTGATTTTTATCTCTGGTCAGTGGTTGAAGGATCTGGACTTGAGGGATGTAGTCACTGAACCTTTGTCATGGTCAGATCACTCTCTCCTTCGCCTAGACTTTCTGACCGCTATTCACCGCCGCAGGGAGACAGAACCAATACCTTGGTTCCATCCCAGGCGCCTGATGGACCCGGAGAGGTTCCAGACGGAGCTTGGGCCATTTCCTGAGGGTCTGGCTCACGACATGGCTGAGGAACTAGTCGCGGCCTGGGAATGGGCCGCGGCTGGGGCTTTAGACCGTGTCGTGCCTTTGCGGCCTCTGACCCGGCGTAGATCCCAACCGGCTCCTTGGTTCTCAGAGGAGCTGAGGGGGATGAAACGCCGGAGAAGACACCTAGAGAGTTCGTGGAGGTCCAGTCATTCGGAGGCTGATCGGACACTAGTTAGGTCTTATAATAGGACCTACCTTGTGGCACTGAGGGAAGCGAGACGTTGCTACGTCTCGTCCCTCACTGCGTCGGCAGATAACCGCCCGGCCGCCCTATTTCGGGTGACTCGTTCCCTCCTTCACCAGGGGGAGCGGGATGACCCGTTGCAGGGACGTGCTGAGGAGTTTAACGGTTATCTATACGATAAAATCGTTCAGCTTCGGGACGGTCTGGACCAAAATTGCGGGGATCCAGATGGGGCGTCTGAGGGCGGTCTTGTTGACATTGTTTGGGATGAGTTTGACCCTGTGGCTCCCGAGGACATGGACAGGTTGCTGGGCAGGTTGAATGCCACCACATGTTTACTGGACCCGTGCCCCTCCTGGTTGGTACTGGCCACTCAGGAGGTGACACGAGGCTGGCTCCAGGTGGTTACGAATGCTTCTTTGTTGGAGGGAGTCTTTCCGGCCGCCTTGAAAGAGGCGGTGGTGAGGCCCTTCCTCAAGAAGCCTTCCCTGGACCCGGCTGTTTTAGGTAATTATCGTCCGGTCTCCAACCTTCGCTTCGCAGCGAAGGTTGTAGAGAGTGTGGTGGCATGTCAGTTTCCCCGGCACCTGGATGAAACTGTCTATCTAGACCCGTTCCAGTCCGGTTTCCGGCCCGGATACAGCACTGAGACGGCTTTGGTCGCGTTGGTGGATGATCTCTGGAGGGCCAGGGATAGGGGTTGTTCCTCTGCCCTGGTCCTATTAGACCTCTCAGCGGCTTTTGATACCATCGACCATGGTATCCTGCTGCACCGGTTGGAGGGATTGGGAGTGGGAGGCACCGTTTATCGGTGGTTCTCCTCCTATCTCTCTGATTGGTCGCAGACGGTGTTGACAGGGGGGCAGAGGTCGGCCCCGAGGCGCCTCACTTGTGGGGTGCCGCAGGGGTCGATTCTCTCGCCCCTTCTGTTCAACATCTATATGAAGCCGTTGGGTGAGATCATCAGTGGTTTCGGTGTGAGGTACCAGCTGTACACTGATGACACTCAGCTGTACTTTTCCACACCGGGCCACCCCAACGAAGCTATCGAAGTGCTGTCCCGGTGTCTGGAGGCCGTACGGGTCTGGATGGGGAGAAACAGGCTCAAGCTCAATCCCTCCAAGACAGAGTGGCTGTGGATGCCGGCATCCCGGTACAGTCAGCTGAGTCCGCGGCTGACTGTTGGGGGCGAGTCGTTGGCCCCGATGGAGAGGGTGCGCAACTTGGGCGTCCTCCTGGATGAACGGCTGTCCTTTGAAGATCATTTGACGGCCGTCTCCAGGAGAGCTTTTTACCAGGTTCGCCTGGTTCGCCAGTTGCGCCCCTTTCTAGACCGGGATGCCCTATGCATGGTCACTCACGCCCTCGTGACGTCTCGACTGGATTACTGCAATGCTCTCTACATGGGGCTCCCCTTGAGGGGCACCCGGAGGCTTCAGTTAATTCAGAATGCGGCTGCGCGGGTGATAGAGGGAGCCCCTCGTGGCTCCCATATGACACCTCTCCTGCGCAGACTGCACTGGCTACCTGTGGCCTTCCGGGTGCGCTTCAAGGTTTTGGTAACTATCTTTAAAGCGCTCCATGGCATAGGGCCGGGTTACTTACGGGACCGCCTGCTGCTACCGAATACCTCTCACCGACCCGTGCGCTCTCACAGAGAAGGACTCCTCAGGGTGCCGTCAGCCAGGCAGTGCCGTTTGGCGACACCCAGGGGAAGGGCCTTCTCTGTGGGGGCTCCCACCCTCTGGAACGAACTCCCCCCAGGACTCCGTCAACTTCCGGACTTCCGAACCTTCCGCCGCGAGCTTAAAACACATCTATTCATCTGCGCAGGACTGGACTAGATTTTAAATTTATATTGATTTTAATGGGTTTTATTATATATACTGTTTTTTAATTTGGCTATGTGGAATAAGTTTTTTAATTGATATTTTATTCTGTATTTATATGTATCTTTTTATTTGCCTGTGAACCGCCCTGAGTCCCTAGGGAGATAGGGCGGTATATAAATGCGAAAAATAAATAAATAAATATAACCTGCCCCTTTTTCTAATTCTGATGCCTTTTTATATAAATAGCCATATTTTTCATTTTCCTTTTTCTCTGCACTATATCCTGTTTTACCTATTGATTCATCATAACATTCTTGAGAGTTATATTACTGTAAGGGTAGATCTGCTTGGAAAGCTAGAGTAACGCGTTAGAGAATTTACTGCTCCAGTAGAGCATGAATTAAGGTGCTTTATAACTGTGAAACCCTTACCCGTAGGTATCTGACTTCATTATAAAGCCTGTCCATCTGGGGAATGTTGGGTTCCTGAAAATACTGCCTCTGTGCTGCCTGAAGCTTTCAGGGCAACTCCATGGTATTAAAGCAAGAAATGTACATTCAGATTTGAGTTTAAAAACAAGTTGCTAAGCCAGGGATCATAGTCAGATTTAAGTGCATGCTCTGTGCTACATAGTATAGCAGGAAACAGGATCCATGTGAATGATTCATGCTGGCATTACTATAGTTCTTTCTTATTAAGTCAGTACAATAATGTTTTCAGTGATACTCTAAAGCAGAGACTGGAGCCAAAGGGAGAGGGGCTCTGGAGCCTCAATTCCATTTTATAAAAACTGTCCACCGTAAGACATAAATGATGTGACCATTGTCACCAAAGTGAACAGGGCTTAGACTTTTAGGCTTTGGAGGAAGAAATTAATGGATGGAAAGAATGTGTTCATTGTGCTCCTTATTTTAGTGCACACACCCAAAATCGTTTTTTTTTTATATTTGCATTTATATCCCGCCCTTCTCCGAAGACTCAGGGCGGCTTACACTATGTTAAGCAATAGTTTTCATCCATTTGTATATTATATACAAAGTCAACTTATTGTTGACAATTGTAAGTATTGCGGTCAGCTTGCCAATGGATCCCACTCAGTCTCTTGCCTCTGTTCCAGCTGCTGGATCCAGGGCATCAGCTCCAAGGAAGAAATGGGAAAGCATTATATCCTAAAAGCAGTGATCTGATTTTGCTTCTGCCCTTCTATCTTTTCTACTCTATAGCATTCCTTGTGTCCTGCTAGGAAGGAAGAAACTTCTTTCCTCATTCATAGAAATTTTCAACTGGGGATAGGTAAAAGAGACAGGCAGGTGGGGTGTTTTTCAATGGATTATTCCAGTACTAGAATGAGGGACCTATTCTGTGCATATAGTAAGCTTCCTTCCAAGGTTTAGTTTTGACCACTTAAAAGTTTGTCTTTAAGAATCACTTCTCTCTCTACTTTTCAGGTTCAATGTGTGTATTATGGCTTATGGGCAGACTGGCAGTGGGAAAACATATACAATGTTGGGCCCACAGCTTGAAAACAGTTTCCGTTTCTCAGTGGAAGATGAGAAAGAATTAGGAATTGTTCCTAGAGCCAGCAAAGAAGTGTTCAGGTATTGACTATATTGAATGTTTGTGCATCAGTGGTAGGTTTCAAATTTTTTTACTACCAGTTCTGTGGGCGTGGCTTGGTGGGCGTGGCAGTGGAAGGATGCTGCAAAATCCGCATTTCCTCCTGATCAGCTGGGACTTGGGAGGCAGAGGAGCAGGGCCAATCAGAATTTTTACTACTGGTTCTCCGAACTACTCAAAACTACTAATCCATTACCGGTTCTCCAGAACTGGTCAGAACCTGCTGAAACCCACCTCTGCTATGCATGTATGTATTTCAGTTTTCTTTCAGAAAAAAATTATCTGCTTATTACCATAAGAGTCTCAAAGTTGCAGTTCCAATCAGGAAGCAAGAAGCGGCGGGGGAGGGGGAATCCCAACAATGCATTCTTTAAAAAGCTTAATAAAATCCATGTCTCAAAAGGATACTGTAATAGATTTTTTACAATCGGTCTAAGAGTGGAGATTTTCCAGAGTTGTTTGGCAGATTGTTACAGAGCATAAAGGCTTTTCTGAGGAAGTTGCTGTGATGTAATCATCAGCCCGATAACAGATGGACATCATTAATACATTTACTGTACTGGATCTTATTTTTCCTCAATCAATCATGAAAAGAGCAAATCATCTGAGTGGAACTTGAATAGTTCCTATGGCCTATAATTTAAATAATTGTTAACCCCCATTCAGAAAATACGAAAGTGGGCATTTAACACTTATTAGTACACTTGGATAAAATAAATCAGCTGACAGCAAATGGTTGCAGTTTCAGTACAGAATTATTTACACTTTTCATTCATAGTGTTTCTGTACAAGTCTGTCTCTGTTGCAGTGAGTGATGCCTTTTCTGCATTATTCTTTGTGATTTTCAATCAGGGCTTTGTATATTTACCCTACAAATAGGCTTCCTCTTTTTACAATTATCAGATTGTTGTTTGAAATTTGGGGGTGGGGGTGGTGGTTAGTTTTTTAATAAAGGATAATAAAGGATAATAAAGGATAATGTGCACAAGCAGCTGGGTGCCCCTTCCACTTCTAAATCAGGCACTGTATGTTCTACAAAATACCCTTGAGCATTTGAATTATTGAGATATCAAAGGAAAACTGCTATCTGTCAAGGAAACTAGTGAACTTGTACACAGATTGGCTGAAAATATGAGGAATTGAATGTAGAAATATGTCAGTGGAAGAAACTTTGCTGGCTATGTTTACTGCAAGTTGTCCTATTGAAGGCAGAGCAATCAATAATTTAAACATCAGTCTTGAAACTGTGCAGTTCTTTATGCAAGCTGTTGCAGCATATGACTTGAGAGTTTGTACATAAGCTCTGAGATGCCAGAGGTTGAATATAACACCTTGAATTGCTAGATATATGCTGTTACATTTCAATTCTATTTGCATACAAAGAGATCTTCTACTAGTCCTGGGGAAAAAAATTGACTTGAACAGGCAGCCTTCTAGTCAAGGAAGACCTCGTTTTGATTCAGCCTGATATATACTGTACATGAAATGATAATTGTACAATAGACTTTGAGGCCTTTAAACTATGGTGCTGGAGAAGACTCCTGTGAGTCCCTTGGACTGCAAGGCGAACAAACAAGTCAGTCCTAAAGGAGATCAACCCTGACTGCTCTTTAGAAGATCCTGAACATGAAACTCAAATACTTAGCCACTTAATGATAAGGAAGGACTCACTGGAGAAGAGCCTAATGCTGGGAAAGATTGAGGGTAAAAGAAGAAGAGGACGACAGAGAACAAAGTGGCTGGATGGAGTCACTGAAGCAGTAGGCGTGAGTTTAAATGGACTCCAGAGGATGGTAGAGGACAGGAAGGCCTGGAGGAACGTTGTCCATGGGGTCGCAATGGGTCGGACACGACTTCGTAATTAACAACAGTAACAAAACATTGAATTACAGTATTTTTCAGACTGTAAGACACAGTTCCCCCACCCTCAAAAAAAGTGGGTGGAAATGTCTATGCGTCTTATAGACTGAATATGGGCTCGTTTTTGGCCTCCCGAACCCCCCATGCATCCCGTTTTTGCCCTCCCTGGCCCCCAGAAGCACTCTGCAGCCCAAAAACTAGGGGGGGGGTTGGTGAAAATGGAATGTACGGAAGGTTCTGAAGGCCAAAAATAGGTCTGTTTTTGGCCAGCAAAGTGCTTCTGGGGGCCAGAGAGGGTGAAAATGGGACGCATGGAGGCCAGAAACTATTTTTCCCCCTTGTTTTCCTCCTCTAAATCTAGGTGCATCTTATACTCCAAAAAATATGGTATCACTGCATCTTCTTGGATAAAAAATAGAACATCTATGTAAAATACCTATAAAATACCTCTATCTATAGTACCCTGTGACCTTCCAACAACTTATTATAGAAGATTGGTAATGTATTTGTTAATAAATACATTAATAATTATTATTACAAGATATTTTGCAATATTTTGTTAATGTAACCTTACAATAAAACAAAATTCATTTATCTAGTCATATCTCCAGTCTACCTGGGAGGGCTAATATGTGCAATAATAATAGTGCAATAACATCAATATTGGAAACCTGAAGGCACAGGCCTCCCACTTCGACTTTTAACCACTTGATCCATTAGGGTCTTTCCTAAGTTTCTATCTCTGACTGCTAAGCCACTGGGGTCTTCTATCTATCTTATCTGAATGTTTCCTTAGGTAGCATCTCTTCCCCTCCTTCCCCAAGATCATTCCATTAAAACCACAGAGCTTATTACAGAATAAGCAGTGAATAAATACTTTGAATCACATTTTAGAAAAGCTCAGGTATCTCAGAAAAGCAACGAATATAAAAGATTATGGACTTTTTAATATCCATTCAAGCCAAAATAATCTGCTGGATCACTAACATAGCTTATTTAGGTTTGTTTTTTTTTTAAATTTTTTCATTCTTTTAAGTCCTTTTTCTTCTTTCAGGCTTCTTTCAGAAAAGTCACCAGGAAGCCATTGGGTTGAGGTTTCTGTTGTAGAAGTGTATAATAATGAAGTTTTTGATCTTCTGGCCAAAGACAACTCTGGAAGGCTGAATGGTATCAAAAGGGGTATAATGACAAATAAAGAAGGAAAGAATGACATTCCACTTCTTACCAATGAGTGAGTACTTCAGGGAGTGTCTTTGAGTAACAACTTGTTGTGCAACATGTGTCATTGGGCATTGTAAAAAATGTGAGCTAGGATAGAGCATCTATCCTAGTGTCTTCCATTCCATATCTGTTTGTGGCTTACTAGCATTGTAACAGTGTGTTATTTTTTTTAACCTCTTGATTGCATGGAAACATTTGTTCTATTTCCTCTCCGAAAGTTTATGTAATTTAAGAATATCCAAATGGGGAAGGATTATAGGGGCTCATGCAAATCCTGCTCCAGTATTTCTATGTATACAGATCCTCCTACATTTAGCACAAAGATACAAAAAGGAGTAATAAGCAAATATGACACATGTGTTTGGAAATCTTTATAGCATTCAGGAGCCACTTTTCCAACTTTAGGGCTCTTGCAAGAACCATGATGGCACAGTGGTTAGCATGCAGTACTGCAGGCTACTTCTGCTGACTGCTGACTGCCGGCTGCCAGCAGTTCGGCATTTCAATTCTCAATGGCTCGAGGTTGACTCAGCCTTCCATCCTTCCAAGGTTGGTAAAATGAGGACCCAGATCGTTGGGGGCAATATGCTAATTCTGTAAACCACTTAGAGAGGGCTGTAAAGCACTGTGAAGCAGTATATTCATCTAAATGCTATTGCTATCTGATTAGGGGCCATAATTCAGATACATTTGACTACAAGATTAAAAGCAGTAGAATACTATAGTGTGAAATGATAAAGTGCAAAATAGTAGTCAGAGAAAATTGCTGACAGGGAGAACTTTTCTGTTCTCAAAATGGTTGCTTCAGCTTCACTAAATCCCAATTTAGTAGAAAGTAAATCAGTGAAATTGCCATCTGTTATCCTTTCTTTTCCCCCAAGATATTCATAATTAATCTCAGTTTACTTTTGGATTTTCTTCTGGGCAGGTGGGCACAGTTTCAAACAAAGGTCTGAATCTCCTCACACCTAGTCTAAAGCTTAGCCACAATGTATGTAAAGCTGCCAGACAGCTGGCCGATGCAGTTATTATGGAAACTCTCTACTTAACTTTGCACATGTTGTAGGCAAATACCTATATGAATTTCAAATTATCTCTTTCCAGCTAAACTTTTTCAAGCTATGTGCCTTGAACTGATGGTGAGGCACATTGTACAATTTTGCTTATACAGGTTTTATGACGGTCACTTATCCCAAAGGTGCTTTTTCAAGAGGCAATTGGGCATTCTTGTTTTTCTTTGAAGGTGTTTTGCTTCTCATCCAAGAAGCTTCTTCAGCTGAGAAGTGAAACATCTTCAAAGAAAAACAAGAATGCCCAGTTGCCTCTTGAAAAAGCATCTTTGGGACAACCATGACCTGGATGACTGAGAATCCACATAGATTGATCACTTAGCAACTGTTTGAAGTTATGACGGGGTCCCCCACCCCAAAATACTTGTGACCGGTTTCAAACTTCCAACATCGGAGGGGGGGGGATAGTCATGAGCTATAGTCATGAGTTTTGAGTGCTCAGCAACCGACCCACATTTTACAGTACAGGAGAACTCCAGATGATTTTAAGAAGAATTTTGCTGTTTCTTGTGTTAAATTCCCAAGTAAACTCTTGTTTCTGACTTCAGTGGAGTTGAGATTTTTCACTGCTCCTTCAGCTTGCAAAGTTGCATTGCACAGTGCAAGCATTTCGTGTACTGTTTGGCAGAGGAAGGGAGAGAGGGAAATGGCACTCAGACACAACAGCCCTTTTATTTCCTTTATAAACTATAATATACTGCACCCACAAAGGAGATAATTTAAGGCAGTATTTTTGTCTGTGGGTTTTACTAACATAAGCAAACCACTGGAGCTTTGTTTATGTGTTTCTCTGTCATTGCCAAAAAAGCCTTGATTTAAAAATATGCTAAACACACTGGGGGTAGGGAGTCTGAGCAGACATAATTCTCTCCATCTGGTTTTATAATCTGTGTACCGTGATCACAGAACAGAAAAAAAAAACACCCTGTTGGGTTTTTTTTTTCACAATCATGGTTGGAACATTTCCTTAAGGCTGATATTTTAGGGGCAGTAAATTTTCTTTTTATATTTAATGGCTAGTGGGAGGAGAGCTGGATTCTATGTTATTAAAAACATTTTTTAACAAATTTTAAATAATAAGTGCATGATTAATTTGAAAGGGGGGGGCATAATATTTTGAGACTTCAAAGGTTGTTGTTTTTTTTTTAAATCAACATCTGAGCTCTTAAATTTTAGTAAGAATTAAATAAAACCAGATAACTGTTGAAATTTTGTCATCTTCTAAAGTAAGCTTTAAAAAGTGCAGCTTCCCTTTGTTCACAATACTGCCAGTTTTGGCCCATTTCTCCAGTTTTAGGGGAATGGATGGGAAGGGTTTAAAAGAACAAAGCGAATACCGTCAACCAGCGTTTCTCAACCTCAGCAACTTTAAGATGTGTTTACTTGAACTCTTAGAATTTCTCCACCATTCCAAAGGACTAGGCATAATGTTCCATCTCTTAAAATCCTCCACTATCTTTACCCCACCTTTGGTGGGCAAAAGTTGCAGTTTTGGAAAGTGGCCATCAATACATCAGGCCCAATGTGAACATCAAGTTGTTAAAAGTTCCGATTTCTGCTTCTAAACCAGGGGTCCCCAAACTCTGAGCTGCGTGCACCCCCCCCCACTTGCACTAGCATCGCTATGAGTGTTGCGTGGGTGCTCGTGCAGCCGTTTGCGTCACATGTACGTGGCCCTGTCCGCACAAGCATGTATGCGTAAAGGCATTTGTCCCTTCCTCCCACCTCCGGGCTGCCAACCCAGAAAGGTTGGGAAGCTCTGTTCTAAATAATTTCATTATTCTAACCTGGTTGTTTAGAGTTGTTTAGAGTTGTTAGAATGCAGCATTGCAGGCTAATTCTGCTGACTGCCGACTGTCAGCAGGTCAGCAGTTCAATTCTCACCAGCTCAAGGTTGACTCAGCCTTCCATCCTTCCGAGGATGGTAAAAAATGAGGACCCAGACTGTTGGGGACAATAGGCTGACTCTGTAAACTGCCTAGAGAGGGCTGTAAAGCATTATGAAGCAATATATAAGTCTAAGTGCTATTTCTAGTGCTATTAGCTCAAAGTGAATGTCTGTTATATTTGGTGGTTTGCAGTGACTAAATCCTGTTGCACAATGAATTAATTAAAAGTGTGAGGAGAATCTGCAGAGCTAAATAGGCTCCTTCCTTTTGTGTAACTGTGTCAACTGACAAACCCTGACAAACTGTAGGAAAGATGACAAAAGGAATGGAGCACAGAAGATTGAATTAAAGCAGTCCCTTGCATCCTCCTTCTCAACAATACAGCTGGCCCCAGCCTTGCCCAGGAAACTGATGGCTAGTATTTAAAAGCCCAGGATAATTTATAAATTGTGTTGGTGCTCTGAAGTTCAAATGAAAGACAACTGGTTGCAAAAACTAGAATTTGTGTCATGTGATATCATACTGTCAGGAGAAAGAGATCTCCCCACCCGCAGTTGTTCCAACTTGTAGCAGGTTTTATTTTAAGTATAACTTTGGGGGAAATCCATTCAGAAAAATATACCGTATTTTTTGGAGTATAAGACGCACCTTAGTTTTTGGGGAGGAAAATAAGAAAAAAGCTGATTGGCAGGTGGATCGGCCTCCCGGAATACCCCCAATCAGCTGTTCCAGAGGTGAATTTTAGCAACAGATTCCTTGGATGTAAGCTTTGTGCCTTGCTTTTTTTTTGCTTTTTTTTCTGCCTCTGAAAGCCTCTGAAACAGCTTCAGAAAAAAAGCCCCTCAAGCTCTATTTGGGGGCTTCTTTTCTGAAGCTTCATTTCTAATGCTTTTTTCAGCCTCTGAAACCTCCGTTTGAGAAGCTGGATGGAGCTACATTGAGAGTATAAGATGCACCCAGATTTTCACCCTCTTTTTTTGGGGAAAAAAAGGTGCGTCTTATACTCCAAAAAATACAGTAGTTTTTTTTTTCCAAAACATTTTTTCCAGCTGAAACACACATGGTACCTGTTAAATTCCACACACTTAAGGGAGAAAAATGTACCAATAAATGCACAAATTTATATAGAAAAATTTAACTAATGTAAAAAAAAAGTAAAACATTCATGGTTCTTGACTGCCTTGACTCTCTGGAGTCTAAAATATGCTATTGGGAGTTTGAATAATATTTCATCTGTAATGAATTTGTGTAGATAAAGCATGGAAAACCCTCAGTGCTCTCCCCCCAAAATCATCCAAAGCAGTAAAAAATAACTGTTAATTTTGCTTCAGTGGATTAACCAAGAGAGCAAAATTGGGTTTTTTTCTCCTCAGAAGAGATGTTTACAGGCAATATGTTTGCCTTCACTTCAGCCACTCTGTCAGTAGCATTTTGAACTGCACAAGATGCAATGATACCATCAGAAGTGGGTTTCAGCGGGTTCTGGCCAGTTCTGGAGAACCGGTAGTGGAAATTTTGAGTAGTTCAGAGAAAATTCTGACTGGCCCCGCTTCTATTGTCTGCCTCCCAAATCCCAGCTGATTGGGAGGAAATGGGGATTTTGCAGTATCCTTCCCCTGGAGTGAGGAGGGAATGGAGATTTTACAGTATCCTTCCCCTGCCACACCCACCAAGCCACACCCACAGAACCGGTAGTAAAAAAATTTGAAACCCAACACTGGATACCATCCATGACAAATAATCTTCCAACCTCTATTTGGTTATGGTTAAGGAAGAATCCTGACTTTCTGAAACAGTCTTTCCGCTATTAAACATCTATTCTATTCTGCTAAGAAGTATGTTTTCTTGTTTAGCCAAAATCTGCTTCCTTTGCAAATTCCACACAGTAGTCCTACTTTAATTTTGGGATAAGTTCCAAAAGATAAGTCTACTGTTTGTGATCTATAACAAAAACCAGAAAGCAGTTAATACATAGGAATGGAGAAGAGAGACAGGAACCTCAGTGGACGTGCATGCTGAATAGATGATCCCTAACCAAATCTCCTCAGTTTGAAATGATTCCTGACATTTCTGACAGCATAGAGAAGCATCTATGAATGAACTGATAGTTGCTTTAAAAAAACAGTTACAATTAAGCAATCTATTCACTGTACTAATAATTTTTGTGAACATTGGCTCATGTCGTCCTCTAATAATTGCTGAATTTTCTTGCAATTTAACTCTGTTTTTATTTTAAAAATGTTAGACGCTGGCAGGAATTTATGTTTTCTTTTCTTTATGCTAAATAATAGCAAATAAGATTCCACTTCCCCCAATCCATACTCTAGCACACGGGTGTCAAACTCAAGGCCCCGGGGTCAGATCCGGCCCACGGGGTACTTAGATCTGGCTGGTGGGTCTGCTCTGGAAACAGCTAAGTACCGGCCTGTGGTGCAGAGGTGGGTTTCAAAATTTTTTACTACCGGTTCTGTGGGTGTGGCCTGGTTGGTGTGGCATGGCTTGATGGGCATGGCAGGGGAAGAATACTGTAAAATCTCCATTCCCACCCCACTCCAGGGGAAGGTTACTGCAAAAAATCCCCATTTTCTCCCGATCACCTGGGAATTGGGAGGCAGAGAATAGATGGGGGCGGGGCCAGTCAGAATTTTTACTACCAGTTCTCCGAACTATTCAAAATTTCCGCTACTGGTTCTCCAGAACTGGTCAAAACCTGCTGAAACCCACCTCTGCTGTGGTGCCTCTGCTAGCTAAAATGGAGCTCGGGAGGGCCGCTCCGTTTTTACTGGCAGAGGGTTGCAGGAGACTTGGCCACACACACACCCTGCCACCCCCCAGGTCAAACACAATCCTGATACAGCCCTCAAAGAAATCAAGTTTGAAACCCATGATCTAGAATCAAATCTGAGCAGGATGCTTTAGACCAGTTTGGACTATGATAGGTTCTTTCCTCAACAATTGGCTTACCCTGGGTCAAGCTGAATTTTGTCTTCATAACCCTTGTTTCATTTTTTGAAAAAATACATTGATTTCCCCAAGACTGCAGTCTTCTAATTTTATTACGTATTCTGAAGGGACTGCTGAAGCTTTTCTGCAACACTGATTCAAGTAATAGTAAATGTTAGACAACAGTGTAATATAAACAACAATGTTTCATTGTGAATGCATTATTCTATATGCAAGCGCTATCATTTTGCTATTCCCTTGAGTATTTTGCTGTGAAATAACTCTAGATGCTTTGAGTTTTTTTAAAAAATATCATTTTATATATATGTGTGTATTTTCTAAGACCTGTTGAAGATGTTGTGGAATTCTTGGAGCTTGTTAACCAGGGTCTACAGCTGAGGGCCAAACACTCAACCCTTGTACATACCGATTCATCTCGTTCACATCTTGTGATAACTTTAACAATAACCATCAAGGCTGCCTCAGAGGATTATTTTGGTAAGAAGCTTGTGTACGTTATACTTCTAATACTGTATATATATAAAAAATAGAACCATAATAAAATTTCATGTGTTTGTGTGATCTCATGAAGTCCTTGCTCATTAACAGTAAGTGGGATTGGAAACTCTCAAAGATGCTTTTTCATGAGGCAACTGGACTTTCTGTTTTGTTTTGTTTTTAAAGACATTTAGCTTCTCATCCAAGAAGCATCTTGGATGATGATTCTGAAGAAGCATCTTTGGGACAACCATGACCTGCATGACTGAGAATCTCCATAGACAATTGGAAACTCTGTTGTTAAGCGGCACAACTGTTAAATGTGGTGTCATGTGACTACACCACTTAGTGACAGCAGTTCCAGAAATCTCGGTTCCTGTCATTAAGCAAGGACTATGCAGGTTGTTAAGGGAGGATATCATGTGATTACAAGTTTAATTTTCCTGTTGGCTTCGCCATTTGACTCAGGCAAATTGCAATCACAGTTTGGGACTGTGGGACGTTGAGATGTAATTGCAAACAGTCACCAAGTGCCTGAATTGTGATGATGTGACTGTGGGGACCTTGCAACAATTGCAACTATGAGGACTGGTCATACGTACCACTCATTGGGCAGCATAATGACTTTGAATGGTTGCTTAACAAATGGTCAATAAACAAAAACTATCTGTACTCTGCCCTTTTTCTGCATTTTGTGTTGTGACATCTCTACATAGGGGGTGGACCTTGCCCTATGATGGTATGATGCTACTAAAAGCATATGATTCTGTAGACACCTCTGAGATTTCCTAAACACTGAAACAGTGTGTATGTGTGTGTGTGTGTGTGGGGGGGATATATAATTCCTAAAGAGTACTTTCCATACCCCAGCAACAATGCAACAGAAGGGCTTTAAATGGAGTTATCATCAAGATTACTTCTCCTACTAAAATCTGGACAGGTCCATCATGAAACAGAAGATTCCTTAAATAGTCAGATGACTCTAAGCCATTTAGGGCTTTTTTTTTTATTTTGCATTTATATCCCGCCCTTCTCCGAAGACTCAGGGCGGCTTACACTATGTTAGCAATAGTCTTCATCCTATTTGTATATTTATATACAAAGTCAACTTATTGCCCCCAACAATCTGGGTCCTCATTTTACCTACCTTATAAAGGATGGAAGGCTGAGTCAACCTTGGGCCTGGTGGGACTTGAACCTGCAATAATTGCAAGCAGCTGCTGTTAATAACAGACTGTCCTAGCAGTCTGAGCCACTCAAGGACCCTTTAAAGTTCAATTGTGCCCAGTAAACAATTGGCAAGCATCCATACCTTTTGGGCAGGCATCATATTATCCCTTTTGTTATTAGACTAGCTGTAACATTTTTAGCCTTAGGTCTGCAGGTCTTTTGAAATAATCCAAATCTATTGTATGTTTAACTTTGCAGGTTCAAAATAAACGTTTTTTCTTATTACTATTATTATCCAGCTCCTCCTTGGACAGGTGACCATTCTCGTCAAAAACTAGATAAAGAACATTTCTCCACTTCTGCTGGCTCGTCTAGAGCTTGTTCACCAGCACAGCTCTCCAGGGAATCTGTGGAGAGACGGAAGCAAATGAGAACAAAACTTCAGCTGGTGGATTTAGCTGGTAGCGAAAGTGTTGGTAAGTTAGTCTTTGGAGCAAAACCATCCTATGCTTGTGAAGAGATAAGCCAAGTTTGCATTTAACTTCCGAAGGTACATGCAACATGTAGAAGCTCCAAGGATCATATCAGAAATCTATCAAATTATATTTTTGATGTCAAGCTGGTGAACGGGAACAGGTAATGCTTGAGCAGCCCCTGAACCACATTTGTTTTTGTATCAGTGGACGGGAAAAGATCAGGGGTGGGCAAAAAGACTCTCCCCCTTCCATTTGTTCTGAGGTTAGACTTACATTAAATTGCTTTGTTAAATCTCTTGGAATTTTGACATTTTTCTTCTGTTTCTTATTTTGGTAAGAAACCCACTGAAAATGTCACCCCCTTTATTTAATAGTTTGAAGCCAATTTTAGCACCATGCTCACAAGGAAGCCAGGAGGCAGATAAAGGGCTGTTGCCGGCTACTACTGTAGAATATTCTCACTGTGGTTGCTTAATATTTATGGAACAGTGGTGGGTTTCAAAAATTTTTATTGCTGGTTCTGTAGGTGTAGCTTGGTGGGTGTGGCATGGCTTAGTGGGCATGGCATGGGAGGATACTGTAAATCTCCATACCCACCCCACTCCAGGGGAAGGTTACCGCAAAATCCACATTCCCTCCCCATTCCTGGGGGAAGGATATTGCAAAATCTCCATTCCAATCCCACTCCAGGGAAAGGTTACTACAAAATCCTCACTTCCTCCCGATCAGTTGGGAGTCGGGAGGCAGAGAATAGATGGGGATGGGACCAGTCAGAATTTTTTCTACCAGTTCTCCGAACTACTCAAAATTTCTGCTACCGGTTCTCCAGAACTGGTCAGAACTTGCTGAAACCCACCTTTGTTATGGAATACTTATTCTCCTGAAAAAAGTCAGAGTTCCAAAGTACCCTTCAATTTCTTTTTTTCTTTTTTGACAAAGCTTCAAAGTGAATGTACTGATTTTTGTCATTGTTGTTGTCTTATTAAAAATTAAGTTACACTGGTGGTATGCAAATGTGAGAGCCTTGCTACCAATTTGCCTGACCTATCTTTGCTATCCTCTATGAGCATCCATTATTGTTTTACCCTGAAAAAATAAAGCAAGGGAGTTGGCCGAGAACATTACATTTCGCGACCTTTGAATATTTAGTATTCAAGCAGCTACAGTGTGCTGGTGGTATGATGGTTGGTATAAGTTGGTGTAAAAAGCCTCCATTGCTATGTGAAGCTGTTGTGGCCTGTCGGCCGCTAGCAGCCGAATCAGGTGAAGAAAAGGCATGGGAGTCAAGATCAGAATCAAGGCAACCTGAGAGCTCTGAGGGGGAAGATGGAATGGAGCTGTCAGAGAGAGAGAGAGAGAGAGACAAAGGTGGAGCCTGGGCCATCTATCAGCCATCAGATGGACAATCAACATGCCCCAGGTCTGGATGAATGGCTGATGTGGAAGAGGAGGAACAGCTGGGTCAAGTGTCTGATGTCAGATGTGCAGAAGACAGAGGAGAGGCGAGCAGTGGAAATCTGTGGGCCGATCCTTGGGACAGAAGAGCAACTGCTGTAGCAAAGCCCCACCCTAGCTCTGGGGGTAAAGGCAGTGGGCGGAGATGAATAGATGTGGCAGACAACTATTCATCTCCCTGCCGGACAGACTTGTTAGCCAGCTGTGAGAGGAAAACTTTTTGCTGGGGCTGCTGGCACTCCTAATAAAGGAATCATTGCTTCAACTACAGAGGTTTGTTGTGTTTGGGGAGTTGGGTCAGAGCAGAAGCTTTCTTAATGCCAGTCCCTAGAATCTCATACTATCTTCCTATTTTCTCTTCCTACCCTCCACTCACAAATAGTCAGCATTTTGAGTTTGTTGAATGGTCAATCTCTAATCCCATTTTTGAATGGTTTTCTTGACTCAAAAATGTTGGCAAATCATAGCTTTCTTCTACCCCTGCTAATACTTTCTCTTGACAGATAGTTAGTTGGCTCTATAAGGACAGTCACCTATGAAATCAGTTCATTTTTCATATATACGCTAGGCCCAATCTCTTCATTTGGAAATGCAACGGAGTCCCTTGGATGAACAAATCACCCCAATAAATTAGCTTTCTAATTCCTCAGCCATAATGCCCAGCCAAGGAAGTTATATTTGTGTTACTGCTAACAGTCCTGCAGTACTGATATATTTACTGTGTTAAAACCCATTTAGAGTGCTTGCATGTTAAGATTATGCTGTTTAAGCAGAAATATTTGATATAGGATCTCCTGCCATGGACAGGGGATTGGACGAGAATAACTCCAGGGTCACTTCCCACCTTATTATTCTATGTGCTAAGTAAATATGCCACATATTTGTTAAAACACACAATTTGTGAAGACCTAGCTCTCTGGAAAAGATTCAAAGGCTGGTCAAGATAGAGGGAAAGAGAAAGAGGGCAACCAGCAGAGTGTCAATGAATTTTGGGAGACCTGAAGGACCACATTAGGGACAAGTTGTCATGGAGAAATCTCTGTGATCACCAGGAGCTGAAAATGACATGATAGCACATAATCAATTAGCAGAAATAAAATGTTCGAGTCTCCTTGTGGAAAAGAATAGTAAGAGGATATTAATGGTTTTTATAAACATTTTTTTTTTGTTTTCTTTGGCTTCTAGCTTTCCGAAATATTTTCTTCCTTTTTTAAAAGCGTAGGGTTTTTTTTTTCTCTCCCCACAAATTCTGATCATTTCCTAAAGTACAAGCTTCCTTACCAATAAAAGCCACTTAGTTAAATGTAACCTTCCAGAAATAATGTTTTGAAAACTGAACCTAGGTTATAAAAGCACACTTTTTGTGGCTGCCAAGTACTCTTTTTTTTTTTTACTGGTGGCTGTTTTAAGAGTAAATAGTGAACTTTAAAAAGAACTTTAAAGTTTGCTTTTTACACCAAAATGCAGTTGAACCACATCATACATTTCCATTGTACACTGATGAGGACCATTTGATGGTCTTTTCCTATGAAAAATCCAGATCTTGATGGGAAATATCATATGGCATCATTAACTGCAGGGATTAATACCAATTTAACAAATTAACATTTACATAATAAATGGATTAACATAGTAACCCTAAACATATTTATTCAGAATTAAATCCAGCTGTATTCAGCGGATTTCTGTCCCAACTCCATATTAGGTTTGCAACTGTGCTCTTAATTAGGATTATAGAAGGAGTTTGCTGAAGTGATAAAGAAAAGGAAAAGAAACATTTTACTTCTCTAACACTATGAACAATCTTATGAATGATTTTCTCTATTACACAATGTGTCATATTGTGGATACGCTTTTACCATAAGTTGAATTTTAAAGCTGAAGAATTTATTTGAATTGATCATTGAACTATAAGAATGTCACATCAGAGTAATATTTGTGGTCAGTGATTCCCTCATGTGGTAAATGCTGGTTTGGTTCAGTTGGGACATAGTTTGTTTGGAAGCGGCCAAGAGTTTAACATAACATGGCCAGCTATGTAAATATCTAAAATAAATAAATACTGTCTTAAAAATAATGTGAATTGAACTTTTATGCAAAAAAAGTTGAAAAATTTAAATCTGCGCTGATTTAGGTATGTATAATCCCTCACAATTTAATAGTATTACCTTACCAGCAAAGTGCCTTCTAATCATTGTTTATATTATTTTGTCTTTACATTGATATCTATATATCTCAAGCATGCTTTTAACTGGACTGTATTAAAATTTGTCTCCCACGTTTTCATTGAAAACAACTCAATTCCAGAGTGAGGGGAACATTATTACATTTATAAGCTTTGCATGGATCCCTTAAATTAACTCTCTCTATATTTTATTATTTAGATTAATATTTTACGGTACTAATCTGGTTCATTTTAAATATGGTGACATTACATTTCTCACACTAAAATTAGCACATACTAAGCAACATGGTCATTGATGTCTAGGAATTCTGGGAGTTTAAGTCCCACACGCAGGGCATCTGCCTCAGAAACGTTGAAGCAACTCATTTCACAGATTTTAACACAGCCCTTAAAGTGCTTTTCTGTTCTGATGGTATGGATTATATATCTATTTCTTCAACCTTGTCTAAAGCCAAAGTATAAATCAATAAGTTTATTTATAGTTTGTAGTGTTTCCTACTACACACTTTCTTCGGTGTTCTTGTTCATTACCTGTTTATATGCCGTCATCCATTGTGGACTCTTTACCATCACATAGATAAACGTTCTCCATGATGATCTGTCCCTAACCTGGTCCTTCAGTTCTTTCAATGTGTACTCACCTCTACCATAATTAAATCTACCTCCCTTGATCATCATCATCTTCTCTTTCCTTCCAGTTTTCCCAGCTGTGAAGATCTAGGTCAGTAATGGCTAACCTTTTCCAGACTGAATGCCCAAAGCGTGCGTGTGCACGCCCGAACTCCCACACAAGCCTGCTGCGCATGCACACTCGTCCCCCATGCACCCCACCTCTGTGCATGTGCAATTCCCCTGAGCATGCACACCGCCTCCCTGTTCATGTGCGCACAGCCCCCTACATGCACCCCCCACACATGTGCATGCAGCCCTCCACATGCCCCTCACCCCCACGCATGCACACATGCCCCTTGCATGTGCCCCACCCCCCTGCGCATGCACGGCAGAGACCCAAAGACCAGCTGGCCTTGGGAGGTGCACACATATGCAGAGCTGAACTGGGGTGATGGCTCGCATGCCCACAGAGAGGGCACTGCGTGCCACCTCTGGCATGTGCACCATAGGTTCGCCATCACGGATCTAGATCTTCTGATAATATGTCCAAAGTAGGATAGTTTGAACTTTGTTATTTGTGCCTCGAGTGAGAACTCTGACTTGTTTTATTCAATGATAAGTATGTTTGTTTTCTTGGCTCTCCACAGCATTCTCAAGAGTCTTCTCCAAACTTTTGTCCAACAAAACTCAAATGTGGATTATGCAGGAACTAAAAGTATGCAATTTATTTATTTATTTATTTATTTATTATTTAAATTTGTATACCGCCCTTCTCCCAAAGGACTCAGGGCGGTTCACAGCCAAGTAAAAAATACACAATACATTATAAATACAATTAAAATACTAGTAAAAAACTTATTTAAATTGGCCACAATTAAAATTTGGAGATAAAACCCGTTAAAAACCCATAACTTAAAAAACTAACCCAGTCCAGCGCAGATAAATAAGTAAGTTTTGAGCTCGCGGCGAAAGGTTCGGAGGTCGGAAGTTGGCGAAGTCCTGGGGAGTTCGTTCCAGAGGCGGGAGCCCCACAGAAGGCCCTTCCCTGGGTGTCGCCAGGCGACACTGTCGCGCCGGCGGCACCCTGAGAGTCCCTCTCTGTGAGGCGCCTGGTCGGTGAGAGGTATTCGGTAGCAGCAGGCGGTCCCGTAAGTAACCCGGCCCTATGCCATGGGCGCTTTAAAGGCGTTCACCAACACCTTGAAGCGCACCGGAAGGCCACAGGTAGCCAGTGCAGCCTCGCAGGATAGGTGTCACTCGGGAGCCACGAGGGCTCCCTCTATCACCAGCAGCTGCATTCTGGACCAACTGCAGCCTCGGATGCCCTTCAAGGAGCCCCATGTAGAGAGCATTGCAGTAGTCAGGCGAGGCGTCACAAGGCGTGGTGACTGTGCACAAGGCATCCCGGTCTAGAAAGGCGCAACTGGCGCACCAAGCGAACCTGGTGGAAAGCTCTCCTGGAGCGGCCGTCAAATGATCTTCAAAAGACAGCCGTGCATCCAGGAGAACGCCCAAATTGCGCACCCTCTCCATCGGGGCCAATGACTCGCTCCCGACAGTCAGCGCGGACTCAGCTGACTGTACCGGGATGCCGGCATCCACAGCCACTCCGTCTTGGAGGATTGAGCTTGAGCCTGTTTCTCCCCATCCAGACCCGTCGGCTTCCAAACACGGGACAGCACTTGATAGCTTCATTGGGGTGGCCGGTGTGGAAAAGTACAGCTGGGTGTCATCAGCGTACAGCTGGTACCTCACACGAAGCCACTGATGATCTCACCCAGCGGCTTCATATAGATGTTGAACAGAAGGCGAGAGAATCGGCCCTGCGGCACCCACAAGTGAGGCGCGCGGGTGACCTCTGCCCGTCAACACCGTCTGCGACGGTCGGAGAGATGGGAGGAGAACCACCGATAAGCGGTGCCTCCACTCCCAATCCCTCCAACCGGCGCAGCAGGATACCATGGTCGATGGTATCAAAAGCCGCTGAGAGGTCTAATAGGACCAGGGCAGAGGAATAACCCCTATCCCTGGCCCTCCAGAGATCATCCACCAACGCGACCAAAGCCGTCTCAGTGCTGTAACGGGTCGGAAGCCGGACTGGAGCAGGTCCAGATAGACAGTTTCCTCCAGGTGCAGGGGAAACTGATATGCCACCATACTCTCTACAACCTTCGCGCGGCGGGTTGGAGACCGGACGATAATTACCTAAAACAGCGGGTCAGGAAGGCTTCTTGAGGAGGGCCTCACCACCGCCTCTTTCAAGGCGGCGGAAGACTCCCTCCAACAAGGAAGCACTCGTAATCCCTGGAGCCAGCCTCGTGTCACCTCCTGGTGGCCAGCACCAGCCAGGAGGGGCAGGTCCAATAAACACGTGGTGGCATTCAATCTACCCAGCAACCTGTCCATGTCCTCGGAGTCACAGGGTCAAACTCATCCCAAACAACATCACCAAGACCGCCCTCAGATACCCCGTCTGAATCGCCACAATTTTGGTCCAGACCGTCCCTAAGCTGAACGATTTTATCGTATAGATAACCGTTAAACTCCTCAGCACGTCCCATAGCGGGTCATCCCGCTCCCCTGGTGAAGGAGGCGGGTCACCAAACAGGGCAGCTGGGCGGTTATCTGCCGGCGCAATGAGGAGGAGGCGGGTCACCAAACAGGGCAGCTGGGCGGTTATCTGCCGGCGCAATGAGGAGGAGGCGTGGGCGCCTCGCTTCCCTCAATGCCACTAGGTAGGTCCTAGTATAGGATCTAACTAGTGTCCGATCAGCCTCTGAGCGGCTGGACCTCCAGGAACTCTCTAGGCGTCTTCTCCGGCGTTTCATCCCCCTCAGCTCCTCGGAGAACCAAGGAGCCGGTTGGGATCTGCGCCGGGTCAGAGGCCGCAAAGGCACGACACGGTCTAAAGCCCCAGCCGCAGCCCGTTCCCAGGCTGCAGCTAGTTCCTCTGCCGTGCCGTGAGCCAGACCCTCAGGAAGTGGCCCAAGCTCCGTCCGAAACCTCTCTGGGTCCATCAGGCGCCTGGGACGGTACCACCGTAATGGTTCCGTCTCCCTGCGGTGTTGGGTAGCGGTCAGAAAGTCCAGGCGAAGGAGAGAGTGATCTGACCATGACAAAGGTTCAATGACTATTTCCTTTAAGTCCAGATCTCTCAACCACTGACCAGAGACAAAAATGTGCCTCCCCCGATGTGAGTGGGGCCATCCACTACTTGAGTCAGGTCCAAGGCCGTCATGGAGGCCAAGAACTCCCGAGCTACCGTCGATGACGAGCCGGCAGATGGCAAGTTAAAGTCCCCCATGACTAAAAGTCTGGGGGTCTCCACTGCCACCCCGGCAAGCACCTCCAGGAGCTCGGGCAGGGCAGCTGTCACGCAGCAAGGAGCCAGGTACGCGACCAGCAAGCCCATCTGACATCTATGACCCCACCTCACAAGAGGATTCACACCCGGCAATCTGAGGTACAGTGGTCTCCCTCGGCTCTAGACTCTCTTTAATAGCAACCGCCACCCTCCACCCCTACCCTGGGCCTCGGCTGATGGAATGCACGGAAACCCGGTGGGCACATCTCGACCAGGGCACACCCCTTCAGTGCCCAACCAGGTCTCCGTAACGCCTATAATATCCGGCACCCCTGAATCAGATCATGTATTAGGGGCCTTATTGGCCACGGACCGTGCGTTGCATAACATCAGGCGAAGGCCAGGCTCTGAGGGTCTTGACCATCCGAGGCAGGAGAAGTCAGGGGATCGGGCACGCGATCGCCTGCAGACATCGAGCAGCGTGACCCCCTATGTCGATCGATCCCCCTTCCGCCATATCTGCCCCTCCCACTTACCGTGCAAATAGACTCACCCTCACACAAAGGAACACACTCCCCCATAACCTCCGAACCCATTTGATAGTCGCCACGAGCATGCGCTGGAACTGGTTTCCCTCCCGACGGGCTACCCCCCTCACCCACCCTAACCCTCCACCCCACCCGACACTACCCTCCCCCTCCAACCCAGACCCGTCAGTTCCCACCTCCCTTAAAATTCCCATTAAAATTCCCTTAAAACCCTATTAAAATAATTAATTAAAATCCCTGAGTCTCCTATTTTGGCATGCCATCTCTCGGGGTTCCAAAACCCGTCCTCAAGATGGGCCCTCGATAATGTGGAGAGCCAGACCCGCGAGAGAGGGGAGTCTCGCAGGGCAAGAAGGTCAGCCGCTGTAAATGTCCGCATGATAAAAGTCCGGCAAACAGACCCATCCTGGACCTGTCAAGATGGAAATTGACGCGCCAGTAGTTCCGAGTAGAAGACAGCCGGGATATAGGTCTTGGGCGGTAGATGAACAAACCGCCATGATTCAGTCAGAGCTCCAACCCCTCATCTCCAGTCCCGAGGGTGGTCTATGGGCGGGGGAGAGGATATAGTCCTACAATAGACAAGCTAGGATTGTCCAGGACCATCCTCAATTCCCCAGCTGGGGACCAAAGGTCTTCAGAAGATCCTTGCAGCCAGCCCATGGGCATCCTCAAGATGGTAAAGGTGCCTACATGGCCCGTGATCGTCCTTCAAGTTGACAAAGAGGACGAAACACGCGCCTAATGGGCCAAGCTGCTCCACCGACGAGGCATCTCTCCAAAAGTCCGGGGGCAAAGGACTCAAAAAAGCCCCCATAGACGGTCCATAGACGTCCTCTAGATGGTAGCGAGGGCGTCCCCTGGACCCGTGGACAACCTTCAAGATGACAAAGAAGGCGACCATCGGGCCTCTTCGTGGCCGCTAAGCCAGGCCTCCAGCTGGAATAGGCCACTCACCCGCCGGGTTTGCTGGGTCATGCCACAGTTCGCCGGACCCAGTCAACCACCAACAGGCTAGGCCCTGGCCAAGCCGGTCCAGCCAGGCCGCCGCCACCGCCGCCACCGACACTACCGCTGCCGGGGGGAAAGAGCCTCCAGGCCAGGCCGCCGCCGCCACCGAAGAACTCGGCCGCCGCCGCCACTGTTGGAAAAGGCCAGGCTGCTCACACCACCGGCACCGCAGACGAGGGGGGACAAAGGGGAGAGAGGCTCTAGGCCCCTCCCGAAGCAGGGCCAAGCCAGGCCGCCGACCACCGCCGCCGGAGAACCGCCGGAAAAAACCGGCTGCCACCGCCGCCGCCGCCGCCGCCGCCGCTGGAAAAGCCGGGCCGCTGCCGCCCAGCCAGGCCGCTGCCGCCCGGCCTGGAGAAGACCGGACCGCTGCCGCTGCTGGAAAAGGCCCGGCCGCTGGAAAAGGCCGGGCCGCCGCCGCCGCCATCGCCATCGCCGCCGCCATCGTCGGCCGCACCGCCGGAGGGAGAGCGCTCCGGGACTCCTCCTAAGGGAACCCGGAGACGCCCCGCCTCAGTTTGCCCATCCTCCGACTCACCGCACTCTCATCTACCCGGGCGGGGGGTCCAAGCTGTCAAAAAGACCCCCCCCCACCTGGTCTGGCCCGAAATAGGCCCGTCGCCGCATCAGCTGTTCAGCGGTGCGGCCGCCATCTTGGACATGCGCAATATTGGTAATTAAGCAAAATGTTTACTTTTGTTTTCAGATGTGTTTCTTTTTCTTTCTTTCTTTTTTGTGATTATTGTACCAGGTATGTCTGGTGTAACTGGGTCACTGCTGAGAGAAACCTCCTTCATTAATCGCAGTTTGTCTGCTCTAGCAGATGTACTTGGAGCCCTATCAGAGCAGAACTCTCACATTCCATATCGAAATAGCAAACTTACTCATTTACTACAGGATGCCATAGGTGAGTATAGCTTGGTACCCTATAATATTTACACTTATTTACCTACCTCTTATTAATACACTGAAGTTGTATTTTTATACCAATTTTCAAATGTATAGTTGATATAGAAGTGTGGTTTCAAGAAGCAAAGGTGACTTTAATGGTAGGATGCTAAATCCTTATTTTAAGCAAGGAGAGATACTAGGTTTTCTAGTTGCTCACTTTTTATTTTTCTAGCAAGATTCCTACTATTTGACTATGTCACATGCATATTGTAAAGTCAGATGGTTACCAGAATGAAAGAATCAGGGGTGGGTTTCAAAAATTTTAGCAAGGGATTCTCTGCCCGGTTGCTGGGTGGGCATAGCCATGGAGGGAGTGGTCTAGTCAGCTTCCTAGACCACTTTTTGCCCTCCCCAGGCTTTGGAGGCTTTTCTTGAGCCTCCGGGAGGGCGAAAACAGCCTCCCCAGGCTCTGGAGGCCCTCTTGAGATTCCAGTAGGCCCATTTTTCGCCCTCCCCGAGCCTCCGTGCACACCCTGCACTTACCTACATCCAAAAACGGGCTGCGTGGGGACTCCTGGGAGGGGTGGGGCAGGGTGAGTGGGGCCAGCCAAGAGTGGGATTTGGGGGTTCTCTGAACTGCACAGAATCTTAGCTAGAGGTTCCCCTGAACTCCTGCAAACCCCTAGCAGCCCACTCCTGGAAAGAATAGATGAGAGCCAGTTTGATCCAGTGGTTAAGGAACCAGGCTAGAAAGGAGGAGACCATGAGTTCTAGTCCTGCCTTAGCCTAAAAGCTAGCTTGGGCCAGTCACTCTCTCTCAGCCCAACTCACCTCACTGGGCTCTTACTGCAGGAAAAACAGGAGGAGGAAGATGTTTTGGATACGTTCGTCACCTTGAGTTCTTTGTAAAAAAAATGCAGAAGGTGGAATACAAGTAAATAAATACTCTTTTCCTATTCTCCCCTACAACTGGTATATAGAGGGATACTGCCATCAATCAGGAAGAATATCGAATTCTTTAGACCAGTGGTCTTTGACAGACCCGTCCATAAATTTATCCAGTCTGCCAAGCTAGTGGTCATCGCAATGTATTGTGGTAATCATCCATGGTGTAAAGAAATACTGTTTACACCGAATCTTACAAGTAATTTCTTTGGATCATTCCCGGTTGTAGAATTTTCAGCAAAAGGGAAAAAAATGTCTCCCCGGCCATTTGTTGTCTATGTGGTCTGTGATTTTATATATCTCAGTCATCCCCACTCCCCGTTTCTTTTTTCTAGATAAAGTGTTCCAAAGGTTGTAGTTGTTTTCCATACTGAGAGCATTTCAATGCCTTAATTATTTTGGTTGCCCTCTTTGAATATTGTCTAACTAACATTAACATTTGGTTGGTGTTTTAGCCACTTAAAGAGTTCCTTCTGGAGCTCTTCACAAACATTTTATGGTTTTCTTCACCATTTGCTATTATTTACACACTTGAGATGCTTGGTGCTTACTTACCCTGGGGGTCAAGATCATTTATGAATAAGTTAAAAACCACTTGTTTCAACATAGGCACTTCAGGGACTCCACTTCTTACTCCCTCCATTGAAAAAATGTTTCCTTTATTCCTAGACTTTGCTTTGTTTTCTAACCAATTCATCATCCATAGAGACACAAATTATCCTATCTCATGGCAACTAAATTTGTTCAAGAGCAAATTCAGTTGTAAAGTTTCCTTTACAACACTAAATTCTAAGAACTTAATCTTTGCATTCCTTAGTCGGACAGGAATTATTCAAACCATGCTTACTAGAGGTTTTTATCATATAGTATTTATCCCCCAAGCTTTCTAGAGCCAAGGTTTGGCATTGGGGCAATTGAATCAGTTAACATGTACCGGTATATCTTCCTAATTCTTTTTAGGTGGTGATGCAAAGTTGCTGGTGGTATTGTGTGTCTCTCCAAGCCAGAAGTATATAACAGAGTCACTTCAAACCCTGGGATTTGGGTCTCGTGCTCGGCAAGTTCAGAGAGGGCATGCCAAGAAAAGAAATGAACTGGTGGTGAACAAATCCAAATAAGACATAAGCCTTCGGTGGATTAAAACTTTATTAATGAGTTCCTCAGACTGAAAAATAATCTTGTTATGAAAAAAAAATATAAATTGCCTTTTAAAATAAGTACGCTTTAATGCTGTATTGACAAGATATAAACATGCTAAGCAATATTTGATTCAAAAATAATTGGTGATATTAACAACAAAAACCTCATAGAATAATGTTTTTTAGAAAGAGCAGCAAGACACTAATGTTTATGGGACAAAGTCTTTTGACAAAGAACTTCTATAATCTAAGTGGGCAGTTTTTGTGTCTACAACCTATGGACTTTAACTTCCAGAATCCCTAAACCAGCCAGAATTCTGGAAGTTGAAGTCCACAAGTCATAAAAATACCATAGTTGCCAACCAGTGACCTACATGGTAGCTATGCAGTTAGTTCCATGGGAGTTGGCTCAGTTCTCTGATGAACACATGGAGAAATGGTCACTATCCCAACCTTTCTCCAATATCCACCCATAATTTTCTAATTTGTCATCTTTCAGAAGATTTTCCCAAAGTCTTACAATGTAACTATAATTGAGTAACTGGAATATTGACAATGCTATGGTTTGTTGGAAAAAATATACTGCCTCTGAGAAAGTTTATTTTCCCCCCCTTATATATGTAAAGCAGGCATTCTCAAAGTTTATGATGCCCTGATTCCCAAATAAATAAATTTGTGTGACTTTCTCCTCCTCTTTCTTTCCATGAATCACAATGTCATTGGTTATCCAACCAGGGATGAGCCTGGTCTGGCAGTCATCCAACAAGAGAGGTTTGTACCCCAAATCTGAATTGCCAAAGCAGCAAAGGCTCTTGCAGCAACCCCAACTCAATCCTAAATCCACTGGAAGAAATTTGGCTAGGATTAAGGCATTCTTGGGTGGGGTCGCCTGTTCCCACTTCAATGATACAACAATAAAAATGATGTTACCTAGCTTGATAATGAAACATCTGCAAGAAAACCACCATGCTCAGAGAGTACCAAGGACCCCACAGATAATGTTTTGAAGAACAGTCCTGCTCCTGTATCTGAGGCAGGGTCTAGTCCAGCATCAATTTTTGCATTCCACCCATGCTAGTAGAGAAGGTACAGCCTTTCTATTAAATAATCTCATCTTGCTGGACCCCAAGGTACTGCCTTCTTAGGACTAGTCCTCTAGAACAACATGCCATGGGAGATTCAGATGATCCTGTTAGATCTGGCTTTTCTCCCGGGATTTGGGTCAAGTGGGCAGTGAGCTCTGTTATTGATGTGGGTCAGAGGTGGATTTCAAAATTTTTTAATACCGGTTCTGTGGGTGTGGCTTGGCATGGCATGGCTTGGTGGGCGTGGCAGGGGAAGGATACTGTAAAATCTCCATTCCCTCCCCAATCCAGGGGAAGATTACTGCAAAATCCCCATTTCCTTCTGATCAGCTGGGACCTGGGAGGCAGAGAATAGATGGGAGCAGGGCCAGTCAGAATTTTTACTACTGGTTCTCCAAACCATTCAAAATTTCTGCTACCAGTTCTCCAGAACTGGTCAGAACCTGCTGAAACCCACCTCTGATGTGGGCTTCCCCCCCAGTGAGTGGTGTTATTGTATATCCTGTAGTACCAAGAGTTAAAAAGGCTCCTTCCAGTTAGGCAGAGTAGGTCTATCCTCAGTTTTACAATCCTACAGAAGTCATCACCCAAGATTTGAGAACTTATGGAGAGCAGAACTGCAGAAATGGACTTTATTTTAGTATTTAGAAGAATTACTTAATTGTCCAGCTCTTGGAATTGCAATTCTGGACAGTATAACTCAAGGAAAAACAAAACAGAATAAAATAATCACAATTAAAAAAACCCATTCAAATATAAAAGAAACAAATTCCATAGCTAACCTATCAGACAATATACAGCTGGGGTCCATCAGATTTACACTCCACCTGTCAAAAGATGAGCTTATCTATCTTCCTGGCCCAATGCCTGGAGGGAAAACCATTTTTAAGCTTCCAGAATGCTAGATATTTACATACTGCCCGTCCAGTAACTGTCCTCCCCAACACCCCACACATGGCTCAGAAAATCAAGACTTAGACATAACAATATGAAGGAAGAAAACTGATAATTAAAAACTAGTGATAGTTTAGAACATTTAAGTTGCAACATTCAAACAATGTTTTAGGAACAAGATTTTTGCTTGATGACAAAAAAACTGTGCATTAAGTACTGGACAAGTAGGCCTAAGAACACAGCATGCCTTTGAGAACAAAATAATTAGAAAGAAACACGTATAGCTAAATAAGTAATTTTATTTATTTGACTGATACCTTCTTTTCAAAACATGAGTAAAGTAAGAAAATTTGTCAGATAATCAGAAGCCATGGGTTTTTTCCCCTTTTGGCTCAAAGAAACAATATTTTCCACGAGGAAAACGAGGATAACTCAAGTTTAGAATGTGAAGGAAGAACTCATCAGAGTTTAACATTATTTTTCTTTCCTTCCTAAAACCACCTTATTCTAATTTTGTTTCAATCAATTTATATAATATAGTTTAAGCATTTTATAATACCTTGGGTTTAAGGAAATTAAATGCAAGTTGCCTCTCAGGACAAATTAGGACAAGTTAAATAGATAGTCATTTGCCATGGAATATAATGCTGTTCAATATATGTGACATTGGTTTATAAGTTGCATTGGTCAATATGATAGTCAAGAAACATGGGAACAATTACCAAATTACTCTATAGGGTTTTTTTTAATCAAAACAAATATTTATTCATCTGTAATAGGACTGGTAATAACTCATAAACTAGCAAGAAATTTCTTTCTATGCTTTGCAATGGGGAAATTTGGAAAAATAATGATGGGACATTCAAATCATTTCATGCTGTTGTTAATATCTACAGTAAGTAATATCTCGGCAATACAGGATTTCACTGCAGAGTGCCCGTGATTGGTAAAGAACTTGGCTTCTTAATATGTTCCATTTCTACAACTCCTTTTAAGCAAATTAAATTTCAGGCCTTCATTTCAGAAGCTTTGCCATTTTGCAAAAAAAAAACTGAAAACAAAGCATGTTGCAATTGATACAAAAAAAATAATACACACTTTCTTAAAGAATTTCTACCATCTTTCAAAATTGGGGCAGGTGGGCAGAGTGATGGCAGGAAAGAGGATCCAACAATCTCTTAAAGATCAAGAATGATCCAGTGGCATATGATTAAGCTTTAAAAAACATCTCCTTTGTTTGAAGTACTACTCTAATATCCTACACTGGCCCATGATTCACTCTAACTGTCTCTTCTGAACACAACTGTCTCCAGACTTGAAAATGGAGGTCACTGGCAGGTCGCAGTGAGGAGACTTCAGTGGCAGCTTGCCTATTAATAAGACCAGAACTCCTAATACCACAAGCTTTTTAACTTTCCTGAGCATAAATATTTATTCAGAAATGTTATAGCATGTTCCAATTGGAATTTCACCCTTGAACATGTACCAGCTGCTGCATTATGCAGGGAGCAGTATGTGGTTTGGCTTTTGACCTTCTGGAATGTTTGAATTGCAGTGACTCAACTTGCAAGCCACAGTCATTTAGGAATGACTGCATATATCCTTTTTTTAAATTTTTCCTAAGACCCTGAAACACCCCCCACCATCCTACCCTGAAATACTGGCAAACACAAATGTCCATTCATTTGTCATAGAAAGGTGTGGAGGGGTATGGAGTTGTATGTGAAGATAATGGCTCTTCATGTAGAATAGACTTGTGATTGAGATCAACGACTCTGTCAATTTTCTGAGTAGGTAGTCCTCACTTATTGTAATTGAGACCAGCAACTCTGTCACTAACCAGCATAGTCACACAGTGAAATGTCATATGACTGTGCTGACGAACAATGACTTCTGGCTGTCACGTGATCACAATTTTCAACTTCCTGTCAGCTTCTCCATTGACTCCGCTTGTGAGAATCCGGCTGTGAAAGTAACAAATGGAAATCTTTTGAGAAAGGCAACACTGCAGCTGTTCTGCTCCGTCCTCACTCTGGAGTAACGAGCCGGCCTACAGCCAGTGGGTTCACGGCTCCTATCAGTCCTGGCTGAGAAAACACAGCTGCCTGCCAAAAAGTTCAAACAGATTAAGACTTCAGCTCACTTCGACACAGTTCAGCTAATTTGCTTCCCGTGGAACTGAGAGCAGTCCCAAAGCTCCTTATATATCCTGTGGGGTGGGGCTCCTGCCCCACCCTTCCCTTTGATGATGCCGCCTCTCTAATCTTCTGAAGCGCGGGTCGATCCAGGCTTGATTAGTATGATTATCAGCTGTGTCTGAAGGTGTAGCCTGAGGAAGGGAGAATCAGGGGATGTCAGCCTCATTACATCCTCCGACTGGCTTGGATCTGGCTCCTGGAGCCGGGCCAAAGGAATCGGTGTTTCTGAGGTAAGCCTTACCGACCCTTCCCCCTCACTCTCAGAGTCACTTTTGGGCATGGGGTCAGGTTCGGGGGCTGGAGTCACAACAGCAACCATTGTAAATGGTTGCCAAGCCACCAAATTGTGATTATGTGGTCATGGGTATGCTGTGACAGCTCAACCTTGAGGACCAGTAGTGAGTCTCAATTTTCAGTGTTGTCCTAGCTTTGAATGGTCACTGAGTGAGTGGTTGGTAAATCAGGACTACTTGCATTGTTGGGAGATCATTTGTATTTACTATTGTAGAATCATAGAGTAGGAAGAGATGGACCATTTAAGCCACCAGTTGACTCCTGTTGGTGCAGTAATCCAATTATGTACAGCATCCCAAATAGGTAGCTATCTAGTCTCTGCCTGAACATTTGCACAAAGTAATGTTTACTCATTGGGAGCAATTCCATTCTCTTATGTTAGAAGTTCTTTCCCCTTAATATTTAATCAGAATCTCTCTCCCGCTCTGCAAATTAAATCTGTAACTCTATATGCTGCATTCTGGAATGAGAGAGAACAGGATCTTGATCTTCTGTGTGACATTTTTTCCAATTTTTCAAAAATGTTATAAACATATAACAAAAACATATCTTACTCCCTTTGTCTGTCTTCATGGGACTTAATTTCTAGTCTCCTAATTGTCTTTCTCTGAAATAGTTATTTTTTTTTTCTGAAATCATCTTACAGTGTGGTCCCAGAATTGGATAAAATACACGAAGCAAAATAAAATGTAATATACGCCTCCCATGATTCAAAAGTTTTATTTCTGTTGATCCAGTCTAAAACGCTATGTCTCATTTTTGCAGATGCATCACCTCTAATACAGTAAATCAACTATTATTCCAAAATCATTTCCAACTTTGTGTCACTTGCAAATCTGATAAGTGTTCTCTTCACTTCTTCATACAAGTCACCAGAGAAAACACAGTAAAACCTTGATTTCTGGCAGTCTCCTGTTGAGTGGGTGGTTATATAAATAGACTAAACAAACAGTGGCCTGAAGTCTATCTGTGACATCTGAAGGAGGAAAATTAGGAAAAATACAAGAAGAGAGAAGGCTAAGAAAATAAAATAGTTATTATTTTCTTTCTTTTTTGAGGCGAGCGTCAAAGGGGAAAGGTGTTCCCTCACATTACTTGGAGAACAGAACTGATGGAACTACACTGGATAAGAAGCTTCTTGTGTCTTCTGTAGGGGTTAGGAAAGGAAGCAGACAAAGGCAGTGGAGAAAGCAATGGAAAGTGTCATTTGTGGGTCTGAGTAGTGACAGGCAAGTAGTGAGAATCAACTTTGAAAAGTGTCATAGAGAAGATGAACAGTAATACACCTTGAAAAGATACAGACTTCCTTTCAGAAGAGGAAGTGTGAGCAGTGGCACAGAAACTGGATTTTTCTCTCCCTTTCTCCCTTCTTCTGTCTTCTAGTGTGCAAACAGGCCAGGTGTGCTAATGAACATACAAAAGGGGGAAAAATGGCAGTACTTGTGCAGAAGTAGTTATCAGTGCAAACAGTAGATTTCCTAAAACAGACTTTAGGGTGAAATCCAAATGCAAATTTTGTCCGTGGTAACCAAAGGCCTTTACATGGGTTCCATTAAATTGAAGTTTCACCTTTTTGAAGAATAGTACTGATTTTTATGGCAAACCTCTTGTTACTGCTCTCCAACTTGATGAAGAATCATTGATAAGTACCCTTTGTGTTTGATTTTTGAGCCAGCAATATGTTTATTTAATTGTTATGGACTGTAATTTAGGCAAGAAAAACAAAATGCACAGGTACAGTATCTGTGGTACCTTGCTCAATAGTAGTAACTGTGAAAGGGATCTTGGAGTCCTAGTGGACAACCATTTAAATATGAGCCAGCAGTGTGCAGCAGCTGCCAAAAAAGCCAGTACAGTTCTAGGCTGCATAAACAGAGGGATAGAATCAAGATCACGTGAGGTGTTAATACCATTTTATAATGCCTTGGTAAGGCCATACTTAGAACACTGCATGCAGTTTTGTTTGTCAAGATGTAAAAAAGATGTGGAGACTCTAGAAAGAGTAAAGCAACAAAGAGCAACAAAGATGATTAGGGGACTGGAGGCTAAAACATATGAAGAACGGTTGCAGGAACTCGGTATGCCTAGTTTAATGAAAAGAAGGACTAGGGGAGACATGATAGCAGTGTTCCAATATCTCAGGGGTTGCCACAGAGAAGAGGGAGTCAAACTATTCTCCAAAGCACTTGAGGGTAGAACAAGAAGCAATGGGTGGAAACTAATCAAGGAGAGAAGCAACTTAGAACTAAGGAGAAATTTCCTGACGTTAGAACAACTAATCAGTGGAACAACTTGCCTCCAGAAGTTGTGAATGCTCCAACACTGGAAGTTTTTAAGAGGAGACTGTGCAGCCACTTGTCTGAAGTGGTGTAGGGTTTTCTGCCTAAGCAGGGGGTTGAACTAGAAGATCTCCAAGGTCCCTTCCAACTCTGTTATTCTGTACTCTGTAATAATACAGAATTATCTCTTAACAAGCTTCCTAATTAGCATGTCACTAGGTAAAACAATCTGTCAAATGCTTAGCAAGTCAATTAAGGAATTTATCTGAGTCAGGGAAGATTGGTTGTCAAATCCAGATTGACTCATGGAATTTAGAAAACAGTTATATTTAACAGGGGTGTGTGATTTGCACTTTAAAAAGAGGATTTCCTATTTTCTGCTATGATCTAAGATGAATGCATTCTTAGAAACCTCACCACTGTATTGATGTAGCTGGTTTCCCCCCCCCCTGTTTTCCAAAACAATCCCCCCCCCCCGCTTCCAGGAAAAATAAGGTATGTTGCCTGCTTGTATCCTGGAGGTTTTGCTACAATCACTATCAGGATTCCCAATGCACTTGCTGGACTGTGAAGTGTTTGCAATGCTTCAAAATGTCTTTATGTGTTACATAGAACATGTGTGGTAAGCTTTTGATGTCGTGGTGTGAACATTAGAACTGGGTGTGAATGAGTGAATGCTTTCTCAAATGCACCAACCCATCCTTTTAGCAATGTTGACGAAATATCTATTTTAGTCCCAGGATAAATACAGATAGCTTAATCTTTCTTCCACTAGATCATCACTTCCAGCGTCTGTTCTGCTTTACTGGCTTCTTAGTATAAAGAGTCTTTGATAGTATTATCATCTACAAGCACACTACCATGTGTTGTAACTGAAGTTTTCTGTGGAGTGACAGCTTCAAATGCTCACATTCTTCTCTGCCCTTACCTAGTCATTTGACTTCATTGGAACTGTTGACTGCATGATTACAGAGGGAAATGAGACATACAGGACCAAAAAAAATCACTACAGAATGTAGAACCAGTTCAAGCTATCAGTTGACTCTTATAGTGGGAAAGGTACCTTGAAATATAGATTAATTTTCCCCATCCTCTGCCATTGACCATATTCAAACACATGCTTTGTTTAACCTCCTATGAAGTCATCCCTGACAACACTAATTTGGGGGAAGCCTAAATAAAATCTCAGATTGCCCCAGGATCAGGGTCCAAGAAAAAGAAAGGATCTCTTGCAGTACCATTAAAATATTTCTAGACGTTTAGCTGTTGTTGTTTTTTGTTTTTGTTTTTTTGTTTACATTTATACCCCGCCCTTCTCCGAAGACTCAGGGTGGCTTACAGTGTATAAGGCAATAGTCTCATTCTATTTTGTATATTTTTTACAAAGTCAACTTATTGCCCCCCCAACAATCTGGGTCCTCATTTTACCTACCTTATAAAGGATGGAAGGCTGAGTCAACCTTGGGCCGGGCTCGAACCTGCAGTAATTGCAGGCTACTGTGTTCTTAATAACAGGCTTTACCAGCGTGAGCTAAACCGGCCCTTACTTGTTACCTAACCTGTTACAGAGGTTAGATATTAAAGGAAAAGTAATTATTTCCGAATGGTGAAGTGTGGCCCCTGGGGGTTATTTAGAACAAAAGTAAACTTTAAGATTTGAACTAAAAGAAAACAAAATCTTGGTTCTTCTTAGCATGGCCGGACCCAGATATCTTGATGTCTTGGAAAATGCAAGGGACAAAGCACCATAACAATCAGGGATGTTGGAAACCGGTACTGCTGTGCAGGATTTAGAAACCCAAATACATGCAATTATACATACAATATATTCTGTCTTATTTGGCTACAAATACAAATTTGGGCCTCAGCATGTAAAGCAGTTAAGAGAACCTTAAACAAACAAAGTTACATATCCATCACTCAAAATGAGTCCTTTCTCTATTTCAGCTCAATAATACATTAAATATCTATTTAATTTATTTATTTGTCAAATATGTATAAGATAACAGATATAAGTATAAAAATTATTATGAATACAGGATAAGGATATGAATAAGTAGGGACAGTAGGACAGGGACAGTAGGCACCCTGGTGCGCTTATGCACGCCCCTTACAGACCTCTTAGGAATGGGGTGAGGCCAACAGTAGACAGTCTAAGGTTAAAGTTTTGGGGGTTTGGGGAAATAACCACAGAGTCAGGTAGTGCATTCCAGGCATTGACCACTCTGTTGCTGAAATCGTATTTTCTGCAACCGAGTTTGGAGCAGTTTACCTTAAGTTTGTATCTATTGTGTGCTCGTGTATTATTGCGGTTGAAGCTGAAATAGTCATTGACAGATAGGATGTTGTAGCAGATAATTTTGTGTACTACACTTAGGTCAGACTGAAGGCGGCGTAGTTCTAAATTGTCTAATCCCAAAATTTCAAGCCTGGTGGCAAAAGGTATTCTGTTATGAGCATAGAAACAGCTTTGGTTGTGGTGATGGATAATGAATGGGGAGAGATTGGGAGCACGTCGTGAGCTAAAAACACACTTATTTATTCAAGCGGGACTGGCATAATAGTTTGATTTTAAATTGGGGTTTTATTAATGTTTTTAAAATTTTAAATTTAAATTTAAATTTTTAAATTATCAGCCTTTGTAATTTGCTATGTTTTTAATTGTTGGTTTTAATTGTATATATCTTGTTTCTTATCTTTGGCTGTACACCGCCCTGAGTCCTTTGGGAGAAGGGCGGTATAAAAATTTGATAAATAAATAAAATAAATAAATAAACTTTAAACCAAGCTTAGTAATATTACTACAATTCTTGCATCCTTTTTTGTAGGACAAACAAAATATTTAAAAAGTAGTCTGCTTTAATGAGTAATAGAGGTGTTATATTTGCAGGAGGTCTGAAGTACTTCTTCTCAATCAAGTTTGAAATGTGCATTGCCAGTCATACATTAATTTCTTTTTCTTTAGCCCAAGGAATTTGGGACAGAAGCCAGAATATGCAATAGACAGATATGCTAATATAATAAAGACAGGAGTATCAGGGATACCTTCTGCTTAAACCAAGATGAATGCAGGAGGGACTTCAAACATCAACTAAGACAGGAATCTTACGATCTTAGAAATAAATCGCATTGATCTCACGAAGAGTTATTTCTGATTAGACACGCATAGCATTGTGCTGCATATATGGTGATCAGTAAAAGAAACTGTACTAGGAACAAAGGAAATTATGACTCAGCAGTTGATTTGGCCCATGGTGGATTTAGGGTGGCTCAGCAAAGAACATTTTGCCACAACTATACAATCTGTTATGGAATTCACTATCATAAAACTTTGGGATAACCAAAAGCATAGATCACTTTAAAATGAAAGGGAGCCAAATTCCAAGTTTCTTTTTCTCAAAGCCTAACTGCTTTGATGTTTCTTAAAGTTCAATTTACCCACAGCATTTTTGTCATACAGCTATGCTCTTATTTAGCTATTTTTTTTTCATTTCTTTTCCTTTTTTAAAATAACCACTTTCAGAGCAAGGCAAAAGTTCCAAAAGCAGTGAGGCTGATCACATCATCATGTTCCCCTCCCCCCCATGCCTGTCCTTTTTGCCCTTTCCTATTTGATGGTTCTCTTGGACAGGGGTCACCAATCTTTCAGACCTCAGGGACCACTAAATTCATAATTTTAAATCCCATGGACCACTAATATGATCTGCCTAATGACTAGCTGGGCGGGTGTGGCTAGATGGTCATGTGCCTGGTTGGGCGTGGCCAACTCAATGTCACTCATATTGAGGGGTGCCTTGGCAGCCTCTACTCACCCCTCCTCTCCCAGCCACTCCTCGCCTTCCTGCCTGGACTCCTTAGGGCCCCAACAGGAATCAGTTGTTGGAGCTAAGCAGCCACCATGAGAAAGAGTTGGCAAAACAGCTCTGTTCAAATTGGTATTGGTCATGATCTGTTTCATTTGGTTCGGTTTGATCAGTTATTCGTTTCCTTAACTGATCTATGTGGCGCCTCCACACTCGGTTGTCTGGTAGCTCTACCACGTACGATTTTGGGCGGTTATCTTTATTATTTGTCCTGCGAGCCAACTAGGGCCGTCCCCATAGTTTCGGGCCCACACCGGTCGCCTATGCTCATTTCCTTGTTTTTCTAGTTCCCCTTGTAACCCTCTGGTGTGTAATGGGGATTCAAGCAGTCAAGTGGGCACGGAGTTTCCGTCCCATCAACAATTCGGCTGGGCTTTTCCCATTCTCTGACTGGGGCCGTTGGGGTAGAGGTCTGGACTCTTGGCAAGCCTGGCATTTCCCTACCCTCTCAGCAATCTCTGCGTCCATGAGTGGCCACCACACATAGCTTCTAGCTAACCCTTCATCCTTACGATCCTGGGTGACCCTCGTGGAGGAGGTCCAATACCTTTCCCTTAATTTATCAGGAATTATTACACGATCACCCCATAACAGGCACCCCTTGAGCCGAGAGCTCATCACGTTTTTAACAAATTCTTTGAACCGTTCGCCCGGCGCAGCGGCCACCCTCTCTGTACCCAACCGGTACAGTCCTTAACACAATGTCGGTATGATGCCGAGCCACTTCCTTAGATGTGACTGGGCCAGAGTCAAAGAGTCAATAAGTAGGATGGGCGTCCCGGGTGGGGTCTTGATCGGAGTCACTCTCAGAGCCAACGCTGGTACAATCGGTGTCGTGGCCAACTCAATGTCACTCATATTGAGGGGTGCCTTGGCAGCCTCTACTCACCCTCCTCTCCCAGCCACTCCTCGCCTTCCTGCCTGGACTCCTTAGGGCCCCAACAGGAATCAGTTGTTGGAGCTAAGCAGCCACCATGAGAAAGAGTTGGCAAAACAGCTCTGTTCAAATTGGTATTGGTCATGATCTGTTTCATTTGGTTGGTTTGATCAGTTATTCGTTTCCTTATCTGATCTATGTGGCGCCTCCACACTCGGTTGTCTTGTAGCTCTACCACGTACGATTTTGGGCGGTTATCTTTATTATTTGTCCTGCGAGCCAACTAGGGCCGTCCCCATAGTTTCGGGCCCACACCGGTCGCCTATGCTCATTTCCTTGTTTTTCTAGTTCCCCTTGTAACCCTCTGGTGTGTAATGGGGATTCAAGCGGTCAAGTGGGCACCGGAGTTTCCGTCCCATCAACAATTCGGCTGGGCTTTTCCCATTCTCTGACTGGGGCCGTTGGGGTAGAGGTCTGGACTCTTGGCAAGCCTGGCATTTCCCTACCCTCTCAGCAATCTCTGCGTCCATGAGTGGCCACCACACATAGCTTCTAGCTAACCCTTCATCCTTACGATCCTGGGTGACCCTCGTGGAGGTCCAATACCTTTCCCTTAATTTATCAGGAATTATTACACGATCACCCCATAACAGGCACCCCTTGAGCCGAGAGCTCATCACGTTTTTAACAAATTCTTTGAACCGTTCGCCCGGCGCGGCCACCCTCTCTGTACCCAACCGGTACAGTCCTTAACACAATGTCGGTATGATGCCGAGCCACTTCCTTAGATGTGACTGGGCCAGAGTCAAAGAGTCAATAAGTAGGATGGGCGTCCCGGGTGGGGTCTTGATCGGAGTCACTCTCAGGGCCAACGCTGGTACAATCGGTGTCGTGGCCAACTCAATGTCACTCATATTGAGGGGTGCCTTGGCAGCCTCTACTCACCCTCCTCTCCCAGCCACTCCTCGCCTTCCTGCCTGGACTCCTTAGGGCCCCAACAGGAATCAGTTGTTGGAGCTAAGCAGCCACCATGAGAAAGAGTTGGCAAAACAGCTCTGTTCAAATTGGTATTGGTCATGATCTGTTTCATTTGGTTCGGTTTGATCAGTTATTCGTTTCCTTATCTGATCTATGTGGCGCCTCCACACTCGGTTGTCTGGTAGCTCTACCACGTACGATTTTGGGCGGTTATCTTTATTATTTGTCCTGCGAGCCAACTAGGGCCGTCCCCATAGTTTCGGGCCCACACCGGTCGCCTATGCTCATTTCCTTGTTTTTCTAGTTCCCCTTGTAACCCTCTGGTGTGTAATGGGGATTCAAGCGGTCAAGTGGGCACGGAGTTTCCGTCCCATCAACAATTCGGCTGGGCTTCTGCCTGTAGCCGTGCTTGGGGTTCTGTGCTGAACGGCCAGAAAGAAATCTATCTTTGTTTGCCAGTCACCTGGCTTGAGCCTGGACAATGCCTCCTTAGCGCTCCGGACGGAACGCTCTGCAAGGCCATTCGACGCAGGGTGGAAAGGCGCAGGGAGGGCATGTCGGATGCCTCCTCTGCCAGGTATTCTTCAAACTGGGCTGCCGTGGTGCGGCCCTTTGTCGGACACCAGAGTGTCCGGCAACCCGTGAGTTGCGAATAGGTGGCGCAGGGCTGCGATTACTGCTTCGGCCGTAGTGGATTTCATGAGTATGATCTCCAACCATTTAGAGAATGCATCAACAACCACTAGGAACGTTTGGCCGTGGAAAGGGCCAGCAAAATCAATGTGGATTCTTGACCAGGGCCCTTGGGGCTTTTCCCATTCTCTGACTGGGGCGGTTGGGGTAGAGGTCTGGACTCTTGGCAAGCCTGGCATTTCCCTACCCTCTCAGCAATCTCTGCGTCCATGAGTGGCCACCACACATAGCTTCTAGCTAACCCTTCATCCTTACGATCCCTGGGTGACCCACGTGGAGGAGGTCCAATACCTTTCCCCTTAATTTATCAGGAATTATTACACGATCACCCCATAACAGGCACCCCCCTTGAGCCGAGAGCTCATCGCGTTTTTTAACAAATTCTTTGAACCGTTCGCCCGGCGCAGCGGCCACCCTCTCTGTACCCAACCGGTACAGTCCTTAACACAATGTCGGTATGATGCCGAGCCACTTCCTTAGATGTGACTGGGCCAGAGTCAAGAGTCAATAAGTAGGATGGGCGTCCCGGAGTGGGGTCTTGATCGCCCCTGGTAGTGGGCATCGGCTTAAGCGTCTGCATGCCCACTTCTTTTCCTGGTCGATGCTGCAGCTTATGCGAATAAGCGGCTAAGAATATAGTCCATCGGGTCAAGCGTGGCGAAAGTGCCACAGGCGTTGGTGATCGCCAGCCAGTATCCCTAGTAGCGGTCTGTGGTCAGTCACGATTTCAAAATTCCGCCCAAAGACATATTCGTGGAATTTTTAACCCCTGACACAATGGCTAGTGCTTCTTTATCTAATTGGCTGTAGTTCCTCTCTGGGAGGACATCGTTCTAGAGTAAAAGCTATAGGGGCTTCTGTGCCGTTTGGAAGTCTATGGCTGAGTACAGCCCCACCCCATAAGGGAGGCATCGCAAACCAGCACTAGGGGTAATGAGTTGTGATATTGGATGAGCAGGCTATCACTTGAGAGCAGGTTCTTTACTGCTTCAAAGCCCTATTTTCCGACTTTCCCCAAGACCAAACAGTATTTTTCCTAAGAGCCTATGCAGCGGTTCCATAGCAGTTGCTTTGTTCTTTAAAAGACCGTAAAATTCACCAATCCAGGAATGCCTGCAGCTCTGCTTTGTTTTTGGGCGCTGGAGCCTTCCTAATTGCCTTAACCTTGCTCTCAGTAGGGTGAATTCCTTTCTTGTCTATCCGGTAGCCCAAGAAATCGACGGATTCGACCCCTATCTGGCATTTGTTTGCCTTGACTTTTAATCCGGCTGTCCGGAAAATGCCCAAAACCTTTCTTAACGCTCCCCAATTCCTCCATGTTTTCCCTGAAATTAGGACATCATCAGTAGGGAACTACCCTGGGAGCCCTGCAGTAGTCGTTCCATTAGGTTTTGGAACAGCCCTGGTGCCACACTAACCCCAAATTGCAATCGGGTGCACTTGAAGGCCCCCTGTGCGTTACAATCGTTTGGGCTTGGCTGTGCGGGCGTCTACTGGCAGTTGTTGGTAGGCTTGGGCCAAGTCTAACTTTGCAAAGACTTGCCCTTGCCCCAAAGAGTGCAATAAGTGTTGCACCACGGAACCGGTAAGCGCTTTTCTGTAAGGCTTTGTTAAGCGTCGCCTTGTAGTCAGCGCAAATTCTAATTGACCCGTCCGGCTTTATTGGGGTGACGATTGGCGTCTCCCACTTTGCGTGATCGACTGGCACCAAAATCCCTGATTTATGAGCTTATCCAGCTCCTTATCGATTTTGGTTTTAGGGCAAAGGACTCTCCTCGCCTTAAGCCTAATGGGGCTACCTGGGGTCTAAGTTGAAGGAAATAGGGGTCCCCTTGTACTTGCCCAGGCAGTCCTTGAAGACATCTTGAACTCGTTAAAGAGAATGTCTTTCAGGTTACAGTCACTTCTGTAGATGCCAGTCACTCCCATGCCCAGGGCACGAAACCAGTCTAGTCCCAACAGACTGGGCAGGGTCCTTCGACGATCGTGATGGGCAGGGTCTTCTTGTGTGGACCATACTCGACTCGGACGGAGGTGGTCCCTCGAACAGGGATGCGATTCCCTTGGTAGTCGTGGACTCGTAGCCGTTGTGCTTGCAGGTGGCGCTTCGCGACGGGCGGGAGCGGCTTCGGCAAAGTGTCCCAGGACATGGTGGTGATCACTGATCCGTGTCTACTTCAAGCCGGCACCGTACTCCCTCTATTTTGGTTTGGTGAAGATCTTCTTCTCCACTTTGGTTGGTGTGACCTATGACCACAGTTGTTTGGTTGGAATCCGCGCCTTTTTGTTTGAGCCAATCGCGGGTCGCCTTGCCGATTCAGCGCTCTGATTGGCGATTTGAATTTTCGGCGGGAAGGTTGGGCCGCTCGACAAACTTGAGCTAGGTGCCCTTTCTTCCCACACCGCCGACATGTCGCGTCCTTAAACTTGCAGCGTTGCCGCTGGTGTTGACCACCGCAGCTTCCGCATTCGTCTCGGTCCCCTTTGTCGCGTTTCTCGGTTCGGCAGACCCCTTCCTCATCTTCACCGTCGGATTCGGTCTGAACCTCCTCCTGGTGCACCGGAGTTGCCTTCGCGCTCGCCTTTGGTGGGACAGGCTTCTGCAGTGTCTCCGCCGCTTGGGTGGACATTTCATGTGCTCTGGCTTCGTCCAGAGCGTTGGCCAGCGTTAGGTTGCTCTTTGCTAGCAGCCGTCGCCGCAAACGGATGTCTTTGACCCCTCGGATGAGTTGCTCGAGGAGCACCTCGTCTAGGTCGCGGTATCCGCAGTCCTTGGACGCTTTTCTTAGGGCGGCCATGTAGTCACCGATGGTTTCGCCCTCCATCTGCCTTCGCTCTCCAATTCAAACCGCCGCACGTATTTGGGCGGCGTTGGTGCGAAATGGTTTTAGTAAAGTCTGTAGAGTTGGCCACGACACCGAGTGCAGCGGCGTTGGCTCTGCCAGGGCTTCCGCGATATCAATGACCTCCGGACCACAGTGGCTTAAGAAATAAGCCCTTTTTCGGTTATCTGGAACTCCTTGCAGTTCGTTGGCTTCTAGAAAGCTTTCGAAACGGGTCATATACGTTCCCCATTTCTCTTTAGCCGGGTCAAACGGTGCGGGCGGAGTGTAACTGGCCATCTCCGCTTTTCTGCCCTGAGTTTGCTGGGTTCGGGTCTATCGTGCTTCAGCTCGGTTCTGGTTCTCCTTAGCCTCGAGATCCCACCTTCGTCGCCAATGTTAAGTTCTGGAAGTAACGAGGCTGGAGACCAGGGTAGTGACAACAGCTCTTTAATATAGGGTGAACCCAGCAACAGGCTGGGGGAAAAACCTCTCCTTTTATACAGTTCTGCTGGAGGCTTCGTCCAATCAGCAACGTGCTGATTTCCCGCTCAAATATTTAAAGGTACAAACATGAATACATAACACTAGGAATGAATGGTAACCACTTTATGCATCAAAATAAAGATCACGGTGGCATCTTTAAAATAGTGTAATGAGTCACGTTTTCAGAGAAGAAGAATATGGCATGACAAAAATATGCAGTTTCCAATTCCAATGTGAAAATAGCAGTACTATAGACTACTAAAACTCTCACTGTCATGACTTTTACGAAATGGTGCATCGTAAGGTAACAATTTTTGAACCAAGGTACTTCAAATGGGCTAATTTACAGAATGTTTCTAAAATCTGAGACCCATGACTCAGGGAATGAAATTTGGGGAATTCATGATTGCTTCAGTGCTGCTGTCTGCTGTTATGTGACCTTCCTTTTTAACATTCTGGGACAATTTCCCAGCCAGTCTCCCAAACCCTTGTATCCTCCACCACCCAGCACTAGCCTTGCTGGAAAGGGGGAGGAGGAAAGGAAAGGAAAAAAGGCTTCCAATGCTTCCTGCCAGATCCCCTAAGGAGTCTCTGCTACCACTGCTTTTTTGCTTGCGCTTGGTTATTTTGTTTCTCCATTCAAGTAAGGAAATATCTCTGAAATGATGATCCAACAAGGCATGGGTTTGTCTAGTACAGAGGTCTCCAACCTTGGTCCCTTTAAGACTTGTGGACTTCAACTCCCAGAGTCCCTCAGCCAGCAAAGCTGGCTGAGGAACTCTGGGAGTTGAAGTCCACAAGTCTTAAAGGGACCAAGGTTGGAGACCCCTGGTCTAGTAAGATTATCAAGTCAAGTTTCCTTTAACTTGAGTACCACTCCTGATGATCTGATGCCTTACATCTATGTAAGGGTTTTGTTTTGTTTTTTGCCAACATTGATACAGGAGGTGGTATACTATTCCCTTATTCAATGAGTGGGGTATTTTTGTATGTCTAGCCTGTAGCTCTGCCATTCCTAGAGGTTTCCCATCACAGCCCTAACCAGGCATGACTCTGCTTAGCATTTCAACTCAGAGAAGATCAGCTAGCTGGTAGCAGCTGTTAAGGATGTTAAAAATAACCACCATTCAGTGAAACTGCAGATACCACCAAATAAATTTTCAGTGAATGACTTGAAGAATTCATTATGCTTTATATCACCATAATCAAATTTTCAATGAATGACTTGAGGAATTATGCTTTATATTGCCACATAGCTTATGTCCAGTTATGCCAACTGTTCAATTATATATGGAGGACTCCAAATTGCACAACACCATCATAATGGTCTAATAAACACATGAAGACAAAACACTGGACTTGTTCCAGGACTGTTTGCAGTTGTAGGGATGGCGATTCCAATGCATGGTGCCTCTGTGCATTAAGGCATAAGCTTTGGCCAGCCTCATTTCTTGGGATACAATAGCTGGCCTATGAATGTTTCCATAGAACTACATTTGTGATTTTTATTTTTATTTTGAGAAAAAGCTTATTTGCCCTTGAGAAAATGTGTTTTTTTTAGGGGGCGGAGAGAGAAATAATTCCCCCCCCCAATCTCAGCAACTTTTAGATGTATAGGCTTTAATTCCCAGAATTCTCCAACCAGTATGACAGGCTGAGGAATTCTGGGAATTGAAGTCCATATACCTTAAAGTATGTGAGATTGAGAAACGATGGTTTACATCAGTGGTATCAAACTCATGTTGTCATGGCGGCATTATGTGACATATTGGGACTTTTTCCCCCTTTGCTAAACCAAGTATGGGCGTGGCTAATATGTGATGCATCCGGCCCACAGCCGGAAGTTTGACAGTCCTGGTTTACATGAAGAGGCTTAGTATATACATATGAAGGCTCTTATTCAATACATTATAGGTCTTCCTTTGTCAAAAGATCTGGTGATCAAATACTTTTTTTGACATGTATACAGAATGCAATTAATTGGGATGCTAATTAGAGATATTGCCAATTATCAACAAATTAGTATTTGATTTTTTTTAAAAACCCTGATCTCATTTATATGCCTTCCAGGGGAACTGTACTGATATTTTATTCTGGATGATCAAGGGGAGGGAATGGGTTACGATTCTAGTTGTCGCCTGTTAAATTCAAACAGCAGTCTTGTGGCCACCTTCATTGAAAAGATCACAGTCCCATTTGGAGGGCTTCAATTAAGATCAAGACCCGGAAAACAGAGTGATTAGTGTCTAATAAACATGCAGCTCTTTTCTTCATGGGCCAATAATAATACTTTATTTTTCAGCACTAATTTAGCTTAGGCTGTGGAAATGGTTTGCTTTGAAGTAAATTAGAAAGAGCTGTTTTATGTACTGGGATTATTTGTAGTACAAATACTTTAGGACGGTACAATTAGATCCAGCTGCTGAAGCCACAGTAGATTCTGCTGTTAATCATTGATGGAGACAGATCTGACTCAACCTGAGGCCATTGCTGCAAACAGACTCATATACAGATTTCCAGAAGCTTTAAATGCTATTATTCCATGGGAAGAAAAAAAGATAAGTTTAACACCCAAACATTCCAGAGAATTACCTATTTCTATTACCTGCAGAAGTAGGACTGGTAAACTTTTCTTTCATCAACTTCCTTCATATCAGGAAAAGTTTTATCTGCATATTTTTGCATACAAAGATACTTCTAATGACACGGGAGTCAATAATCTGCAGTCATCAGAACCATAATTGCTTTAATTTTGGTTTAATATGCTGGGGGAGCCAGCCCTTCTGGTTTGTAAATTGTATTTTCTGGTTATGCTATGTGATTCAGCCAACCCCGATTCATTCAAAAATCATGACTAACTATAGCTCAGCAGGATGGACAAACCAGTTAAACTTCCATTCACATTTTTGTTTAATAGAACTATCCTAAGAGTTATAACTGGTAACTGTATATATTGCTGCATGTAATTGTATGAATCAGTTTAATTGTATGAATCAAGATGTCATGGGGGGTAATAAAAATGAAAATGCATGAAAAGATGCAAATGCATGAAAAGATGCAATTTACGTAGGCTTCTATAAAGCTTTGACTCAGTGGTACATGACAAACTTCTCCTAAAACTAAAATCCTATGGCATCTCCGGACCCCTCCACAATTGGATATCAGCGTTCCTGTCAAACAGACAACAACTGGTCAAAATAGGCAGTGCCCTATCAAATCCTGTTCCTGTCAATAGCGGCGTTCCCCAAGGTAGTGTTCTTGGACCAACACTCTTCATATTATACATTAATGATCTCTGTGACCATGTTAAAAGTAATTGTGTTCTTTTCGCTGACAATGTCAAAATATTTAACACTACCAACAATACAGCTACCCTTCAAAAAGACCTTGACTTTGTGTCAGAATGGTCAAAAACCTAGCAACTCCAAATTTCAACCAGCAAATGCTCTGTCTTACACATTGGAAAAAAGAATCTAAACACTAAATACAAACTTGATGGACATTATCTTACAGATGACCCCCACCCTGTCAAAGACCTTGGAGTCTTCATATCCAATGACTTAAGTGCCAAAGCCCACTGTAACTAAATCGCAAAAAAGGCATTAAGAGTTGTAAACCTAATCTTACGTAGCTTCTTCTCCAGAAACACTACACTACTAACCAGAGCATATAAAACATTTGCTAGACCAATTCTTGAATACAGCTCGCCTGTCTGGAACCCATACCACATTTCAGACATCAGTACAATTGAACGTGTCCAGAAATATTTTACAAGAAGAGTTCTCCACTCCTCTGAATACAACAAAATACCTTATGCCACCAGAGTTGAAATCCTGGGTTTAGAAAACTTAGAACTCCGCCGCCTCCGACAGGACCTGTGTTTAACTCATAGAATCATCTATTGCAATGTTCTTCCTGTTGAAGACTATTTCAGCTTCAATCACAACAATACAGGAGCAAACAATAGATTTAAACTTAATGTTAACCGCTCCAATCTTGATTCCAGAAAATATGACTTCAGTAACAGAGTTGTTAATGCTTGGAATACACTACCTGACTGTGTGGTCTCTTCTCAACGTCCCCAAAGCTTCAACCAAAAACTGTCTACTATTGACCTCACCCCTTTCCTAAGAGGTCTATAAGGGGCGTGCATAAGAGCACCAACGTACCTACCGTTCCTGTCCTACTGTTTCCTTTCATTATATCCAATTTATATAGTTATTACATGCTTATACTCATATATATACTTATATGTTGTATAGTTACTTCATGCTTATGCTTATGTATGCTGTTATGACAAATAAATAAATAAATAAAAATAAAATAAAATGAATAGTCAAGGCTGCCTGCCTGCCTAACTAACTAACGATTCCAGTAGTTCACACACACCTCAGACATTCCTGCTAGTTTGTAATTGACTAAAGGAAAGGAAAAGAAAAAGAGGAAATAACCACATAGCCATTTTGTCAGCAGAAAAATTCTAACCCCTTTAAAACTCAGGTTTAAACTGCAAGAGTTTTTCTTCCCTTTCTCTCTCCCTTCAGTTAATAGCTTTGGCTTGGGCAGACAGCCAAGAACCATTTAACAGGCGAATACTTATTTGCAATAACAAATGCAGTCAGCACAGAAACAATAGAAATTTACAGATCATACAGATTAACAAAGTTGGAAGGGACCTTGTAGATCATCTAGTCCAACCCCCCACCCAAGCAGGAGATCCTGCACCATTTCTGACAAATGGCAGTCCAATCTCTTCTTGAAAGCTTCCAGTGATGAAGCTCCCACAACTTCTGAAGGCTAGCTGTTTCATTGGTTGATTGTTCTGTCAGAAAATTCCTCATGTTTAGGTTGAATCTCTCCTTGTTCTTGACAGGATTAGGTCAGGGAAGGAGTTTTAAAAATGTTGATACAGAGCAGGAGTTTCTTGTCAGAGTTCTTATATCTTTTTAAATACACCTTCTAATTAGCAGAATTGATTTTATGAATTTGGAATAGGGTTGCAATGCTGTTTCTATGTTTATGTATTTTGATCCTGCATTTTCAACATTTAAGAGTCATCTTACAGCATTAGACTATAAAGATTTCAAATTATCTTGTAACTGTGTGTTGTTTGTGTGTGATGGAGCACCCACAACTTCTAAAGGCAAGCTATTCCACTGGTTGATTCGTCTCACCCTTAGGAAATTTCTTCTTAGTCCTAGGTTGTTTCTCTCTTTGGTTAGTTTCCATCCATTGTTTCTTGTCATGCCTTTTGGTGCTTTGGAAAATAGGTTGACCCCCCCTCATTTTTGTAGGAGCCCCTCAAATTTCCTGACAGAACAATTAATCAGTGGAACAACTTGCCTCCAGAAGTTGTAAATGCTCCAACACTGGAAGTTTTTAAGAGGAGACTGGACAGCCACTTGTCTGAAGTGGTGTAGGGTTTCCTGCCTAAGCAGGGGGTTGGTCTAAAAGACATCAAAGGTACCTTCCAACTCTGTTATTCTATTCTAAATATTGGAACAGTGCTATTTTTTTAAAAAAAATATTGAATTTCCAACATATAAAACACACAATACAAAAAACACAACGAAAAGAAAAATAAACAAAGAAAAAAAACATAGCAAAAATGTAACACTAAATTTAACACAGCCCTATTTTATTGTGCTATTTTATTGTGAGTTGAACTAAGGAGAAATTTCCTAAGGGTGATCAAGTTGGCCACACCCACCCAGTCACATGACCATCCAGCCATGCCTACCCAGCCGGTCATTAGAGTAGAGAACCGGCTGTTAAATTATTTGAATCCCACCACTGGGGCTGCCCTTAAAGATGAGCCGGAAACTACAATTGGTCTAGACCAGGGGTCTCCAACCTTGATTCCTTTAAGACTTGTGGACTTCAACCCCTAGAGTCCCTCAGCCAGCAAAGCTGGCTGAGGAACTCTGGGAGTTGAAGTCCACAAGTCTTAAAGGGACCAAGGTTGGAGATCCCTGGTCTAGAATGCAGCAGTATGATTAGTAATGAGTATGTCTGCTCTGTAATTTGCTGTGACTCTTGATTGGGCTTTCAACTGGAATTTGAGGTGCTGTTTACCACCTATAAAGTCCTGCATGGCACAGAGCCAGGTTATTTATGGGAACCATCTGTCTCTGGTTATTCTTTCTCTCCCATTAAGTCGCACAGGATGGGCAAATTTGAGGACTTTTCTTTGAGGCAGTGCTATCTTATAAAACCTGAAAATGTGCCTCCTCTATTGCTGTGCCTGCTTGCAGATTTGCAACAACAAAATCAAACAAACAATAATGTATTTTTGAATGCTAGATAATAGGACTGGAATTGGTGAATAAATAATGTCCTGCATGCACTTCCCTTCCCCAGAGACATCTACATCAGCCAAAAAACTCATCTAAACAAAAACACAAGCACTATCATCTCTGGACAATTGTGGGTATGAGTACGATTTTTGAGTAAGAATCCAATTTTTTCTAGCTGGCTGCTATTAGGCCTGCCTCTTTTTCTGTTTCTTACAACTAAAAGAAGAAGAAGAAGAAGTAATGTAGAAGACAGGAGAGAAGGAAAAATAAAGCCAGAGGGAGGGAAGTCGCCAACACTAAAAAAATCACAATGAGTCACATTCTCTTGGAAAAGAATCTTTTTTTCTTCAGAATATGGAGAGGTAATAGAATATTTGGCTCTGGAATCAAAAAGGAACTCGGAAACTTGCCTTAGTAAACTAATTTATCCAACATGCATCTTCTTTTCACAAATTCCACTCAGTTCACTTAATCGTTACAAGAGATGAGGAAAACTCACAGAAATGGTATTTACATGCAGATTGCTAATGTCTCGAATCCAATCATTCCTAAAGAGTAGGCTACAAATAAATTGGGGCTGAAGGATAAAGTGCTGAAATATTGCTTTTAAGTTAATTGAGCCATGTTTCATGAGTGAAGATGAATACATGTGTCTCAGGATAATGTTGCAGGATCCAATCTGGGTCGGTCACTGGGACCAGAAGTTTTGTTTTTTGAGCTTTCGGACTCGTGCTGGAGCCAATCCTCAGGGGACTTCTCTGTATGTTCTGGGCTGCCCTGTGCGTGGTATTTATATTGTGGCTGGTTATATGTGTGGTATTTATATGGTGGTCCCACTTTACATCTAAAAATTGACACACAACAGTCACCATATAAATATCATACACAGAACAGTCCACAAAGAAGTTCCCTGAGGATGAGATCCAGCATGAGTCTTAAAGCTCGGAAGAAAGGTTCCTGGGGGCTCAACAGGGTTTGGGAGATTCTCTAGCCAAGGATCGCCGGGGTTCAGTGAACCGCCAAATGCCATCCCTGGCTGGCCATGCCAACCCCTCTCAGGAGTCTCCACGTGGCCCGTTCATCATTCCAGGTAAGTGCAGGGACCGCATGGAGGGCCTGAGAGGGCAAAAAACGGGCCTACTGGAGGTTCCAGAAATTCAGAAATGGGGCCGTTTCCGGCCTCCGGAGGGTGTCTGGAGCCCAGGGGAAGCAGTTTTCACCCTCCCAGAGGCTTGAGGAAAACCTCCAGAGCCTGGAGAGGGTGAAAAACGCCCCCCCCACCGCCATGGTGCAGGTGGCTGACTAGGCCATGCCCACCATGGCCACACTCACTAAGCAACAGGGCAGCGAACCCATTGCTAAAGGATCTGAAGCCCACCCCTGCTCAGAAAACAAAATCTCTGGTCCTGGTGACTGACCTAGATTGGGTCTTGAATCACGTTTCTTTAGTTTCTATTTCAGGTATGCTGATAATTTGCTTTAAGTCAAAACACAGTTTATTATCAGAGTCAAATGTGTAAGGTTTATCTGAGCTAGAGTTGTCATATTTTCAGAAGTCACTGCTCTTCGAACTACATTATACAGACTTACACACTCTGAATCTAAGGCACAACTTCAACTTTTATTCTTGTCTATTCCAGTTTTATCTTATATTTCCCACAAAAAGTAAGTAAGATGGAGATTGAAAAGCTCCACTCACACACAGAGCAAGGGTCTGAACGTTCTCTGGTGGGACTTAAGAAGAATGAAAGGCAGGCAATTTCTGATATAATATAATGCAGAATTGACAACTTGGGGGGCCAGGTGGCCTCATTTGCAATTTTGGACGTCTTACAAACTGTAATCTGTGGTAAGTGAAGGGATTTCTATTTACCAAAAAACATACTTCTCTACCTTAACTTCTGATACCACTGAGAAATATTTCATTTTTAATGTTATAGATTTGGAGTCAGTGTGCACAATATTGAGCTAGACAAATCAATAGTTTAATTCAGTATTACCTAGCTCTCTATCTACCAGAGTTCCTAAAAGAAAAATAAATGTATATCACCTTTTTTTTTTTAAATGTACTTTAATCCTAAACCCCTTCAGTGTTGTTGGGATACAAATGAATCCCACTGAAATCAGTTTAAATTATTCACAAGCAAACACAAATGTAAAACAATTAATTTCTATTAATTGAGAAAGTCTTGATGTTAGGGGGCAGCTCTAAGCAGAGCTTTCCAGAGCTTCCCTGATAATTTTGTGAAATTTCCCAAGGCAAAAGAGAAACCCCTTTCTCAGTGGGATCAGGTCAGAGGTGGTATTCAGCAGGTTCTGACCGGTTCTGGAGAACCAGTAGCGGAAATTTTCTGCAGTTTGGAGAACCAATAAATGCCACTTCTGACGGCCCCGCCCCGATCTATTCTCCGCCTCCTGAGTCCCAGCTGATTGGGAGGAAATAGGGATTTTACAGTATCCTTCCCCTGGAGTGGGGTGGGAACGGCGATTTTATAGTATCCTTCCCCTGCCATGCCCACCAAGCCATGCCTCCCACCAAGCCATGCCACGTCCACCAAGCCACACCCACAGAACCGGTAGTAAAATTTTTTGAATCCACTGGATCAGGTGGAAGATAGTATGTTTATGCTACTTCCCAGAGCCAGCGATGAAAAGGTTAGGCCACCACAGCTACCAATAAAACACGGTCATTTTCAGAAGCTTTCAGAGGTAAGCAGTGGGGTGCTAAAAGCCTTAGAAGTTACAAGAGGAAGTTATTGGCAAGAGAAGCAAACAGCATTAAACAGTTTAAAGACATTCTTGGTTCTCTGGTTCCCTAATGAGGATTGATAACTAATGCCAGAAAGGCCAGCTGTCTGTGCATCTCAAGAGAGGGCAAATACTGGAATAAAGCCTAAGTCACAACCTCAAAATTATAAGGAGGCTGGAATTACCATCCAGAAAATATGTGAAGATAAAGATGAAAAGAGAGGGGGGCCTCCTTAATGTTAGACAAATAACATTTCCATAGTGCAGTATAATTTTGCTTTAAACACACCCACACCCGTGTGTGTGTGTTTGTGTGTGTGTGCATTTCTATCAAAGCATCTGATCTGTCCCAATATGGGAAGGAGCATACTGCTTTCCTTTCGCCTTTCAACTCCAATCCAGGAGTCCTCAGGCAGTCACTTTCATGACAAACTATTTTTGTACCAAATGTTGAAATGTCGGCAAGACCTACATACCTATACCCGTGAAAATCTATGAAAACACACACACATATATATAGTATATATATACTATAGTTCTGTTCCCCCCCCCCCCATTATATTCTGTAGCTGTTCATTTTTTCTTTCCTCTTCCCACTAAACTTTCACATTAAGTATGGACAGTGTCTCCTGCATGAGCAGGGGGTTGGACTAGATGACCTCCAAGGTCCCTTCCAACTCTGTTACTGTTTAGCAATGGAATCTGAACAGTCTTGAATCCTTTTTTTCTATCTAAATAGACAAACAACTGCCATTGCTTTGTTAAATCTTCATTTTCACAATTTCTTTGCTTTGGGTGGATTGTAAATCCAACCGATAAATCATAGGTCAAATCTATTTATGAGCACTAGTGAGTACATAGAGGCTGCATTTTCCCTTCAGGGTTCCCACTGTTCGAGGATGGGCACCTTTAAGATTAAAAACAAAATATGCCTTTCTTCCAGTTCAGTTCCTTAGGATTACATACTTAAACAGCAACTCATCTGCTGTAAGTACACATTTTTACAGGTTGGTCACTGATGTAATTCTATCAGAAGGCATACCAATAAGGTTCAAATTGCATATTTTGGAAAAAAGTATGCCATGGGACATGATGCCTGTTGTATATTAGATAACCATCCCATATTTGAGTGAAATCATGCAGCTGTTCTACTACTTACTTTTTCCCCCTTACTGTTTTGGGTGACTTTATTCCATTCCTAAGAGTATGATATTGATCCCATGAAAAAGAGAGTTCAGGGCTTACATCTGACTTTTTGGGATGGCCTCTAACTTATTGGTGTCATTACATGATATTAATGATCAATCAGGTATCCGGAAGTGAATTATGTGTCCCATTTCAATGCAGCTCCCGGACAATTTATGATGAGAAGCAATGAGCAAAGAAGAACGGTACATAAATAAAATACCAGCATTAATAATATTGGGGGAAAGGACTTGACCTGCTTCATGGGGGCCTTTGTTTTGGCCTGGGGTTAAATGACTGCTGTGTCAAGTTGGAGCCAACTTAGCATTTGGCAGCAGTTGAAAGCCTGGATAGAGGGAAATGAAAGCTGCACAAGCTTTGCATATCAACATTGGTGTGTGTTGGAGCCACAAAACAGACAAGTCCAAAGTCAGCTATCAAAGAGCACTCATGAGTGCTTGCTACAGCTTAGTCTGCTCTGTGGTCTTGGGACCTTTCCAAAGTTGGTGGTTTGCTGGCTTGTGTCTGTCTCTGTGTGGCTGTCATTAAGCTCTCATTCTTGTCTGTAGAGACATCAAAGGCCATTTGACAAGCCTGGCTGTTCTTGACATGACTCATTTTCCTCTACATTCAGCTAATCAAACAACCTGGGAAAGAAATTTTGCCTTTATTTTAGTGGCAAAGATTTACATGTTTGGCTCACATTTCATTTCAGCCACATCGGATTCGATATCTTTCTGCCCAATATATACATGAAGGCAGTATGCACCACTTCCTCACATGCATGGTGGCCTCCCCACACATCCTAGCATGGACAGAACATCTGAATCTTGCCTACAGACATTTTTTTTTCATGTGGCCTCTGTGGCTCAGACTGCTAATGCAGTCTGTTATTAACAGCAGCTGCCTGCAATTACTGCAGGTTCTAGTCCCAGCAGGCCCAAGGTTGACTCAGCCTTCCATCCTTTATAAGGTAGGTAAAATGAGGACCCAGATTGTTGGGGGCAATAAGTTGACTTTGTATATAAATATACAAATAGGATGAAGACTATTGCTAACATAGTGTAAGCCGCCCTGAGTCTTCGGAGAAGGGCGGGATATAAATGCAAATAAAATAAATAAATAAAATAAAAATAAATGTGCAGAACCAGAATAAGAAAAGGAGGTACCTAAAAGGATGATATGTTATCTCATCTTCCTTTTTCAGTGAACTGAAACAAGTTTATTCTTTACAAAGAATTTTTCACCACTGCAATGCTCAGCTTAGTAATTGTGCACAAGGATGTATTTATTGTGAGAAAATTGCACAGACGAAAAATGTATTTTTGCGCATCAGATTTAGAGGCCACCCATCTCAGTTGCAGAGTGACTCTGAATGTATATATGTCAAGCTTGTGTCTAGATTGAAGTACATATATTATGTGTTAAGCAAAAAAAAAAATGATTTGAAAATTTTAAATGTGATTGTTAGAAATGTAAATTACAGACCTGTACAGAAACTGAAAGAAGCAAACTGATGATACCTAATTCAGGAGTCCCCAACCCTCAGGCTGTGTGAGCGATGGACGAGTGTGCATGTAGCTCCTCTTGTGCAAGTAGCAGGCATTTGCATTCATGTGCAAAGCTCCATTTGTGTGATTGGCATGTTTGTGTATCTGTTGCTCAAGCAAATGGAGCTGAACATGTGTGTGTTGCTGCTCCCAGGGAACTATCTCCTCTCTCCCCCACTCCCTGGCCAGACCGCCAAGCTGGTATCACTGACATAATTCACGCATGTCTTCTTGTCAATATTCCTCACTTGTAGGAAAATACTTTGCACTGAATTAGGCCAATGAAGTACTTTGAAGTGAATGGGAACACAAAGTTAGCAGCTCTCTGCATCACTTTAAAATAACCTCATCGATTCCCTGGATCACGTGGAAGCAGCACAGAACAGCTATGAAATCCTGGAAAAAGATGTGGTTGCTTTGAGCTAAGTCTGTGTCTCATTCACTTCAAAGCAGCATTTTTGGAAGTGAACCTAAAGCATTGCAGAACTGTTTTGAGTACGGCATAATGGAAAAGTCTTCTGTAAATTGCTAGTTAAGGTTATTATAATCGGAAATCTTTGGATACAGGTTAGAAGAAAGGTCAATACCAATATATGTCAAGGTTTTGATTTTCTTTTGTTTACTTCTGCAGTAGCATCAGCAAAAATGACAGCTTGGATATTCTTAGTGCTGTATTTGAAATATTACTAAAAAGAAGTTGGACTGCATGAAATTAATCATTGTCCATGTGCACACAATGTATGTTTTATTACAAATGGAATGAACCTATGTGTCACTGATCCACTTTCATAGTTACCTTTTGGTCATGGTACAGGTATCTGAATTGCTTGTGCCATTCAGACCCTATCTTACTCTATATAATGTATCAGTCCAGACTCTGTCTGGAATGATAGCCATGAAAAGAAAAGGAAAGGAAAGGAAAAGGAAAGAAGAGAAGAAAAGAAAGAGAAAGAAAGAAAGAAAGAAAGAAAGAAAGAAAGAAAGAAAGAAAGAAAGAAAGAAAGAAAGAAAGAAACCCTTGGAGAACTTACTTTTGCTAGTTTAAGCTTCCAAATGTATGTAAACTGATTGAACTGACACACTGTGCCAGATTTAATATTGCTGCAAACTGATGAATGTGCTGTAATATTCTAGTCATGCCCTCTTGTGTTACAAAATGATAATACAAGCACATTTAAACAGTTCAAGGCAAATTCATTTGGAAATTAAAAAAAAACTTTTTGTAAGCCAATAAGCCATCTCAGGCACAAAGTCAATGTTTGAAAGCTGTAATTGTTTTCTGCATCAAAGGGTACAGGAGAAAATACTTCACTACTATCTTTTTTTGTGTGCAAATCAAAGAATATTCTGTTTCTTCAAACCAGATTCCTAAATAGATAGAAACTACAGATTTAGTAATCAAAGCTATAATGACTCATTCTAACTATTCTAGAGGATTTCTATTCAGAGTAATTCTGACAAATAATATATGTCAGCAAAAACATTCCAACTAGTCCTTGAACAGGACTGCAATGAATTCTACTCACAACTAGAGAATTGTGAGGATATTCACTTCAAAAGTTTGGATGCTAAAATATGCTACTATATACAGTGCCACGCACAATATACACATTATTTAACATAATGTATATAATATAGTATATAATGCTATAGTATAATCTCTGTGCTTTCAAGTCAGCTTTTGATTCCTGTTAACTGCTTGGACTAGTCCCTGCAGTTTTCTTGGCAAAGGATTTAGGAAGTTCACCATTGTCTCCTTCTTAGGCTGTGAGCAAGTCACTAGGTTATCAAGCTGGTTTTATGCCTAAGGTAGAATTAGAAATCACAGTCTCTTAAGTTTCTAGACTGACAGTTTAAAACAACTACACCAAACTGGCTTATTATAATATGCCATTTGCTAAAATTATTTATGCCAATGGAAATTCTTTGGGCAGTAAGAACAAATAGTTTCTTTGATACACGGATGCGTCAGGCTCATGCACATTCATATTTAATTACAGATACACCTAGGTGACCTGATCTTAATAAGCTGAATAGGGTGGGTCTGGTTAATACTTAAATGTGAGAGCACCAAGCCTATGTAGATTGTATGTAAGGATGCATGCATGTCTCTCTTTCTGTGTGCTCTCAGGGCTATAGATAGGTGCCTATAATTAATCATGCCAGTTATTTAGCAGTCATTCATCCAACTAAAGATATAAAGAGAAGGAAAATAAGCAAGGCATCTCCCAGATTTTATAGTCCAATATCTTTGATCATTTTTAAAAATCTGTTCTTCTCTAAATATACTAGAACTACAACTCCCAGAATTTTATTTTTATTTATTTATTTTTATTTGTCATAACAGCATACATAAGCATAAGCATGAAGCAACAGTAGGACAGGAATGGTAGGCACGTTTGTGCTCTTATGCACGCCCCTTATAGACCTCTTAGGAAAGGGGTGAAGTCAATAGTAGACAGTTTTTGGTTGAAGCTTTGGGGACGTTGAGAAGAGATCACACAGTTAGGTAGTGTATCCCAAGCATTAAAAACTCTGTTACTGAAGTCATATTTTCTGCAATCAAGATTGAAGCAGTTAACATTAAGTTTAAATCTATTGTTTGCTCTTGTATTATTGTGATTGAAGCTGAAGTAGTCTTCAACAGGAAGGACATTGCAACAGATGATTCTATGAGTTAAACACAGGTCCTGTTGGAGGCGGCGGAGTTCTAAGTTTTCTAAACCCAGGATTTCAACTCTGGTGGCATAAGGTATTTTGTTGTATTCAGAGGAGTGGAGAACTCTTCTTGTAAAATATTTCTGGACACATTCAATTGTGTTGATGTCTGAAATGTGGTATGGGTTTCAGACAGGTGAGCTGTATTCAAGAATTGTCTTCAGTCTTATCACCAACCTTGGTCTAATTAGGCAAACTACCAAAGGCTTTTCTTGGCAAAAGTTCAAAAGCAGAAGACGCCGACAAGAAATAAATGCAGCAACACAAAGAACAATTCTATCAACGTTGTTTTCCAACAAAGAGCCCAAATGCTATTGCTGGTCTTTTAAGCCTTATGGGAGGGGTCAATCATCTCTTGATCCTACTCCCAAGTCGTCCTCTTAGCTTTAACTGCTCCTGCCTTCTGGCAGCTTTTCTCATGCGTGCATTAGAAACAGGCTCCTCCTGTTCCTCTGCCTCACTACTGTCAGCCTCTGAAAGCTCCGGAGTCCGCACCTCACTCCCCGATGGCCCTAGCCCCATCTCTGCCTCCGACACAGAGCCCTCATCCAGGCCTTCCCCAGCCTCCAGGACTGGCCCAAGTTCTTCCTCAGTCTCATCACTGTCTGACTCCGCTGCCAGGTCCGCAGGCTGCTGGCGGACCACAACAGCTACTATCCATGTATTTCATGTCATAGGCTAATCAGTTATTTATTTATTTATTTATTTTATTAGATTTATAAACCACCCTTCTCCCGAAGGACTCAGGGCGGTGTACAGCCAAAGTAAAAAGAAACAATGTACAGTTAAAATAAAATTAAAAAACTTATTATACAGTGTGGCCGAAATTAAAACAGTTAAAAAATCTAAAAAACCCCAATTAAAACCAGAGAGAAATTTAAAATTTAAAACTAAACAATTTAAGAAAGCCCCGCACGAACAAACAGATATGTTTTCAGTTGGCGGCGAAAAGTCCGAAGGTCAGGTATTTGACGTAAACCAGGGGGAAGTTCATTCCAAAGAGTGGGGGCCCCCACAGAGAAGGATCTTCCCCTGGGGGCCGCCAGCCAACATTGTCTGGTGGATGGCACCCTGAGAAGGCCCTCTCTGTGTGAGCGTACGGGTCGGTGGGAGGCATGAGGTAACAGAAGGCGGTCCCGTAAGTACCCAGGTCCCAAGCCATGGAGCGCTTTAAAGGTGGTAACCAGAACCTTGAAATGCACCCGAAAGGCAACAGGAAGCCAGTGCAGTCTGCGCAGGAGAGGTGTCACATGGGAGCTACGTGAGACTCCCTCTATCACCCGCGCAGCTGCATTCTGGACCAACTGAAGCCTCCGAGTGCATCTCAAGGGGAGCCCCATGTAGAGAGCATTGCAATAATCCAGGCGGGAGGTAACAAGAGCATGAGTGACTGTGCATAGGGCATCCCGATCAAGGAAGGGGCGCAACTGGTGAACCAGGCGAACCTGGTGAAAGGCTCTCCTGGAGATGGCCGCCAAATGATTAGTTATACTTACTTCTTCTTACTTATGCCATGAGTCTAAACTAGTGTTTCTCAATCTCAGCGATTTTAAGAAGGTGGACTTATGTTGCCTGAGGAATGCTGGGAGTTGAAGTCAACACATCTTAAAGTTGCTGAGATTGAGAAACATTGCTCTAGCTGAAAGGGTACTTCATTTGGAGGAGAACTTCAAGCTACACTCAGACCATGGAAAAGCTAAATAACCCAAGTTAATGGCAACATAGATATTTCTAGCAAGATCTATCAATGGTATGGATCCATGTCAGACACTCATACAAGACTGTACTATTAATTCACTTTTTGTAACTCTTAATAAAATTGTAGCTAAAGAAACAGAAATTTACCAGTGTAGAAGAGATGTGGGAAATTATGCCAACTTATGATCTGGGGACTACAACTTCCAGAATTCTGGGAGTTGGAAGACCATAGGTTGTTAAATTGCCATAGTTGTCCACCCCTGAGTTAGGCAATAATTGAATTCTTTGGGGGAAAATAGCAAAATGCAGTAAAAAACTACTATAAGGGAACAAAGTAATTTCACTCCCCAGTATTATGGAAAACAAAGCTAAAGGGAAAAATACCTTGCAGAATAATTGAAAGGAAGGCCGGTTATTATTAAAGAAAGATTTGAAACATGGACTATACTTGCTTGGGGATTAAAGATAATTCTTTGCACAGCCAATCTATAAAGAAAGATCATGCAGTCTGCACAATCTGTTGGTTGCTCAAAAGTTTCAGGAAATGAAGATGCCAAAGAATAGCATGGAAAAGAAAAACTCCGAGGAGGGGGTCTGAGCAGCTATTATAAAAAGTTTACTGTGTGCTTTCTGATAAAGGAATTATTTCTAACCGCTGTTACCACCCACTTCATCAGAAAAAGTTTTGTATGTTTTAGAGCAGGGGTGCCCAACCCCTGGTCTATGGACCACCACTGGTCCACAGCATGCCAGAACCAGGCCGCACAAACAAGCAAAGCCCCATCCGTGGGATGCAGGCAGCACAAAACCCCCCCACCCCCAATCCGTGGAAAAACCTCTCCCTGGTCCCTGGTGCCCAAAAGGTTCGGGGCTACTGTTTTAAAGGAACAAAATTGCAATTATTATATACTAGTTTTTTTCCTCTTTGTTATATACTACCGTAAAGTTACAAGAACAGCAATAAAGTAAATTTTCCTAATTGTTTTCAGGCAAAAAGAGAGCCTAATTAGTGGATCAGAACTGCAGATGTGCTTAGAAGATCCCAGACATGTCTTTGCATTTGTAGAAATTCACATATAAATATTATTTGAACTACCCCTGAAATACACTGCTCAGCAACTAATACATTCAGCAGACACTCACAGTTCTCTGCTTTGTTTCATTTTATAATTCTGACATCTCCCTATTTTCATTATTTTTAAGCATGTATCTTGTTTCCTTTCTTCTTTCCCAGACACTATCTGCTTTCTCCCACAAAACCAAACTTATATCACCTTACTATTTGGAGCCATTCTATTTCTGATGAGGTGATCAAAGCACAGGTATGTTTGACCACAAGTCAGCATTAGGCAGATGTTTGCCTTGTGGAAAGAACGGACTTCCCCAAAACTGGTGGGATCTGGGGTTTCTATGATTAAATGCTAGGTTTCATATGGACACTACCTGATCCAGCAATAACAGTTGCATTTGAATGATGATCAAAGAAGTTGGCAGGCAAATATTCCCTTGGGGTGCAGAGATCTTATTTTTTCCATTGTTGTTCTGCAGTAGCACACATTTGTGTAGTTTTGGTTATCTTTTATTACATAAATAGACGATTGGGGTGGGTTTTTTTATTAGAAAATATTTCTTTTCATAAAAAGGAAAACATTGGACCTAAAAAATGGAGTTGTCATAAATATTATTTAGTTGAGACAGCTGGATTTTCTATCTTCTATAGACTATGAGGCATTTTAAAAGAGAAATCCCATACATTAGTTAAGCTGTATATAAAGTAGAATCTCAGGATTGAAATTAGAAATACAGATTGTAACTCTTGGATCAAAAGAAAGTTGTGCGATAGAGAGTTTTCATTAAGACTTTGCATCAGTTGAACCTGATTCTCATTTCCTTTCCAAAGCTTTAAAGATTCTGGGGGCCCAGTCTAGCCAGAAATAAAACAACGTTATGAGTTCGATAGAAAAGAATTAAATATTAAAGAATGGCAGCTGGAAATACTATTAAACTTACTACTGAATCTCACGGTTCTCCACAAGAACTCATCCTCATATTGCCTGTGGTTTGGTATTCCTCCTTCTGCCCTCATATCTCTTCTGGGAAATCAAGCCAAAATCTGGACACGTTGCACATTTTCCATTCTCACGTATTACAAAAAAATAATAGTACTACTTATACAGCAGATATATCACAGCGTTTTTGTAATGCAGCAGCATGTAAAGAAAGAGTGGCAGTGATTTTTTTTCATGCACGAATGTGAAAGTTGGCATCATTTATAATCATGCAGATACAATAAAAGAATTGTTGCAAAAACTAATTTGAGCAATTGGTGCGGCTGTTACTGCTTTAACTGGGTGTCACAGAATCTTTCTCTGTGCAAGAGAATTTTGTAGCAGAAAAGGCTCAGAGTTTGACGCTGTTCATCTATGTACTAAAATTCTTGGTTGTCATGCCTTTTAACTGGGCAAAATGGTGCATCAAAGAGCAACAATTTTTGAACCAAGATTAGCTTCAGATGGGCTAATTTACAGAGTGTGTCCATAATCTGAAACCCGTGACACTTGAGGGGATGAAATTTGGACAAGTTATGGCTGCTTCAGTGTTAGTGGCTGTTGCTGCTGCTGTCATGTGACCATTTTCAACATTTGTGAGAGTTTCCCAGGCAGTCTGGCAACCACTCACTCCCCTATCCAGCAGCAGCTACTTAGCTGATTACTGGAAAGGAAGTGGGGGAGATTCACAAGAAAATTCAAGGGAGAAACCGGCAGGAAGTTGGAGGTTGCTGTTATTGCCAATGCTTTTTTGTCCATTCTGTTTTTCTGTTTAGCTAAGGAAAGGTCTCTATAACAATGGCCAAACAGGGAACAAGTTGTCTAGTATTCTTTTAAATGTGGAATCATGAAAACAAAATATTGTTAACACCAACTTTTGAATGAATGAATGAATGTTTTCCTCTGATTAAATGCAGGTAGTCCTTGTCTTATGACCGCAATTGTGCCCAAAATTTCTGTTGCTACGCAGGAGAGTTAGTTTTGCCCCATTTTACAATCTTTCTTGCCACAGTTGTTAAGTGAATCGTTTCTGTTTTTAAGTTAATAACATGATTATAAAGTGAATCTGGCTTCCCCATTGACTTTCCTTGTCAGAAGGTTGCAAAAATTGATCACACGACCCTGGGACATTGCAACCGTCATAAATAATGCCAAGCAACCAAATTTTGATCACCTGACCATGAGGATGTGGCAATGCTCATAAGAGTGAAAAATGGTTATAAGTCACTTTTTCAATGCCATTGTAACTTTGCATGGTCACTAAACGGAAGGTTGTACGTTGAGGACCAGCTGTAATAGTGGGTCTACACTGCCAAACTGACCATCTCAGATTGTCTTTCAAAATGCAAATACCTTTGAGAGAAGATCATATCCATTGAAAGAGAGAAGTAAAAGGAAAATTCTAACACAATCAAGCACATACCATCTGTACAATTTATACTTCTTCCAGCCTTAGGATTCCATGGTTCTTGGTCATCCATTTCTCCATTATTCAGATTAAAAACTCAAATTTGCTGAAATGGCATTTATATAATTTTAAAAGGCATCATTTGTTTTTTTTAAAAAAAATCATGTGGCAAGTCTGGTTTGGACTGTGGTTGTGATGCATGTATGTATAAATTGTGGTGCTATGGTAGCCTTTTGACCAATGTGGTAGTCTTCTAAATGTGTGTGTGTGCGTGCGCATGCGGGGAGACTTCTCTGTCTGAGTGATGGGCATCTCTCATCTAACGTGGTCCATAGAGATTCACAGTCAAATATATATCCGTATATGTACAGTACCTCAAAAGTACTAAAGGAGAATAAAAATTGGGGCAATAGTGATGAAATCTATGATACCTAAATCTCATACTTACAGGCTGAAATGTTCTCTTCAATTCTCTGCTTTTTAAAATGGCGAACTTAGGAAAAAAATCAAGTTATTGCTTTACGGAGAGAATTCTACCAATTAGGGAGGAGATTGGAAACATATGGGAATATAGGAAAAATGAGGACAAGAGCATATTTTTCTTTTTCCAGAATAGGTTTACTGCCAAGATACTCCTATAAGTGGCCCCTTTGCCCTTCCAACCTCATCTTTGGAATGACAATGTTTTATGACACAGCATTAATATAAGGGGCCACTGAGGGAGGAAAGAGCAGCCATCAGCCCTATTTCCCAATTCACAATTTTGCAAAAAGAAAGATTCAGAACAGACCTGCTGGCATGATGCTATCAGCTCATCATAGATAGATGGTACGGTTAATGAGCTCTGAACTGTCTCTCAGAAGAAACACATGTTCATGTGTAATAACTCATGAAAGTTATGGCAACGTCATCTTTGTGAAATAAATCAAGCATTAGCAAGCCAACATTTTGCAACAATGAGTAGTTAAGAGATTCACTAAACACATTGCCTTTCCTTCCATCTAGAATAATCATCATATAAAAAGTGCACCTAGTCCAGGGGTGAAATGCTCCCGGTTCGCACCGGCTCGCCTGATTAGGTAGCGATGGCAGCTGTTGGTTTGGAGGACCGGTAGCAAAAAACCCTGCCCCCCCCCCCGCCTCTGCTGAGCCCCACCATCAGCAGAGGGTTTTTTTTTACTTTTAAAAGTTTTTCTTCAGCTGAAACATGCCTTTAAAAGTAAAAAAAAACCCCTCTGATGATCGCAGGGCTGAGCAGAGATCATCAAAACCCTTTAAAAGTTTTTTTAAAAAAAACCTCTTCAGCCGAAGGGGGGAAAAATCGAAAAGCCTCCCAGAGGAGTTTCCTGATCCTCACAAGCTTTTAAACTCACTTTTTTAACAGCCCCCACTTACAAGAGCCCCCACCCAAGCCCAGCCAATTCCCCCTCCTCACTTACCTATAATTACTGCTCTGTCGGGCTGGCAACGGCATGTTTTCTTCAGCTACTGAAGAAAAAAAAAAGCTTGCTTTGACTTCCTGCTTTGCTGGCTGAGGAACTTTGGGATTTGAAGTCCACAATAAAATAAAATAAAATAATAAAATAAAATATTTGTGCAGCTTTCTGAGTTTTGGTGTTTCTGTAGTGTTTCACTCTAACTACACAAACACACAAAATCTCAGAAAGCTGTATGTGGCATTGTGTGTGTGTGTGTGTGTGTGTGTGTGAGGTGTGTGTGTGTAAAGTGTGAAAGTTGGTTTTTGAGCTTTTTGTGGCTGTGTGAAGTGTGAAGTGCAGCTGCTTTTACATTGTGTGTGAGTCAGTTGTGTTGTGTGTATGTAAAGTGTGAAAGTTGGTTTTTGATACCTCTTATTGTTTTTTATACTTTATTATTTTTATTATTTATTATTGGCCACGCCCACCCAGTCATCTGACCACCAAGCCATGCCCACCAATTAAGCCACGCCCACAGAACCGGTAGGGAAAATTTTTAGATTTCACCCCTGACCTAGTCCCAAATCAATGAGACGTCAATACTGAATTGTATTATCCTTCAAACAGGGGAATTATTTTGATATAGCTCTGAGTACCCTTTATACCAAGGGTGAAATTCATTTACCTTTGCTACCGGTTTGCAAATGGAGCATGAAGAGGGGCAAAAACGAGACATGATTATGTCCGGACAGGTGGACGGAGCCTCCCGCTGTAGGCGCTACCAGTTCACCTAAGCCGGACAGAACTGGCTGAATTTCACCACTGCTTTATACCAATAGTTTAGAACTTCCTAGTCAGTGACCTGATGATCATTTCTAAAAAGGGGACAACATTTGCTTGTATAATTGTTTGTGTTTCTTACATCTATTACACAGAACAGGCCCCTACAAACATTACTGCCCGTTAGTGGCTTCTAACAAACAGGAACATCCTCCCTACATAGAAGTAAATAAAAGAGAAGCAAAGCCTGAAAACAGTTTTCCCCACCTATATTGATTTATTCACATTGAAAATAGGCAAAAAGGTTGTTTATAATTAAAAAAAAAGTTGGAAGAAGAGTCATGAATTTAACAACAACAAAAAAAGAACAGTTTATAAAAACAATGCATATTCTATCTTGATGAAGCCAAGGATGATGGAAGTCACAACCTTCGGCATAGTAGATAATTACAGGCAGTAGATTGCTTTCAGGAAAATAGAAATGTCCCCCTAAATTATACATAGTACAACCAGGTGAAGAAAAAGTGTCTGATGCACCACACTCGGGGGAAAGACTTTTAGATTGAACATTCACTATTTGAGGTCCTTTGCCAGCTGTATTCTTAGTGACAAAATGTTCCAATGAGATATAAAATATTAAAGATACTTATGCATGTACTGTTTTCCAACAGTAGTAATTCAATTGTTTTGCAGATGTTCTGAAAAGATGGTCCGAGAGGCTTCCGCCATGTGGCTACACCACAAATTCTTCTGGGAACTGATCTTCTCCTAAGAGATCTAAAGACAAGCAGTTCATGGACCTCTTTCCATAGAGGGCTGACTTAGTTTTACAATCGGCTGTTGAATACACACATCCATAGCTGGCTAGCTTATCCTCTAAGGCACAACCAAATGTATAACTGTGAGAGGTATCCGAAGACAACGTGGTACTCAGTGGTGGATGTAGACATTTGCGGAGACGGACGTCATCTAGACTTTGGCTGTGCTGCTCTGGGGACTTTGCTGCTTTGGGTAGAGCAATCTGCTAATTAAAGAAGAGCACATTTTTTAAAACATTCCGCATTCAGCAAACAGGACATCAAAAAAAGTTTGTTTATGCAAGTTTCCCCAATTATCCTCTCATTCAATATTATCAGCATTTCTTTGTGAAACTTGTCTCGGTGAAAAAGCTATGAACCAATTATAAGCAATTATGAAGTTACTCAGTGCTCAATGGCCACATTCTCAGCTCCATACATATCATTCCCACTGGTATATATACTAAACTAAGTGTTAAATAATCTGAATTGAAAGAATTAAGAAACAGATTTAACAAATCACATGCATGCAACTTGGTACGAGCACTTTGTTTTATCGCTGATTTTAATGTTTTCATTAATATATCGTTAATATTATAATTATGTGTGTATTATGTGATCTGACTTGAACAATAAATACTGAGATTTAGATGTTTGCTAAAATGTTCTACTATTTGGATTTAGATCCAAATAATAAAGTTGGCTAAGGTGGACAGTTTACAGAAGGGGTCAAATAAACATCAACTGCATAAATAAGGTATGGGAGACAGAATTCCAAAATATATGACCTTTCATTTCTGCAGGTTATTTATGAAACTGTAGCAAATAGAACTTCTGTGCACAGGAGAGACCAACATAGTTAAGGAAGAAGCTATTCTGTTTGGTTTTCTCTTCATTCCTTTTGGATTGTATCTACTAGACTATAGGTCTGGGATTGTGATAATATTGTATTTCAATGTGTATACAAGGTTTTCACAATGTTATAAATATAATGAAGATAACAATGACAAAAATAAAAAAAAAGAAATGGGTCAGATGAAATATAATTTTCTATTCTGTTCTGACCACCCAAAACCAGCACATGAAGATATGTAGATATCTTGAACAATGGGCTATGACCGAGAAGACCTCAGTTCAAATCCTTTATTATCCATGAACTTCATAGGATGTTATTTTTGTCGGTGTAGCTTATCTTTACTGAATTGCTGTAAGACTAAATAGGTTGTCTTTCTTCCATATACCTGCAAGGCAATGGCTGAAGATATTAACACTGAGAAGCCTTCAATCAAGAGGACACCAAGCCCTTAATGGTAATTAAGTTATACTTTATGTTCATAAATATCTGGACATGCTCCACCAAATCTGAGCACTGTTATAATTCAACTAAAATGGAGCATTTTATTATATTTACAGAAATGTGCTACAAGACCACAATCCAGTGGTGAAATCCTCTGTGGGTTGCCACTGGTTCAATGCTCGTGCATTCATGGTTCACACAGAAAAAGGAGCCATTTGAAGGTAAGTAGAACAGTGAGGGGGGAGGACAGCTGTGCCACACAATTTAGATTGGCGCAACAATATATATAGTGAATATAAATTTATATAAATTTATATAATTTATATAATTTATATATATAACTTATATACGATTTATATAGTGAATATAAATCGTGCGTCACAGCTGATCGTTGGAAATACCGGTTCAGATGAACCGGTAGCTTTTATTACTACTGGTTTGCCTGAACTGGTGTGAACCGGTAGCATTTCAGCCCTCCACAATCTTAACTGCATGTTTAACTTTCATTCTATAGTTAAAAGGGGTACATAAGATCACCCCTGGTTAGGCTATGTCTACGCAGCTAAACAAATTCAGTGTTACACAGTCATCATTTGATATGTATCACCTGTTTGAAGAGTTTCACAGTTTAAAGAGAGTGAACTAAACTACCTAGGATTATTGATTCTAGGAAAATTAACCATTTTTTGCCTCTGCTAAACTGAATTTGACTTCACTTTTATATCTTTATTGCTCATGTATGCTAGGAAATGAAATGTGGGAAACATTCTTTACTGAGCACTTTGAGCTCCCCCAATAAACTGAGAATAAATAGCAAATCCCACAAATATATTCAGTTTTTTCAACCACACTTGGAACATACAGTAACATTAACATTAAAGTGAGAAGATGAAAGTATATTTTCATCTCTATTCAGGTCAAGTTATTATTGCTTAAGCATTTCACAGGACCCTACTTTGGAAACTAACTCCAAAAACTAAGACTTTCTATGAATTCTTTGTTTGGGATCCTATCCAGTTTCTAGAATATGTTACACTAGGTGTAGGTGTGACAAATAGATGTGTCACAAATCCAAATTTCCTCCAAATAAGTTGATTTCTTTTGTCAGATGGTGGCATTTTAAACTTCTACATTTTATGAGCAACTCTTCTGTAGCTAGGGAATTTTAAAAGTATGATTTCTGGGGGCCAGCCAGGAATAACAGGATGAAATGATGATGCATAAATGCGCAATGTATGAATTTGGGCAAAAATATTAGGGGTGATATTTAATTTCCCCCCCTCCCAAGAAGTTGATATGAAACATGATGTTTTAATTTAGATGTGCACTGAAAAAAAAAAAGGAAAAAGAAGGATTTCATTTCTCAGCACTCTGCAATCAACCGCTGTGGCACAATTTTGTGATGGTGGCATTCTGGTGGACTCACAGAGGAATCAAAGTGGCTGGATACAGCAGAAGAGAAATGAAATGAGATTTATGTTCACTCTTTAATGAATCATGATCTTACCTGATTAAGCGAGTCTGCACTCTGGCCTTTGACCTTTATTACGGTGACATGTACCATAGATAGGGGGTTCTTACTAATATCTGTGAGGGGCAGAGAGGAAACCAGGATAGTCGGTGACAGTCAAAAATGAAGACGGGTTCTGCAGCTTCCAGAGACAGAGTTGGAGCCAGCTCTCAACATACAAATTAATACAATTGTAATCAAAAGAAAAGACTCAATTCAATGCATGATAAACTCTGGGCTCCCAGGATAAGATCCTAAAATTGTTCAAACAAGTCAGCCAGAATGGCAAGACTTATTTCTTGCAGAGGAACACTATAGCAGTAGAGATTGTAGATGTCCCATTAAGTGGTGAACCTGATTCAAAGCTCGAGTATGTCTATATATGGCTCAACTATGCTTGGTTTTAGTTGGATCTGGATGCATTGATTTCATAGGTAGGCCTACATAAAGATTAGAGTTTGTATCTATTTTTTAAAAACTTCAGTCCAAAAGACAAACCTTCCAGTAATATGAATCCCCTTGTTTTAGATTACTTCTTGAAGATAAGGGATGATAAAATAACTTTAAATTTTTCACCCAAACCTTTCCCCCCCCTAATATAATTTACACCTACTGGCCAGTCATAATGGTATGCTGCCCACCAGTTCACACATCCAGTCTTATAACTATCTGATACACTATGGTACACTAATACTCACAGGTAAATGAACGTAAGTATTTAATAACAATTTGTAAAGCAAGTTGTAGAGAAAGCAAAACATATATTCAAATTGAAGTTTCTGAAATTTATAAAAAGGGCTGAATGTACTAATGCTTCATTTAGCAATTTAGGAGCCCCACTTTTTAGAGAAACTGATGAATTTACCATTATGCCTTATGAAATCCAGACCACACAAAATGTTGGCCTTCCATCTTTCTTAATCAACAATGGACAAATAAACCTATCCATATATGTCTTCCTTCACCCTTTACATACAAACCCTTCCAGTTCAGTGAAAGAGTAGAATTGAAGTGTCTTACATAAAATTGATCTCATCTGAATAACAGATAATCCAGCTTGTTTTAGTTAGAGTTAAGGAAGATCAACATTTTACTAACAGGAGGCAACACTAAAGAAGAATCATGCAAATGTCATCTTACCTTGGCACCAAATATCATCTTTTGCCTGACAATCAATAGATTCCTCACGGATCATTTCTTCAAAATGTGATTCATCGGCAGGTAAAGTGTCTGGCTCATCTACAGCCAATTCCACCTCTGGACACAATATAAGCATGGTTAGCAAGAATGCTGCCTTTTTCTAAACCTACCTGCCAACCATTTTTCTGATGTTTCCAGCTTGCCTTGAAGACAAAAATGGCTACTAGCGATTCTGTCCTTTCACAACTTACCCTCATCGTGCAAGTCATTTTCGGCTTTCTCTTTGCTGTTGCTGTCAATTCCAGAACTACTATAACTGATGTTGGAACTGCAGGACTGCTCCTTCTGATGGATTGGATCCATCCCAAAGGGTTCGTCCACAGACATTTCCATGGAGATGTGTTGTCTTGAGTCAGCCTCAATGCCAGAGGTGTGTGAACTGCCATGGCTGTCAGTAGACTGTCGAGATAGGCGGTTGTTACTCTCACTTCCTCTGCTGCTCCCACTGTCATGCGAATGCTTATCTGATGGATCAAAATCTATCTCCAAAGTATCACTGATGTAGGATTCTCGATACCTCTTTTTCTCTGGAAGAGTGGAGGGGGAAGATAAAGAAAAGTGTGAAAAAGAAATAAATAAACTGAATTTTACATAACAATTGAAGTTACATAACACCAGAAAAATTACAGCCACGCGATACCAAACATGTTACAGGAAAAAGAGAAATAAAACCTAGCAACCGAGAACTAATTTATTTTTAAAAATGCAATATCCCACATAATTATCATATAGTATTTGTTGCGGTGGGACAGTAGTTAGAGTGCAGTACTGCGGGCTACTTCTGCTGACTGCCGCTAACTGCAATTTGGCAGTCTGAATCTCACCAGGCTCAAGGTTGACCTATCCTTCCATCCTTCTGAGGTCGGTAAAATGAAGACCCAGATTGTTGGGGACAATATGCTGAGTCTGTAAACTGTTTAGAGAGGGCTGTAAAGTACTGTAAAGTGGTATATAAGTCTAAGCGCTATTGCTATTGTTCCACATAGCAGTTTTCCTTGCTCTTCATTCAACCATACTTCTTTTGTATAGGAATTATTCTGTGTGTTGAAATTAATAAAAAATGGATATTCTTACAGAGGAAAAATAAGTTGGAAACAGTATGAATGCATCCCTACCAACATGCAACATTTATTCTGAACATTTATTCTGAAAGTAATTTGTGATTTTTTTGTGTGATAGTGTTATGCTAGTTTTGCAGTTGTTTAATGACCACTTAATGTACTGTATTATAGCCCTAAGCTGGAACATACACATTTTTTGAGACTACCTACTTTCAATAGGATCTGCCTATCCAATAAGATCAGGAAGATTCAGAGAGGTCATCCATAGCAGAGGTGGGTTTCAGCAGGTTCTGACCAGTTCTGGAGAACCGGTAGCAGAAATTCTGATTAGTTTGGAGAACCGGTAGTAAAAATTCTGACTGGCCCCACCCCCATCTATTCTCTGCCTCTCAAGTCCCAGCTGATCGGGAAGAAATAGGGATTTTGCAGTAACCTTCCACTGGATTGGGGAGGGAATGGAGATTTTACAGTATCCTTTCCTTGCCACGCCCACCAAGCCATGCCACACCCATCAAGCCACACCCACAGAACCAGTAGTAAAAATTTTTGAAACCCACCACTGAACCATAGGAACAATGGAGGCAGACTTGTACATCCACCCATAGGAAACTGAGACTGTCCCTTCTTACAGTAAGATATTTGTGTAATGTAGGATTATGTTCTTCAGTCTAGAGATGGAAGCTCTTGTTTATTGGGAGTAATTATTTACTATTGTCATCAATTTTATGGAAGTTGGGTATGTAAACTGCTAAAAGTTCGCAATAATTGGAGGGGCCCATTAGCTCAGACAGATAAAATAAATAGATAAATAAAGAATAAAATAGAAAACTGTGTCAGAAAACTTTCTCTTCTTTCATCTCACCATCTGCCTTTTTTTTGGCTCCAAACAAGCAAACCAGAAAAGGTAATAATGATAAGCAGTAGTTACAGGCTTCATTGAAAGTTAATTAATAAAATATCAACTTTGGCAGTTGTCTAACATCGTCACTCTTTGATATTGCTCCTGCTTGCCTCAACTGGCTCAAATAATGTATTTAGCTTATCAAATATTTACATATTCCACCAACCCACCCACCAACCCACCCACTAACCAAGTTAATCAGGGCTTTCATTTTTAAAAAAAAAAACATTTTTATCGGCAGCATCATTTTCACATACCTTCTGCATCTTCCATTATCTGGATCTGCTTGAGTACAGGCTGGATATTAAGAAACAACCGGTGACTGTTGCTGAGCAGCTGTAGCAAATGTCGAGAGCGGAAGGGGCAGCCTGTGTAGTAAACCAGCTTACGGGCAGAAGGCAAGCCATCTGGCTGGATCACAAATTTTTTCCCCTAAATGAAAAAAAAAGAAAGACAAGAGAGGAGAGGGAAGGAAAAATGTAAGTCTTTGAAGGACACTGGAATGAATCACAGAAGCTGTGCACACACACAAAAAAGGCCTTTACTATGATAAATAAAGTCCACTATGGATGTTCAGGTACAACTTTTCCTGTCGAATTATGACTGCTTCCTATCAGTAAGCTTACCACCCTGGTCCCAACATCTTTAAAGCTTGGCATTTCTTCAGATGTCGAGATCTTTTAACAGCCTCATTTATAAAAGCAGGTAAAGAATCTTTGATGGGTTGAGGCTGTATCTTTGCACTATTTTCTGGGAATTTTTTTTTTTTGTGCTAAATTCAAGCCTTTTCCAGAATGTACCACCACTTTACACACGAGCATGGATTCCTTTATACAGTTTCTCTCCGAGATTCCATACAAGCAATTATCGGTGGGGTTGGAGGCAGACAATTGGGCTTCTTGCAGCTTATATGCACCTAGTGAACCTGGAGGGATCTGGCAGCTTCATATGCCAAGGTAGAAGCTAGAGGGCTCATCAGAAGGTGACCATCCTCCTGGGATAAGCTTAAAGGAGATACACCAGTCTAAGGAAATCATGACTGGGTTCTTTTTGACTGGTTGCCTTTGCTGTGGACATGGACTATCACAGTTTTTGCCAGAGCCAGAGCAGCAGGCATATCACATTTTTAGCACACAGACTTCTTGTCCTCCTCATAGAACATAGTACAGGGGACTTGAAGCACATTACAATTTTGTCACTATTTCTTTCCTAAAGCACTTCAGGCCTGGACAGATTCACTTCTTGGAAACTCTCTATAAGGCAGCGGTATCCAAACTTGGCAACTTTCTGGCTGAGGAATTCTGGGTGTTGAAGTCCACAAGTCTGAAAGTTGCCAAGTTTGGAGACCCCTGCTATAAGGGGACTGTGAGTTCATTCCGAGAACAGGGAGGGCTCAGTGGATCCACCACTATCTTACTAATTTCCTAGGTTATTTAATACATGAGATGGAAGAAGTAATAAGTTAGCCATCAGGTTGGCCAGTGAAGGATATGTACTCTATGTTATACAAAAAGTCTATTAGCTCTAACCAAAAATTGGGACCATTTTCACTTCAACTTACATGTGTGTGCAGGTTTCTGTTCTCCTCCTATGTACTCACTGCCCTCTTTTGGCATTGCTACTACAATTTATTTTATTTTAATATACTATCATTGCAATTCTATATAGAAGTTCACTTAATTCACTTGAATTAATTCCTGGGTACATGAATAAAGGACTGCAGGACTACAGGTTAAATTACATTTTATCTATTTCTGTTCTAAAATAGACGTACACATGTATACAGATTTATGTATGTTCATACATTTTGTATTTAATTTATATTTATCTGTTTCAAGCTTTTAACAAATAACATGATTTAAACTAAAAGTAGGTTTAAGAAGTCATATTTAACACTTACCAAAAATGCAACTTTTCCAATATGTGACCAGGGGAAATCATAAAGTAGTTGACGAACATGGTTTATTTCCTGTAACAATATTAAACGCATGAGAATCCATTTCCCCCCCAAAAAAACATGATTCTAAAATTTGATTCATGCAATATTAAAGGCTATTTCTGCATCTTAAAAGTGCCACAATGACATTTTAATGTTGAATTTCTAAAATTATCTACTAATAGTTTAATATTATTGTAGGTTTGCTTTACTTTTGTAAAGCTGGATTGTGCAGGATGAACTTCGGAAGGAAATATATTTTTGAAATCTCCATGCTAAAGTTGTTGTCAACATTTCAACAAGAACATTGACTATCAGTTCTTTACCTGATGTTAATATGAAATTCAGAATGTAAGCCTCAGTAAAATGAGGAAAGAAATGTTCTGGTGACATTAACTTCTTTATATACTATCAACAATACTGAAGCCAAAATTTCCATTAAAATGTCTATTACTAATCTATTTGGACCAGGAACTTTCCTTGTTTTTATAGATTTAATTTATAACTATTCAAAAGTTCCTTAATTTTCTTTTCAAAGATACTTGATTGAAATTCCTTTGACCTTTTCTTTCAAGATGCATATGTAATAAGCCAACGCTTAACGTATGTTTTGAAAGTATTCAACGTACAGTAATTATCACATTTGCAGAGTGTCTATTAATGTAAAAAGCTCATCTCACATTCCTTTTTGAACCAATCAAGGAAATTTAAATCTTTTAATGGTGATACATTAATGGCTATTCTTAACCTCAAGTCATATTAGCAGAATGTGGTTGGATATAACAGATTGTGCAATTGTTTATGTGATTTACTAAGGATAAAGATATTAAAAAACAATCTAGTCAAGAACAAGTCTTATATGGGGCTAAACAAACCCTTATTTTTACTTTGTATTTAAGGTTTGTCATATAACCATTTGATTAAATTCAAATATATAATTTGGAAGTACACTTCAACTATGTAATCAAAATTATTTAGAATAATACTGTAAGCTAATACAGTGTCAGAATAAAAAAAATAATTAAAATATATAGCTATTATCATATAGTCAATTTTTTAGTGAAACATGAGCAAAACATCTATAGAAAATTTCTGGGTTATCTTTTATTGTCTAATAATAATTAATAAAATTAATCAAACAGTGATAAAATCCCAAATACCCTTAATGTCCAAATCTTAAAACAAAATTTTAAAAAACCCTACCATTTTCTCCTACAATCCCACTGATGAAGAAAGTAACCTGAGTACTTGTGAATAGACTAAAGAATTAACACTAATTTTATTTATTTATATCCCACCTTTATTATTTTTACTCAAAGCAGAGAACATATTCAACATACCTTCCTCCTCCTACTTTCCCCACAACAAAAACCCTGTGAGTTGAGTTGGGCTGAGAGAGAATGACTGGCCCAGTCACCCAGCTGGCTTTCCTGGCTAAGGAGGGACTTGAACTGACAGTCTCTTGCTTTCTAGCCTGTTGTCTTAACCACTGGACCAAATTGGCTCTGGTTATAATACTATATTATGGCTGAAACTCATGTCCAAGAACTGAACTGAACTTAATGTGACTTGTTTCTGAATATAAGCCTGCTCCAACATACATGACTCTTCTATTCCAGAAAGACTTGCGTCTATTGGCATTGGACCGACTTCCTAATTGTGGCCTGGCTACTTTGCATTGCATGCACAATACGCATTTGTATGTACTTGAACATGAAAATGTGACCCATGGAAACATTAATGTCAATCTTAATAAAGTGAGAGCTTATATACCTGAAGGGATATACGAAGGGTTCTTACCTGATAGATGTGTATCCCTTTAAGCGTCAAACCAAGGATGATTGTAGGACGATCTTCCTTCTTATCCTGAGAAGAGAGAGAGATTCAGCATGAGAAGGAATTCTGTATCTTCACTTCCCTGAGAATTAGTGGAGATGCTATGACCCACCAAAAGACAGCCACAGCCTATAGTGATTCTCAACCTGACACAGTTGCAGGCTAGAACTATGGTCAAGGTTATCTCCCATCAGCAATATTACTCTCCCGTAAGCAATACCCTCCTTTGGAAAATAAGGTTTTGTTACATTCATCCATGCTTTAGGAACTTCTTGAAGGAATGACTGAAATATTCTATGTAAAGAACCGACCTTGAAGACTCAGAAGATTTTAGCTGCCTGCCTCATGAAGATGTGGACATGTGGGAGCATGTTGAACTAAATTGGAAGTGACTGCATCTGTTACAGGGAGGTTACAAGCTCTGCTCAAGCTTCTGCTTTTAATTTTTAAAGTTGTTTCCAAGGTGAAATTCCTATGGCAACAGTTATCTCAATGTGTCTCTACTTTATCACTCTTCGCCCCACTTCCTGTTAAGGTCCACCTTGTAGAACAGGGGTGTCAAACTCGCGGCGTCACATTGTTGACACGTGATGTATTGTGACTTTTTCCCCCTTCGCTAAAATGTGGGCGGATGTGGCCAGTGTGATGCATCTGGGCTGTGGGCTGCAAGTTTGACATTCCTGTTGTAGAAATTCCATTCCTGTGGTTGTGTTCATGCAACACTTTCAACCAAATCAGGAAAAGACCCAGCAGCTGCATTTGCACACCTGACACGAATGCTAAGCTGGAGTTAACATTAGCTGTTTCATGGCTTACCTTCTCACGCAAACAGGTTAATTTTTGACTTAATATCTTGTGGTATGTGTATCTGTGTAGGCAACCTATGTGAATAACAACCTACGTCCAGCACTGTTATTTTCTATTGTTGATTCTAAACTAAAGAATGGTTTACTCAACCACTTTAAGGAGATATAGCAAGACTTTTTGCAATCACATTTGAGAATGGAACTGGACATTTCATTGATTTCTAAGAATATTTTTTTTTTAATCAACTAGTCAAAAAGTACTAATGTTGCTGAACTCTTTATTCTGTTCTGGATGCCGGGTCCTTTCTCTGTAGGGAAAACAAATGATCAAGGAAAGCCCTTTCTCTCAGAATTCCTACCCAGCAATACAAAATACTTCTTTCTAGCACTGAATAGTTTGAGATGGAAAGAGCATAAAACACACACAGAGAGAGACACACACATCACTATTTTTCTGCCTAAAGGGTCACTTGCATCAAACTTTTCCAGTCATTTCAGGACTGATGAAATGGAAGATGGAGTGAGAAGAGCATTTTTTTTTTAAGCAAACACAGGTTGTAGCCAATAAGCTGACAATTCAAGCTCCAAAGGATTAGCCAAGACCATCACAAGATCTCTGAGAAAAGCCCTCAGCAGGATGCATGGAAGTCTTTTGTTCTCCACCTTGGTTTCATCGCTAGGCAGCATCCACCCATGATAAACAGGAGCTATGAATTAGGGAATTAACAGTTTAAGGATTAGGTTTTGACTGGCGCAACTCCGAGTAGTAATTCCAGATTTCTCTTTTATCCAATTATGCTGATTATGAAAGAGATTCTTGTGAAGGTATCAGCAGTTTAACAAATGTTGTTTTGAAACCTTAGATTGAAATCTATGCCTACTTCATAAACAATTATCCATCTTTCTTCTTTTTCTTTTTCTTCTTCTTCAACACCACCACCACCACAGAATGCAATAGTGAAAGAGAAATAAATACAGTTTGTCTAACCATCAGCATATGGGGGATGGTGGAGGAGGAGCACATACATACTCATAATCACTCCCTCACTCCCTCACTCCCTCCAGTATTTCAAGTTAAGCAGGAATCCAAGTATTAAAGCAACCAATTTTCAACCTGTTGCATACTTGGGCATGAGGCATGTTAGATCTTGCCAGTTTTTAGCACTTTTAGTTTACGTTAGGCAACATCCATGAATATCTTAAAAGAAAAGGAAATATGAGAATAGACGAAGGTTGACAAAAAGCAAGCTTTCTTTTACTGACTATTCTAGAGCGGTGCAAACCCCTGCTATTGAATCTTAATCTGACAGCTACGGCTCTTTCAAAATACATCTAGAATAGGAGCTCAAACAAGATCTACTGGCAGGCAGAATATTATAAACAGGGATGTCCAACCTTGGCAACTTTTAAAACTTACAGACTTCCAACTCCCAGAATTCCTCAGCCAGCATGGCTGGTTGGAGAATTCTGGAAGTTGAAGTCCACAAATCTTAAAGTTGCCATGGTTGGACACCCCAGCTCTAAAGCTTGAAAAAAAGACCTCTTATTGCACCTTATGCAATCTGTAGAAGTGGACAGGGACGTCTTCCAGAAGACACGACTCCTTGACATACTTCAGAATTGCTTCTCTGGTTGACAGCCCTTTCTGTTCCCGGTGCATCTCTGGTGCATGCTTCAAGATGTAATCACTCCCCCGTTTGGCAATTATCTATCCGAAGGGGGAAAGAAACCACAATCAGTTTCCCTTCAATAAACTGACAGGAGAAGGCAGCTAAAATTCAACACATGATCATGTTAAGCTAAAAATAAATTGTCTCAGAAGTTTTTAACGGCCAAACTTTGAACTGCATTCAGTGCAAGGTATTTGTGATAATGCACTTTTTCATTTGCCCGTCTTTGCCAAATAGAGAGCTTTTTCAGTTGTTATTCCTGACTATGGAACACACTCAAAGAGGCCTGCCCACTGCCTTCATTACAATCTCTTTAATTTTGTAAACATATCTTTCCCAAAATACGTTAATCTACAGTTTTTTTGGAGCATTAACACTTTTATTATGTACTTAACTAATTTCTTATTTTTAATGTGAAAAAGAATTAAACTATACAGCACTCCAAACAAGGTGAAGTGCTATATTCAAATGTATAAAAATAAGTTAAAATAAATACAAATATGCATGCATCTTTTTTCCATAATGGAGTTAGCTATTATAATTTGCCACATGTTAGTAAACACTTTCTAATTTTGTCCCTCTTTTAAGTACATGGCAAAACTGCTCAATAAATAATAATAAAAACAGTTATGGTAGGTATATTCATGATTTTCAAAATAACATAAATTTAAGTAATATAAATTTTAATTGAACTGGAGAGAAGTTCAGCAGATATTAGGTTTTTTTTTATCCACCTGCAGCACAATAAAAATTGAATCTGTAAAAACTCTTGTCTTCAGAACACATTTTTGCAAATAGACTCTTCTGTTCAGACTTCACTACATAGAGACCTTCCAGATGTGTGTATTGCAGTCATACAAATACTTAACAATGGCCATACTAAGTGAATTTTGGCAATTGAAATCTGCTCACCTGGAGGGTGCCCGAGTTGGGTAAGTGTAACTTAGTTTATTTTTCAGTTTTTGTTATCGCATCAAAATGGTTATAACTGATAATTGATTTAATGTCAGCAAACATGACTATAGGGATGTAGAAAGAGCTCAGAATGCCCCTAAGTCATTTTGGTGGGACTATCACCCTAGATTTGAATCAATAGCTTCTTAGCTTTTCAAAGTGTGTGAAACCCAAAGAATTTCTCCTGCATGCTGGCCTCTATGACAGTTGGGTACTCTGTAAGAGAGTAATCTAAGAAGGTTTAAGAAGTAGGGTTATGCGGATCTTCAAAGGAGTTCTTCAATTCATCAGAAGTCTGAGCAAACACACCTTCAAAGCAATTCAGTGAAGCAAAGCAATGGCCCCTCCTAATCAGCAGATCAGGGCCTCCTTGTCATTTTGTTTGCAGAAAAGTGGATCAACCAATCAAAGTGGAAGTAATCTCCACATATTCCCCCCCCCTTATCCCCCCAAATGCAGGGATATTCTTAAATAGAGGAAGAAATGTTATCTATGCTACCTTGGACTCCTGGAGTAAAGGTGGGACAGAAATCTCATAAATTAAAAAGCTGGTGAAACCAATAGATGGCAATGAGGAGAGTACAAGACTCATTGACCTCACCTGGCAGTTTTACAAGTCACCTGGACACTTCTCAATATATGGAAGCTGTACATATCTTTCAACTGGAGATCTTTCTTCCAATGTGATTTGTCTCTGTGAGTGAGCCAGACTCTACGCAATTCTTAGCAACCAGCCTATTATATGATCATGTTTGTTAGGGAGCTAGTATGGATTTAGGGGGCTTTTACAACTGAGACTGACTATGCTAGCATTCTTCTGCCTAATCACAGTCTGACCTTTAAAAAGCCCTTAAGATCTACCTTAGACAAGAATTCCTCCTGAATATCCTCTTAATTAGAGGGAGGATCCCTTAGGCGGCTATGGTATGTCTGTTCTTTGTGTACCTCATCAAATTTCACACAGTGTTAATTATCTGGCTGCCTGGGGGCCTGATCTTTCTTAGCTCATCAGCTCAGCACCAAGGGTTTAGGAACCAGAGTTCCAAACAAAATTGCTTGTTTGCTTGCTGCTTGTGGCCTCTTCCCCAACAACTATGACCATGATCACAATTCTTTGCTGCATGCTGCAACAATCCTGAACCTCGAAATCAACTGAGAAGTATTGTATGCATAATCTCACTGCTATACCCTAGGGGGACAGGGAGAGAGACACGTCCCACTGGATGCCAGGTTCCTTTCTGGTAGTAAATTACCTACCTGTCTGATAGCAGGCAAATAATAAGATAAGAACCATGAGGCTTGGACTTTAGGTGTTTGCTAGTACCAAAAGTGGCTCTAAGAAGAGATCAATGCTACTCCTTTCTCATATCACTTAGGTTAATTTTATTCTCAATAGAGAATATCCACAGGAGAGAAAACTGTGGTTGGCTGAGACTGAAGCACTGTATTAGGAAGATGTGTGTATGCATAATTTTACACACCATCCTTTCTTGATATAAAATTCCCTCCTGATCCCTCAGGGATGTATTTCTGGTGATTCAGCCTAGTTTCCACAGTGTTCAGGAGAACAGGTTATATGGCCAGTGAAGTTTTTGCTCCAGGACAATTCCCTGTGTCCCCTTCCACCCTGCACTCTTATTGGATGGGGAATTTTCAGGAAAGGCTGAAGATTTAAGAAGGTTGCTGGTTAGGAAAGAAGTTGATTCTATACAATCTTCTTCCTCAGTGCCATTCCCCCATTTTTCATTTCAAGCTTATTCCAAAGCAGAAGCAGAACATCCAGATTCAGTCACAGTTTTGTTCCATATAATATTAGCCTTGTGAACTCTCAATCTTCCTCTTTCCGATATGTATTCAAGATGGACAGTGATCCATATCTATCTATCTGTCTGTCTGTCTGTCTGTCCGTCCGTCCGTCCATCCATCCATCCGTAGGTCTTGGCGTATTTGGGTCTTTTCCCGTGTAAGGTTGAGAGTATCTTGGTGACATTTCGACAAGGTCACACTTGTCATCTTCAGGCTGGTGCTTACGGCTTTGTGCTTGTGTGAGCAAAGCGTGGTCGGAGCTGCCGTCTCTCTAGAAATACTGGTGGGGAGGTAGGGAGTGTTGGCTTTATTGCTGTAAGCGAGTTTGTTGGCTGTGCTGTTACATCTTGATTGGTTGGTGGAGTTGATATTTGCAGATTAGTCGGCTGTTTTGTAGCATCCTGTGTCCTAGGACCATACTCACACAGGATGCTATGAAACAGCTAACTAATCTGGAAATATCAACTCCACCAACCAATCAAGATGTAACAACACAGCCAACCAACCCGCTTACAGCAGCAAAGCCAACACTCCCCACCTCCCCACCAGTATTTATAGAGAGATGACAGCTCCAACCACGCTTTGCTCAGACAAGCACAAAGCCGTAAGCACCAGCCTGAAGATGACGAGTGAGACCTTGTCGAACGTCGCCAAGACACTCTCAACCTTACATGGGAAAAGACCCGAATACACCAAGACCTACATACACACACACACACACACATACATACATACATACATACATACATACATATTTATGTATGTATTTATATGTATGGGTGCAGGTATATATGTACTATAAGTATATAACATGTGTTTATGTGTGTTATATATGTGTACACTTTTGAGAGCAGGCAATAATTTCATTTTTAATGTGTTCCCACAGTAAAAAAAATGACAATAAAAGTTATCTATCTATCTGATGAAGATCTGTGAGCAGAGATTATGGGAGAACTCCAGAGCTGCCATGAGAAAAAACACATTTGAGTGGCTCATCCTGCAAGGATGTGACCAGCATGAATTGAAGATTGAATTCAGATTACATGTATCCTGTCCAGGCAAAGGTGAAACAAGAATGCAAAGCAGGTGCAAAAGAAGAAACATTCTTAAGCTTTTTTGAACTCACAATGCTTCAAAGCCTAATGGTTTAGCTTCCTTTCCAGACTCACCCATTGAGGGAAATATATCTGAGGTTCAAAATAGTTCTCTCCATGGACGTTATCTTTGTAGTCACCAAGGTCAACCTGCAGACCATAAGCAGCCAGGAGGAAGTATATTTCTTCTTTGTTGGTGCATCGTGACTTCAACACTTGTTCCCTCAGATGGCAGTAATAATAATGCCGGGCCACCCTGTCACTGCAGAGGAGGTAAGAATGAGGTAGGAAAAGAGGACAGACTGTTAGTTAAAAGCAAAATGGTAGAAGAAGGCAAGGAGGACATTTAACCAATTTTCCATCATTAGAGGATTTTTATACTGATGAACAATCAATCCCATCATTTATTGTTAAAGGTAAAAGTTCCCCTTGCACATACGTGCTAGTCGTTGTCGACTCTAGGGGGGCGGTGCTCATCTCTGTTTCAAAGCCGAAGAGCCAGCGCTGTCCGAAGACGTCTCTATGGTCATGTGGCCGGCATGACTCAATGCCAAAGGGGCACGGAACACTGTTACCTTCCCACCAATGGTGGTCCCTATTTTTTCTACTTGCATTTTTACGTGCTTTCGAAACTGCTAGGTTGGCAGAAGCTGGGACAAATAACGGGAGCTAGTTGTATCTTATTTAGGCAATAGTCTAAAATCTTCCTTCAAGATTTGGGAGGTGGAGAATTACTGCTTGGATATTATTTAAGACAACTTCTCTCCTCAGTTTTCTGAAGAGATACTGAATGACCGTTTTTATTATTCTCAGCAACTTGAACAATAGAAGCGATGGCCGTACTAACTATGGGTGAAGGGAATTTTAACTATGAATTCAGGGAAGCCAGACCACTTAGAAGTTTAGCTAAGGAACAAACCTTATACCTGTGATGGCGAATCTATGGTACGTGTGGCAGAGGTGACATGCAGAGCCCTCTCTGTGGGGCACACGTGACGTTGCCAGTTGCTCTTCTGATTTCCGGCACAACACATGCCCTCTGACCAGCTAATCTTTGAGGCATCGGAGTGCCAGAAAACGGCCAGAAAAATGGCCAGAAAATGGCCCGAGAATGGACGGAAAAAAAGGCATGTGCGTGCCGGCCAGTTGGTCTTCAGGTTTCCGGTGCTCCAGTGAGCACGAAGAGCAGCTGGCCGGTGTACATGTGCATGCCGGAAACCCAAAGAGCAGCTGGCCAGTGCACGCATGCGCCCTGGCCAGCTGCTCTTCAGGTTTCTGGCACTCTGGCACGCACACACTCTGTGCACAGGCACGTGAGTTCCCGTTTGGGCACTTGGCGCTGAAAAGGTTCGCCATCACTGCCCTATACTATTTTGAATAATTAGGCACAGAGGGAGAGTAATCTGAGAGAGAAGAAATCTATAGAGGGACATATTCCATATTTTGTTGCCCTGATTCTAAGTGAAGGCTTTCTGAGGTTATTTTGACATACACAGAGCAACTAACTGTGCTACAAAGTTAATATATTGTTCATTCTAGGAATATGTCCTCAGCAAATCTCAATAAAGCACCTGGGTGACACATTCTATATTCACTGCTGCTTTTGGAATTCTATTTCTTGACAGACAAAAGAATGCTACGGACTGAGAAAACCCCACTCTAGAAAATGTTTGGTATTTTTGCTTTGGACCACATATCTGCCTTTCTGAGGATTTGGTTTCTCCTGGAATGAACAACGAAGTAACTTCTGATTTCAGAAGAGAATTATGTCTGCTTCAGCTATTCCTCACCTAAAACAGACAAAAATGGCCCCTCCCTAGAGCCCCCATGAGGCATGTCTACAGAGGCCATGAACATTCTTCTTGGGATTGGAGGTCCAGACCATACATGGAGATAACTGAAGCAGCCTCTGTAAATTCAAAAGTCAACTCTTTTGTAAAAAAAAAAAAAAAAAGGCATCCCTGCTGGTTTTCTGGTAACAAGAGTCAAATTTAATTCATCACACAATAACCACAACCAAATGATTCCAGTGGTTAAGGCATCAGGCTTAACAGGAATTCTAGTTCCATTTTTAGCATGATGCTAGTTGAATGACCTTGGGCTTGTCAATTTCTCTCAACCCTAGGAAGGAGGCAATGGCAAACCACTTCCAAAAATGTTGCCAAGAAAACTCCAGGGACCTGTCCAGGCAGTTGCCGGGAGTCATCAATGATTCAAAAGAACCAAAGAGAGAGAAAAGACTCTAGGGAGTTGACATCAAACTGAACTTTCCTTGTTACTGAGATAGATGATAAAGAAAGTGATTTTACCTCTGTCATCCCCACATTATAACAATGGGGCATAAAGAGGACAAGCCACTCTACTGTGTACAAAAATGACCTCTGAATGACATCCTAAGGGGAGGCTTTTTTATAACAAGAGAAACAGAGAGACCATTTCAACATGAAGCTACCTTTCTAGCATTGTGGCTAAGAATATATACTTTAAGGAGCACTCATAATTATAGAGTTTTGCTTTGACCAAGGGGCTTTTGAAAACAGTAAGGGATACTGTGAGAAGCATTATTATAAAGGCAGGGAATAGATGTCCTTCATTCAGCCCAAAGGAAAAGAAACAACACAGTCTTGTTTAGATCTAAACTTTAAACAATTATGCAAATACAAAGGATAAGCTTCAATTTAGGCATTTTGAAAGTTTCTTGCGCTTGGCTAACTTAAGGATACAAATTCAGCTTGTTGTGTGGAACTATAACATAAATATATTCTTAACTTGCCCATTTTTGAATTTGCAGGCTGCATTCCATAAGAATAAAATCTATCCAAGTTCTATTTTCTTTTTCCTCTACTACTACTTTTTTTTTACTAATAAAACTAAACCACCCCACACAAAAAAATCTGTAATTAAAGATGGTAAAGGTAAAGGGTCCCCTCACATATATGTGCTAGTCATTGCCGACTCTAGGGGGGCGGTGCTCATCTCCGTTTCAAAGCCGAAGAGCCAGCGCTGTCTGAAGACGTCTCTGTGGTCATGTGGCCGGCATGTCTCAACGCCAAAGGCGCACGGAACACTGTTACCTTCCCACCAAAGGTGGTCCCTATTTTTCTACTTGCATTTTTTTATGTGCTTTCGAACTGCTAGGTTGGCAGAAGCTGGGACAAGTAATGAGAGCTCACCCCTTTACGTGGCACTAGGGATTTGAACCGCTGAACTGCCAACCTTTTGATCAACAAGCTTAGTGTCTTAGCCACTGAGCCACCACATCCCTTTTAATTAAGGATGAGTAGAAGATAAATTGTTTGTACTGTTGTCAGATTTTATTACGTATTAATATGAAAATGAGGTAGCTGTAAAGAACATCTGGAAGTGTTCTATGCTTTAAGCATGTGCTGTGCTTCCTCAGTAGTATGTCTGCAATGTATTTGGTGTACCAGTAGTCACCATTCATAGATCGGGGCACTTCAGATGGTCATCCATGTTCCGATCATGTCATGGCTTGACTACTGCAATGTTCTCTACGTGGGGACACGAAGACCACACAGAAACTTCAATTGGTACAAAATGTAAAACTGAACAGTAATGGCAAGATGGAGTGACTGAGGGTATTTGGACCTTCTGAGGGTATTTGGACTGAGGGTATTTGGAGACAAGGTTCTTCCATCTTTAGCTCTGGGTGGGTTTGTACTACTCCAGACGGACCCAGTGTGCAATCTGGGGATCCTCCTAGACTTATAACTCCTGCTCAAAAAACAGCTGGCAGCCGTGGCTAGGAAGGTCTTTGCACACCTTGGGATAGTGCACTAGTTGTGCCTATTTGTTCTGTCCTCCTCTGCCTCCGTCCGAATGATGGCTTAATTAGCCGGCACTATCAGCTCTGGCGACAAAAAAGCCAGTGTCTGCCAAGAGCCCTCGTTATCTTCCACGACGCTGGTGAGTCACAAACTTCAGCTCTAGTCAATCAGTGGATTTGCCTGTTACAAAGAGACACACCAGCTCTGGCTGCCTTTTATATCCTGTGGGGTGTGGCTCCATGACTCAGCACTTCCTAGGCTGCCCCACCCTTGCTTCTGTTGTTCCCTCCTCTCCTGCCTACGAAACCAAGCCTGATTGCCGACAGCTGGGTCTGCAGGCGTGGCCTGGGGTGGGGAAGAGTCAGGGGAAGGAGGCCTCGTTATCTCTTTCACCTGGCCTGCTTCTGGCTCCTGGAGCTGAGCAGAGAAGCCGGTGCTCCCAAGGTAAGTCCTGATGGCCCTTCCCCCTCACTGTCCAAGTTACTTTCTGGCAACAGGCCCGGCTCCAAGTCACTTCCGGGCATGGGTCCACGTTCAGGGGCTGGAGTCACAACACTATTCGTGGACCAGGAGGCTCTACTCACTGTAACTCATGCCCTTTTAACATCTTATTTAGACTACTGCAACATGCTCTACATGGGCCACCCCTGAAGAGCATTCAGAAAATTCAACTGCTGCAGAACATGGTTGTACAGGTATGGTTCCAAATATACAACATGCATAGCACCACTTCTGCAGGAACTGCATTGGTTGCCAGTATGTTTCCAGGTGCAATTCAAAGATGCCGGTTGTCACCTTTAAAGCTCTACATGACTCCAGCTTAGTTTACTTGAGGGATCACATTTTTCCAAGAATCTCTACCAGTGCAACTTGATCTAACAGAGTTGGGCATGCTTCCATAATATCTGCTTAGCTGGGTTGATATGCTCCAAATTCTTCTGATTAAACAATGTCATCTTTCAGGACCCCATAATCACACTTTTAATAGCATCTGCCCTCTGGAACAATGTTCTCTCCAGGATCTGGATGGACCCCACTTTATTGTTGTTTAGAAGTGTCATGAAGCCCAGCCTCTTCACCCAAGCCTTTGGCAAGGGAGAGTGAGATACACCCTCCGCACTTTGCTTGCCATATTTTCTTTGTTTTTATATTTTAGTGACTTTATTGTAATTTATTTGATTGTTATGAGCGGCCCATAGTCATAAAGTTGTGCAGCATACAAGTTTAATAAATTATTATCATTTTTATATATGCAAAAGAGTGTTGTGCAGGAGGATAAGTTGAGTTGGACTGCCCACAGGTATATGTGTTGTATCTGCCTACATACCTTAAATACGATTCATTTTTCCTGAAATCAGACAGCAGTAACCATGTAAATCAGGAAAAGACATGCTTCTTTGGATTTGATTTAAAGTAATGTCCACATGTGTGATGTGCATTCTCACACATGGTACATATCACCTTTTCCTTTTTAAATCACTGCACAACCCTGGTAGAGAATGCAGCTCTCTAAAGGTGTGCACAGGTGTTTCTATGCACCTGCCATTCATACTTTCATGTTTGTTATGCAAAAAAGCTCTGCAAGTTTGACAACTGGCCATTATAGGTAATACAGTTAATGAAAGAATTAATCTAACTTCTATTGTGGAAAAGAAGCACCTTCAGAACTCTTTGACAGTTTGAAGAAAGGCAACATTTTTCTCTTCAGGTTGCTAAACTAGCCAAAGTCATCTTTTATACATATATATGACTACCTTAATCAAACATAGAAAACTAGATTTCCATTTACAGAAGATGTCACATGTGATGGGATAATGATTTAGTGCCAAACTATTATTTTGCGTTTGACCATGTGGTTGAGCTACTTGAATCCAACACATTCACAATCCATTCCCTCCCTAAGCAAACTGGCTACAGAAAGCTAAATATGGCATTATATTAAATAGAAGAAAAAAAGGGTGAACATTGATGTAGAGGGTTTTTTTAAAAAGTAATAATCAACAGTACCTTATAACACGTCCATTTTCTACATAATACTGTACTCTGAAGAATGCAACCAAAGGAGGGATGAACTTTTCTGTTCCCTTTGAAATAAAAACAGCAAAAGAGAAGTCAAACAATTCCATCCATCCATCCATCCATCCATCCATCCATCCATCCATCCATCCATCCTATATCTACAGTATCTATCTATCTATCTATCTATCTATCTATCTATCTATCTATCTATCTATCTATCTATCTATCTATCTATCTAACATCTATCTATCTATCTCATTTATACGTCTTCCTGGGTCTAATTCTTTGACAGTTTTATTCTCAGTTCATTTTTGAAGCTATACAACCATCAATGAGCTCAACTCTTGTGTCTACTGACTCCAAACAAGAGGATCCCAAACAGCAATCCACAGGTTTTATTTATGAAAAGCATTAAACTATCTCTGAACCTCACTCTGCACTAGTTTGATTTTCTGTAATAACAGAGATTAGAATTGTTTTAACTAGAGCCAGATTGTACTGGATAGCTGCCCTTCAGTTTTTAAGTGAAATACAAGGAAAACCAAAAGAAATAGTTTTCTAATAGGCACCAATCTGCCTGGGCTTTCCAGCAAGTGACAAATACCTGTATGTTGATATTTACTCATATTTTATTTACAATTTTATTTTAAAATATTAAACTTCTTCTATTTTAGTTGCTGTCTTTTTAATACTGATTTCTGATAGACCCTACATAATCAAACCCACATATTTAATCAGGTATGTTCCAGCCAACATGAAAACCTGGCTGCCAAAATAGATAGATAAACTTAATACTTAAGTCCCATAATGGCTCATCCTGAAGTTTATGACAGTGGCACCCCAAACAGTGATGCCTAAATTTAAATAACATAAATAAATAACTGAAAAAGCGAGCAAAGTGCGAGCAAAGACAGAACAATAAATATTGGGACAAAAACAAGCCATGAAATTTTGGATCAGTTTTTCATTGAATGACGTATTTCCTCAACAATCACCAATATACATTTATATTTACCATAGGACTTATTTCTAAGTAGAGAGACAGTGTGGCATAGTGATTACAGTGTTGGCACTGGGGAGATCCAGATACAAGTCTAGTTGTAGCTAGATCCAGATACAAGGTACCCTACCTCAAGCGATTATTCTTGTAGGAAAAAAGGAGAAGGAAAAAATGCTACACACAGATGCATGCACAGAGAGCCATTTTGGTCTAGTGGTTAAGGCACCAGGCTGAATAGCAGGAGACCATGAGTTCAAGTCTTGCCTTAGCCATGAAAACTACCTGGGTAACTTTGGAGCAGTCATTGTCTCTCAGCCCAACACAGGGTTGTTGTTGTAATAATGAGGAGGAAAGTGTGTTGGATACGTTGCTGCTTTTAGTTATTTGCAAAAAAATATATAACAAAGGCATTTTATAAATACATACATACTGTTGCCCAGGAATTTGAATAAAAGTCAAAAAATAAATCTATCAATAAACAAATAACTAAAGCATAGGATCGCATTGTTAGAATTTCAGAATGCTCCAAGGAAAGAAAAATCATTGGAGCAGACAAATGTACGTGGACTATAAAATGGACATTGGACCCAAGTTATAATTAGGTTTAGTTCAATCAGATGCAGCCTCAGCAATACAACACAGAAAAAAATTCAATGTTACAAATACACACTGAAGGACTTACTCTGCTTCCTTCTTTCTTCCACTCCTTTACGAAATATTTACAAAGTTTCTGCTCCAGATCAATAAATACATATTCATTATCTAAAAAGGAAAGAGAATAAATGTTAGGGAGAACACCTGAAATTATTTAAATGAGCATGATTTTATATAAAGAAAATTTTATGAAATACAGTTCTTGCAAGCCAACCAGATTAATAACATTATTTGACATAAAATGTAAATTTACCATACATATATATATGTTAAAATTCATTTTACATAGCCCTCCACCCTCCTGCCAGCTTTTCCCTAGCATAAATATCACTATAAGGTGAAACTCTGTATTGTATGAAGATGGTATATTCCAAATTGTAATTTTCCAGCTATATACAAAGATATAGGAAGCCACAGCAATTACAGGCTCAATGTAATACAACTAGTTTCATCAGGTGGCTGATGATTTATCAGGACCACAATCATTTGGAGGGTTTCTGTGGGTTGGGATGTGGCTATAATAATGTTACTATAATCTCTCTCCATTTCACTGCTAAGAATAGTTGGTATTGCCTAGGAACAAATCTCCCATTGGTATTAATCAGGAATTTTGCCTATAATGAGTTCATGCAAAAAAAAAAACCTTCTCAGAACTGAAAAAAAGAAGAATACTCCCCTTAAACTCTTTTTGCAAGGATCTCTTTAATTATCAGCCTGCTTCCTACGTAGTAAAAGTTGTTCAGATCTAGAGGGAAACTCCCTGTTATGCTTTATGTGGATAATATGTTGAGGAAAACCCTTCCTTCCTTCCTTCCTTCCTTCCTTCCTTCCTTCCTTCCTTCCTTCCTTCCTTCCTTCCTTCCTTCCCTCCCTCTCTCCCTCCCTCAGCTAGCCTTGTGGGTTCCACCTGGGAGATTAGCTCCCATTGTCTTAAGAATTGGCCTTTGAGACTATTTTGTACCTAAAGTGGAATTTAGGTGTTTAATTGCTTGGGTGGGGAAAGGATTGGAAGACCAAACATAGGAGCCAAACAGGATTTGTTTGCACCAGAAGTCAAACTTTGTGACTCACTAAGCCATTTTGAAATTTCTGTAAACACCAAGTGACCTGCCTGCCCTCCTCTGCCAAGTGCCCCCCCTCCTTTTACTCCTCCATCCCCAACCTGTCCCCAGTCTCACCCTGCAGTTGCTGCCTTCGTGCAGGAATGCAACCTTACATTCCAACTCTAATGAGGTTAATGTTGTCAAAATGCCTACTTGCAGGGTAATCTTCCGGCTACAAAACCCCCACAGCTCAGCTGTCCCCCCCACCCCACCCCCGCTCCACCTTTCAAAAGCAGCATGCAAGAATGTGTATTTCCAAGATTAAAGGTAAAGTTGAGAGATACTAAATGTAAATGTAAATGTAAACCGCCCTGAGTCCTTCAGGAGATAGGGCAGTATAAAAATTTGAATAAATAAATAAATAAATACTTGTCATGTGCTTAGGTTCCCTTTTCTTTTGGGGCAGGAGGGGAGATATGTTCTCTTGAAAAAAAAATGACACCTGAATACTCATTTAATTAAGGTGGTCTGTTGTGTGTGTGTGTGATGGGGGCAGGGAGAAGACAGGCCTGCAAATAAGTGATACCAAGTCTAATCCTGCTGAAAGCATCCCTCTTCAACAAAATGGGAGAGGGGGTTGATTTCTGTTTATGGCATGGCCACAACCACAAATGACAGCTCTATCCATTGTCTTTCCAACCAAGTCTGATGCAATTGGGAACATGGATGGTTCCCTCTCATTGGACTCTTCTGACTAAAAAAAAAGAGGGCCAGGGCAGAAATGAGACTAGGGTGAAAGTAAATCCTTTAGAAATAATAATGAGCAAGAAAGCAAGAAAGACTCCTTGGAGGTCATTTCTAAAGCCCATTGACTCAGCGTGACTGGACAGCACAGATTTGGAAGAAAAGCTGATTTAAAAAATGCATGTGACTTCTTGGGAGACCACAAATGTAATTCTGAAGTGTGTAATTCTCATTTTAAATGACAGTTGAATAACAAGTTTCATCCAGGGAAGCACTTATTTTAGTCTAGGATTGTGCCTAGTGGGCAAGGTTCAAATTGTCACGTATATAGGTATTTTTGTATTATATTCACATGTGCAAAATCTCACATTTCAAAATCTTTTGAACACAGAGAATTCAAATTTTCCCGTTCCCCGGATGGTCAAGACCCTCAGAGCCTGGGCCTTCGTCTTATGTTATGCAACGCACGGTCCGTGGCCAATAAGGCCCCCCTAATACACGATCTTATCCAGGGGGGCGCCGCGGATCTTATAGGCGTTACGGAGACCTGGTTGGGCACTGAAGGGGGCGTGCCCCTGGTCAAAATGTGCCCACCGGGTTTCCGTGCATTCCATCAGCCGAGGGCCCAGGGTAGGGGTGGGGGGGTGGCGGTTGCTATTAAAGAGAGTCTAGAGCCGAGGGAGACCACTGTACCTCAGATTGCCGGGTGTGAATCCCTCTTTGTGAGATGGGGTCATAGGTGTCAGATGGGCTTGCTGGTCACGTACCTGGCTCCTTGCTGCGTGACAGCTGCCCTGCCCGAGCTCCTGGAGGTGCTTGCCGGGTGGCAGTGGAGACCCCAGACTTTTAGTCATGGGGACTTTAACTTGCCATCTGCCGCTCGCCATCGACAGTGGCTCGGGAGTTCATGGCTTCCATGACGGCCTTGGACCTGACTCAAGTAGTTGATGGCCCCACTCACATCGGGGTGGCACTCTGGATCTTATTTTTATCTCTGGTCAGTGGTTGAAGGATCTGGATTTGAGAGATGTAGTCATAGAACCTTTGTCATGGTCAGATCACTCTCCTTCGCCTGGACTTTCTGACCGCCACTCAACACCGCAGGGAGACGGAACCACAACGCTGGTTCCGCCCCAGGCGCCTGATGGACCCGGAGAGGTTCCAGACGGAGCTTGGGCCACTTCCTGAGGGTCTGGCTCACGGCACGGCAGAGGAACTAGCCGCAGGCTGGCAACGGGCTGCGGCTGGGGGTTTAGGCCATGTTGGGGCTCTGCGGTCTCTGACCCGCGCAGATCCCAACCGCCCTTGGTTCTCCGAGGAGCTGAGGGGATGAAACACGGAGAAGACGCCTAGAGAGCTCCTGGAGGTCTAACCGTTTAGAAGCTGATCGGACACTAGTTGGGTCCTATACTAGGACCTACCTAGTGGCACTGAGGAAGCGAGGCGCTACGCCTCCTCCCTCATTGCGTCGGCAGATAACCGCCCAGCCGCCCTTTTTTGGGTGACCCGTTCCCTCCTTCACCAGGGGGAGCGGGATGACCCGTTGCAGGGACGTGCTGAGGAGTTTAACGGTTATCTATACGATAAAATCGTTCAGCTTCGAGACGGTCTAGACCAAAATTGCGGCGATTCAGATGAGGCGTCTGAGGGTGGTCTTGGTGACATTTGTTGGGATGAGTTTGACCCTGTGGCTCCCGAGGACATGGACAGGTTGTTGGGTAGGCTGAATGCCACCACGTGTTTACTGGACCCGTGCCCCTCCTGGCTGGTGCTGGCCACTCAGGAGGTGACACGAGGCTGGCTCCAGGCGATTACGAGTGCCTCCTTGTTGGAGGGAGTCTTTCCGGCCGCCTTGAAAGAGGCGGTGGTGAGGCCCCTCCTCAAGAAGCCCTCCTGACCCGCTGTCTTAGGTAATTATCGTCCGGTCTCCAACCCGCTCATGCGAAGGTTGTAGAGAGTATGGTGGCATATCAGTTTCCCCTGCACCTGGATGAAACTGTCTATCTAGACCTGCTCCAGTCCGGTTTCCGCCCGGCTACAGCATGGAGACGGCTTTGGTCGCGTTGGTGGATGATCTCTGGAGGGCCAGGGATAGGGGTTGTTCCTCTGTCCTGGTCCTATTAGACCTCTCAGCGGCTTTCGATACCATCGACCATGGTATCCTGCTGCGCCGGTTGGAGGGATTGGGAGTGGGAGGCACCGTTTATCGGTGGTTCTCCTCCTATCTCTCCGACCGGTCGCAGACGGTGTTGACAGGGGGGCAGAGGTTGGCCCCGAGGCGCCTCACTTGTGGGGTGCCGCAGGGGTCGATTCTCTCGCCCCTTCTGTTCAACATCTATATGAAGCCGCTGGGTGAGATCATCAGTGGCTTCGGTGTGAGGTACCAGCTGTACGCTGATGACACCCAGCTGTACTTTTCCACACCGGGCCACCCCAATGAAGCTATCGAAGTGCTGTCCCGGTGTTTGGAAGCCGTACGGGTCTGGATGGGGAGAAACAGGCCCAAGCTCAATCCCTCCAAGACTGAGTGGCTGTGGATGCCGGCATCCCGGTACAGTCAGCTGAGTCCTCGGCTGACTGTTGGGGGCGAGTCACTGGCCCCGATGGAGAGGGTGTGCAATCTGGGCGTTCTCCTGGATGAACGGCTGTCTTTTGAAGACCATTTGACGGCCGTCTCCAGGAGAGCTTTCCACCAGGTTCGCCTGGTGTGCCAGTTGCGCCCCTTTCTAGACCGGGATGCCTTATGCACGGTCACCACGCCCGTGACGCCTCGCCTGGATTACTGCAATGCTCTCTACATGGGGCTCCCTTGAGGGGCATCCGGAGGCTTCAGTTGGTCCAGAACGCTGCGCTGGTGATAGAGGGAGCCCTCGGGCTCCGTGTTACACCTATCCTGCGCAGACTGCACTGGCTACCTGTGGCCTTCCGGTGCGCTTCAAGGTGTTGGTGACAATCTTTAAAGCGCTCCATGGCATAGGGCCGGGCTATTTACGGGACCGCCTACTGCTACCAAATACCTCTCACCGACCCGTGCGCTCTCACAGAGAGGGACTCCTCAGGGTGCCGTCAGCTAGGCAGTGCCGTCTGGCGACACCCAGGGGAAAGGCCTTCTCTGTGGGGGCTCCCACCCTCTGGAACGAACTCCCTCCAGGACTTTGTCAACTTCCGGACCTCCGAACCTTTCGTCGCGAGCTTAAAACGCACTTATTCATCTGCGCGGGACTGGATTAGATTTTAAAGTTATTGGTTTTAAGGGGTTTTTTATTATTTATATTGTTTTTAAATTCGGCAATAGAATAAGTTTTTTAATTGTTGTTTTTTAATCTGTATTTATATGTATTTTAACTGCCTGTGAACCGCCCTGAGTCCTTAGGGAGATAGGGCGGTATATAAATTTGAAAAATAAAATAAATAAATAAATAAATAAATAAATAAATTGATATTGAGATGCAAACCAGGGAGGAGATAAAGTATTTTGAGGGCCAAATCCTGATCCTCATGCTTAAGTATTAATTTCTACAGTGAATAAACGATGGCAAAGAATGATTATGTTCTTACTGATGCTAAATGAATTGAGATAAAGAAGAAGTTAACCAATTGATAATCATTATCTTGGGTCAAAAGAGATAAACTGAATAGGGATTATTAACACATAAAGTTAGGTAACCACCCTCCAGACAGTCTAAACTCAAACATTTTTTTTTAATTTGCATTTATATCCCGCCCTTCTCCGAAGACTCAGGGCGGCTTATACTATGTCAAGCAATAGTCTTCATCCATTTGTATATTATATACAAAGTCAACTTATGACTTTTGACAAAGCAATTAGACCAGGCCTACTCAGGGTGGGCTTTCATCCAAGGTTTGGAAATGCTTGAGTTTCCATACATAGCTGCTGCTACTGACTTCAATTGATAAAATATACCAATGGATTTTCCCTTCTCCCAGGGACATCAAATACACAGAGAAGAAAGCAGAGGCAATGCTCAAATAAAAATTCTGATCCCCAGTTTTCAGACTTCAGTCCCCATATTCTTTTGCCATTGGCCATGCTGATTGAAGTTGATTGAAGCCATAACTTTGAAGCATATCAAATTGTCTACAGCTGACATGCAAAACCTTAGAGTGTTCATTTTTATCTCAGGAATACTTCACCGTTATATTTTGAGGAAGACTTTTTTTAAAAAAAAAATCACAGTAATACTCTGTTATCTAAGAGAGGAAATAATCATATAATGAATGAATATTTGTGGAGAGAAAACAAATTCCACACAACAGTCCACCCAGTGTCTACAAAATACTGGCTGAATCAGACATCCAAACACCAAGGGTCCGTTTTCTCTTATAGAATCTCTTTTTGAATTATATCACATGCAAATATTCCCAGGGTATCAAGGTGACAAGGATTAGCTACAAAAATGCTGTTTAATATGTTGGAATGATTTGTAAGCCTTTCCCATGGCATAATTTAATAAAGTTCAAAGTCCTTCAGATTTTTGTAGAAACAACATTCTTTGTAAGTTATGAAAGAAACTGACTTTGTGATGACTTTGCAAATAGCCAGCCTTGTTACACAAACAATGCTTTAAATTCTACCTAGAGGTGAAAAGAAAGCTGGCAGAAAGAATAGCTGAAGGTAGGAAAGGAGAGGGAGAAAGAAAGAGAAATAAGTGCAAATAAAGAGACTCCTCCTTTATCATATATGTATATATTCACAGGTCAGTGATGGAAGGGTGCTGAGATGTCTTTCATGCCTGCTTAAATCTCTCTTAGTTCAGGCTATGGATATCTGTCAGATAATTGATCTTACTTTTTACAACGCTGATGCCAAAGAAGTGAGGGTCTTTAATTTTCACTACATCACAAATTTGGTCAAAGAGTTCCTGTCCTGTGGCTTTTACCTGCAACACAAAAAGTAGTATTTAAGCAGTTTAGAGTAGGGTATTTCAAGACCATCACAACTATGCACTCCTTTGCATTATGGCACTATGGATATGATTGGAACACGCTGCTACAGAATAAAGTTGCGGATTATTGAAGCATTTGTGGTAGGATTCCAGGGTAATGATTAATTATGAATTTTTTTCCACTCTAATCAAATGCCTTAAATTAGCTTAATACAAGATTAATTTCTAATCATTTTATCAAGGAGTCATGGTATTACTACATAGTATAACAATGATATACAGTATTGTGTGATATCCTGTTGTATACCTGAAGGATAGGGCAAACAGTGGACATTGTATATATCAGAACACTATGAGCCACTGCTTTGGTTCACACAATACACCAAGCCAAAATGTGATTTGCTTGGTTTGGATTAATTTGTTCTCCCAGTCTAATCATCTATGATTTGAGTATAACTAATCAATTAATATTATAATGATTTAACATCTCAGAACTTTTATGTTCTTCACTAAGAGTTATAAGTGATTCAGGTGTAAAATGACACATAGACTATGTTCCCTTGGCACTGAACCTATCAAATTCTATCTTGGGGTAAAAATGCCCTGCCTAAGAGTGCTTGATCAAAGATATCCCAATCAATTTAAGATTGCCCATATTTGATGAACTTCCAGATACAGTGAGATGGCTGAGAGACTATGAAATCTTCCTATATTGCTTCCCAGGTTAAACATACATCAATTATTTTAATTGCAAACAATGAAGAAGCCTTTCGGAATACTGCAGGAAATCTGCCTATTCCACATCCTACTCCAGATCTGCCTACACCAGATATCATGCCCTATATATATATGCCAGCCCAAGGTTGAAATCCTAAGCCTTTTCACTTTGCCCTTTCAAAGTAACAGACTTTGAACATGGTTTTCTAAGGTACTTCTTTCATTTTTATACAATGCTTCAACATGGCCTGAGCATTGCTGATCCATATCTGACAAGTCCAGGAGTGCGTATTTAAAAGGATTTTAATTTAATCAATTAAGTAATAATTACTTAATTGGCCAATGTTGCATGGGTTTTAGGTCTGGAAATTATCTGCAGGTGACCAGGTTAGCAATAGCAATAACAATACTTAGACTTATATACCACTTCACAGTGTTTTATAGCCCTCTCTAAGCAGTTTACAGAGTCAGCATATTGCCCCCAACAATCTGGTCCTCATTTACTTAGGTTACATATTCTTGCTTTCCAATAAACTCTGTTTTATATTTAATGCGTAACAAGTCATGGCCTTGATCTGAAACCAACAAACCAGGGTTTGAAATAGAAGCTTGTCCTAATTGTATATTACTGTTATGTCTGAATTAACGCCCTTTCCCTTTTGACTAGGCCTCAGGTCCATCTCAGAGAACTTTTGTATCTGCTCCATCACAAGAATACAAAATCATCCAGATGGAAGTGAAGCTATGAAACTTTGCTTCTATAGATGGAAAACAAAACAACGGAAAACTATGCCTGTTAAACACACAATATTTTCAAAGCTATGGAAAAGAGAACCCAGCCATATCTTAATTCTCATCCTATACTCAATGATGCTGGGAGGAAAAAATGAGGAAGGAATGATAATTCCTAATTCTGAACAATTACAGAATTGGCTAAATATCAGTATTTACCCCAAAGGGAGATGATCCATTGTTACAAAAGGGAAAAACTGGTCTGCTTCCATTATCATATTCTCAAAAATTCTAAAATGACACTCCCTATTTAAGGGGAAATTATACGGGGGGGGGGAAATCCTTTTAGGTAAATAAAGCAAGACATTCCAGAAATCAAAAGGAAATACTACATTCAGTACTATGTATCAGCATATCTACTGTTTTTCTTCACAATTTATACAGAGACTACTATGTCCACAAACAAGATTCTCTATCAAAAATCAATGCTACATAAAGGCCCTTCCATTTCTCTTTAAAAATGGATATAGCCCACCGCGATACTGCATATTGCATGTTTCTCTTAAAAGCTATTAAAGTAGCTGTTAAATGGGCGTGCTGCTCTTCCACCCAGTTTCTCCAGGGTGGTTTACCATTTTCATGGCTCTAGTCAAGAAGATACTGAAAAACATCCAGAAAAAGCACATTTGATACAGACAAATGTGAAGAGAAGGATCTTGGACAATTTCTGAAAAATCATTTTGAAACCATCATATAATTCAGGGGTGTCAAACTAGATTTCTTCAAAGGCTGGATCAGCATTGTAGTTCTCCTCCACAGGCCAGCGGGGTGGGGGGAGATGGGATTGATGCCTCCTGCAGCACTCTGCCAGCCAAAACAGGGCCTGGGGCCCACATGAGGCCGCCTGCACAGGGGTGAAATATTCCCAGATCGGACCAGATCACACGATCTGGTAGCGATCGTGGCCGGTAGTTCGGTGATCCAGTAGCGATGGCGGAGCGAAGCTCTGCCCACCTATCCTGGTGTCATTACTTCCTGGTTTTAACCAGGAAGTAATATGTTTTTTACACATTACAAAACACATGTGCATATGTTTTGCGCATGCGCAGGTCTATGCACACATATGATGCACGCACGTGCGCGAAGCTTTCGAACCAGTAAGGAAGGTAAGTAGATTTCACCCCTGCACCCCATTTTTAGCCTGGATGGCCTCCTGCAACACTCTGGGGGAGCGTGGGGGGGCCCCTCACGTTTTGGCTGCCAGAGGTACCGCAGGCCAATCCTTTGCTATTTCCAGGCCGGCTCTGCCAGGCAGATTTAAGCACCCTGCGGACCAGATCAGGCCCGTGGGCCTTGAGTTTGACACCCCTGATATAATATAACCTCAGGGAAAGATAGAAACTTGAATATTACTGCATTAAAACAGAACAATAAAACTTCATGCATCAGCAGGCAAGTAAAAGTAAATAGGACGTTTTGCAAAATCAGGAAAAGGAAGAGGAATTTTAGAAATAAAGATCCACTGGCCTCCTGAACCCTTGTCATTTATGCTCCTTGGCAGGAATATCACAAGCATTAATTGATATTTGCTCAGAGGAGAAAAAACTGGTTATTCCATTTTCATTTCTAACGAACTTAGGAGATCCCCAACAAGAATGTCAAATTCTTGTGAACTGGGGTTATTATTTATTTGTCAGATTTCTAGGCTGGCTTAAAATGCAACAATAAAAAACAAAGTAAAAATTAGATCATGAAAAATGAAATTCGGCAAAATCTGCTATAGCAACATAGACTATAATATATACTTTGTCAAAAATGTATTATAGCAAAATATACTGTATGAATTAACCAGTGGGATGCCTTGCCTTCAGAAGTTGTGGGTGCTCCATCGCTGGAGGCTTTTAAGCACAGACTGCACAGTCACTTGTCTGAAATGGTTTAGGGTCTCCTGCTTGAGCAGCGGATTGGATTAGAAGACCTCCAAGGTCCCTTCCAACTCTGTTATTCTATATTCTAAAACACGCACATACACCCACGCACACAGAGCAGGGGGTTGGACTAGAAAACCTCCAAGGTCCCTTCTAACTGTTATGTTCTAAAACACACACGCACATAGACACTGAACAATTTAAAAGATCAAAATAGCACTGGTCTGTAACTCTTCAAAGCAACTGCATCTTTTGCCAGGATCTCATGGCTGCTTCCTACAGCTGTTGCATGATTCCATAAACAAACACTGATAGCTTCAGATGCATACTATAACTAAGCCCCTAAATATTTCAAAATAGATATTTGGAATTATCATCCAGTCAATTAGAAAGAACTAAATTTCAAACTTTTTGGGTGTATTTGGACCTGATTTAAACTGGTGGTCCACAATGAATTACTCCAAAGTGAAAGCCAGAACAAGTCTGGTGATTAATGTCTGCTTAAATGTTCAGTTTTAAGTTTCAAATGACATCTAGTTACTACTAGACATAGTGGTGATTACAATAATTGAAGTCAATGTGAGCTACTGGCTTCTTAAAGTTCTTACTCTGATCCCTACATAAAGGTCCATTCTGAAGTCTAATGAAGTACATAGTCCTTAACATATGACCACAATTGAGCCCAAAATTTCTGTTGTTAAGTGAAACATTTGTTAGGTGAGTTTTGCCCTATTTTATGATCTTTCTTGTCCCATTTGTTAAGTGAATCATTGTAATTGATAAGTTAGTAACCTGGTTGTTAAGTGAATCTGGCTTTCCCATTGACTTTGGCTGCAAAAGGTTGCAAAGGTGATCACATGAACCTGGGACACAGCAATGGTCATAAGTATGAACCAGTTGCCAAGCATCTGAATTTTGATCATGTGACCATGGGGATGCTGCAAAGGTTGTAACTGTGAAAAATGGTCATAAGTCACTTTTTTTCACTGCCGTTGTAACTTTGAATGGTCACTAAATGAATTTAGTGATTCCATTAAACAGATAATTTTTATCTCATTTTTAAAGAACAATTTTATAAGAACGTTTTGCTAATAATATACTGTAACTACTGAAAGGGATAATTTGAAAGCAGAAAGGTTTAATATGAAGCAAGCTACAAAACACAAGGTGGCCATTTTTTTTAAAAAAAAACTTATTTTAAACTGGAGGGAACCATATTTTGACTTTCCTACATTCTATATCATAAGTGATGATATAGACCTATATTCCCCGTGAAGGAACATAATCCTCCTACCTAAACAGAATGAACATGCACATGAATATGAATGCAACACCTGTATGTAACTCATTAAAGCAACCATGTCTTTTTTCAGAATCAAAAAGTGCTGTGGAGAGGCTGCTTTTGAAGCCATGCAATTCTGAAATCAAACATTCCTGAAATTCGGCTATGGGAAGAACATCAGTAAGGAACATCATATAGGAAACAAAAATCCACTCTAAGTAGTTTCCTATGGCTAATCTGACTCCCACCAACTCAGAAAACACCATGATGAGCTCTATGCAGAATCTAGCCTTCAAACAGGCTTAATATTTGTTGAGTTATTCAGTCACAAAGTTAAACTGAAGTACTCTGTTTATAAAGTGTAAATTGAATCTAGTAACCATAAGGGTTATTTACCAATTCACAAAGTATGAACTCATTGGTATCCAAGGCAGTTTACTGAATAACGTATGATGAGGAAAAGAAAAATTCAATTCAAGAAATGTATACACAAAGTTTATACACCACAGCTAACACCCTTTATTTCTACCTGCACAGCCATTGTTCAAAGTGGGTCCATTTTGATGAACTTTAATTCAGCTTCTGAAGTGGAGCAATTTGAGTAAGGATGAGATAAATAGTAGGACGACAAAGTATGGGAAATTGATAATAAAATGATGGTACAAGAGGAGAGACAAGGAAAATAAGTCAGCTAGATTTTGGTTTAAGATAAGGTGTTCTAAATATGATATAAGTAAGTAAGTCCTAGATTAGTTCACCTCAGGATGCACATTATAACACATAAACACCAAAAGAGAAAAAACTGCTTTGAATATCCAGCATTAAAAAGGGTGATAAAAATTACGGTATTTAGAAGCAAGCAGACACAATGTATGAAACCACTTAAACAGATGAGCTGCAAAGGCATTAGGAAATTCAAAAACTTTTTTTTTATATTTATGTTGTTTTTTTAAATGCTTTTTGAAGGGCCATGTTATTCAAAACCAAAGTGGTAGAATGAATTATAGCCCTTTGACAGTTTAGTCTGAACACACAGCTCCATGTTTTATCTTCCCAAATGATTTTAAAGTGCTCAGTAAGCTTCCCATTCTTTTCTTTCTTTGATACTTTTCTCTTCAGTGACAGAACAGATTAAAAAAGAAATAAATAAACAGGCCTGTGCATGAGTAGAAATAGCTGTCTGATTCACAAAGTGTATTTTCTAAGGGGAATCTACCTAAACAGGTGTATCTTGCACTTAAAAAAAATCAACCACATGCAAATCCTGACAGAAGTTTAACTTCAGTGATAACAATTTTTATTCAAATACAGATCTTTAAAAGCATGAAAAACCTGAGCATTCAAACTTGCAACACTATAGAAATACATAATTCTATTGATATCTCTAATAAGCATCATAGATTCCAAATTACTTCATTCTCTACCTTACTACCTGGACTACAGTTCAACTTTTATTTTCCTACAAGGGAAAATTCTCAGAATATAGTGCTACATAATTTTGTTGGAAGATATACAGGATAATAAAACTTGCAAAATATGATTCCCCAGGTCCACCATGTTGAAAAATTAACACAATGAAATCAACAGCCTCCAAGGAAAAACTTTTTTTAGTGTTCCAACACTACAAAAACATCAAACAAATATGAAAAGAAGTTTCAGAAGACACAGATCCAACTTATGCTAATATGGATCTATTTTAAAAAGAAACTTATTTTTCAGCTTACAAGCTTTCCCACCCCCCAACTTGCAAATCTGTAGAACCTCTAGTTTATTCCTCACACGTTCTAAATAACACAGGTACCTATCTGTCTTATTCATAAGGATTTCTGAAACAAGCTTAGATACACTTACCCCAACAGTCAAACTGAGCTGGTCTCGATTTGGCAGAAGGACGCAGACATTCCTAAAATCCAAAGGCATCTTCTTTGGTAATAGCTGCTTGCTCATTGCAGAACTGGTTGTAAACTTCTCATACCGCTCCGTCAAGTAACAACACCGCAATCGAGCCTTGGGAATCAAGCCAACTTTGCTCGGATTCTTTTTTTCCCAACCTGAGGAATAAAAATCCTTAGAATGAAAAGATTGGATGATTTTGTAGCAAGAAGCCTATACATTAAACAAGGATTCTTCGTAGCTTCATTCTAAGAAGCAGCTCTAACCACCAAACATTCTCCCTGAGCTCTGGCATAGTTATAACTAATCTTCTCATTAGTCAGCTCTTTTACTGATTAGCAGCTGGTTACGTTACACGGTAGGTGGGGACACTAACCAGCCGGGAAATTTATCTCAGGGAGGCCCTGGAAAGTGGCATCCACATGCTTGCATTCCCTTCTTTTGAATCAGCTACTTTATCCTGTGTGCCAAGAATCGTAATCCAGAATTACTGGTGGCTGGTTTTTGTTTTTTTTCACTCACACTTCCCTGTGTGATACTCAGCTTTTAAAAAGCAAAGTCCTGAGTCATTGGAAAGAAAGACAGAGAAAGTAGCGTAAGGGGCAATAAGAATAAAGGGGGAAAAAATTACCTAGACCATTGGACCCAAGATTACAAAGTCATTAGTAAATAGCATTTAAAGATGACTCAGAAGAGGGAGCAAACATGTGTTTCTGTGGGATTTAAAGTATTAGTGGAAGTATGTGGGGAAGTTTTTCCTTGTAATCTACCATACCATCTGATTTCATTGGAACAGGAGGGAAATGAGGCACGCGGTAGAAATGCCTGGTGCTACGTAATATGGCACCACTGTATTACTATCTCTCTCTAAGTAGGCAGTGCCTCTACAGATGGCAGTATTTAAGTAGGGATAAGTCAGTCCTTCAATATGAGAGCACCTAATCAGTGTTTCTCAACGTTTTAAGATGAGTGGACTTCAACTCCCAGAATTCTCCATAAATATGGCTGGCTAGAGACTTATGGGAGTTGAAGTCCATCTTAAAATTGCCAAGGTTGAGAAACACTGATGCTGTTGTATAGATGAGTCAAAGAGTGCATTGTAACGGATGAAAGGGACTGGGAGAGAAATCCGTATTTTCTGTTTGGAAACAGTTAAGACCCTTTCATTGTTAAAAATGTCCTGTAACTTTTGCACTGATAACTGTTGCTCCATTGTTGCTCCATTCTACCTAGTTAATAATTCTTGATTTGCAGCACACTAAAAGAAACTTATTGGATCCACTTTCTACAGTACATGTCAACTTCGTATCTGAAATGAAAATTAATGTTTTTTTTCTTTCGTATTTCCACTTTATAAAGACACTAGATAACAATGTCTATTTTTTCCTTTGACCTTTAACTTTGTTGCTTGTAATCCTTAGTATTTATATTGATATTGTTTCCTGATTGCTTATTTGTACCCTATGACTATCATTAAGTATTGTACCTTAGAATTCTTTTCTTTTATGTACACTGACAGCATATTCACCAAGACAAATTCTTTGTGTGTCCAATCACACTTGGCCAATAAAAAATTCTGTTCTATTCTATTCTATTTAAAATTTGTCTAAAACCACAGTGTGTGCTATTAGACAAGGTTAAATTATTCATATTTAATCTTGGTTTATATTTTAATTCTGCAGAATATAAATTACATACCAATTATATTTTATTGTTGATCTCTATGTTCCATGCTTCAGTTCTAGGTTCGATGAATTTAATAATATGATTGGGAAAACGGCAGGATATTGAATTAACTGAGCCAATTCAGAATTTATGCCAATAGGTAAAAATCCCTTTCATGAATTTATTAAGCAATTATCGGTTTAAGATGTGTAGTGAATATGTTAACTGTCTTGGAGTTCTTATTTCACATGATTATGGCAGATAATAACTTTAAATATAAATTAAAAATAAGATCTCTTTGGATCTCAGTACATGGCAATCTTCAAGCCCTATTCTTTGGAGCAAGATTTATATTCATACAATGAATGAATAGTTTAGAATATTTTATATATATATATGTATTTGTTTTCTGAGGTTTTCGCGGGTGTTTGTATGTAGATCTTTGGTTATTCGGGTTTTCTCCCGTGTAAAATTGGAAGTGTCTTGGCGACGTTTCGACGAAGTCTCATTCGTCATCTTCAGGCTTCAGCTTCGTGCTTCTGGGAGCAATCTGCAATTGCTCCCAGAAGCACGAAGCTGAAGCCTGAAGATGACGAATGAGACTTCGTCGAAACGTCGCCAAGACACTTCCAATTTAACGCGGGAGAAAACCCGAATAACCAAAGATCTACATATATATATATATATATATATATATATATATATATATGTATATTTACCTAGTTTTGAATGAATCTTGACTGAACTGAAAAAAGTATGATTACCCGCAAATTTAACCAGTGAACTTCCATGTCCACCCCAATTGAAAGTGGGTGCCAAAAAACTCAGTAAAGGAACTTGAGTACATTTAATTAGTACACCCTGTTATACAGTTCAGGATCCAACTACAGCATGCATGACTGATATCATCCAACATCTGTTAAAATGAGTAAAAGGTTGACTCAGCCTTCCATCCTTTATAAGGTAGGTAAAATGAGGACCCAGATTGTTGGGGGCAATTAAGTTGACTTTGTATATAATATACAAATGGATGAAGACTATTGCTTAACACATTGTAAGCCGCCCTGAGTCTTCAGAGAAGGGTGGGATATAAATTCAAATAAAAAAAAAATACCTTAAGCAAAAGTACACCTTTAGTCAGCTTCGAAATCTAATTTAAAGTGACAGACTTGAAGGATTAGAATTGTGAAAGATTGACATAGTCCAAAAAATTATCTTTGTTGATTCCAAGGTTTATAGTTAGGTACTAGTCCTCTTTAAAAATATGCTGATGACCAGCAAATGACCCTTAAGTGCACCTCCTCTGTTAACCATCTGATGTACTTTCCCTGCAAAGCTGAGGTCAGCTCAGGCCAGAAAAAAGAGATAACCTTGATGAGTATCATTTAGTTTCCAAATAAACTTGCAGCTAAGATTATCAGTCCAAACCTGCCTGTAGTATATCAATGGTTCCTAAATGATGGATTAGGTCTCCAAACTAGGTAGTTTCTGGAATGTATGAATGATAACTAACATGCAAAGTTAAATCAAGAGGCATCTGTGAATACTCTGAATTCTCAAAATAACTCTATCCACTCACACAAAAATGCCAAACCCCAAAACAAACAAACAAAAGAACTTGGCATCTCTTGCTCTAAAATATTGAAAAATAGGTAATTTCAGAGGGAAAACAGCTTTAAGAGTTCCCCCATTTTTCATCTTTTTGATGCCGTTTAAAGCATCATTCTGATTCTGATATTTAAAAGCAAAGATGCTGGACTGAAGAGGTGGGTTTTTTTAATGCATGTCAGATAGATACTTTAACAGATCTCAAATGCTCCGTTTCAGACATTAGCCCATCTCCTAACAGTCCAGTACTAGAAGCTGAACTAAGTTGTATGAGCAAACAATCCTATAAGTCATTTCAAGAACCATAGTTGCACAACAGGCATTAAAAATCAATAGTGATGATAGTATGATGATAGTATGATATAGTATGCAGTAGTGGTAATATGATGACAAGCTGATAGCAAGCCAAAATTTAGCAGGAAAGTGGGAGAAGATTCCTGCGATGAAAAAAAAGTGTTTCAGGGTCGTGATGATTGACATGTGCTTATCCCAAGCATATTTAAACTCAGTTAGTGATGACTTACCTACTACCTTTGCTGGAAGTTGATTCCAAGCTTTCACTACTCTTTCTGTGAAATAATACTTTCTAACATTACTTTTGAACTTCCCTCCAAAGATTATGCCATTGTGTACTGAATTTTTTGCTTAATTAAAAAAAGAATCAGGAGATGAAAATCAAAGCTACAGCATGTGTGTGTGTGTGTGTGTGTGTGTGAGAAATGTTCTGCTTTAATTTCTATATCTACATAAATATTGTTGCCTATGAAACAAATAATTTATTAGGGGAGGTGATGCAATCAATCATCAATTAAAACTGCTTCTGATGCACAACAAACCAAATCTCTTTCAAAGCAATTAATTCTCATTAGAATTTGGTGCTTTATTTCAGTGAAGCTTCTGGGTTCAATTTCTTTCAGTTAAATCTGATGATGAAGGCAAGTATGATTTATTAGATCACATAAATTCGAAGGATATAAGCTGCAATGTAGTCAAACCACTGGCCCATCTAGCTGAATACTGTACTTGCACTCGGTCCAGGATTTCACAAAGGGCCTTTTCCCAGCCCTACCTGGAAGGCCAACAACAACAAGGGATTAAACCTGAGAAACGTGCATGTATCTTTGCCATGGAGCAAGCCGCACCCAAACATCCATCATTTGAGTCTTTGATACAAGAGCCATGAACATGGTTACTGTGCTATGCTCCTGAAATACAATACAGCATCAAAGGCTTAGGTTTATTGACCCATTACTGTATACCAGAAGCCAAGTTTTTATTTTATTTTATCTACAGCACTGCTGAGTACAAAACAGCCTACTAGCAACAGTTCTGACTTTTACTGTGGAAAGGAGGGAAATTAAGCAGGTGATTACTCTTGATTTCAGTCTTCCCCTCACTTTCATTGTTCAGAATAATAATAACATCCTACTTGTAAGCAGCTAAGTAAAAAAATTGCTTGGCAGAAAGCCCAAAAGTCAATCAATGAATCTGAGTATGTCACTCTTCATGAATACTTGAAATTAATGCAAGCAAGCAAACAGCACAAAAAGACCCACAGTGTCAGACAAAAATCCAAATTCACTAGTTATAGTTTTATTGACTTTAGGAACTCCCTTTTCAAGAATGGAACACAGAAGGTAGCACAATTCCTGTGGTAGCCACACATACTAGGAAATTCCTTAGTTCCAAATCTAAATACAGTTAAATAGACTTTGCTTTATATCAGCAAAGGTTAGGTAAGTATTGCTGTTGAAAAATTGAGCAATCAAGACAAAAATGGGCAATCTCTTTGTTATGACAACACATCTTTGTTTCAATACTGCAGATTTCAACATTCATGATGTACTGAAGAGAAGCACGACATACAAACAAAATCGAATCGGGAGGTATATAGTAAATTCAATCCTTATGGCCTGCCTTTGTCCATAAAAAGATTGATTTGAATAGTGGGGCAAAGAGGTGTAGCTCTGATCTAGAGGAATTCACGCGTAACATTTAGAATCTAGTATGTTCTAGTATGCAATACAACCAGGGATGAAATAATTATACGACTTTCATAGGTGGTAAATCTGGGGAATCTCTTGAAGAAAATGCAATTGCCGTAAATGAACGTCTGCAATCACTACAGGTCGTTCTTGACTTGTAATCAATTGCTTAGCGACTCTTTGAAGTTACAGCGGGCCTGAAAAAGCTCCTTAGAACCAAATTTCAAATTTCTGATATCTGCTTCCTCCCACATGGTCACATGATTGCATTTTTGGCGCTCAACAGTTGGCCCACATTTATGGCCATTTGCAGTATCCTGGGATCACATGATCACAATGAATGGCATTTTTGGCAGAAACCAGCATTTATTTCAAGTTTCCATTAAAAAAAAAACCACGCCCTATGCGAACAATGGGTTCGCTTAATAGCATTCACTTAACAACCACTGCAAAAAAAAAAAGTAAAATCAATCATGGTCAAATGGTGACCCGCTTTATAACTTGTCACAACATACAACCAGAATTTCAGGGTCAATTAAGGTCATCAGTCAAGGACAACCTGTGTCATTCCATGCACAGTCAGCTCACTGGAGACAGAATGGATGATGAGAAAGTTTTCTTTCTGAGCTCCCCACAATCATCCAAGTTGGTTGCCAATGAAATGTTGGTCTGAGAAGCAAATGTCCCAGCCTCATTGCAACATGTATGTATGAGACAGAAAATATGTATCCTCTGCAAGTTGACCTAGTCAGGGTATTTATTATACCTGGAATGTTGGAAAATGACCCAGAAGACTATGAACTTTTTCTTCCCGTTTTCCATGTTCAATAACAGCAAATTTCCAGAAGAGATTGAGCAAAAACAAAGAGGAACGCAATGCTATTGACCAGTGGTGAAATCCAATCTTTTTTACTACCGGTTCTGTGGGCGTGGCTTGGTGGGCATGGCAGGGGAAGGAATATTGCAAAATCTCCATTCCCACCCCACTCTGGGGCCAGCCAGAAGTGGTATTTGCCAATTCTCCAAATTATTCAAAATTTCTGCTACCGGTTCTCCAGAATCTGTCAACTTGCTGGATTTCACCCCTGCTATCGATCCATGTTGAAAGATGTTGACTAGTCATAATATACAAGACAATTGCTAAGAGCCTTGGTGGCACAGTGGTTAGAGTGCAGTATTGCAAGCTATTTCTGCTGACTGCTGGCTGCCTGCAATTTGGCAGTTCAATTCCTATCAGGCTCAAGATTGACTCATCCTTCTGAAGTTAGTAAAATGAGGACCCAAATAGTTGGGGGCAATATGCTGATTCTTTAAACCGCTTAGAGAGGGCTGTAAAGCACTTTAAAGAGGTATATAAGTCTAGTGCCAGTGCTAACACATTTTAAAGAACTAGCTTTTTAAAAATGAAATGAATTGGATTTTTATAAGTTTCAATTAGTTTTCAATTTTTTTTTTTTTTTAAAGAGCACAAAGACATATGTAAAAGTAAAAAGATCAAGGCAAGTAAAACCACCATCTTTTCTCCTATGTATTAGCACAACATGTGAAAGCAATAAGGTGAACTGCATTCAAATTCATAATATACATTTATAGCAGCTTCTCTGCTGTGTTCTATAATAATACAGTAGCAGTGCTTTTCCTAACTATTACTGTGCTATGGCAAAATGTGTCATGAAAGAAGAAGAAAAAATCCTGAATATGGGGGGGGGGGAGGAACCCAACTATAATGAGAGAGAGGAACCATAGAAGTCTTCAAACAGATGTCAGTTCTTAATCATTTTGCATATCCTTAGTTCAAGGTGAGAGTAGAGCTTTTACTCTGAATGATTTGGCTTTTGAAGAGCTGTAGAAAAAATGCTTGAGCAGATTGCTAAGTAGTGCACTCCTTTTGACAAAATTATTATATACACCAATCCACTTAAGATTTCCTTAACATTTCACAAGATGCTTTTATTGCTCCCTGCCTAGCAAGGATGTGGAGCTTCTTATAAATTCTATCTTGTATCTCTTGCATTTTGTATCTCCTCTAAGCAGAGAAAAAACCCACAATTTTCTGCACTGAATAACTGACGCTGTAGCCAATATCTATGCATTCCAGCATATGGTACCTGCCAAGAACATTCAGCTGTAAATAAAACTTGGTCCTGTTATTACATAAATGTTCTGGATACTGTCTGGAAATGTGTATATTCTTCCACCCCAAAATCAGCCAATTAATGAACATTTCACATTCTTTCTTTCATCAAAAGTAGTGAACAATCCTGTTGGGTTTTTGTTTTTTATTACAGCAACCACTACAAGAGGGTAAGGCTTGAAAAATTATTGGCCTGTGCAACATAGCAGGTACCATACCTACTGAGAGAATGCCTTTGGGATGGTCAGAACTTAATGTTATTACAGTTCATTTATAATTTAACAAGATTTATTTTATTAGCCTCTGTCAATCCTCAAGGCAGGGATTTATAACTAAACTTTTCAAGATAGAAAATAACCCGGTTGGAAGGCAGAAAACTTAAGAGGTGAAAAGAACTTAAGACAGCTTTTCCCAACCTGGAATCTTTTAGCCGTGCTATACAACTCCAATCACCCTGAGCTAGTACTATGGTTTGTGGTGCTGGGGAGCACTTGGGAGCTGAAGACTCATGCTAGGGAGAACAGATGGAAAATTCTAGCTTAGATATCCGCCCAACAGAAAAAGGAAAAGGAAGGAAGGATGGAAATGGCTTTCATAATACTGTTTCTTACTGTGATAATGGGAAGGATGACCATGAGTTGATAGTCAAATGTCACAGGAAGGATTCTATTTTGTATATATAGCACAAATTCTTCCTAAGGATTCCACTCTCCTCTTTAGGTGTTAACTCTGATAAATTAAAGTTTCCTCAAATTTGGCACCGTCAAACGATATATACATTATGACTACGCCTGCTGAGGAATTCTGGGAAGTAAAGTCTACACACTACAGGATTCTGGTTAGGGAAAATTTAGTTAATAATTACCAGGGATAACCTTGAGATTTTCCAACTCTTTTCCAGTCCTTTACACAATATCCATGTGCTGTGTGCAAACATCTGAGTTGCTGAAATCTATGCATATAAAATCTACATACATCTCTCTCAATCAATCAATCAATCATCTGTAGGAGCTGGAGATCTATCTATCTATCTATCTATCTATCTATCTATCTATCTATCTATCTATCTATCTATCTATCTACCTATCTACCTACCTACCTACCTACCTACCTACCTACCTACCTACCTACCTATCATCCGTAGGAGCTGGAGTCCTCTATCTATCTATCTATCTATCTATCTATCTATCTATCTATCTATCTATCTATCTATCTATCTATCTATCTATCTACCTATCTACCTACCTACCTATCATCCGTAGGAGCTGGAGTCCTATATCTATCTATCTATCTATCTATCTATCTATCTATCTATCTATCTATCTATCTATCTATCTATCTATCATCTGCAGGAGCTGGAGTTCTTTTTTCTATCATCTCTCTCTCTCTCTCTCTCTCTCTCTCCCTCTCTCCCTCTCTCTCTCTCTCTCATCTATCTATCATCTCTGTAGGAGCTTGAATCCTTCTTATGCAGGAATCAGGCTTACATAAAAGTTTGTACATAAGTTTTTGAGACAACCATACCTCAACACAAGGTTATCAGAATAAGGCTAGGAAAACACAAGTTGTGCCAACATCAGTTTGCTATAACTTGAATTCCATGAAGACCATGCAAACCATATTGTGTGTCCTCTTTTACTGTCTATTATTCAAATTTGAACATTAATTCCCAGAGAAAGAAAAATACCTTTTACTTCTAGTTTTTTAGCAGAGTGCTAGAGCTAATCTATTGAAACAAACAAATCAGTCCTCGCACTTTAATACTTCCATAGTAAGTAGGAACATTCTTCATTATAAGAACATTCTGGATTTAAAACCCAGCTCAACCATGAACCCTTGGGGACCCTTTTGCAATAAATAAATAAATAATGAGGTGAATCTCAAACAGGTGCCAAGGAAGGAAGGAAAGAAAATTCAAATTGCCCAAAGCATCAGAGTTTTACTGAGCCAGCAACTAAATTTTTTGCTCTGCTGCAATTATTTTCTTGCCATAGGAGAACCTGCTTGCTATTGCCCCAATAAAGATTACATCAAAATATCCTGACAACTCTGTAGGTTCTTTCTTGGCACCAATCCATTTCTTTTCTTCACTTGTGAATCATTTTGTTGCCATTTTTGTAAGGTAATGAAGTTGCTGCTTCCTAGCCCTAGTTAAATATATGGAGCAAATAATGCAGGTGACCCTCCACTTATCACCCAAAAATTAAGCCCCCAATTTATGTTGCTAAGTGAGAATTTGTTAAGTGACTTTTGCCCCATTTTATGACTTTTCTTGCCATGTTTGTTAAGCAAATCACTGCAGTTGTTAAATTAGTAACACAGTTGTTAGATGAATCTGGTTTCCCCATTGACTTTGCTTGTCAGAAGGTCACAAAAGGGGATGACATGATCCTGGGACACTGCGATTGTCATAAATGTGAGTCAATTGTCAAGCATCCAAATGTAAATCACGTGACCATGGGGATGCTGCAACGGTCATAAGTGTGAAAAATGGTCATAAGTCACTTTTTTCAATGCTGTTGTAACTTTGAATGGTCACTAAGTGAACTGTTGTAAGTCGAGGAGTACCTGTACTTTTTTTAACCTGTTAAATATATGGGGGGAAATACTGGCCTACCTTGTATACATAAGCTCAGTGTGCATTAGGAAAACAGCTTCGCTCTGACGCGGACTTCATCATGCTAATTCTGGAACTCAATGAGAAAATAACTCATACCCTCCATTCTTTCTTCTCAGGAAACACCAACATGCTCCCATTTACCAAATTCACCTGCTCTTTCCGTTACACATATACTTCTCAATTGTACTGATATTGAAAATTAAATCCACTAAGAGCCCTGAAATACTGGGTATAATTTGTCCAAATGCCAAAACGTATAAATCAAAATTGAAGAAGAATATGTGAACTAGTGCCAAACAATAAAATACTCAAGGTGATTTTATAGATAGATAAACAGAACATCGCTGGAAATACCTTACAGAAGCAGAGACTGATCATTGGACAGATTATTCCAGACATGAGGTTAAATATTTGGTGTCATTTTTTTGTATCTGCATTTGGAATCCGTTCCCTAGGAAAAAATTTTAATCCTTTACAGGAGACAAGGCTATACTTTAATGAGATAAGACGAAAAAGGTATTTTTATATAGCTACAGACCAACAGATCAGACTGTGAAAGAATTGTTGGAAAACAGACAGGAAATACATATAATTTCTGGCATATTTTGATTCTCGCTGCTTTTACTATGAGAGATACATGTTGTGGTGGTTGAAATCTGGATCATCTCAGTTAGGACTGAAGATGGAGCTATTCCCATTTTATAGTCGACTTCCTCTGTATATAAAAACAAATATTAAAATTGTCCACCAGGGAATTGGTTTTACAGAGTCTCTTTTATATGTCATAATATTATCTGTAACTTTTTTAAATATTGAAAATGTTTACTGGCTACCTGTGGTCCCAAATTCTGTGATTCCTGGCTTGTCTTCATAAGATACAATTCCACATATTAGCAACATGTGGCACAGGTCACCTATTTGTGCTTAATTCTCCAAATCCTTCCTTCTCCCACAGCTCCACCTTACTAAAATGTCCCGTTCCCTTCCTCTTCTTCCCCAACATGCAAATAGCTTCTATAAAAAATGAATACAATGCAACTTTTTTGACAAAATGTCATTAAAACACCCTTCATATATTTAAGGAAATAAATATATGGTATATTTATAGCATGGCCAATGCCACAGTGACACACTCCAACTGCTCAACCACTTTGTGGCCTTTCAGAATGACAAGAGGCAGCTCTAAAATTGGGAGGGGGAGGAGGCAGGCAGCATTCCCTAGACATGGGGCTGCCACAATGAAGATCTGCTTCTAGGCCCAGTCCCTCTTACACTACCTTTCATTTGCTGCAAAAGCCTGACTAGGTGGCTCAGTGGCTAAGACACTGAGCTTGTTGATCAGAAAGGTCGGGAGTTTGGCGGTTCAAATCCCTAGTACAGGTCTCCTGTGTGAGCAGGGGGTTGGACTAGATGGCCTCCAAGGTCCCTTCCAACTCTGTTACTGTTACTAAGTCTACAAGAAGAATCAGTCCTAGTTTAGTTAAGCCATCTAGGTGAGTCCCAACTATGCAAGATACCTAACTCTGTAGTTTTTCAATAAATGCACAGATTCCATCAATTGAAGCTAGACATCTACAATGGAGCTTGAATGTCTGTTCCTGCTTTCGTCTTCACACGTTCTCGCAATATACAGAAAAATAACACATGAACTCCTTCATCCACATCTGACTGCTAATTCTTATGTATATAAGTATGCAAGAGAGGATAACCCTAAAATATATATTGTACAGAAAATCTTTTAAAAGAGGGCAGATCTCAAAGCAATCCGCCATGAGATTTAACCACATCAATTTATGATTAAATCATTAAGTGGTATGTGAATGTGGGATTCTATATAACTTAAAGGAGGCTTGTGAAAGCAAGATTAATAATTTATCCAAATAGGTATTTAGTTTATTAAACCAATTTAGATGGCTGCCCAACTCACACACAGGTGACTACCATGTTCACAAAAAGCTAAATAGTTGAGTTAAATGCCTATTTCCTTTCATTCTTAAAGGAGGTAATGTTACTTATTTGGTATGTGGGCAGTTGGAGGAAAATGACTAACTTCAGAAAATATGCACACATGATATTTTCAGATGACAATGTTCCTAGTTTACACCTTGTAGGTGTAAAAAAAAAAAGTGAAGCAGCCCTAAGCACATCATTTTAATTGAAGGAGTACAGAAATTTTACCTTCTCAGCTGAAAACACTTGTCTTTAAATTTAAATGAACTCCCTTGAACAACACATTTTCAAAGCAATTCCAAAATTCAGTTTCTGATAAATCTGTGAGTTGCATATTCTACACATACATCCTATATTTAGATTTTTTAAAATAAGTATTTCAAACTAAAACACCGTGCTGCACCTGAATACTGCAATCTGAACCAGGGGTCGGTCTCCAACCTTGGCAACTTTAAGACTTGTGGACTTCAACTCCCAGAATTCTTCAGCCAGCTTTGCTTTGAAGTCTACAAGTCTTAAAGTTGCCAAGGTTGGAAACCCCTGATCTAAACGACACACCTCATCTCTGTAATGCAATTGTCCAATACTATTGATACTCAAGAAGAGCATACAAAACTCAGAGGGAAACCCCAACGGGGTGGGGTAGGGCAGGAAAATTAAAAGAATGGAGAAACCCTGAAGTTTTTCAGGGATTCGTCTGAGCCTTTGCATCATTCTAAACCTGTTTATCTCTTCAAGATTACAGCCATGGAATTTAGAATTATATTCATTGTTTCTTCTACGGTAACTTTTTCTTTCCGACGCTTAACTCTAGAAACTACCGTAGATCAAAATCTGGGAAGCAAAATTAAACAAAGGTTAGCGGTTTGGGTTTTTTTTAATGCAGAGCTAGGCTACCTTACACATTTAAAAAAACATACACACGCACCCACTATAAGCATTCTTCAGGAAAGCTTTATCCCATGGAAATGAACATTCAAGACTTTCTCCGCAGCCGATGCCTGCTTAAACCTGTTGCTTGGCACGCGCCTCTAAACGCTAAGCACCGCCGAGCGAACGTCTAACAACAACAACAACACAACAAGTCTAGGAGGCAAGCAGCTACAAAGATTTTTAAGCTTGGTGCTTAATCGGAAGTTTGACAAAAGCGTGCTGGGAAAGGGGGAACGGCGCCCTTAGTTCTCCCGGCCGATCGTGTGAAACGTGGATTATACGCCGCACGCGCGCGCATATGTCTGCACACGTATAAAATACGCGTGTGAGGGACGGGAAGGGGGGGTGGGTGGGATCCGAGAAGCTAGTACTTACGGCCAAGTCCTGCGTGCTGAGCCGACGAAGACTGGGGCGGGGGGGGGGAAGCGAGTGTAATTAATTTGACTCTTGACAAGCGCGGCCGCTCCTGTTTCTCGGGCGCAGCTACTAATCTCGGTGCTTCTCCTCCTCTTCCTCCTCCTTCTCTCTCTCTCTCTCTCTCTCTCCCTTCCCAAAGGAACTCAAGAGGAGTCAACCTGGAGCCTCTTTAACGGCGAGGTACCATCGACCCCTCAACAAAGAGGGGGAACCGACGGGACTGGCGGAGGGCGGAGGAAACTCAGCCTCGGCGGGCGCCCTTCCAGCTGGCCCTTTGGGATTAGGGGTGAGCCGGGGGCGGTCAAGCCCTCGGCCTGGCGAATCGGCCGCCAATCGCGGCGCTGCTCCTGCCATTCCCACCTCACCTCGCACCCCCTCCCCTCCCGGCCTCGCTCGGTGGCGCCTTCCAAAGCCGACTGCTTGTAAACAGCCGAGCGGGCGGCTTTGTCGCTTTCTCAAAGGGAACCCCACGTGGAGAAGCGGGGTCCCTCAAAAGACAGAGTCAACCTGGAGCCTCTTTAACGGCGAGGTACCATCGACCCCTCAACAAAGAGGGGGAACCGACGGGACTGGCGGAGGGCGGAGGAAACTCAGCCTCGGCGGGCGCCCTTCCAGCTGGCCCTTTGGGATTAGGGGTGAGCCGGGGGCGGTCAAGCCCTCGGCCTGGCGAATCGGCCGCCAATCGCGGCGCTGCTCCTGCCATTCCCACCTCACCTCGCACCCCCTCCCCTCCCGGCCTCGCTCGGTGGCGCCTTCCAAAGCCGACTGCTTGTAAACAGCCGAGCGGGCGGCTTTGTCGCTTTCTCAAAGGGAACCCCACGTGGAGAAGCGGGGTCCCTCAAAAGACAGAGTCAACCCGAAAAAGCCCAGCGTCCCCGCTTCCCCGATGTCTCCCCCCCCGCCCCGAGAACAGCGGGGGACATCCCTCCCCCTTTGGGATGAATGGGGTGGGTGGGTTCGTCAACCCAAGAGATCGCGCAGCCACTATATAGTTCAGGGTCGATGCTCCTGATATTTGGGAAGCTCACCCACAAACCAGCAACGTGGAACTGGGCAGCCGAGCCCGGAAACAATCCCTTTCTACTTTTCAAGTTGGCTTCGTAGCGGGGTCCCCTCTTCAAATACCCCTCTTCCTGCAGGAGCGAGAAAAGGAGATTAGAGGAGAATCGCTGAAAGAGGTGTGGAGTTGATGAGCTGGAGACGTTTGCTGAGGACTAGCGCCTTGCATTAGGTTTTTAGTCCTTAGTCCGGTGATTCAGACTTCATGATTGGAGTGGGTGATTCACGAGTCAACTCATACATGGATTCATTTGTGTCGCTGAGGGGGAAAAAAAGGAGGGGAGTCAATGGTCACCTGCTAATACAAAAAAAATGGGGTAGGAGGGCAAAAAGGGAAAATGTATTTTCTTTTAAGACAATGAAAAATATGTGGTAGCGGGGAAAGCAGTGGTTGGCTTGAGGATCACTGGGTTACAGATTTCATGAGAGTAGTTGTTACTTGCTGGGTGGAGACTTGTTTGTTTATTTAAAAGCCACCCAACTTGGTGCTAAGAACAATTTAAAATAACAATGACATAAATAACATAACAAAAGCCAATGTAATGCCATGTCACCCAAGATTGACTTAGGCTCCAACAAAACATGACCATCAAGCTGATCAAACTCACTGAAAATCCTGGCCTAATATACAGGTAGTCCTCCACTTACAACAGTTCACTTAGTGACAGTTCAAAGTTACAACCAGCTAACCAGAGGTCTTCAGACTTGGCAGATTTAAGATTTGTGAATAGAATAGAATAGAATAGAATAGAATTTTATTGGCCAAGTGTGATTGGACATACAAGGAATTTGTCTTGGTGCATATGCTCTCAGTGTACATAAAAGAAAAGATACGTTCATCAAGGTACAACATTTACAACACAATTGATGGTCAATATAAATCATAAGGATTGCCAGCAACAAGTTATAGTCATACAGTCATAAGTGGAAAGAGATTGGTGATGGGAACTATGAAACGATTAATAGTAGTGCAGATTCAGTAAATAGTCTGACAGTGTTGAGGGAATTATTTGTTTAGCAGAGTGATGGCCTTCAACTCCCAGAATTCCTCAGCCTGGCTGGAGAATTCTGGGAGTTGAAGTCCACAAGTCTTAAAGCTGCCAGGTTTGAGGACCCCTGAGCTAACCAGTCAGGTGTCAGTAGCATTTCAGCCTAGCATTCAATTCCCTTTGGTCTAACTACAGGTAGTCCTTGACTTACGGCCACAATTGAGCCCAAAATTTCCTTTGCTAAATGAGACATTTGTTAAGTGAGGTTTTTCCCCATTTTACAACCTTTCTTGCCACCGTTGTTAAGTGAATTCACTGCAGTTAATGTTAAGTTAGTCACAAGGCTGTGGAGTGAATCTGGTTTCTCCATTGACTTTGCTTGTCAGAAGGTTCGCAAAAGAGACTCCTATGACCCTGGGAGACTGCAACCGTCATAAACATGAGTCAGTTGCCCAAGGGTCTGAATTTTGATCACATAACCACGGCAATGGTGCAGTGGTCATGAGTGTGAAAAACAGTTGTAAGTCACTTTTTTCACTGCCGTTGTAACTTTGGTCACTAAACAAACTGTTGTAACTCGAGGACTATCTGTAAAGTTTGCATTCTGCACCACAGCCGTATGCAACTCATCAAAATAAAACATTCCATTCTACTGTATCGCCATCTTGTCACCACCTCTGTAACCAGAAGGGAACAAAACAAAACTCTTCAATGCTAGTGTGAACCTTTCTCACACAAGGGTGATCCCATGACAGTCAGCAATCATCCCTCAACATTAACCCAAACCAATCCAAACCAACAGTTCCAAGGCCGGAGCTTCTCACCAGGTTTCTGAGAGATGGTGATACATCACTCCAGAGCCGCCACATGGTGGAATACATAGGACAGGTATCAATCCTTACAAGTCCCTCAGCTTCATGAATTAGATGAAATGGACAACATAAATCGGTCACCAACCAGCAGAACTGGTGACCCAACTGCCAAGTTGACCTGCTCTAGTATGTGCATTCTATTCACCTATTCCAAATTGATAGCTCTTAGGCATTTGCTTCACGTGTCCCATCAGTTGGTCCCATCAGTCAAAGCGTGTAATTGATATGCAGTGGCAGAGGTGGGTTTCAGCAGGTTCTGACAAGTTCTGGAGAACCGGTAGCGGAAATTTTGAGTAGTTTTGAAAACCGCTAAATACCACCTCTGACTGGCCCCGTCCCCATCTATTCTCCGCCTCCCGAGTCCCAGCTGATCAGGAGGAAATGGGGATTTTGCAGTATCCTTCCCCTGGAGTAAAAAGGGAATGGAAGTTTTACAGTATCTTTCCCCTGCCACGCCCACCAAGCCATGCCCACCAAGCCACACCCACAAAACCCGTAGTAAAAAAAATTGAAACCCACCACTGTGCAACAGGATTGTGAAAAATCACATGCTTTAGTTTTACCAAACCAAAAAATCACATGCTTTAGTTTTACCTAACTTTGGGAAAGAAAAGTGGTCCATGTTCTATATCTAGGACTGCAGTGCATTAGGCTTTACAATGGAGTCCATTTTTTTCCTCCAGCTCCATATTTCTTCAGCTGTGTGGCAGGGATGTCAACAAATGTTGGAAGGTGTCATTACCAGAAGTGTCCTTTAAGTAGAGGCCATTATGAAAATGCCCACATTTCCTCTCAGGAGTCGGCTTAATCAGAACTAATTGGAATTAATTTAATTCTTCTGCTGGTGAAGAAATATCATTTATACAATGACACCAATTTCCTTTGAGTGTATGCACACGTTACATAGGAATCACACATTGACATTCGGTCCTCTACATTCTTTGCTTGTTACCCACTGCAATAAAGATCAACCTATTGAAGGTATTGAAGTTGAAAAAGATTGCTTGGTTTGGAGTCCTTGGTGCTCTCTGAACTTGGTTGTTTGCTTGCATGTGTTTCATTACCCAACTGGGTAATATTATCAGTGGGACTGAGTATGGGGTTTTACCTCTGTTTCTCTGCAGTAGCTTTCCCTTGACCCTTCTGTTGAGAAAATCGATGGGATTTTGTAAGATGGGAAAATGAGTAAGGGGGGGGGGAGAATTGATAGAAATATTTATTTTTATTTATTTATTGAATTTATATTGCCGCCTATTCACCCATGGCGACTCAAGGTGGCTTACATTTAAAACAATAAAACTAATAAAAAGAATCAAATAAATTAACATAGTATAATATAATAAAATCACCCTCTACCCCCTACTCCGGCAACAGCAGATCACACAAACCATTTAATGGGCTCCATCCCGCTCTGGCTTCCACAGGCCCACTGGCAGAACCAGGTCTTCAGCACCATTCGCACAAATGGAACTGCACACGTGCTTGCCAGCCACTTGTGTAGAACCATCCCTTTCTCACCCCCGCCAATTTGCAAAGCTGGAAAGGCTGGGGAACTCTGGATTATGGCTTTGCATAATATACGAATCCAGCTATTAGGAAATACTTCTTCACATAACAGTTAATTGTTAGTGGTAGGAAAAAAATATGCAATAATGCATTTATTGTAAGACTTTTAATTATTGTGACATGTTTATTTCTATGGAAGCTAATTTAAGAGAAATCTTGACTCATCGTTGTGATCAGCCATTCAGTTGTGTCCAACCTTCAGCCACTCTATGGATCAACATTCTCCATGTTCCTCTGTCTTGCCACACTCCCTTCAGATTCATCATGGTCATCCCGGTGTCATCCTTTATAGTGTCCAGTTATCGGATACCAGGGTGGCCCCTTTTCCTTTTTCCACTAATCACTCCCAGCATGATTGACTTTTCAAGTGAGTCCATTCACATGACATGTCCAAAGCATGATAGTCTTTTTTTGATGATCTTGGCTTTGAGTGGTATTTTTGTTTTCTTGATATTAAGGTGCAGGCCAAATTTGTCACTTTCATCTTTGACTCTCAGGATTAGCCATTCCAAATCTTCATTGCTTTCTGTAAGCAAAATCGTATCATTCATATATCAGAGGTTTATTATATTCCTACGTAATCCCAATGGTAGATTCCTCCAAATGTACATTTCTCTTAAGTATTTCTGTGTACATCAGGGGTGTCCAACTCGCTGCCCACAGGCTGGAGGCGTCACGTGTGGGCCACGCTCGGTTTAGCAAAGGGAGAAAAAGTCGCCATACATCATGTGACACCGCCATGATGATGCAAGTTTGACACCCCTGGTGTACATGTTAAAAGTATAGGTGATAGGATATAACCTTGCAGAGTGCCTTTTCCAATTCTGAACCATTTTGTGTCTCCATATTCATTTCATTCAGTGGCTACTTGAATGAGCTGGATGTGGTGTAGTGATATTCCCAGTTCTTTGAGGCAGTTCCAGAGCTTGTTGTGGTCAATGCAGTCAAAGGCATTTGTATAGTTATGTTATGGTCCACCAGCAGTCTGCAGAGCTGGCAGCGGAGTCGGACAGTGAAGAGGCTGGGGAGGACAATGGACCTGTCCTGGAGTCAGGGGAAGGCCCAGACGAGGGCTCTGCATCGGAGGCAGAGATGGGGCCAGGGCCATCTGGGAGCGATGCGTGGACTCCGGAGCCTCCAGAGGCAGACAGCAGAGAGACAGAGGAACAGGAGGATCCTGTTCCTAGGGCACACATGCGAAGAGGTGCCAGAAGGCAAGAGCAGCTAAAGCAAAAAGGACGACTTTGGAGTAAGTCCAGGAGATGATTGGCTCCTCCCATAAGGCTTAAAAAAGCAGCAAAGGCTCTTGGGTTCTTTGTAGGAAAGCAACATTGCTACAATTGTTTCTTGTCTGTTTCTGAACTTTGTGGGGTTCTTGCCAAGAACAGCCTTTGGCAAGGTGCCAAAGAAGACAAAGGTTTGTGATAAGGCTGATGGATTTTTCTGATGGACTTTGTTATGGATGTAATTTGGACTAAGTTGAGAATGAAGTAATTCTCAGCTGTTCTAATAAAATATGTTCGTTTAGGACTGATTGTGTCTGGTAATAAGTACTTGGGCCTAGGTCACAAACAAGTCAATGGATCACATATAAAGGTCTTTTGGGTATTCCTTTGCTTTTTCCATCATCCAGAATAGATTGGCAATATGATCACGTGTTCCTCTTCCTTTACGAAATCCCACTCTCTATTGGCAATTGGATTCAAATGTTCCTGGATTATTTTCAAGAGAATTTTACTCCTGTGTGGTATCAAAGCTATGGTTCAATGGTTGGAACAGTCTTTTGTATCAACTTTCTTTGGTATTGGGATAAATATTGACCTTTTCCATTCTTTTGGCCACTGATCGGACTTCCATACATTTTGGCATAGCGCTGTCGGTATGTGGTTTTGTTGGCACTGGTCTCAGCAACTCTGCTGGAATTCCATCAACTCCAGGGGCTTTGCATTTAGGCAACTGTTGAGTGCCTACACTACTTCCTTCTCCAGAATATCTGGATCCATTTCTCATAGGTTTGCTTTTTTTCTTACAACTTGGCCTTGTTTTTCCATTTGTTTAAAGTTGTTCGGCATATTCCCGCCACGTTTCTCTGATTGCTTGTTGGTAATGCAATTCCTGACCCTTACATGCTCAGGCCATAGCCTTTCTTGCCGTAAAGGGGTTTCTGGCCTTCTTCACAATCTTGACTATTGGTCTTGCCCCTTAATCAAAGAGATTAACATCAGGGCTGAATAATTGTTTAAGGTTACAATTGTTTATTAGGGAACAAGGCCTATTAAAGTGTTCATGAGAACTACTTCCCTTTGCCCAGAGGATATACTAGTCTTTTAGCTATAATCCCTGATCCACTGCTAAAGCTAATACTTAATCAGTAAAAACAATGGAAGTCCTCATGACTTTTAAATGCTCTAACCTGTTTCAGCCACAAGTGAATGACTCAGAAGTTAGAAATCTGGGGTATTTAGCCTCCATACATTTAATAAATGCATATCAGTGGAAGAATATGTAAAAGGCATCCGTAAGTATAAAATAATTCAAAGAACAAAACAGAGCAGAACAATTCTTCTATTATTTTTTTCTATGAGTATAGTGTTGGGAATGGAATTACACTTAATTAGCTTCTGATATATTATGCTGAACCTCATATCCTCTCTGAAGTGTAATTTTCTAGTCTTTAAATCTTACACAGTTTGTTGGTATCTAGAATTAGAAAATAATTTTCAGGTGCTTCAGGCTAATTATTTTTGTATGGTTACAAACTGAAAACACAAGCTCTCTTTGAGAATTTCATTGTGAATCCTATTTTTAGTTGTGTCCACATTTGGTTGAGAGATTTTTCTATACTGAAAAGGAGTCTCCAAAATTAACAGCTTCCATTTAATAAGATATAATACAGTATGCCAATTCTTCAACATCCAGCTAGTCCAATGGATTAGAACCAGATTTAATTGCAACTCACTTGGGTTCCCCAACACACTAAATTAGGCTAAAAGGATACATGATTTGATAACGTGGCCACTATTGTAGTATGCTGTGTGACTCAGGTCATTGCATCGAGATAACATACTTTATTTAGACTTATACAGTTGCCAAGTTCCCAAATTTTGATCCAGTGTCCATAGGGATACTGCAATGGTTGTGTGAGGGCCTGCCATAAGTCACTAAACAACTGATTGTTGAGAACTACCAGTATCGTATGACTGTCACCTGTAATTTGTCACCTGATTTAGAGTTTAGTATGTTGAATGAATTCAGTAATAGAGCTGAATGAAATTGCTTGTGGTCCAGCTTCCCAATATAAATTGATTTTCAGCCGAGATCCATCATGTTGCTAATTAGCCAATCCACAAATACCTAGAGGATTAGTCTTGATCGATAAATTGTAAATAATATGATTTTAATTTTTTGGGTTTTATATCTAGCTCTGGGACGTGGTGGCTCAGTGGCTAAGATGCTGATCTTGTCGATCGAAAGGTTGGAAGTTCCCTATTGCCACATAATGGGGTGAGCTCCCATTACTTGTCCCAACTTCTGCCAACCTAGCAGTTCAAAAGCACGTAAAAATGCTAGTAGAAAAAATAGGGACCACATTTGGTGGGGAGATAACAGCGTTCTGTGTGCCTTTGGCATTTAGTCATGCCGGCCACATGACCATGGAGACGTCTTTGGACAGTGCTGGCTCTTCGGCTTTGAAACTGAGATGAGCACCGTCCCCTAGAGTCAGGAACGACTAGCACATATGTGCGAGGGGAACTTTTACCTTTACCTTATCTAGCTCTAGATTCAGAATCAAGAATAATGTAACCATTTTACAAATTCAAGTAATTTATAACTTTCCATATAGTTTGACTTAATCATTCTGGATATCTGGAGACATGTTAAGTAATCTGCAATTCTGCATTTTAGTGTTACAGCATTCTGTACTAGTGTGAAACTAAAAGAATGAAGCTTACTTGGAAAATATTTTTAAATGATGCAATTGAATAAGCCTGCAAAGGTATGCCTGGCACAATGTTAACTAAAACCTTTATAGCTTGAAAAGATCAAAGTTGAAGATATGACCAAAAAGCCCCAAAAATGTAGATTAATTATTAATTAATTAATAATAATTATCATTATAGCTATATTTATATTTTTATAATCAGGAACCACAGGGTTGCCTGATTCATACTTTTTCTGGCTACTGTTAGTTTTGACAATAGTATAGCTTGAATTACAAGAACGTCTATACCATTTCTAAAGCATTTATTCTATCTCTTCCCATCTATGATAGAATAGATTAATCATCTTTTAGCTGTTCCATTGTTAAATTAGCAGTTTCCTCCTTCTTCTAGTCCCATCCAATGACAGTCTCAAGGTGTGTAAAACTGTGTAAGCTTTATCACATGTTACCCTTGGGGGGAGGTCATAGGCATGTGGCTGACCATGACTGAGAATACAGTGAAGATAGGAATTGGTATGGGGACAGCAATTCTGTTAAAATAGATTTTTGTTGATTCAAGAATGCGTGGATTGTACAGTATCTCAGCAATTGGGGAAAGGCTCTAAATGTGCACGCTATAATATCACCCATAACTATAGCACTATAGCAGAAGAAACCATTTTGAAGCACATGCTTGTGTACCCATGTAACAACATGTATAGACATAGCCCTGCTAAGATGCTAAAATTCTGCTACCTGGATTTGTGAGGAAGGATGTATAGATGTATATTGTCACATTGGAAATATAGGTGCCATCAGGGTGGGACTTTTTAGCAAAATTAGGAAAGGACTTCCAAATTCATCAGGGTTGGCTAGGTGCACTTTTGACATAAATTATGTGATCTGTGTCATCATCTAGATAGAACTAGTGCACAGAAGAACTAGAAGTAATATTCACAGCTAAATAGCATTTTTGTTCAGCTACTTGATATATAAGAAATAACAGTTTGGACAAAAACTAGCCATGATTGCTTCACTAGAATTTAAAAAAAAAACTGGCTCAGAGTTAGTTCGTCATTTTTTTTATTACCAGCAGTTATGGATTGTTTCTAGAAGAAAAATGGGATAAAATATTTGGAAAGTAATTAATGAATTAAAAATGGATTGTACATTCCCAAGCTATCATCTATTAATAGAAATTACCTGTTAAGGTAGGCGAGGTGGACAGCAAATCAATTGTTCTGACTTAGGCTTCCCCAAACCACGAAGCAGACTCCTTGTCCCAACCAAAACCCCTTTTCATTAAGTTGCTGTGAATTCCTCTCATTCACATTCAGCAAAGTCTTTCAAGGGTGAATTTACAGATTAGACTTTATCTGGCTTGGAGAGCTGCCAGGCCGATATCTTCAAAACTTGGCAAGGAGTCTCTGAGAGTCAGGAATCAATTACGGGAACTAATTGTCTCCTGCAAACTCCCCTCCCTTTTCACTCCTCTTTATTCCCTATGGGAGGGGCCATTCACATTCCACTTGTGGCTTTACTCCTGAGTCGACCCTTCTTCCTTAGCTCTGAACATGACACACTGGGAACAGACTCCAGCTGTTCTTCTGCCCCACTGATGTCCGACTCGGAAAGCAGCTGACAACTGTCAGACGGCCCTGGCCCCATCTCTGCCTCCGATGCAGAGCACTCATCAGAGCCTTCCCCAGACTCCAGGACTGGCCCATGTTCCTCCCAAACCTCCTCACTGTCTTGAGTCTGCCACCAGCTCTGCTGGCCACTGGTGGGCCACAACATCAATCAATCAAACAAAGAAATAAATAAGATAATCTATAAAAAACCCACATTGAGATAAAACAACTTTTTGACCTGCTATCTTTCTGATGTGGTGAACTACAATTCTCATCATTCCATTTCTGTGTTAGTTGGAGATGATTCTATTTGTATTCCAACCCATCAGGTGGGCACAATGAAAAATGAAAGAGTATCTAAATGTCTAAAATATTTTTTTCCCCAGTGTGGAAATTGTGTAAAAAATACTTTTTTCTGATTCTATGAGCCACATGGATTCTAAGAACCCTGCAGAAACCAATTAGAAGTATTTGCATGCATGTCTTCTATGACAGGAACTCCTAAGGTATGGAAGTATGTTAAGGTTCTTTTAAAATCATTTCAAAAAAAATATGGCTTATAGGGAATTCCTCCTGGGTCTGCTGGCATAATTCATGCTATCATTTACCTCAACAGCACTGGCCTAAGCACAGCAATTCAAGCAATTAGCTGGGTCATTGGAAGGTGTTAAAAGCACACATGATCTTTAGCTATGAATAAATATAATGCCAAATTGCACTCTTTGCTTGTGGTGTTTGAGTCAGAAAGTTTATACTGTTTAGTCTAGATTGCCTGCATTAAAATAACTTTATGTAAATGTAAATTATTTGGTACAAAACAAAATTGTTTAGGATCACCTAATTATCCAAGTTCTTAAGCAAACTATCCAATACTTTGCTTATGAACAGTTGTGTGGATGAGGAAGTGAAACAATCTGTGCCAAATTCATCTCCCTCTCCCTTCCTCTCTCTCTTCCCCCCTCCTTTCTCTCTCATAAACTCCCTTTTATGATAGAGCCATCCCAAGCATGATAAAACTGCTAGAAAAATCCCAAAACTAATATTGAAACTATTAAAGAACCGCCAGATGAAACTGATCAGCATAATTAAAAAAATACAATGTCTTATAATTATCTCCTTTTTACAATATTTGTTTAGTTCATTGTGATTTAGCCAACAATTTTCAATAGAGACGATGATTCCATCAATGGTCATCTAAAACTGCAGTCTCCATAGAAATGATTAAAATAAAATGGCTTTTACTATAGCTTTATGGGTCACGGTGGCTCAGTGGCTAAGATGCTGATCGAAAGGTTCGCCGTTCAGCGGTTCGAATCCCTAGTGTAACGGGGTGAGCTCCCGTTACTTGTCCCAGCTTCTGCCAACCTAGCAGTTTGAAAGCACGTAAAAAATGCAAGTAGAAAAAATAGGGACCTCCTTTGGTGGGAAGATGACAGTGTTCCGTGCGCCTTTGGCATTTAGTCATGCCATCCACATGACCATGGAGACGTCTTTGGACAGTGCTGGCTCTTCGGCTTTGAAACCGAGATGAGCACCGCCCCCTAGAGTCAGGAACGACTAGCACATATGTGCGAGGGGAACTTTTACCTTTACCTTATCCAGCTCCAGATTCAGAATCAAGAATAACTTAACCATTTTACAAATTCAAGTAATTTATAACTTTCCATATAGTTTGACTTAATCATTCTGGATATCTGGAGACATGTTAAGTAATCTGCAATTCTGCATTTTAGTGTTACAGCATTCTGTACTAGTGTGAAACTAAAAGAATGAAGCTTACTTGGAAAATATTTTTAAATGATGCAATTGAATAAGCCTGCAAAGGTATGCCTGGCACAATGTTAACTAAAACCTTTATAGCTTGAAAAGATCAAACTTGAAGATATGACCAAAAAGCCCCAAAAATGTACATTAATGTTATCATTATAGCTATATTTATATTTTTATAATCAGGAACTTGCTCTTCGGCTTTGAAACGGAGATGAGCACCACCCCCTAGAGTCGGGAATGACTAGCACATATGTGCGAGGGGAACCTTTACCTTTACAGCTTTATGTGAGTACTATAAAAGTATGTTGACAATTATTTAAGGTAAACCATCAGCTGTGTTGGGCTTCATTTCATTTCCAGAATAATGGTAGGTTCTAGTCTTGACATTTCTGGACAGTTTCAAGTTAGAGAACATTGTGCTTGATTAATAAAGTACAACCCTTCACTGGTAAGAGTTTATTTTATTCCAGTTTTCTCTTGTGCAGCTCTTGTTTTCTCAATCCCTATTTCTTTCATTATAGTTAGTTTGATTCAAGCCTTCATGAAAGTCCCCAGCAATCTCTTTTCCAGACTTTGACTGGACCTAGACGTACTTGCCTTCACTAAGATTGTAGCTTTGGGTTTTCAAACCTAAACCTTTGCACCTTCTTTGTGGCCTCCCAGATGTTTTTTTAATTGAAAACATGTGTGCAAATATATTTAAGTGGCACAGTCACACAAGTTTGCTGCTGAAGATAATGATAGGTTTCTAATGCAGCAGGGAAATACTTGGAATTTGGAATGTTTATATTTTGGAAGTGAGACTGAGTTCCAGTTTCACCTGGTTTTAATGCCAACAAATTGGTATTTGTGTGTGTGTGTGTGTGTGTGTGTTAACCACTGTATTCTTTCTTAAGCAATCAGGGTTCCACATGGCTAAAATTCCAGAAGTTAAATGATACATGCATTTTATTACAGAGGGATTAGCAGTGGTTCATTCCTGATGCTATTTCCTGAAAGCATGTTCATTTTTTGTCCTTGATATTTTTTTCCTCTCTCCTCCTGAAGTGCTTATTTTGATTTACGTCTCAGTATCTCCCAGATCCACCCAGAATGGAGGATCTGGCAGGTACGGTCTAGAAACTATAATCTTGCCTCCTCCCTTCTTCCCTCCTTTAAAATGAAAGAAGGCACTTGGAGAATGAATAAGGGATTGAGAAGAGGCAGACGTGACTCAAAGCAGCTCTGCAGTGCCGAAGCCCTGAAACAAAAAAACAATTGGAAGCAATTGTCCCTCACTGAAACTGCCCTGTGTAAATTCCTCTTAATTTTTCTGCAAGCCAAAGTGAGATGCCACCCCTTCTTTGGTCCCAGACTTTTTCAGATGTTGCCCTGGAGGCAAACAGCGTTCCTGAAAAGTATCAGGGGCCAGCAGAGGCTGCACAAGCAAAGGAAGTCTCAAGCCAAGAAAGGTAGTAGAAAAAACACACAATGTGCAGTGATTCATCTAGGAATTATTGCCTGAAGGGTTTATTTTAATGATACATTTTGCTCCCTGCATAAAACTCATCTACAAAAAGTTCTTCTTGGGAGTTATCGAATTTCCCCAACATTCAGTATTCCCAGTGGTGGGATTCAGCCAGTTCGCACCACTTCGGGAGAACCGGTTGTTAACTATCTGAGCAGTTTGGCAAACTGGTTGTTGGAAGAAATCATTAGGGCAAAGAACCGGTTGTTAAATTACTTGAATCCCACCACTGAGTATTCCCCAATGTTCAAGACTAAAACATATGAAGAACGGTCACAGGAACTGGACATGGCTAGTCTAGCGAAGAGGAGGACAAGGGGAGACATTTATTTATTTATTTATTTATTATTTAAATTTGTATACCGCCCTTCTCCCGAAGGACTCAGGGCGGTTCACAGCCAAGTAAAATGCACAATACATACAATTAAAATACTAATAAAAAACTTATTTAAATTGGCCATAATTAAAATTTGGAAGTAAAACCCATTTAAAAACCCATAACTTAAAAAACTAACCCAGTCCAGCGCAGATAAATAAATAAGTTTTGAGCTCATGAAAGGTTCGGAGGTCCGGAAGTTGACGAAGTCCTGGGGAGCTCGTTCCAGAGGCGGGGCCCCACAGAGAAGGCCCGTCCCTGGGTGTCGCCAGACGACATTGTCGCTACCGACGGCACCCTGAGCAGTCGCTCTCTCAGCGCGCACGGTTCGGTGAGAGGTATTTGCTAGCAGCAGGCGGTCCCGTAAGTAACCCGGCCCTATGCCATGGAGCGCTTTAAAGACGTTCACCAACACCTTGAAGCGCACCCCGAAGGCCACAGGTAGCCAGTGCAGCCTGCGCAGGATAGGTGTCACTCGGGAGCCACGAGGGGCTCCCTCTATCACCCGCGCAGCTGCATTCTGACCAACTGCAGCCTCCGGATGCCCTTCAGGGGGAGCCCCATGTAGAGAGCATTGCAGTAGTCCAGACGAGACGTCACAAGGGCGTGAGTGACTGTGCACAAGGCATCCCGGTCTAGAAAGGGGCGCAACTGGCGCACCAGGCGAACCTGGTGGAAAGCTCTCCTGGAGACGGCCGTCAAATGATCTTCAAAAGACAGCCGTGCATCCAGGAGAACGCCCAAATTACGCACCCTCTCCATCGGGGCCAATGACTCGCTCCCGACAGTCAGCCGCGGACTCAGCTGACTGTACCGGGATGCCGGCATCCACAGCCACTCCGTCTTGGAGGGATTGAGCTTGAGCCTGTTTCTCCCCATCCAGACCCGTACGGCTTCCAAACACCGGGACAGCACTTCGATAGCTTCATTGGGGTGGCCCGGTGTGGAAAAGTACAGCTGGGTGTCATCAGCGTACAGCTGGTACCTCACACCAAAGCCACTGATGATCTCACCCAGCGGCTTCATATAGATGTTGAACAGAAGGGGCGAGAGAATCGACCCCTGCGGCACCCCACAAGTGAGGCGCCGCGGGGTCGACCTCTGCCCCCCCGTCAACACCGTCTGCGACCGGTCGGAGAGATAGGAGGAGAACCACATGATAGCAGTGTTCCAATATTTAAGGGGCTGCCATAGAGAGGAAGGAGTCAAGCTATTTTCTAAAGGCCAGACAAGGAATAATGGATGGAAACTGAACAAGGAGAGATTTAACCTGGAAATAAGGAGAAATTTTCTGACAGAGAGAGCAATCAACCAATGGAACAGCTTGCCTTTGGAAGCTGTGGGAGCTCCATCACTTGAGACTTTCAAGAAGAGATTGAACTGCCATTTGTCAGAAATGGTGTAGGGTCTCCAGCTTGGAGGGGGGTTGGACTGGTGACCTACGAGGTCTCTTCCAACTCTTAATCTGTAATCGGTATTTCATAATATCTCAAGATGATTTGTTGTGGGCGAAAATGAATTTGAGTAATTACTGAACAATGGCAGAAAATGCATCTCCATTTCCTCTGAAATAAATAATCAAAAAGGGCAATCAAAAAGGGATTTTGTGATTGGCCAGATCCTCTGTGACAGATTATCTGAGAGCACTTGACATGTTCTCAAGATTATTCTTGGCTTATACTGCTAAGTTCTTGGAGTTTAGTATACTTGAGTCTTTTTCTTTGAATAGGAGTAGCAGAAATTTCTTGGAGTCATGCCAATGATATACTCAGGACATGAGGTTTTTCATGATTTTCACTATTTTTTTTTCCTGTCTAATGCAGGGGTCTGCAAACTTGGCTCTTTAAAGACTTGTGGACAAGTTCTGGGAGTTGAAGTCCACAAGTCTTAAAAGAGCCAAGTTTGCAGACCCCGGTCTAATGTAATGCAAAAGATCCAAATTCCAGAACCCTTTGGTAGTATGTGAATAATAGGCTGTCTCTGATCACTTGAAACTAATCTTTAAGCACCCACGATCATGTGGATGCGCTTCGTTGCCTTCCTGGATCGTTGCTGTTGATGTTATTTCTATTATTTGAACATGGAAGGCTCTTATTAATATTTTACATGTTAAATAAAAATTCTAATACACATCAAAACACAAAATCCAGAGAAATAAATGGAAAGTGGAGTCCTTCAGAAGACCTACCCGTAATTCTACCTGAATTTTCTTCTACTGTCTATAAAGGTAAAGGTTCCCATCACACATATGTGCTAGTCGTTCCTGACTCTAGGGGGTGGTGCTCATCTCCGTTTCAAAGCCAAAGAGCCAGCGCTGTCCAAAGACGTCTCTGTGGTCATGTGGCTGGCATGACTAAACACCAAAGGCATTACCTGTTACCTTCCCACCAAAGGTGGTCCCTATTTTCCTACTTGCATTTTTTACATGCTTTCGAACTGCTAAGTTGGCAGAAGCTGGGACAAGTAACGGGAGCTCACCCCATTATGCGGCACTCGGGATTCGAACCGCTTAACTGCCAACCTTTCGGTCGACAAGCTCACCGTCTTATCCACTGAACCACCACATCTATAACTGTCTATAACTGCTGTTAAAACACAAGACACCCTACCTTCCTTTCCCAGCCTACAGCTGACAGATTGAAAGTGTTGACATGTCACTCTTGGCACTTTTCTCTTTAAAGAGTTTCAAAGGATTATCTCACTTGTTAAGCTACATATTTTTATGTATGTTGGCTTACAAAGTTGGGAAAAATGATGGCCACCATTTTGAAATACAAATGGACTGTGTCACTAAATGCCTTGTAAATTAGGAACATGGCTTTAAAACTAATGTCTCCAGGGGATCAACTTGTAGCCTTTCATCTCCAAAACTGGATAAAGAATAGCACAGTGTTATGCCCCCCCCTTCAAGAAAGTGTGGGGAGCTCCATGCATGGCCGTGTTTTTAAACAAGCTTTGGTGGCTGAGTGTTTTAAACTATCTTCACTACAACATAAATAATGCCATCAACTTTGAAAGGAATGTAAGGTTAATCCTTTTAATTCTGTAATATATCAAACAGATATTTGAGTCATAGCACAGTTAGGCATCTAACGATACAACAACTCCCTGCATCTTTTTAAAGATCCCTTTAAACCATGAAATATTTTTTCCTCTACTGCTGTTTTTTTGTTTCATTCTATATAATACTACCCACATTTTCTAAGTCTGATTTCTTAAAGTAACCTAAATACCAAGACAATGTATGAAAAGGTTTCGGGGAAGCCAAGGTTTGCAAAGGGGCTTAATTTATTCAGTATAGATGCCATTCAGTTCCAGAATGACTCTGGGGACGAATAAAAAGTTACTATTTTTTTAATTCTTCCCTGTTTAAAAAAAAAAAAGTCAAGATTGAGTTCAAGATTGATAAGAATGGGGGTGACCATGTAATATAGTGGTAATTGTAGATTTTTCTTCCCTTTTCTAGTAAGAGAAAAAAATACACAGTTATTCAAAAAAAACAAGACTAATACTTGCAGGTGCACACATAGTCTTAAGAAAAAATGCATATAAAATAAAATAAACATCCGTATTCAGTACTTCTATCTAAAACACTAATTTGTGAAGACAATGATAGAATTTATGATAGAGTTTATTTAAAATTGAGGTTAGCAGATGGGATGGAACCAAAATTCTCAATAATCCCAGCAATTGGTGAACAGCTTCCTATTTCACTGTAGCTTCAAAACTCTGATAAAAAGATCTTCTATATGCTATTTTCCTTTGACCAATCTCCTCCCCCACTCCATTTGTCATTGTAGGAAGTTAGCACCCACCCCTCTCCTAGAAGAATGAAATATTCTAGGAAATATTAAAAAGGCAGAATATTATACCTCCCTGGATGAGAAATGGAGAAACATGTTTTTTTAGACAGGAAGCAGACTCACTCTTTAGAATAGAATAGAATAGAATAGAATAGAATAGAATAGAATAGAATAGAATAGAATAGAATAGAATAGAATAGAATTTTTTATTGGCCAAGGGTGATTGGACACACAAGGAATATGCTCTCAGTGTACATAAAAGACACCTTCATCAAGGTACAACACTTACAACACTTAATGATAGTCATAGGGTACAAACTTAACACTTAATGACATAACACTTAATGATAGTCATAGGCTACAATTAAGCAATCAGGAAATAGCCCGCACACACTCAATAGCCCACAGCAGATGTCAGCACTTAAGAGATAAAGAGATAGCTAGGTCTATTCATAAGCAAATGAAGATCCCAAGATCCAACAAAGATAAGTTTTTTTTTGTTTACATTTATATCCCGCCCTTCTCCTAAGACTCAGGGCGGCTTACAGTGTATAAGGCAATAGTCTCATTCTATTTGTATATTTTTTACAAAGTCAACTTATTGCCCCCCCAACAATCTGGGTCCTCATTTTACCTACCTTATAAAGGATGAAAGGCTGAGTCAACCTTGGGCCGGGCTTGAACCTGCAGTAATTGCAGGCTACTGTGTTCTAATAACAGGCTTCTTAACAGCCTGAGCTATTCCGGCCCCATAGTTTAGCTCTCTACCCATCTAGCAACAGAACTCACCACATGGCACCTAAGGAGATTGCATCACCCAGCAAGGCTCAACCAAGCCTGGGTCTCAAAAGACAACCTACAAAGTTACCCCTGCATGGCCCCACGGGAGTTTGACAACCAATCAGAATACAAGCTTAAATTCAAAGCCCGACAGAGAGTATACATCTCTCTCTCTCACACACACACCCATGTGGTTTTTTTGCCCTGGACCTCAAACCATGTGGTCCTGTCCACCATTAAACCATATTTTCAAGCAGTCTCCATGTTTCCAGTGTCTTTCTCCCCACTTGGAACTGAACCCAGATGGACATTTCTTCCAACATCACAATAGTAAATAGGCAGGGAGAGAGATCAATAGCATCCAATAACTGGGTGATTGAAGCCTTACCCCATTTTATGTGCATGCAATACATGTTACAAGGGAGCAGGGCTTCAAACAACCAGTCACGCCCACTATTTCAATGCTTATGACCTCCTTGTGGACATTCCTGAGCACATTTTGCTGTAGGGGGTAAAAACTGAGGCTTCATTTAGAAATAACAAGATGATGAAATCCTTTCTAATCTCTACCACTCCAAAATACAGTGGATAATCATATGGTAGTAGGATGCTTCCAGTGTCTGAAAAACTAATTCATTTTAACCTGCCTTGCTTTCTGAAGTAATAGCTTTCCAGAGGTAGATTCTGCACACTTCATGGCATTTAAAGATGCATGCTCTTATTTTCCTTGTCCATAGCGCAATTGCAGATACGCGCACCAATAGCTTTCATTTATTTTAGCATTGTTCATCTGAATCTCGGGATGCAAATGTCCCACAAAGCCTTTGGTTTTTATTGCTACTATCAAGAGCCTTTCCTAGGCTGGAATTTTAAAGTCTCAAGGCTTCAAAGTTTTAAAGAAAAGATTTGTCAAGGATGGTATAAGGCAGAAGTCTCCAACCTTGGTCCCTTTAAGACTTGTGGACTTAAACTCCCAGAGTCCCTCAGCCAGCAAAGCTGGCTGAGGAATTCTGGGAGTTGAAGTCCACAAGTCTTAAAGGGACCAAGGTTGGAGACCCCTGGTATAAGGACTCCTGCCTTGGGAAGTAAGTTGGACTAGAAGACCTCTAAAGTCTCTTCCAGCCCTATGATTCTAAGTTGAATAAAACTTAGTTTTTGCCCTGATTCCACCCTCTCTTTTATCCTGGCTTAATATCGGTGTGAGAGCCAGGCCCTGGCTTGTTTTTAGCTTTCTGTTTTACACAGCTCTCCTGATGCATTCATCCCTTGGCACTTAGGTTTTCTTTTATGACTGCAAAGTCTCTTTTGAAGTACAGCGTAAGCAAAGAAAGCCAGACATTATGAGAGTCTGTGTTTGTGTTTTACAGGGACAGATCTGAAAGTGAAGGAGCTGCAATTGCTGTGGGGGATAAAGAGGAATGCTGGTAACTTCAGCTCTCTTTGAAAAACATTAGCTGCCTTGGGTGTGCTCGAGGCATCTCTAGTCACTGGGCGCAAAACCTCTTTGAACCTGGCCAGAGTTTAGACCACTTGGCTCAGGCATTCTGCTATCTGGGGTAGGTATCATTTTGTTCTCTGTTAAAACTTGGCTCCCTATCCTTATTTTTGTTCTTAGCCTGCTTTAGGAATACCTGTTGCCTATAGCACCACCTGTTGGAATTTGTGGGCAGTTTAATGATTAACAGATGATTAAACAGATAATTCAGACGAAACAGGATGCTGAGCCACAACAAAGCATAATTTATTGCCATGCTAAAAGCATGCAGGTAGAGTAGCACAAACCCAAACACCATAAAACTCAGAACTGCTAATAATTTACAGTTTCTCCAGGGTTCTAAATCTTCTTCGCCCAGAACGTTCGGCAAGGGCGAGACCTTTTTAGAACATTGGGCATGTATGACCCACAAACTTTTTCCGCTTCAGTAGGATTGTCTTGCTCATGGAGGTAGCTCTCTGGAGTCCTTTTTTTTTTTAAGTCACCGAACTCGTTTCCTTTGCATACATGGCATTACATCATCTCACAAAGCATCTTTCACTCAAAACTCCACACAATGGAAAGCAGTTGGTCCTTCTCAATTGGGGGTTAATAGTTGTCAAGGAAATGCCACATTCCAGCTTCAGCTGCGAATGCCCAGAGTATGCTGTAAAGGAGCTGGCCAGAAACAGGCCATGGGAAAACTTGGTGTATATTTTGTGGGACCAACCTCCCCCCCCCCCCCCACACACCCTACTTTCTCCAAAATAATATACAGAGGATAATAGGAATTCTTCAGATATGCTGGAACTTTAAGGCAGGGATGGAGAGTAGAGAAGCCATGGGGAATTTGATTCATGGCAGTTGCTAGTCTATTTCAGTTATCTAAAGCAGGGGTCCCCAACCTTGGCAAATTTAAGCCTGGTGGACTTCAACTCCCAGAATTCTGGGAGTTGAAGTCCTCCAGGCTTAAATTTGCCAAGGATGGAGACCCCTGATCTAAATAAAGGAAACATGGGTATAGACATGATAAAACGTGAACGAACGGATCTGATGTCAAAGAAAGGCAGGTGGGTTTTTTTGTTTTGTTTTTTAGAAAACTCATTTGTGTAATAATTAACTTCTGAGATGAGCAAAGTTCCAAATAGCTTGGCAGACGGAATTATGACAACTTTTGCTTCCATCTTTAAAAAAATAAAATAAAAATCTTCGGCTTAGTATTGCAGCGGGAAACAACCGTTTCTTGTCTCTTCAAGGTTTTTCATTCATTCTAAGCAACATTGTTTACTAATGGCTGGCGTTTCTGAAGCAATGCAGGCTTTTGAAGTATTATTATTGTGGGGTTTTTTTTTGTGATATCAAGTGGTCAGATGCTCAGTATTTAGGGACGTGTACTTTTCTAAGCTGTGCAGAGAGGGGGAAAAATGAGGGAAAATAAATATTGTTAAAATGTGTATGTATGTTCACAGCTCTGGACAGCTTATTAAGGGGCAACTTTAACTGAAGAAAATTTAGCTTTCAGTTAAAGAGAGAAAATGTTCTTCTGTAACTAATTCGCCAAGCAACAATCTAGCCTTCATGTACACTGTAACAATGTGATTCTTTTAGGGGTCTCCTTCATTCAAGTTTTATCATGTTTTGATTCCCCAGGGTGTGATTTTTTGGACAATGGCACCCTTTGTGTAAACACATGCACACACACAGGCAATATCAGCAGGCTTAAAAAAAAAAGGTAAAATCTAGACCAGTACGTTTCAGTCTTGCCAACTTTTAAGATGTGTGGACTTCAACTCTATGTTGGCTGAGGAATTCTGGGAGTTGAAGTCCACACATCTTGAAAGTTGCCAAGGTTGAAAAGCAATGGGGTGTCAAACTCCCAGCCTGCAGGCCACACACTGTTCATGCCCAGGCCACGCCCAGTTTAGCAAAGGGGGGGAAAATTGCGATATGTCACATGACGCCGTGAGATTGACACCTCTGCCCATGGCAAATAAAAAAAAAACCAAACACACAAATTCTTAAGAGTTTTCCCTCCACCCACTAAATAAATAGTCCAATGCGGAAAGTGTAGGAGGCACAATCAGGGAATGAAAATATTGAAATTTTGACGTGTTTTGTTTTTTTATATGTGTGTGATTGTTTTTTGTGTTGTTTTTTAAAGACAAACTGTTAAATAAAAATTATTTTAAAAGACGGGGGGGGAAAGAAAATATTGGAATTCTGAACACAGAGCTGTTTTACATCTCAACAATTCACTGCATATTCTTTATAGTTTAATGTGTGGAAAAATCCTCCAATTTCAATGATTGCTGTTGTTTTCACACTCTCCTTATGGACTTCCCAGAAGCCTCTGGTTTGTCATAATGGGCATAGAGTGCTGGGCTACAGAATTCTTTGGTCTGATCCAGCACAGCTTTTCTTATATCCTTGGACTGTGGTGCTCTTGATTGTGGAATGGTGCATTGGTTACATAGACAGTCTGTAGTTTGGACTGACCAAAGCTTTCCTTAAGCTCTATCAACTTTGGGTTGATATGGGGGAAGCTGTAGCATCTCCTGGATAGAGAAAAACAACCTTGCAATAAATTAATGCTGCAATCTACAGGTCCTTGCATACAGAAAAGAGAGGGAAGAATATAGGAAATCAATAGCCAGGAAAGTAGAAATAAAATTAAGTTGCAGCCCCAAATTTCGAAACAAAAATCATGTATCAACTTCTATGTTGCGTGAAATCTGGAGATACAGTATTCATGGATGAGGCAAGATTACCAAATAATTAACAAGAAGAGCCATATAAGAATCTGTTAAACAAAAATAATTTGTTTAAAAAGAAATTAGATGGATCAAGTCAAACGTTAAATACTGATGTCAGTATGAAATTAAAGGGTACTCCCTTCAGTACCGTCATGTTGGCTAAACTTTTCTTAACAAACTATTGCATGTAGAAAAGGAAATTATAATTTACTGAACAGTTTTATATAGGGAGCCTGCAGAATAGGAGAACGGCTTTTTGTTCTGGGTGGGGAACCAGAAGGCAATGGTGAAAAAGCAGAAGACAATTGCATTGTTACAATAGAGCTGAATGGAATCGATAGAGATAGCAACATTTTGAATTGTAACTTGCCCAGGGTCATTGGCTGAGATAGGAGTAACAGTAACAGTGGTGGTGGCGCCGCCGCAGGGAGACGGAGCCAATGCGTTGGTTCCGTCCCAGGCGCCTGATGGACCCGGAGAGGTTCCGGACAGAGCTTGGGCCGTTCCCTGAGGATCTTGCCCATGGCACGACTGAAGAACTAGTTGTGGCCTGGGAACTCTGGGGCTTTGGACCGTGTCGTGCCTTTGCGGCCTCTGACCAAGCATAGATCTCAATTGGCTCCCTGGTTTTCCGAGGAGCTGAGAGAGATGAAACGCCGGAGAAGACGCCTAGAGAGCACTTGGAGGTCTAGCCGTTCTGAGGCTGATCGGACACTAGTGAGGTCTTTTACTAAGACCTACCTAGTGGCAATGAGGGAGGCGAAACGTTCTTACATTTCCACCCTCATTGCATCGGCAGATAACCGCCTGGCTGCCTTGTTTCGGGTGACCCGTTCCTCCTTCATCAGGAGGGACGGGATGACCCTTTACAAGGACGTGCTGAGGAGTTTAACGGTTATCTATACGATAAAATGGTTCAGCTTCGGGATAGTTTGGACCAAAATTGCGATGATCCAACCGAGATGACGGAGACGCGTCTTGTTGAGATTGTTTGGGATGAGTTTGATTCTGTGGCTCTCAAGGACGTGGACAGGTTGCTGGGAAGGTTGCATGCAACTACATGTTTACTGGACCCGTGTCCCTCCTGGTTAGTGCTGGCTACTCAGGAAGTGACACGAGGCTGGCTCCTGGGGATTATAAATGCTTCTTTGGTGGAAGGAGTTTTCCCCGCCGCCTTGAAAGAGGCGGTGGTGAGACCCTTCCTCAAGAAGCCTTCCCTGGACCCAGCTATTTTGGGGAATTATCGTCCAGTCTCCAACCTTCGCTTTGTGGCGAAGGTTGTAGAGAGTGTAGTTGCATGGCAGCTTCCCCGGTACCTGGATGAAGCTGTCTATCTAGACCCGTTCCAGTCCGGCTTCCGACCCGGTTATAGTACGGAGACGGCTTTGGTCGCGTTGGTGGATGACCTCTGAAGGGCCAGGGATAGGGGTTGCTCCTCTGCCTTGGTCCTATTAGATCTCTCAGCAGCTTTTGATACCATCGACCATGGTATCCTGCTGCACCGGTTGGAGGGATTGGGAGTGGGAGGCACCATTTATCAGTGGTTCTCCTCCTATCTCTCTGACCGGTTGCAGACGGTGTTGACAGGGGGGCAGAGGTCGTCCGCGAGGCGCCTTACTTGTGGGGTGCCTCAGGGGTCGATTCTCTCGCCTCTCCTGTTCAACATCTATATGAAGCCGCTGGGGGAGGTCATCAGTGGTTTCGGGGTGAGTTACCATCTGTACGCTGACGATACTCAGCTGTACTTTTCCACCCCGGACCACCCCAACGAAGCTATCGAAGTACTGTACCGGTGCCTGGAAGCCGTACGGGTCTGGATGGGGAGAAACAGACTCAAGCTCAATCCCTCCAAGACAGAGTGGCTGTGGATGCCGGCACCCCTGTACAATCAGCTGCAACCGTGGCTGACTGTTGGGGGCGAGTTATTGGCCCCAAGGGAGGGGGTACACAACTTGGGCGTCCTCCTGGATGGACGGCTGTCTTTTGATAAACACCTGGCGGCCGTCTCCAGGAGGGCCTTCTACTAAGTACGCTTGGTTCGCCAGTTGCATCCCTTCCTTGACCGGGATGCCTTATGCACGGTCACTCATGCTCTGGTCACTTCTCGTTTGGATTATTGCAATGCTCTCTACATGGGGCTGCCCTTGAGGTGCACCCGGAGGCTGCAGCTAGTCCAGAATGCAGCTGCGCGAGTAGTAACGGGAGCCACTCGTTGCTCCCACGTAACACCACTGCTACACAGTCTGCACTGGCTTCCTGTAGTCTTTCGGGTGCGCTTCAAGATTTTGGTTACCACCTTTAAAGCGCTCCATGGCTTAGGACCTAGGTACTTACGGGACCGCCTGCTGTTACCCTATGCCTCCCACCGACCCGTACGCTCACACAGAGAGGGTCTTCTTAGGGTGCCGTCTGCCAAACAATGTCGGCTGGCAGCCCCCAGGGGCAGGGCCTTCTCTGTCGGAGCTCCTACGCTCTGGAACGAACTTCCCCCTGGCCTACGCCAAGTGCCTGATCTTCGGACTTTTCGCCGTGAGCTAAAAACACACTTATTTATTCAAGTGGGACTGGCTTAATAGTTTTATTAAATTTTAATTGGGGTTTTTTTGTTTTAGGGTTTTAAATTTTTAAATTTTTAATGTCGGCCTTTTTTGTAATTTGCTTTGTTTTAAATTTTGGTTTTAATTGTATATATATTGAGTTTTTTATCTTCTGGCTGTACACCGCCCTGAGTCCTTTGGGAAAAGGGCAGTATAAAAATCTAATAAATAAATAAATAAATAAATAAATAAATAAATAAATAAATAAATAAATAAATAAATAAATAAATAAACAAACAGAGTTGGAAGGAACCTTGGAGGTCATCTAGTCCAACCCTCAGCTCACACAGGAGACCTGTACTAGGGATTCAAACCACTGAACTGCCGACCTTTCTGATCGACAAGCTTGGTGTCTTAGCCATTGATGGATGGCTATAGAAATTGAAGGAAGGAAGGGAGGGAGGGAGGGAGGGAGGAAGGAAGGAAGGAAAGAATAAAATAAATGCTGAGATTTAGGTGTTGTAACCTGTAGTCTTATGAATACACTGAATGTCAGGATTCCAAGTAACACACACAATGAAAGAAGACTCCGAGGTTAGAAGTTTCTCAAAGTTCCATTTTATTAGAGATGTCATATTGGCACATCCAGGAAAACCCGAATCTGAACGTTTCCAAGTTTTCCCCACCCAAAAGAAAGTGCAAGTCCCTTCCCCTGCACCCACATGTTCATCACATGGTCCAATCAGTGCACCGTCCCAACTGGAGATGCCTCCCAGTCATACCACTCCAGGTGCAGGGCAGAATGTCCTTGTCTCTCAAGAAAAGAATGTTATTATGGCTACATATCCCTCCAACTCCATACAATCCCCCCTCCCAGTTTCCCACAGCACTAAATGTGGCAGTCCTGAAGATCCAACGTAAAAGATGGCTTCCAGGACTGACACTGAATTCAGTTGCAACTGGGTTTCCATTTCTTTGAAAGGCAGTGGCAGCTTTTTCTTCTGTTAACATCATTGCCAAAAGTTCTTGCTGGTCAGTGAATTCTATCCGAGTACCCATAAAAAATAAAGCAGATTTCCTAATAATTTCGTATTTCCTTTGATTATATGAGAACAAGATGTAACGTAATTAGCTGCCAACAGGATAATGCTAAGTGAAGAATCAAAATGACATTTATATTATTGAGAAATCTTGTCTCTATCAAACACTACACATTGATGCTGATAAAATAACCTTTATTGTCACTTTTTTTGTGAATACACTGGCACATATTAAAAAATGAAATTCTGATGCTCACTTTCCAAAAGAATATTTATCTATCTTTTCTATCTATCTATCTATCTATCTATCTATCTATCTATCTATCTATCTATCTATCTATCTATCTATCTATCTATCTATCATCTATCTATCTATCTATCTATCTATCATCTATCTATCTCTATCATCTATCTATATATCTATCTACCTACCTACCTACCTACCATATCTCCCTCCCTCCCTCCCTCCCTCCCTCCCTCCCTCCCTCTCTCTCTCTCTCTCTCTCCAGTATCTATCTATCTATCTATCTATCTATCTATCTATCTATCTATCTATCTATCTATCTATCCTGATATGAGGACAAACTTGTGTGTGTCTTGTGATCTTATGTTACTTATCCCACCTAGCATTCCTACAAAGCATGATGCGGGGTGAAGGACCTGAGATATAGCAACATTTGGAATGTCACAAATATGTTCATTTCCCCCTCCCATGGCCATTTATTCATGGGAATTCATAATTGGAATGCCTGTGCATTGACCCCGGGGACCTTCATCAATGTCAGTCACCTGGAGGAATGTTCATCACCTTGACCAGTATTGTGTCAACAGATAAAAACTTAGCATTGAACATTCCACAGCTGCAGGAACCCTTTGAAGCTTTCCAATTTTTCATTGCCGCCGACCAAAAATGGACATATCACTAATGCAATTTTCTCCCATTTGTTCTTCAACCTGCCAAAAAAGCAATGTACTTTGTGCAGGACTCACTTTTCCAGAGCTTTGGGAAAGATAATTTGGAACTTGAGTAGCCGGGGGCAACAAATTTCTTTAATACCACCTTTGGTTCAGTTGTAGGAATGTTACATGCTTCAGAGGCTTTGCAGGAAATGAAAAATGCCAGTGTAACCAACATATCTATGAAGAATTACAACTAACAACATTCCCAGGTGTGTTTATATCTGGAAGTTTCAAAGGTAAAGCGATCCAGACCCATCCTGACTGGAAATCCTGGGAATTGAGATACGGTACATCAGTCTGGGGAGACAGATGCAATAGATAAAATCAAACTTGAGCAAGAGTTCTATTTAATATAAGGTAGTTTCTTAAGTTCCTAGCACCAGCCAAGCGTGTTTCCTTTCACATAGTGTGGATATTTTTTTTAAAGCTATAGATAATTTTCAGGGAACTTTGAAAGGAAACAATGTTGTTTCCATTAGTAGCAAGGCTATCTTAGTCCCCTAGTAGCTTCATTTCTTATATGATGAGGATCTGCTCCAGAATGTTTGTTTAGCACAATGGTGGTTTGGTTTCTAAGTGGTGGTTTCTAAATAAACATTGATGAGCCATCATTATGTGAAGAGTCACCAATTGTCGCTTAAATAAACTATGATTAAAGCAAGCCTGGTTTAATATGTGTTGATAAATAAATATGCAGGGATCGCCACCACCCATTGCCACTGTCACTGCCCATCGCCACTGCTGCCTATCACTGCCTCCATTTTTGGTCTCTGCGTGTCCCATTTTGGGCCCATTCCAGGCAGCAGGGATTGCTGCCACCACCATGGAAGTGGCGATAGGTGGCAATGATGGGCCATGGTGATCCCCACAGCCTGGAACAGCTGATAGATGGATTCCAAGAGCCAATCAGCTGCTCATGCTAAATCAGGCTGTGCTGAAGCTGACTAGGTTGTTGCTTGTTGCAAGGAGGCAAATTGCTGTGAGGCAGAGGCCGAAGGATGGGGGCTGGCGGGGGGGCAGGGCTTCAGCAACATTCATTCTATAAGACGCACAGACATTTCCACCCACTTTTTTGGGGGGGGGAGAAGTGGGTCTTATACATCGAAAAATACGGTATATCTCATCACTCTTGAGTTTGATCTATAATAATTTAGAGATGGAAAAGCTCTTTTTATACTTTTGTCAGCTCACCAGATAGGCCACTACGCAACAAAATAAACAGGATGGCCTGAAATGCCATGCCCCAGGGACAGGGGTTTGTTTTTTTTTAAATATTATAAGATAAGTAATATGCATTAGTGTCAAATGCTGAGGATATTATAAAACCACAGCATCCAAAGTCTCAATTGGCTGAATTTACCACTGCATAATGCAGCATCTGTGTACTGCTTCAAGAGATCCTTCACAGTTTTGGCAAATCAAATCATACCTGACTTCTGCTAGCATTTTATATTTATCTGTTTGCTTATTTGTTTATTCTTTCACTAAACCGATGCTCCACAGAATAATGCAGCATGGAGAGATAATCTATAACAAAAATCTTGCTATAATGGGATAAATTTTCCATGTACTCACACAGCACGATTGCTTTTCTTCTTGAGGCAGTGCAGTCACACATGCCCAAGGGGTAGCAGAGAATCAAAGCTTCAAAGTCAGAGGCCAGTACAGCCTCAGCCTTCTAAAACTCTTCAGTAGGATCTTACATAAACAGCCACTTTCTCTTCTTCTTTTTAAAATCTTAAATAGAATCAAATACACTTAAGAAAGGATGAGCACATTTAATATAGCATTGTGTTTTCTTTACAGTGACTACTCAACTGTTAAGACAGAGACAGACCTGTTTATTAAATAAATTAATGTTTAGGGAAGTAAATATGCTTTTTCCAATTTGACTCGTTTTGCTTTCCCTGTGGATGCATCAGGAAAGCAGAATCGCTTACTTCCTGCATCCTTCATCCATAGATATACATTTATATCAAACTTACTATAAATCGTATCTACAATTCTGTTACTTTAATTTAGACAATTGGATGTTGATTCTTGTGGATTTCTCAGAGAAGTACCAGTAGCTCTTGATCTACATTTTATCTATACCTGACTTCTAAAGAATAGAATAGAATAGAATAGAATAGAATAGAATAGAATAGAATAGAATAGAATAGAATTCTTTATTGGCCAAGTATGATTGGAGACAAAAGGAATTTGTCTTTGGTGCATGTGCTTTCAGTGTACATAAAAAGACAAGATAAAGCATTCCTTCTTCCTTCCCTTCTTTGTTACAAGGCCTAAGTAGATACTTTTTGTTTTCAAAAGTGGATGAAAAACAAGTCTTTATTATTTAGGGTCTAGATCAGGGGTGCCAAGCTCGGATCGTCATGGTGGCATCACGTATCGGGACTTCCCCCCCTTTGCTAGACTGGGCAGGGCCAGGGCCAGCACGTGACACATCTGGCCGGTAGGCCACGAGTTTCACACCCCTGTTCTAGCTCAATGGGGAAAAGGTCCCCCTGCCTGCTAATTTTGTAACTTCATGGCTTAATATGGAGAAGTATTATTCTCCTGGTCTGGGGTCTTTCCCCTTACAAGGGAAATTGTTTTAACTTGCATTAACCTGAATGAGTAAATCCTTAAAACAAGAATCATTGGCAAGAATTGCATTAAGAATTGCATTAGCTTGAATGAGTAGATCCTAAAAACAATTGGATCTTTCTTCAGCTTATCTGGAAGCCTAAAAAGTTGTGCCACCTAAACAAAGAGCAGAGAAGTTCTGTTGTGTGGGATACTTCTTCCTAACCTTATCCACCGATGTACAGCTGCTCCTTTATGTTTACAATTGGTGCAATAAGATGGTTAATTTATTCTTTAAACCTGGTGCATTCTTAACTGCTTGTTCTTTTATTGCTGATAGTTTCTGCCTTTTAGGATCATCTATCTACCACTTCAGTATGTTGTTGTCAAGTCTAATGCCTGAACTTTTATCACCTGACATTTTTGTGCCAATTATCAGAAACATATTAATCTAAAAGGCCATATTTATAGAGTCGTCATGTTTTGCTCTGTAAACTGAATATGTGTTTGTAAATCTTTTTTCCCAATGCCACTAAGAGAATTGTCCCAGCTATGCTAAAGAAATATTTAGTTAGTTAGTTTGTCAAGCATATATGAGAAAACAAGTATAAGTATGAACATAATGTATATATATTTATATAAGTATAAACAGGTTTAAGTATATACATATTAAATGCATTCCAGGCATTGACCACTCTGTTGCTGAAGTTGTGAATCCCTTTGTCACTCTTTTTTTAAAAAAAGAATTATTTCTCTGTGACTCTTAAATGAATAACCACTTCACAAATATTTGCTTTTCTCTGAAGTGCCTTTACCATAAAAAAAGCAAAAGCCTAAAAGTCCATGGAAAAACAATATAAAAGAGTTATTTCAGAGGACAGTAACTAGGGAACCCCCCACCCCCAGATTTATATTATCCACACTGATACAATAAAGAGTAGTGGCAGTAATGAAGATGAAACAATGTTGTCAGTTATCTAATGAAAAGAGAATTTGGAAATAAGCTACAAAAAGCCATTGCTTCTCTTTGTGACAATTGGTAGTTTTCTTCCTCCTCCAGCCCCCTTTCAATTGCCTTCTAACACCAGTACAAACTTCAGATGTCCCAAGCTCTTCCTTTCAATTAACACTTGGCAGAAACAGCTGGCAAATTTCCTGTTTTAAATCTCCCAGGACCGATAAGCAAAATAACGTCTTGGCATTATGTCCAGAAACATCACAGCAGAGAAGTCACATGTTGCAAGATGCTTCGAAGCACATCTTAGCAGAAAAGGGAAAACCTAGCAGGAAGTTAAAGACAGGCTCAGAGCTCCTTGAAGCAATATACCTCGAAGAGCTCACCTGTACAAATGCTCTTGCAGTGTTTCTCCCACCAAAATGCAAAGCCATCCACCTGGGAGAAAGTCGGGTCCTATTGCCTGTTGTCAGGAAATATCACACAGGAGGATTCATTTTCTTCCGGTAGTTGAAGGCAGAATATGATTTGTACAGTTTAAAATGAGTAAATTGTTAGCAGTCTACACACCCAGTAGATTACACAGTGAACCAAGATACATAAAGTGGAAATAGCATCTGTAGTGGGTTGGAGACTCAAAATCATCTTGTTGACGGTTAAATATCACAATGAAGGCTCCAGTTCTTTTGAAATATTTATCCTTGAGTAGTACAAGTACAACACAAGTAATAATTCTATTTTCAGAATAGCAGTGTTCCAATATCTCAGGGGTTGCCACAAAGAAGAGGGAGTCAAGCTATTCTCCAAAGCACCTGAGGGCAGGTCAAGAAGCAATGGGTGGAAACTAATCAAGGAGAGAAGCAATTTAGAACTAAGAAGAAATTTCCTGACAGTTAGAACAATTAATCAGTGGAACAACCTGCCTCCAGAAGTTGTGAATGCTCCAATGCTGGAAGTTTTTAAGAAAATCTTGGATAGCCATTTGTCTGAAATGGTGCAGAGTTTCCTGCCTGGGCAGGGGGTTGGACTAGAAGACCTCCAAGGTCCCTTCCAACTCTGTTATTATGTTATATTAAAGAATATTTTTTTCTATGTATGAATATCTGGATGTATATTCATATTCATGATAGAAGTTGCAGTCAAAGGAGGAAAAAACTGGAAGCATACAAGGTTAGGAATGTTTTCATCAAGGTACATCTAATAGTTCTGTCTCCTATTTTCCCCAAAACACAAACAACTTTGTATATGGGTTGGGTTGAGAGGGAGTGACTGGCTCAAAGTCACCTAGCCATCTTTCTTAGCTAAGAGTCTCACAGTCTCCTGGTTTCTAACCCAGCATCACTATACCAATTGACTGTCATTCGAAGTTGCTTATTGCATTTGTGTCCATTGCATATAATTGTTCAGTCACTAGACAGTAGTAAGTCTTTTTGTTTCATGCATTTGTTCAGTCCTTACTAGAGAGAAAAAATTTACCGCAGCTTCTTCACTGACGTCAACTAGATTTATCTCAATAGGATAACAGAATTGGAAGGGACCTTGGAGGTCTTCTAGTCAAAAACCCTATCAAGCAGGATACCATTTCAAACAAGTGGCTGTCCAGTCTCTTCTTAAAAGCTTTCAGTGATGGAACACACATAACTCCTGAAGGTAAGTTGTTCCATTGGTTGATTGTTGTTACTGTCAGGAAATTTCTCTAGGTTGCTTCTCTCTGTGTTCAAGTTGGATTGAATCCAGGGGTGAAATCCAGCAGGTTCTGACAGGTTCTGGAGAACCGGTAGCAGAAATTTTGAGTAGTTCAGAGAACTGGCAAATACCACCTCTGGCTGGTCCCAGAGTGGGGAGGGAATGGGGATTTTGCAGTATCCTTCCCCTGGACTGGGGTGGAAATGGAGATTTTGCAGTATCCTTCCCCTGCCACGCCCACCAAGCCATGCCCACAGAACTGGTAGTAAAAAAAAATGGATTTCACCACTGATTGAATCCATCTTTAACATTTGTAGGGCAGAATAACTGAATAAGAGAGTTGGAAGGGACCTTTGAGGTCTTCTAGTCCAACCTCCTTCTCAAGCAGGAAACCCTATACCATTTCAGACAAATGGTTGTCCAATCTCTCCTTAAAAAGCATTTACAACTTCTGGAGCATTCACAACTTCTGGAGGCAAGTTGTTCCACTGATTGATTGTTCTAACTGTCAGGAAATTTCTCTTTAGTTCTAAGTTGCTTCTCTCCTTGATTAGTTTCCAACTATTGCTTCTTGTCCTACCTCGGGTGCTTTGGGGGAATAGCTTGACTCCCTCTTCTTTTTGGCAACCCTGAGATATTGGAACACTGCTATCATGTCACCCCTAGTCCTTCTTTTCTTTAAACTAGATATACCTAATTCCAGCAACTGTTCTTTATATGTTTTAGCATCCAGTCCCCAAATAATCTTTATTGCTCTTCTCTGCACTCTTTACATAGGGTACATAGGATAAATGATATGTGAGAAATAAGTGAACTCTTACTAATCGAGAGAGGCACTTCATCAATTTAACACTGCTGTATGGTTTGATAAATGACCACATGGACATGGAAAATGTACTCTTAGAACTTAGGGAAATCTTCATCAGTTGAGGTAATTTGTTTTGAGATAAGGGCCACAAAAGTATTGTGTTAAATCAAAGAGTAATTCTTTGGATAGATATGGTCAGAGGGAATGTAAACCAAGGACTAAGAGCAAGAACTCATTCCAGCCTTCTGCTTTTATTTAATCCTTAGTTGCTCATCCTGGCACTAAAGAAACAAAGAAAGGATAAATAGTAGTAATTCAACTGTTCTACAAATGCAAACAATGCTAAGGTCTGTCAGTCAATAAAAACTAGCCAAATCCTAGACAACTCACCTTTTAGGTCAAGTGGTTCAATGCGGTGATGGTTTTTGGAGACAAAGCAATGAGACTTTGTTCTGCTAAAGGGAGGTGGAAGTTGAAAGAATAAACCAACAGCAAACTTTTATGCTGGGAAATGACTGCCAGAACCAGAGACAAGGTGGGTGGGGAGGAGATCGAAAGCCCACGCAAGCATTCAGTGAAGTTAAATCAAGAATCCTTTGCAAACGTAATAAGGGGCCTTTTATTTGAGTCTTAGTCCTTTTCACTCATGATTAGAAAGGAATGAAACTAGCCCAATTACTATTGCTTTTCAAAGCTATAGAAAACTAGAAAATAACAACTGATATATTTTTTTTACAACTTGGACAAAAGTGTATTATATTACTAAGATAGCGATTCTTCTCCGTAGCAGACATTAGGAGGAGAATTTATATCTTAGTGATATAGTACATGCTTTGCATGCACAAAATTCTAAATTAAACCCCCAAGATCTCCCCACAGTGCCATAAACATTCTGCAGCACTCGCTATTGGCACTACTAGGCTAGACAGACCAATATCTGACTCAGTATATTGTGGCTATATTTTTAATAGTGGATGTTATAAAAATACATTTATAAAATAGCTGAAAAGTTAGCTTCCTTATCTTACTCATCCATCATAAGGTTATGATGTCCTAATGGAAGCCGATCAAATGCATCCTATGGTTTACCAGGCAGTTTGTGTTACCTCAGTCTTGTGGACCAGGTTCGCTAGCACAGGGGTGTCAAACTCATGGCCCACGGGCTGGATGCATCACACACTGGTCACGCTCATCCTTGTTTTTAGCGAAGGGGGCAAAAGTCACAATACGTCACGTGATGACCAGGGGTCGGTTCTACTTACCTTTACTACCGGTGTGCAGCGGGACCGAGCACATGTGCAGCAGCTTCCTGATGATGTCAGGGTCAGTGGGTGGAGCCTCCCCTCGGTTTTACTACTGGTTCACAAGAACTGGTCTGAACTGGGGGCAACCCACCACTGGTGATGACAATGTGATGCTGTGAGTTTGACACTCCTGCTCTAGCAGGTCCTGATGGCTAAAGTCACAACTTAGCCATCTGTCAAAACTCACTTCTTCCCCATAACTAGAGTAATGGGTGATTGTTTTTACTTCCAGAAAACGGTTCTTTCTCCTATCTTTCCCTAACTCCTCTGGAATTAAAACAGTGTGGACAGAACCAAATGCATGCATCACTGATGATGAAGACTAGGTTAAATTACACGACTATTACATGTCTGGATGTGCCTATAGATCGGCAAATCTAGAGGGCCTCTGGTGGCTCAGCAGACTAAGTCTGTCTGTTATTAACAGCTGCTTGCAATTACTGCAAGTTCAAGTCCCACCAGGCCCAAAGTTGACTCAGCGTTCCATCCTTATAAGGTAGGTAAAATGAGGACCCAGATTGTTGGGGGCAATAAAAGGTGACTTTGTATATAATATACAAATGGATGAAGACTATTGCTTAACACAGTGTAAGCCGCCCTGAGTCTTCGGAGAAGGGCGGGATATAAATATAAAAAAAAAAAAAATCAAGGCATCATCAAAACTTGGGAACTGAGGCCCAGTTCTAGTTTTATGGACAATATTTTTTATCAACTTAAAAGAGATCATTGCTAATTTCTTGCCCACTTTTTCATTAATTACACTTCACAAAAACATAGTCAATAAACATATAATTTTAAAGATGCTTCAAGATTCTATGTTTTTTAAAAAAATAATTTTGGCATTATTTTTCATATGCTCTGATGATGAAAGTGAAGCAATTTGATCAATCCAAGGATAAAATTACTGTGCAGGACTAACACTGACTTCTTTTCCAGTGAGAGGGGGTATGATTTTTTTATAATTTACATACAGGTAGGAATAAAGTGTCACAGTAACACCTTTTTTTCTGCATTGTCAACATGAATTCTGCTAAAGCAGCCTTCTACAGTCTGGCATTCTCCATTTGTGCTGAGCTGCATCTCTCAATATTCTTAGCAAGTATGGTTGAAGAAGACAGTATAACCATTAGGTAAATATGTGGTAATTCTAATCTTAGGGGCAAATACTGAAGGTCCATAATTCTTGGCCTATAGCAGTGTTGGTGAACCTTTTTGGTACCAAGTGCCAAGAAGAGAGCGCGTGTCTGGACCGCAACCCGGAAGAGGAGCTGTCCAGGGTGCATGTGCCCCCCACCCCCGAAAATAAACTTCCGGTTTCAGCCAGTTACTCTTCCGGGTTTCAGGTGAGCATGCACATGCGATGATCAGCTGGCCTGCATGCATGCTCGCGCAGGAAAACGGAAGGCCAGCTTTTCTAGTTTCTGGTACTGCCACATGCAAAAAGGCCAGCTGATCATTGCATGAGCCTGTGCACCAGAAACCCAAAAGAGGAACTGGTGATGCCACACGCACCAGGTGACATGGTTCTGTGTCCACTTCAGTCACACTTGTCATAGGTTCGCCATCACGGGCCTATAGTTTTATTCAGAAATGGGACTGGTAGATGATGAAGCATGGATGCCAATGAAAAGAATACAGAAGACATTGTACCAAGAAGAATATAGCAGACCTTGGTACAAAGATAGCATCAGCAAATCTATCTGTATTTTCCTGGTTGGGAGTCAAGGGATATTGAGATTCATTCTATGATCTTGTTATAGTTTCTGTCCTCTGTTCCCCAAAGAACTACACAGTTTGTTCTTTCCCAAATTATTACTTCTGCTAATTAAGATCAGGCCATACCTTCTTTGGGAAAGCAAAACAAAGTTTTATTCCCTTGGAGATAAGATTTTTCATGAAGGTTAGTTGTGGATTTGTTAAGCTTAGAACTGCAGAGTAGGGCTATCAGATCTGGGCTTACAAAAACCACTAGTTGACAGCAAAGGGACAGAGAAAAATCTTTGCTGCCATCTAATGGTGCTTTGGATTTTTGCAAGCCATATCTGGTAACCTTACTACAAACAATGGAAAATGGGATTATGTCACTGTTTTTTGTTTTCAGTTAAGACTGAAAGCATTTTTTTCTGGGTTTTTGATACGATATGTGTGGATGTATGTGTGGATGGCACAAAACCATCCATAATATGCATAGAACATTTACTTCTTAAGCCTGACTGATAGCAATACATAAAGGAAAACTTTTATGAAAAACTCACTATTTTGAGGGAGAGTTGTAGATTACAGATTAACAGAGTTGGAAGGACCTTATAAATCATCTAGTCCAACCCCACCCCCCACTCAAGCAGGAGACCCTAACCATTTCTGACAAATGGCAGTCCAATCTTTTCTTGAAAGTCTCAAGTGATGAACCTCCCACAACTTCCGAAGGCAAGCTGTTCCACTGGTTGACTGTTCTCACTGTCAGAAAATTTATCCTTATTTCCAGGTTAAATCTATCCTTGTTCAGTTTCCATCCATTATTCCTTGTCTGACCTTCAGGTGCTTTGGAAAACAGCTTGACCCCTTCCTCTCTGTGGCAGCCCTACAAATATTGGAAGACTGCTATCATGTCTCCCCTGGTTCTTCTCTTCACTAGACTAGCCATGCTCAGTTCCTGTAACCATTCCCCATATGTTTTAGTTTCCAGCCCCCTAATTTATGTAAGCATTCTAGCAATGCAGGGATGGATTCTGAAAGATGTCTCCTACCTGATGAAGCTCACACAAATTTTGGGCAATTACTTTGCTTCCTCATCTTTGGACAACAAATGAAGAAACCTTTGATTATGTTAAGCCCACATAGTTTGTGAGTCATCAGACTGAAAGCCAGTTAGCATGACTCTTCTGGTGATCACTGAATGCTGGTTTCTGCTACGTTGGGCAAAGCTAAATTCTCTGATTCCTTCCTCTGTGTAATATCTAAATTCTACATAATATACAACTGACTCACGCTGCCCCTTGAACTTGGTTAATCACAACTTGAGCAGATTAACTGATAAGGAAAGTTGTTGATACGTCTGTGCCTGCATACACACACACTAATGAAAAACTTCTTTTCTTCCAGTTCAAGAGTTCTGAAAAATGATATATTTTTAAGCCTGCCCCTTTGACATAACAACAATAACGTATTAAATTTTTACACTCCTGACTCTTACCAACTCTGAGCAGTTCAGATGGAAATATTGTGTATATTAAGTAGTCGCATTTTTCTTTGCATCTGCATTTTGAACATGGAGCTATTGAGGGTGAGTGGTTCACAAAATCTTAGGACATCCCATAAAGGACCTTCAGCATCTTGTATTTATTGCAGAAATTTGATGGAAAATGGCTGATTTGTTTTAGCATTTGGAAGCACTGCACTATGAGAATAAGGAAGGAATTATTCCACTTTGTCACATTTTCATCCATCAGCACTTCCTCAAATCCAAAATACTGATGCAGAATTGTCTCTTTCTGCCAGCTGTCTTGAACTGTTTATGCATTCAGTACACTTCCTTGCCAAAATTTTTTTGACATTTTTAAATTTCTCCAAAGATTTTTTTAATTTTTTAAAAAAAAAATTAAATTTTTAAATCCCATTTTTAAATTTCTCCAAAGCAAGGATCAAAGTTTGCCTTCCCCTTTCTGATAACATCTCAGTGTTTTGTCTGTTTGCAGACGTATTTGATGTCAAAATTATATGATTATGGCCATGTTTATTTGTATGCTCCTAGAAACCCTATCATCAATTATTGAGAATTATTGCTATTGAGAACTGCCAGTCTGCCAGCATTATTTGGTAGCTGTCGCTTACTCTGCCTACTGAGCTACCACTGACCACATGAAACAACAGGAACAATATCCCAACACAAATAGAAATCACATAAATTTGCCAGGCTTTTGCCCATTCTGGGCTGTCATATATTTGTCAATGTTTGTCCTCAGGTTTGGGAGATCTAGAAGAAAGAAACATGACAGAAGTCAGGTTAATTTAAAAAAAAATTGATATACTACTAAAATTCTCGTGTCTGTTTGATTGTTTGTAATCTTCTATTGAGCAAAATAGTGCTTTATAGGGCAACCAATTTTGAATCAACATACCTAAAATGGGATAAATTGCAGAATGCATTCAAAATCTGGGTCCGATGACTCCTTTGGGATTGAAATGTGGCAAAGTTGTGGCTGCTTCAGCGTTGCTGTGCTACTGCACTTCTACAGGCAACCATCATCATATAATTGCAATTTCCAACATTCCCTGCCAGTTTCCTATAAGGAAAGTCAACGGGAAAATCCATCATAAGTCACCCAGAGTGTCCTTACTAGTGACAGGGACAGCATATACATTTAATTAATGGATTAATTAATTAATTAATAGAAAAGAAAGAAAGAAAGAAAGAAAGAAAGAAAGAAAGAAAGAAAGAAGTCAGATGTTGCTCTTCTTTCCACAGCTTTTTTTGTCCACATGTGGTCTTTCTTTTTCTGGGTTTAGGCAAAGAAATAATGACCCAGCAAGGAACAAGTTGTCTACTATGCAGTAAAACCACTCGGAAGATTCTGCTGAGATTCTCACTTCCACTGAGTGGAGGTGGGGAAATTGTTTGAAATCAACCTAGATGTGATTGATCCAACAATAATAATTGTTATTATTTACACAATAACTAAGAAAAAATAGAATTTTGAAGAAAGAAGGAAGAATACATTTTCAGAATTCAGGGAATAGTATGCCACTTGCTATTTAACGCTGTATTTAATTTCTGATTATTTGATAATATATATATCAGAGTTGATTTGATTTCCATATGTGTTGTGACACTCTATATACATCTGGAGGATGAGAAAGTTTCTAGATACATTAAAGGGAAGGCATGATTGGCTAACTATATTTTAATTTTCCAAGAATTTTGAATTTTTTAAAAAAGAATAATGTAGGCAATAATGAAATTTTTAAAAAAACCCCAAAAACATTTAAACTAACTGTTGTAAATAAATGATTAATCTTAATTTTCTGCAAAACCACAGTGCCACCTAGTGGCTTTTATTTTCTGCTCAGCCTTTTTACACACACATACTGTATGACTAAACTTAAACTGATCTTCATGTCATGGTTAATTAGTGATATTGCTAACAAATAGCTGCAGTGCCATAAATCTTCATGATAGGCTATTTCTTCTTCTTCTTCTCTTAAAGCAGATTTAAATTAGATGTGCAATTATTATTTTTGGCATCACAGTGAAGAGAAAAGATCAGAATGTGCATGGAGAATGTCGGGTGAATGACCTGAAAAAAACAAAACCCAGGGGTGAAAGGTCACAGGGCCATAGCAAGGGCCAGAGAATTCCAAGGGGATTAAATTTCACCCATACTTAGCATAACCCTTTTGTCTTCAAATCTGCAGGCAACACAGCTGTGTTTTTTAAAAAAAAACTCCACAGTGCACGGCCATGTCTACTTCTTCCTGAATGGTGCCGTGACACTGTTTTCCCAGCTGCTTTCTTCTTCCTTCCATTCCAGTTCCTACAAGAGAAAGACTAAGGCTGGGTGAGTAAAACGGTAATTCAACTTTTTCTCAAAATTTTTTCTCAAAAACTGCAGAGTTTGGAGAAAAAGTGAGTTACGCACCAGTGAGGCCAAACTTGCATATAGTTCTGTTCACCATGATACAAAAAAGAGGCTGAGATGCTGCAAAGTGTACAGAGGAGAACAACAAAGATTATAAAGGGTCTGAAGGCTAAATCCAGAGGTGGGTTTCAGCAGGTTCCGACCAGTTCAGGAGAACTGGTAGCGGAAATATTGAGTAGTTCGGAGAGCTAGTAAATACCACCTCTGACTGGCCCCGCCTTCCATCTATTCTCTGCCTTCTGAGTCCCAGGTGATTGGGAGGAAATGGGGACTTTGCAGTAACCTTCCTCTGGAGTGGGGAGGGAATGGGGATTTTATAGTAACCTTCCCTTGGAGTGGGGAGGGAATGGGGATTTTACAGTATCCTTCCCCTGGAGTTGGGAGGGAATGGGGATTTTACATCCTTCCCCTGCCACGCCCACCAAGCCATGCCACACCCACCATGCCACACCCACAGAACTGGTAGTAAAAATTTTGAATCCCCCCATTGGCTAAATCGTATAATGGGCAGTTGAGGGAGCTCGGTATTTCTACTCTAAAGAAGAGAAGGACTAGGGGTAATATGACAGCTGTCTTGCAGACTGTGCTTGAGGAGCTGTCACAGAGAAGAGGAAGTTGACTTATTCTCCAAAGCACAAAAGGACAGGAGAGGAAATAATGCATTCACTTTGATAAAGTGACATCCAACCTAGAAGTAAGGAAAAGTTTTCTGATAGCGGAGAACAAATAAACAATGAAATAGCTTGCCTCCCAGAGTTGTGGGGTACTCTATCACTGGAGATTTTCCCAAATGGACTGAACAACCATTTGACCTGAATGGATAAGTTTTCCTGTCTTGAGCAGAGGATTGGACTAGAACAGAGGTCTCCAACCTTGGCAACGTTAAGACTTGTGGACTTCAACTTCCAGAATTCAGCAAAGCTGGCTGAGGAACTCTAGGAGTTGAAGTCCACAAGTCGTAAAGTTGTCAAGGTTGGAGACCCCTGGACTAGAAGATCTCTGAGGTCCCTTCCAGTGCTATGATTCTATGTTCACAAAGTTCTTGCAAGCTTTCTCACAGCAACTGTTCTTAAGTCACAGTGGAAACCATCCTAGTTTCTCATCCTGTAACAAATTTATAATTCTCTTCATTACTGTAAAGATAAGATTTTGCCAAGAGAATGTTTTTTTGAAAGTGCTCCATTTGTGCACTTTCCAAATGTGTCTCCCAAGGCTGATGTCTAAAGGATGAGAGAACTGGAGATGACCAAGTAAATAAACAGTCCATGCCAGAATTTCAGCATTCCCACTGATAGCTATTTGGCTGGTATCTGAAGACTTTCAGCAAGAGAGAGATCATTCTCAGCAATTGACTTGGAGTCAGCCAAATACAAATCAATTTCATTCATTTGAAAGACTATGCCAAGATTCCGCCCCCCCCCCAAAAGACAGTGGCAATGGATGTGTATCAGGGACATGTTCTAATTTAAAGTACTGTACATAGGAAGACCACCCTGAAGTTGTGAGTGGCTTCATATTTGGTTCTGCTATCTAATGTTGGTTGGTCTATGAGTCACTCAGATCCTTTATTCTAGCCTATTGGACACAGATTTTCCCATGTATAGGATGGGAACCCATGTACAGCTATTTAAATCCTAAAATCCATTGGAAGTTAGCCAAGCCTGAAAGCAGCCTGGTCCATGAGAATCCAGTGTGCTCCTCAGCAGACATTTTGGGATCCACCATTTTCCAACTGGGAACCTCAGGTTCAACAGCTGGCTGTGCCAGATAAGCTACAAACATTTTTTATATTCTCATTCTTTGAATTTTTTCCAGTCTACTCATCATTTAATAACTCCCTGCAACAAGCAGTCTTCCATTGAAAGGACAGAATAACGCAGTTGGAAGAAACCTTGAATGTTGTGTCTGTGCCCTCCCCCCCCCGAGCCGGGCCCCCTGCCAGAAAGTGACTCAGAAAGTGAGGGGGAAGGGCCATCAGGACTTACCTCTGAACTTACCTCTCAGCTCCAGGAGCCAGAGGCAGGTCAGGTGGAGGAGATAATGAGGCCTTCGTCCCCTGACTCTCCCCACCCAGGCCACACCTCCAGACCCGGCTGATGGCAATCAGGCCTGGCTTGATCCCAGGTTTCGGAGATACGAGAGGCGGCTACAACAAAGGAAGGGGTGGGGCAGGCCTAGAGAGTGCTGAGTCACGAAGCCACACCCCACAGAGTATAAAAGCAGCCCTGGTTGCTCTTCTGCTCCGTGACGAGCAAAAATTGAGCTAAACTATTTGACTCGTGGAGAATTGAGCTGAACATTCAGCCTGGATTGCTGACTTCTTGGTTGCCCGGCAACCCCAAGATAAGGGAGACTTTGGCAGGCACCTGCAGATTCTCTGCCAGGACTGATAGCAGCTGTGAACTCAATTACTGGCTCGTTTAGCCAGCTTGTGTGGCTGAGGCCGGGAGGGGACAGAACACTTGAAGGTCTTCTAGTCCAACCCCTGCTCAAGCAGAGGACTCTATACCATACCAGACAAATGGCTGTCCTATCTCTTCTTTAAAATCCCAGTGATGGAGTACCCACAACTTCTGGAGGCAACCCACTTTACTGGTTGTTTTCACTGTCTTCTTAGTTCTCCCATGTCATCAGTAGTCCTTCTCTTTGTTAGAACACACATACCCAGTTCCTTCACATGTTTTAGCCTCCAATCCCTTAATAACCTTTGTTGTTCTTCTCTGCACTCTTTCTAGAGTTTCTATTTTGTATTGCAGTGACCAAAATTCGATGCAATGTTCCAAATGTAGTCTTACATAAAATATATAGCAGTATTAATACTTCACATAATCTAGATACTATTCCTCTGTTGATGCAGCCTATGACTGCATTAGCTTTTTTGGCAGCTGCAGCACACTGCTGGCCCATACTTAAGTGGTAATCCACTAGGACTCTTGGATCCCTCTCACAGTTCATCACCTCCATCAGCATGCCCATGATACCTGTGAGTACATTGCCTTACTTTTTTTGCTGGTGACAAAATAATAAACATATTTACTTTCAGACTTGCAAGGTTCTATTACTGTTACAACAAAGACCGTGTTCCTACTCCTGAGTTGTGCTTCTTGTTTGTTTCGATTACCTTGAAGGGGTGACACCAGTCTTGCAATTTTAAAATACTTTTACCCAGGGGTGAAATGTAAAATTTGTTACTACCGGTTCTGTGGGTGTGGCTTGGGGGGGGGTAATGTGACTGGGTGGGCGTGGCCAATTTTTTTTTACTTTTAAAAGCATTTTTTCTACAACCTTTTTGGCCGAAGAAAAAATGCTTTTAAAAGGCTCCTCTGATGACCCCAGTTGAGTTGCCTGATACTCAGAGGCTTTTCTTTTCTTTTAAAAGCATTTTATTTTTGCCTTTAAAAGAAAAAAAGCGTCTGATGATCAGGCAACTCAGCTGGGATTGCCAGAGGAGCCTTTTAAAAGCATTTTTTCTATAACCTTTTTGGCCGAAGAGGTTGTAGAAAAAATGCTTTTAAAGGGTTCTGGCGATCCCAGCTGAGTTGCCTGATCGCCAGAACCTTTTAAAAACATTTTTTACAGCCCCTTTGGCCAAAGAGGTTGTAAAAAAAATTATTTTTTTTTTTTTTTTTTTTTATTATTACTTTTTTTACAACAAACAAACAAAAAAAAAATACATTATTACACCCTTGTGCTATACATAAAAGGAAGATTTGGGTCTTCGGATATATCCTCATGATTGCCAAAATCCACGTTCTCGAGGTACAGGTACTGAAGCGTCCAATGTTCCAAGCGCAAAGTCCACAAATGGTTTCCAAGTCTTCCAGAAAATATCTTCTTTATACACACCACTTCTAATTTTAATATCACATGTCATTTTATCATTTAAAGCTAATTTCCACATTTCAGAATTCCACTCTTCTATTCTAAAAATCACATCTAGTTTCCAATATCTAGCTATTATAATTCTACCTATTATAATCATAATTCTAATCAATTCTTTTTCATATTTTGTTAATTCTATTTCCTTAATTACCAACAATAATATAGTTTCCACTCTCAATGTTATTACTTTCCCCATCATTTCAAATATCATTTTCTCCAATTGTTGCCAAAACTATTTAACCTTATCACAATTATACCACATATGTTCATAAGTCCCCAATTCCATCTCACATCTCCAACATTTTTTACTAATTTTTTTATCCATTTGTGACAATCTTACTGGAGTCAAATACCATTTCCAAACAACTTTATAATTGTGCTCTTTAATCCTTATAGATAAAGTTCTCATAATTCTACTCTTCCAATTCACATTCCAATCTGACTCTGGTATTTCAATATTAAGATCTTTTTCCCAATTTGTCCTCATCACTCTTTGTAATTTTTCATCAGAATTTATAATCTTATAAACCCTACTAACGAGTCCCTTTAGCCCAATTTCATCTTTCATAATCCGAGATACTAAATATTCAAATTCAGTTTCACATCTATTTATCGAATAATTTTCCTTTAGTTTTTTGTCCATTTTCTATCTGTATTTTTCAAACCAACTTAACCCTAATTTTTCAATAATTTCTTTATTCCTCCTTTCATTTCCCATAACTTTTATCCAATCTCTAATAATTTCTATATTTTCCTCTTTAATCACTTCATTACGTTTTATATTATTTTTAATCGGCCAAATTCCAGTTGTCTCCCCCAAAAAGATTATATCCGGAATTAAAATTTTAACAAATTTGTTCCACATTTTTACTTAATCCCTTTAACCAATAACTTCTACTTACACATTTTAAATTTGCTTTATCTAAAACCACCTTGATCCAAATTTCTATATCCCTTAACTCTAAATCTCTCCAATAGTTATCTTCACCTTTAAGTATTTTTACCACTATCCGGATACCATACGCACAGTAATAATTAAATAATTTGGGGATTCCTAATCCACCTTCCTTTTGATTTTGATACCACATTTTCTTCACTAATCTAGGTCTTTTGCCACCATTGCAAAATTTATCCAGTTTTTTCTGATATCCTTCAATATCTTTCTCTGTCAAATTTAGTGGTAGCATCTCGAATAAAAAGTTGAACTTGGGCAGCAACATCATCTTACACATTGCAATTCTACCAAACCAAGACAACTTTAAAATTTTATATTTATCTATCTTCTTCTCAATTTCGTTAATCACCACATCATAATTAAGTTTTTTCAATTCTTTAACCTTAAGTGAAAGCACTATACCCAAATATTTCAATGTGTTTTAATCCTTATCCCAAATTGCTCTTGCATATTCTCAGACTCATTACCATTACTATCCATCAATAATTCTGACTTTGACCAATTTACTTTCAATCCTGTCATTTCCTCAAATTCTATCAAATGCTTATATATCTTTTCAGATCTTTCTCTACATTTTCAAAATAATTAAAGTATCATCCGCATACAAATTTATCTTATACCCTTATATCCTTCTAATTCTTCATCTTTTCTATCATTTTGTCAATATTTCCATAGCCAATAAAAATAATGTTGGGGACAGGGACATCCTTGTCTCGTACCAGCTTCTAATTTTATCTCTTCAGTTAATATTCCATTCACCTTCACTCTTGCACTGCTCTTTTGGTACAATTTTGAAATAACATGTATAAACTTATTACCAAAGCCTAAAGCCTCCACAATTACTTTAATTGTTTCCCATTGTACAGAATCAAAAGCTTTAAAAATATCCAATGATACTATACCAATTTTATCACCATTATATTCAGCTACATCTATAATATTTAATACTCTTCTAACAATATCACTCATGTATCTACCCTTCACAAAACCTACTTGATTATAACTTATATATCTATCTATAAATCTATTTAATCTATTACTTATAATAGCAGTAAATATCTTTGCATCCTGATTAATTAAAGAAATGGGCCGATAGGACTCAATCCTTTCTAAATCTTTATCTGGTTTAGGAATTAGGATATCACCGTTCTATTCCATGACGAAGGTACTTCCCACCATGTAATATTCCATTGAATAATTTTTGCAATCTTGGTATTATTAATTCTTTAAATTCTTTATAAAACTCAACAGGTAATCCATCCTCACCTGGAGCTTTCCTCAATTTTAATTTTTGTATTATTCCATTAATCTCATCTTGTGTTATATCTTCTTCCATCAATTCCTTATATGTTTGATCAATTTTCACCACATACTTTTCTAAATAGCTTTGCAATTTTCCCGATTAATTGGTTTCTTTGAATATAGATTCTGAAAAAATTTCTAACCACTTCACATTTCTCTAATTTTATAACATCTTATACCTCTATCATCTATCAAAACTCCAATTTCTCTCTTCTCTCTTTTATCTTTCGCCATCTTTGCCAATAATTTAGAATTTCTATTACTAAATTCAAAAATTCCTATTTAAAAATCTCAAATTTCTTTTACTAACTCTGTATCTTCTTCTATCATTTTATTTCTTAACATATTAAGCTCCTGAAGAATTTTTTTCTTTAGTAAGCAAAATTGATTTTCCAATTCTTTAATCTGATTTTATCTCTTTCCATTTTAATTTTATAATTTTTATATTTCCTACTTGATAATTTAATACTCTCCTCTAAACACCGCTTTCATCGCATCCCAAACAATTTCAAATTTAACCTCCCGTTATCATTTAATCTCCAACTTTCCTCCAATTTTTAAGTATCCATTTTTATCCTTTTCATTTTATACAATTTCGTCATATCTCCAATAGCTTCTTTTTTCTCAAAATTAAAATCTAAGTCCACCATAACTTCTGCATGATCAGAATCTTTAAAATTCCCACATCTACCTTATCCACATTATTCAACAAATCTTTAGAAAGAAAAATATAATCAATTCTAGAATATGTATTATATATCTTAGAGAAAAAGTGTATACTCTCTCAATTCCTTTAACCTCTCTCCACACATCAACCACGCCGTTTGAAGCATCCACATATTTAAAATCCCCATTTTATTTGCTCCTCCACAGCGGGTGGGATTAGTACTATCTATTTTATCTCTGATTAAATTAAAATCCCCAGCCACAATTACTTTCCTACACTTTCATTCTCCAAAATTTTTGTTATTTTTCAAGAAATTCTCTTTGTTTTCATTCGGTAAATATAAATTAACAAGTGTCACTTTTTCCTCATTAAGATTTCCAACAATTATTACATATCTTCCATCTTCATCCAAAATTACCTTATGTTTTTCAAAGTACACCCTATCTGATATCAGTGTTGCAACTCCTCTAGCTTTTGAAGTTCCAAATGCTTTTTCATATATTTGCATACCTTTTATATACATTCTATTTGAATCTTCAGATTTCTGATGGGGTTCTTGTAAAAATAAAAAGTCTGGCAAATCCTTTTAATCTTAAGCTCCAATCTTCTTCTTTTAATCTGATTCCCTGTACCCTTCACATTCCATGACATTATTTTTATAACTCCCATTTAAAATATAAATTTTTTAATCCTATCCCCGCATCTTCCTTTCTGTGCCCACCACCCAACATTAAACTACCATATTTAACATATAAACAACAATAAGAAAACAGAAAAAAAAACAAAAAACAAAACAAACAGTAAAATACAAACAATCTTCTTCCCCCACATCCTCATCGATTTCGCCTCTATAAAGAGAATGGGGGAGAGGGGACGTGCCAATGCCCGGGCCACTTCTTTCGGGCTGTCTATTTAAATTCATCACTCAAAAAAAAAGATAGCGATGACCCGCATTCAGCTTCATATTTTCCAAGACTCTTATCTGCTTCTTCTCTTACTGTATCCTCACGACTCTTCTTCTGTTCAACCAACACAGGTGATATTTATTTCCTCTTTAACCCTTTGGAGTCTTGCCCTCCAATAGCCCCTTTTTCTTCTTCTGGGATTGATGTTTCCGTATGTTCCACCCATCTGAAGCATTTGATCTTTTATCTCCATTAAATCCTCCATCTCAATCAGTCCAAGCTCCGTAAATATAATAATCCATCTATATCTGGGGTGATTGTACGCATCCTTCCTTTATAAAAAAATTTCAATTGTTGTGGTGGCCTCCAATTGTATTTAATTCCATTATCCCTCAAAACTTTTGTGATTGGTTTTAAAAAAAATCTCCATGCCCTTTCTTCTCTTGATATATCCGGGAAGACTTGAATAGTCTTCCTTCAAACTCAAAGCATCTCCCAACTCTCTCACCTTGGCCATAACTTCCAACTTATCACCAAGATTTGCGAACCTGACAAGCACATTCCTGTTAGAACCATTTTGCCTTCTATATCCAATTCTAAAAACACTTGCCAGGTCTGCTATTGTGAACGTAAGTTGCGTATCCAAATCATTAATCCATTTCAGAACCCGCTGTTTCAATTTATCCTCCTTTTCTTCTGAGATTCCTCTGATAACTAAATTATATTTCCTCATCTCTTCTTCCAAAAGACAAATTCTCTTATCTTGCTGCTCATTTTTATAAAATATTTTACCAATTTGCCGATCTACTTTTACCTCATGCACATGCATCTGCTCCATTTCATCTTTAATCATTATCATTTCCTCTTTTTGTTTTGCAAAGTTTTCATTCATCTCTTGCTTTAAATTCTGCATTTCAGATGTCAGTTTCAATGTCAAATTATCTATACGCTCTGATAGTCCTGCTATTTTTCCCCCAATTTTATTTAAAGCTGCAGCAAGTTGCTGCGTTTCTGAAAGTTGTTGAGTCATTTTGAAAAAAACCAAAAAATTTCCCAAACTAGGATTCCAAACCAATTTTACAGAGGGTCTTAGTGAAGATCAAAGGACGACTGTCTTTTAATTGAAGCGAAGCGGCTTATTTGCACTGTTATCTCTCAAGTTCAAGGATACTCCACAAAGAAACACAAAACTTCACAGCTAACATTAATCAGCGCCATTTTTCCTCCACGTCAGCAAAGCAGAAAGGAAGACAAACCAACTTAAACGAAGCAAAATCCTTTTTTTTTTTTTTTTGTAATATAAACAAGCTATTAATTTGCTCTCAAGAGAAAAAAAAATAAAGAAAAAATTAGCTCAGTAAAATTCTCTTACTGCCAAACAATCCAATAAAAAGTCAGTTTCTCTTCTCTTCAATTAAATTCTTCTTGGCTGAACTTCCGGAAGGCTCAAAAAAAAAAAAAATCTTCTCATTATCAAATTCAGTCCTTAATATTCACTCCTTAGCCTCAGCAATAGAAAAATTTTTTTTTAACACAGAACAAGATAGTTAATTTTGGAAAAACAAAACACAGCAATTTATTCCAACTTATCTTGTCTGCCGGCTCGGTCAACCCACGCTGTAGAAACTCCTTAATTCAAGCCGTTTCAGATGACCTACCAGTTTTAAATTCAATCTGCTGGGCTGTTAACACTTTCAGTTCATGATTTATTAACTTTCATCCATAACAGTGCATTCCAAACGGCATAAATTCTCATAAATCTTCATTAATAAGCCCTGTGAAGTGAAGGAAAGGTCCTTACCCCACCACGGTCATGGCCACGCCCCAAAATTATTTTAAAGGGTTCTTCTGAGATTCCTCTGATAACAAATTATATTTCCTCATCTCTTCTTCCAAAAGACAAATCCTCTTACTGCCAAACAATCCAATAAAAAGTCAGTTTCTCTTCTCTTCAATTAAATTCTTCTTGGCTGAACTTCCGGAAGGCTCAAAAAAAAAAAAAATTCTTCTCATTATCAAATTCAGTCCTTAATATTCACTCCTTAGCCTCAGCAATAGAAAAATTTTTTTTAACACAGAACAAGATAGTTAATTTTGGAAAAACAAAACACAGCAATTTATTCCAACTTATCTTGTCTGCCGGCTCGGTCAACCCACGCTGTAGAAACTCCTTAATTCAAGCCGTTTCAGATGACCTACCAGTTTTAAATTCAATCTGCTGGGCTGTTAACACTTTCAGTTCATGATTTATTAACTTTCATCCATAACAGTGCATTCCAAACGGCATAAATTCTCATAAATCTTCATTAATAAGCCCTGTGAAGTGAAGGAAAGGTCCTTACCCCACCACGGTCATGGCCACGCCCCAAAATTATTTTAAAGGGTTCTTCTGACGATTCCAGCTGAGCCGCACAATCTTCAGAGGCTTTTTTTTTTTACTTTTAAAAGCATTTTTTCAGCCAAAGAAAAAATGTTTTTAAAAGTAAAAAGTAAACAAAACTCTGATGATCGTGCAGCTCAGCTGGGCATGGGGGTGGGCAGGGATTTTTGCTACAGGTTCTCCGAACCATCCGCCACCATCGTTACTGGATTGGGTGATCCGGTCTGAACCAGGAGCATTTCACCTCTGCTTTTACCCTCCTTTATTTTATTATTTATTTTCCCAAAAACCAGGTGCTCCCCATGGCCTTTCTCCTTCAGTGGTAGCTATTGCACGACAGTTGTCCAGTTTGTGGCTCCTCCTCCTCCTCTTCCCTTGCACACCATGAATTTATCACTTTAAAGGTGACCATTCAGTGCAATGCATAAGATAAAGGTGAATCCGATGATTGGGGTTGGTATTTCATGTCAGGACACCATAAATGGCATACAGTACAAATCTATTTAGTTATTTTTCAGTATTGGTTGGTGAAGTATGCTAGCTCATTTCCACAGCAAAACATAGGTTGGGATAAGAGAGAAAATACAACTTTAGAACTGCAACAGCTAAGAATGAACTTTTAAGCTGCTTCATGGATAGCAGTGCCATCAAACCAGGGAAGGGGAAAAAAAGTTGGCCAGGATAACTTTGTTCCTTTGGAAAGGGCAAACGAGGAAAAGCTAATAGAAGTTTGAATTCATTTTGGTTTGAATTCTTGGTGTGTGTGTGTGTGTGTCAGACCTTCAGGCTCAGGTGCTTTGTGATGATGGGAAAAAGCTGTAAATTGGTTTAAAGCAAATAGGCCTTTTTTCCCTCCTGAACCACCCATGCTAAACTGAATACTGTGGATAGGACACACCCCTTACCTTGCCATTTATTTCTCACCATCCAGATTGCTATGGCAACATATCTCAAGATATTTGCAGACAAGGAAGTCAGGAGAAGATGGACTGGAAAGACTTTGCTGGCAGCCTTCCCGTTCCCAGGATAAGAACTAGACTGTAGCCAGTTTCCCTCTCATCCCTTTGCCCAGAGGCTTATACACATGTTGACAGGAGGATAACTGTAAGTTCAGAGTGTTCTTTTCCTTGAGAAGTGTAAGGCACACAGTGGGCAATCTATGTATACATTTACAGACACACAGACACCAACCGACACACACCTCTACCTGTTATGGAACAATTATTTTACAAACACTTCTTAAGCTCAGCATAAATATTAACTCAATCTTTGCTCTACTAGAAATTTAGAAACAGTGCAGAATGCTAGCTGGAAAGGAAGGTCACCAAGTGTTTGTTGGTATCACCATTAATATTGTTTTAAGAACTGGGTCTCCCTTATGCCAGTGATAACGTGGTTGCGTTGCCCCCAGAACCTAAATTTACCATGCTAAATGGGAATACACACATGGGATGCTTTCAAGTCAGCAATTGTTTACATTCTTCCTGTTTTTCTGCCTCTCTCCCTCCTAGCATCATTTAATGGGGGTCACACTGAGTCACCAATAACTGGTTTTAATCTTGGGGATTTTTGGGAGCAGCTACTTGGGAAACTCTCAGGAATCCCTTTGCAATGAACCTCATGTATTTCATAGCACCAGAACCTTGGCATCCCAAGTTGCAGCCATTTGTTCCTTCACAGCCACTGAAAATAATGCTGTATTGCTATTTCGATATTCCTATGGTTAGAACTTTTAGGAAGACCTCACATGGTTTCAGGGGTGGGCTTCAAAAATTTTAGCAAGGGGTTCTCTGCCTGGCTGCTGGGTGGGCATGGCCATGGTGGGCATGGCCTAGTCAGCCTCCTGCACCATGGTGGTGTGTGTGTGTTTGCCCTCCCCAGGCTCCGGAGGCTTTTCTTGAGCCTCCGGGAGGGTGAAAACGGCCTCCCCAGGCTCTAGGGGCCCTCCAGAGGCCCATTTCCGGCTTCCCAAACTTCCAGTAGGCCCAATTTTTGCCCTCCCCAAGCCTCTGTGCACACCCTACACTTACCTGCACCTAAAATAGGCCGCGGGGGAACTCCTGGAAGGGGTGGGGAGGGGTGGGCAGGGCCAGCCAGGAATGGGATTTGGGCTTCTCCGAACTGCACAGAATCTTAGCTAGAGGGTCTCCCAAACCCCCGTGAACTCCCAGCAGCCCACCCCTGCATGATTTCCAAATTATTGAAGAGGAGAACTGGCTCAACTAAAGTCAGTTCTTGTGCAGGATGGGGGAAGGGAGCTCCCAGATGTGTTTTGTGGAGTTTCTGTTTTTTTGCGCTAAAGAGAATATTGACTTTTTGGAGGGCTCACAGTAGGTGTTCCATGAGGTCATTATTTCCATTTTCAGATTTAAAAAATAGAAGGAACAGGTGATGCAGATGAGGTGCCTGATCCTTCTGGCATCTACAGCCAGCATGGTCATGGACTCGTCAGCTGGATGGGAAGAACAATCCTTCAGCGGACAATTAGAAGGCAGCAAATTACTAACTTCCAAAGGTTCCTCCTCCAGGCAACCTAGAGTGTCTTCATAGAAGGTCTTCTGCCAGCAAAGGACAGCCAATACTTGTTTCATGCTGGAACATCACACCCCAACTTTAGTCTGCCTCAACATCTGACAGCCATGAGCTGGAAGTTTTGCTGTCAGGATATGTCCTTAGCAAATAGTGGGGCATTTTCACATTGTATCAAAAAGGGCATGTGGATGAACACAATGAGAATTGTCTATCTTGGCAAGCTTCTTCCTATTTCGAAAGAAAAACAAGCAATTCTCACCCACCCACCCACCTCCGGTTTATATTTTGAATGCAAATCTGTTTCTAAAGGATGTGATGCTCAGGAAGAAAATAGCCCTTGAGTTGATTCCGGTTAGAAATAAATGGATTGAGTTGCACATTAACTCTCAAGTTAGATTCAACAGCTCTAAACTGAAATTGCTTTGCCTGAAAGCACAGGTTATGCACTGGAGCCTAACCGAGTAGTAGTTTGTATCAAAGGCCAAGAAAATACTCTGCCATTAATGGTCATGTAATCCAAGGAGCCATCACACAATTAAATATCCATTCCTATTTTCTTCTATTGAGGTGAGGGTTAGAGTTCAAAGGCCATCCACCTACTCTCTGAAGAGGCTGGGTCTCTCTCTGTGAATGGAGACATTCTCTGTGCGCCACATTATTCCACACAGAGATTCTTTCTTGCTTCTTTTGGCTCAGATCCTCCTAGTCTTTTTCTCAAGGAAATACATGTCTGCAACCCAAGAAGTTCAGTGTAGCAATCATTTGCACTCCAGGGCCAGTTAAATGGAACCAGACAGTCTCCTTTATGCTACTTGTCACTCTCTTCGGTTGGAACTGAAGCCTGAAGTGTGTTGCAAACGAAGGCCAGGGCTCATCTCCAAACTGGCCGCTTCAGGCAATCTGTTTGATCACAGCCACCACTCCTCAGACAAAAATTCACTTGTAAAGCAGCACAGAGAGCCCTTGTAAAGATGCCAACTGTGTGGACTCTTTACAACTGAAATGTGCTGCGCTTTGTGTAAACCTAAAAGAGGTTAATTATCCTTTCTCCTTTTAGCATAAGGAAAAGTAAAGTTGTATGAGTGACTCTCATAAATTGGTGGGGGTGAGGGGAAGCAGAGAAGGAAGGAACCCTTTGATATAGTTATGTTGTTTTATGAATGGATTGAACTACAGGTTGGTAGGCTTATTGAAACACCATTGTCACAGCAGCAATAATAGGTATTGTTTTGGGGGTTTTTTTGTACATAGGGGAGACAAATCACCATTTTTCTCTTGATGTTGTTTTTTTGGAATTGCTAGTCTGGCTTTTTGACTAGAAAGCCTGTGAGGATTCTACAGTGTTCCTTTTATCAAGACAACCTGACTTGCAGTCAGATGGCATATCGATTTAGTAGATAAAAAACTCTAAGCGGATCTTCTTCTGAAGAAGAATTCACACTGCCTGAGATGAAGAAAAGATCCCGCAACCCATCCTCCAATCATCCATCTATCCATCTTCTGAGCCTCATACAGCACTAACACAGGATAGAAAACAGAAAGCAATAGTCAAAAATGCATCTTTTATTCAGTGGAGGTTCTTTACAATTGTTACTAACAGGTTTTATTTTATGAGTAGTCTCTCATTTATGCAACCAGTTTGAAGAAAGTGCCACAGTCTACCAAAAGGTGGCAGGACTGTGCTGTGATTCAGAATAGCATCCTATCTTCTCAACCTACCTTTAACTGGTTTGGGTAATCTCCAGTTGGGTTAGGATATAACTTGTCAAGTGCAGGAAATGTGGAGTCCAGGCAGTCAGACGAATGTATTGGTTTATTGTATGCTAAAGCTCTCTACAAGAATCTGAACTACTAACGGTCAAAGCAAATTGGTGGTAGATAAGAGTCAGTAGAATTCATGGTGGGCTGCACTTAGATTTCTTGTGTGCGTGAAAGGACTTGAGACGGATGATGTGTTTGTCCCATCCCTCAGGCTTTGCCTGGTCATCTGCTACACAAACTCCATTAATTCCAGCCATTACTGGAACTGCAACACAGCACGCTTGGAGAGCAAAAAGTGTGCAATCATGTCTCTCAGGTTGTGTTCTAGAGGAGAGGTGCCCAAGCTGAGGTCCCAGAACTATCCTTACTCTTGAAATTTTGGCTGCAATCCTTTCCCCAGAGACCCTCCAAATTAATGTGACAGAAGGAATATACTTAATATACACTTAAGAGCCATGGTGGCACAGTGATTAGAATGCAAGTACTGCATGCTACTTCTGCTGCCTGCCGGCTGCCTGCAGTTTGGCAGTTTGAGTCTCTCCCACTCAAGGTTGACTCAGCCTTCCATCCTTCTGAGATGGGTAAAATGGGGACCCAAATTGTTGGGGGAAATAGGCTGACTCTGTAAATTGCTTAGAGAGGGCTGTAAAAGTGCTGTGGAGCAGTATATAAGTCTAAATGCTATTGCTATTGCTATACACATTCATCTAGATAATGATTATATTAGTGATATTTAACTTTAATTTAAAAGAGCCAGTTTGTTAAAGTATCAGGGTAGAAACTGGGAGATAGAATAGAATAGAATAGAATAGAATAGAATAGAATAGAATAGAATAGAATAGAATAGAATAGAATTTTTTATTGGCCAAGTGTGATTGGACACACAAGGAATTTGTCTTGGTGCATATGCTCTCAGTGTACATAAAAGAAAAGATACGTTCATCAAGGTACAACACTTACAACACTTAATGATAGTCATAGGGTACAAATAAGCGATCAGGAAACAATATCAGTATAAATCATAAGGATACAATTTTTTTTATTTTTTTTATTTACATTTATATCCCGCCCTTCTCCGAAGACTCAGGGCGGCTTACAGTGTATAAGGCAATAGTCTCATTCTATTTGTATATTTTACAAAGTCAACTTATTGCCCCCCCAACAATCTGGGTCCTCATTTTACCTACCTTATAAAGGATGGAAGGCTGAGTCAACCTTGGGCTGGGCTTGAACCTGCAGTAATTGCAGGCTGCTGTGTTCTAATAACAGGCTTCTAACAGCCTGAGCTATCACGGCCCCTATCACAATGGTGAGATGGATAGATGGTGAGTTCTAGCCCTACCTTGGGCTCACAGCCAACTGGGTGTGATGGAATGTAGTCAGGAGCTGGATTTACTCCAGAGTAATAAAAGGCAAATCAGTCCAGGTATAATGTGTGAGAGAAAAAAGGTGAAGACAGCCCCAACCTAACAGTTCACAGAGGATATTATAGATGCCAATAGTAGAGTCCTCAATCTGGCAAGATTTAGTTTATAGGTGTTAAACAATAAGGTATTGTTTAACTCAGCTTGAAAGATTGACCATGTGTCATTCTTGGTTTTGGATCTGACATTGGATGACCTTGGTCTAGTCAGAAATTTTAACCCTAGGAAGGGGACAATGGCAAACCACTTCTGAAAAACCTTGCCAAGAAAATTGCCGGAACTTGTCCAGGCAGCCTCCAAGAATTGGGCATGTTTGAACTGAAGAAAAAAAAAATCTTTAAATTTAACTTAGGAGAAATAAAATCGGATCTAATCTTCACTTGATCTCTCTCCCTCCTTTTCTTTCTTTCTTTCTTTCTTTCTTTCTTTCTTTCTTTCTTTCTTTCTTTCTTTCTTTCTTTCTTTCTTTCTTTCTTTCTTTCTTTCTTTCTTTCAAAGCACAGACGTGCTAAACCTCTCAGGGGTCAAGAGCTGTGTTGGGAAGATTTTGGCCCTGGATTGTCAAATTCAATTCAGCATCTGACAACAGAATGAGTGGTGCAGTAGCCTAGAGGTGGAGCTCTCGCCTTACAATCAGGAGGCTGTGAGTTCGATCCTAGGTAGTGGCAGATATTTCTCTCTCTGGACACAGTGAGTAACTATTTGCTCCGAACTCTGCATTGGTGACAGGAAGGGCATCCAGCCAGTAAACACCCTGCTCCATTCAGTTGCCCCGACTCCATCATGATGTAAGGGATTACAGTGTCATTAAAAGACAAAAATAAATAAATAAAGCTGACACCAGAATAAGTCGGAAGGGACCTTGGAGGTCTTCTAGTCTAACCTCCTGTTCTGTATCTTACCTTCCTCCTAAAATACTCAAAAGAGCTAACAACAAAGAGATTCTTTTCCATGTAGAAACATTAAAACAGCAGGAAACCATAACCATTTTTCTGACAACAAGAGTTAGAAAAAAAATAATAACAAAGTTCCTGGGAAAGCCCTTGTCCCTTTGCAGGGATTGTTAGAAGTCTTGGAACAAGAAGGAAAGTAGCCAAAAGGAGATTAGGATGTATACATACAATGTTTGTGCGCTCATTCCAACTGAATTAAATAACTATAAAGAGAATAAAACAGGGTGGAGGCCATCTTGCCTAGAAACTGGATCTGGTTCAGAGGTGGGTTTCAGCAGGTTCTGACCAGTTCTGGAGAACCGGTAGCGGAAATTTTGAGCAGTTCGGAGAACCGGCAGTAAAAATTCTGACTGGCCCCGCCCCCATCTATTCCCTGCCTCCCAAGTCCCAGCTGATCGGGAGGAAATGGGGATTTTGCAGTAACCTTCCCCTGCCACGCCCACCAAGCCACACCCACAGAACCGGTAGTAAAAAATTTTGAAACTCATCACTGATCTGTTTCATAGCTCCATGTCCTGCCCAAGAAAAATACTGAAAATACTGATAGGCCAACTAACCAAGGTCATAAGATTTGGGTCGTGGAAGCCTAGATGATCCTGGATGGCAGCAAAGTGGTACAGAACATTTTGGTGGCTCAGATATTTGCAGCCCAGATGTGGTAAGTTTAGGGATGAATCTTTTGATGCTTCTGCTTTTGAAGGTTCAGATCTACCTGTTCTTTGAGAAAAAACAACAACACCTGGTCTTGTTTAAGAAAGTTTTGGTTCAAACTAATTCTTTGCTGACCCAAATGGAGAAGAGACTCTAGGCAGAGTTCTTTTTAAACACAGTACTGAATATTGGTCCCTGGTCACTCAATATTGATTTCAGGGAAGAAAAAGTATATTACAGGTAGTCCTCAACTTACAATCATTAGTTTGTACAAAGTTACAACACCACTGAAAAAGTGAGTTATGACCGGTTAGATGATTTATGACCATTGCAGCATCCCCATGATTAACATGATCAAAATTAGGGCACTTGGCAACTGGCATGTATTTATGACAGTTGCACTGTCCCGGAGTCATGTGACCATTTGTCACCTTCCCAGCCAGCTCCTGACAAGCAAAGTCAATGGGGGAAAGCCAGATTTGTTTAATGGCCGCATGATTCATTTAACAACTGCCGTGATTTGCCTCACAACTGTGGCAAAAAGAGATCATAAAATGGGGCAAAACTCAATTGACAACTGTTTAGTAAGAGAAATTTTGGGCTCAATTGTGTAGCCATAAGTTGAGGACTACCTATGTGCATTACTGTTACGTTTACTATTCTCAAATTATTATATTGGTTCATCTGCTTTAATTGGAGGGCTTTTACGTTATTAAAGAACTCAGCATAGTTTATTAAATTCAGTTATTTATGTAGAATCCATGAACAAGGAAAAAGCCTCCATCAGGATTCCGACCGTCATTTCCTAGATGACTTCTACCAATAAAGGAGAATATTTGCCGTTCAGGGTTGAAATGAGGGGAGCATTGACCTTTCAACTTGCAGATTACAAATCTTATGTTTGTAGTTTGGTCTTCTTGTCTAAACTCCAAGCACTCTGTTGCAATTTGCATCCTGTTAAATATATTTATGCATGTGACTGAGGACCAAAAGTCATCTAAGGGAGTGGGGGTGTTCCTTAGTACACTCTGGGCTTGGTTGCCTTTAGTTCTAGCACTGATAATGTTATGTATTTAAACTTTAGGAGGGAAGTTTGGGCGGGAACAAGCACGTTGCTGATTGGCTGATGCCAATCAGCCAAAATAGTATTTAAAGAGGGGTTTTTGCTGTTGGTCTTTTGCTGGGTCACAATAAACTAAAGAGCTGTTGTCACTCGTGTGGTCTCCTGCCTCGTTATTGCCCAAACTTAACAGATAACATTACCTAGTTTGGGTAATAAAACTTCTGCAAGAAAACAAGCAAGACCAGAGAAGACCCCTCCCTCCTTAGATGACTTTTTGGTCCTCAGTTGCATACATAAATACATTTAACAGGATGCACATTGCAACAGAGTGCCCGGAATTTGTAGTTTAGACAAGACCAGACAACAAACATAAGATATGTAATCTGCAAGTTGAAAGTTCAATGCCGAGTCCTTGGCACTGTCGCTTTAAAACATCTAAAGGCACCAAATTACATAAAATATACCCTTTACCAGTATTGGACCGTGAACAAATATTTTGGCCTTCTAAAAGGGAGTTTTGTGGCAGGGGTGAAATCCTGACAGGTTCTGGAGAACCGGTAGCAGAAATTTTGAGTAGTTTGGAGATCTGGCAAATGCCACCTCTGGCTGGCCCCAGAGTGGGGTGGGAATGGAGATTTTGCAATATCCTTCCCCCAGGAGTGGGGAGGGTAATGGGGATTTTGCAGTATCCTTCTCCTGCCACGCCCACCAAGCCACGCCCAGAGAACCGATAGTAAAAAAAAAATAATGGATTTCACCACTGCTTTGTGGGTTTCTACCAATAGAGCTGGCTGTTAAGGAGTTGGAAAATAGGGCCTCTCTCCAACTCATCCATTCATTTCATGGTCACCAAAAACTACACAGCAGGAAAATTTGTGTCCTCACTGCCAATCTGTTTTCATTTTCTTGGGGATAAATGGCAGTGTGCTGATTTCGTGGGTGTTGCTTGCTCATTGTCTTTTATGTGATTGGTGTTTTTCTCAAGAGGCTTTCTCCTCTTCCAGATTTCACCAGCTGCTGGGAAGTGTCTACCAGTCCAGAGCATGTAAAACTGGGTCAGGGCTTAAGCTTGATGCATTTGCCCAGCCTTTTAAATAGAGAATCTATCCTGTTTTCAGACTGCCAACTCTCAGCTGAAAAATCCAAATGACCACTAGATGGCAACAAATATGTATGGAAAATTCTTAAATCATCCAGATTCCCCCGCAGTCGAGATTTATAGCTCTCATTTACTGTTGCACAAGCACACTGAAATATGGCCGTTTGTGGGCAACGGGGGATTCTGCCCAACATTCCTAGAACTCTTGTGCAATTCTTAATTTGTGCAAGTGAGGGAATTCTCCCCTTCGGGCCACTCTTCGGAAGCCACACTGAGGCTCATTTCCTGACTTTCCCAGCTTCATTCTGCCGACGTTCTAAGTATCTCGCCAGCATTTTCAATTCGTATTTAGCAGCCTGTAGGGCTGAGGAAATATTAGCCAGGTTTTAAAAAAATAAAATAAGGGGCGTGCATAAGTGCACCTATCTTAATATTCCTTTTTAGTTACTGTTTTCATGTATCCAAATTATGTTTATACTTTTACCTGTTATCTTATATATGATTGACAAAATAAATAAATAAATAAAAGAATCAGGTGATTGCTGGAGTGGTGGGTTTCTAAGAGTCTCAGGCTCTCTGAAGAGATGGCCTCTTTACGAGCACCATAACCCTGCTTGTCTGTTTTTACTGGGAGGAAGGAAAAACAAAGGGATAGCAGCCAAGAGCTCTCCCAAAACCAGAGAGGAATGGCTGTATCCAAATTAATTTGAAGTGGCCAGTAGGGATCAAAATGACCTCATCAACATAGGTCACCTAATTGTATCACTGCCAGGGAAATCGAGCAGATCACCTAAAACAACAAAACCCTACTGTAAAACCAATGCAGCTAACCAACACCTAAGGCCATCTGACACACGGGGTTGGGGATAACTTCATGAGGACTTGGTATAATGAAGCTGTTGTTAGGAGATGTTATAGCAAGTTGCAAATGCAAAAGGCCCTATCTATAGGCAACAGTTCACTGTAGTTGAAAAAAAATGCATCGAATTATCCATGCCCTGAATGCTGAATGATGTGCAGAATAATAATAATAATAATAATTAAAACATGCTAATTTCAAAGGCAGAATAAAAGCTTCTTTCTATGGGAAGAAGTAAAAAATAAATAAATCAGGATATGACTGTCACCTAAATAGTGTTACCTTCCAAAACACTTTTTGTGTGTGAGTGAAGATGGCCACAAGGACAAATAGTGGTTAATGCTATAAACAATTGATCTGTTTATGTGTTCTCAAGGAATGCATTGGGGGAACTGGCAAGATTTAAGGATTTTCAGATAAACAAACAGTCATAAACTGATTAGCTCTGGCTGGCTAGAATTCCCAATTCCACAAAGACACATAAAGCACTTCCACATGGCGATATTTCCACTCCCTCCAAATCATTCGGAAGCTTGCTGTGCAATTATCTTCACAGCTTCAGGTCTTAGATTTCTGGGAATTCACAAGATACACCAAAGAACCATTGATTAATTTCTACCGAATGGGCAATAGTATTGCAAAAATGTCATTCATTCTACGTCTTTCTCCAGATTTCTGCAGATTCTAAAGCAACAAAAATTTCTTCATCTCCCTCTGCTGCATAGAAAGAAAGAAAGAAAGAAAGAAAGAATGACCATAAACTGCTAGCCTCTTTTCCACATGTCCAAATTATATTATCCATTTGTCTGCATATTTTTTGCCAAAAAAAATATCTGAGCAGCTAACATAAAACAGCTGCAAACCTGCCAAGTCATCATACCTCCATTATATTTAAAAACTTTCTAGGGATGATGATGAAAAGCTAGCCCTTCAACAATATCATAGATGGAGTGGAGAAGAAGGAGGGATACATGTTTAATGGACATGCACTGTGGACAAGATGCTGATGGTGACATCCTCTTAGGAAGCAGAAAGAGAGAGACAAGCAACAAAATCGTCTCTAACAAAAAAGTGAAAGAAATAGCTAGCATATCCTCTGACCCACCAAACACTCCCTTTGTGGGAGAAGACAGGATGTGTCCTGGTGTTTTGCAATTGATCACCTCATGTTATAAGGGGAAAAAAAAGCAGAATCTTGCCAATGTCACCTGAATTTTTTTGTTTGCGTTTCAACCAGGGGTGAAATGCTTCCAGTTTGGACCGGATCACCTCATCCAGTAGCGATGGTGGCGGGTGGTTCGGAGAACCAGTAGCAAAAATCCCTGCCCACACCCATGCCCAGCTGAGCCGCACGTCACCAAAGGTTGTTTTTTTTACTTTTAAAAGCACTTTTTCTTCGGCTGAAAAAAATGCTTTTAAAAGTTAAAAAAAGCCTCTGATGATCGCACGGCTCAGCTAGGATCGTCAGAGCCTTTTAAAAGCATTTTTTCTACAACCTCTTTGGCCAAAGAGGTTGTAAAAAATGCTTTTAAAAGTAAAAAAAAAAGTTGCCCCCCCCCCCCAGTCACATAACCCCCTCATTAAGCCATGCCCACAGAACTGGTAGTATCAAATTTTATATTTCACTACTGATTTCAATGCATATAGTAACAGTTGGAAAGATTGACTGAAAATAATAATAATAATGAAAACATCCACATCACTTCCAACTATATGTTCAATAGAATAGGAATAGAATAGAATTCTTTATTGGCCAAGTGTGATTGGACACACAAGGAATTTGTCTTTGGTGCATATGCTCACAGTGTACATAAAAGGACAAGATACAAGTGGAATCAATAGGATGGCATGTACTTGCCAAACCAAATGCAATACAAAACCTGAGCACTATAAAGGAAGACCAGGGGAACTGTAAAAGCACCTTTTTCCTTTTAAGGATGTGCTATGCCAGCTGAAACCAAAGGAATGAGAGAAGGGGTGAGGCAAAATCTCCGAACAATAGAAAGCAGATCACCCACAAACTCATCAGGGTTTCATAATAAAAAAAACACACAAAATATTGCTTTTTTCCCCTGCAGTTTTAGTTAACTACAGTTAACTAAAAGTAACTGGCTCAGCTGCTGAACACAGTGTGAGAACGCATGGCTCTGGAACTGATACTGAAGTGTGAACATACCATCCAAATGATCTAGGAGTGAGCCAAGATAATAAACTGGATCCATAGAGCTGAAACATTCTGGAATTCTCCTTGTTTCTCCTTTCAGGAGAGAAACTGAGGCGGCAATCATAACTTGGGAAAATTGCTTGAGTAACAGCGTACCGCAATCCAAATGGGTTGAGCAATAACTTCTAATAATATGGATTGTAATCCTAATATGTCAAGGGCACTAGGTTGAGGAAGCCTGTGGTAGCTAAACATACAGAAACAGCCTTGGATCTTTTGAGAAAACTAAATGCTTGATAGTCATAAAAGGTAAAAGTTTCCCTTGCACATATGTGCTAGTCGTTCTTAATTCTAGGGGTGGTGCTCATCTCCGTTTCAAAGCCGAAGAGCCAGCGCTGTTCAAAGACGTCTCCATGGTCATGTGGCCAGCATGACTAAACGCCAAAGGTGCACGGAGTGCAGTTACCTTCCCACCTAGGTGGTCCTTATTTTTTCTACTTGCATTTTCTACATGCTTTCGAACTGCTAGGTTGGCAGAAACTGGGACAAGTAATGGGAGCTCACCCTGTTACGTAGCACTAGGGATTCAAACCGCCGAACTGCTGACCTTTCAATCGACAAGCTCAGCGTCTTAGCCAAGTGAGCCACCGTGTCCCTTATTATAAACTATTATAATATATAAATTTATTATAATATATAAATTTATAAACTATATATAAACTATTTATTTATAGTCATAGTCCCTAGCTATACCCATTCTTTTCTATTTTGGTGGCTCTCCTTTCTGTTAACAAGAATAAAACATGATGGAATCTACATTTCCCTTCATTGGCATGTGGGAGAGGAAGCCTAATGCTTTATTTTATTTATTTTTTATTTATTTATTTTATTAGATTTCTAGACCGCCCTTCTCCCGAAGGACTCAGGCGGTGTACAGCCAAGATAAAAATAAACAATATACAATTAAAAATAGATTAAAAAACTTATTATACAGTTAGGCCGATAAATTAAAATATATAATCTAAAAAACCCCAATTTAAAACTAAAAAATTAAATTTAAAATCTCCCCAATTTAAGAAAGCCCTGCGCGAACAAACAAATATGTTTTCATATTCTGTTAGCAGTGGCCTATGGATACATACCCAGGGCTCATAATTTCCCCAAGCCACTGCCCTGGGGACAGAGAAGATGGTGTTAGGAAGCAGGCATGGAGTCAAGCCCCAGAGAAACAACCTCCTCCTCCTCCCAGCATAACCTCTCTCTTTTATATTTATTTATCTTTAAGGAAAAAAAAAAAGAACTGCCCATCTACATCACAGAAAGAACTCTTGCTGAAATTCCAGCCTGCTCAGAGTGATACCTTGGCCACAGCGGTCCGTTTCACATATTCTTGCCACTGGTTCGCCACATGCAAGCGTGTCTTCTGCGCATGCGCTTTGCTCACACATGCACCTTCTGTGCATGCACCCAGCCTCAAAAATATGGCTATCATTAAGTGATGTACCTTAGGATTCTTGATGAACGTATCTTTTCTTTTATGTACACTGAGAGCATATGCACCAAGACAAATTCCTTGTGTGTCCAATCACACTTGGCCAATAAAAAAATTCTATTCTATTCTATTCTATTCTATTCTATTCTATTCTATTCTATTCTATTCTATTCTATTCTAAATGGAATGGAATTACACCAGGTGGGTGGCAGGCCTACCCGCAGTCACCGCTACTGGTTTGCCTGAACCAGTAAGAACCGGCTGAATACCACCTCTGCTTGGCCTCATATTGAGAGTGAACACTATTCAGGGAAAATATCAAATGCATATCCTTTGCAGTGCAGGATGTACATCTTAGCAAAGTTTTAGCAATGAAAAATAGAGATCTGTTTCCTGCCACCACTTGGGAAAGAAAGAAAGGGGTGCCAGATAAATGGTCAGTAGATTTGTGAAGGGAAGATCAGGGTCAGCAAAAGCAGATAGAGAAGAAAGCAGTATGGAAACTGGTAGCTCAGATGTGGTAGAGCCCACAAAGAAGTCAACGGTCATGCACATGTCCTCATGAAAGAACATGAGGACACTCCTCTCTTTAGGGAAACTGTTTCTAGAAACATCTTCTCTCTCAGGCCTCTTTTCCTGTGCCCACACTCTCCTATATTCTTTCAGAAAATGAGAGGGACCAATTAAAAAAAACAAAAAAACCCCACTGGTGGAATTTTCCTCCTGCTGGGCCTCAGATCAATGCTGAGCCAGCTGTTGAGATGATGGCATTACACCAGCTCAATTCAGCAACTCCTCCTTCAGGGAGAGGCATTTTGCTGATATTAATAATGCTATAAATGCTCTATTATTTCATACACAGTTTATGACGAGGAGAACATTTGTGCCTGAATATTTCACATACTTTCCAGCTTGTTTCTTCTTTTCTTTTTGTCTCACCTCCACCCAATCTTGGCATTCAAGGCAGATCTTAGGGCGACGTTTTTCAGAGCCATGTCAAAAATACACCTAAATTGTTCTGCTGTGCAAATGATAGCAGTAACCTAACCAAGAGACAGAGTGCTGAAGTTACCATAAAACAGAACCAAATTTACTGATTCTATTCTGCCTTAAATTTTGCAGTTAACCGGTCAGTCACTGTCTGGCTGTAACAAGCAATAACTAGGCCTAATACATTATAATTTTATTTTTATAGAGTTTATATAGAATCCTAATACAACAATTCAAATACAATTCAATAAAAGCATATAAAACCTATTTTATAATCTAGCACCACTGGATATTTACTCAAACATCATTTGCATTGAGTGCAGTGAAAATTATTCACAATCCAGATCTGCAGTCTATAACAAGCTTAAAGAAAAAGTAAAAAAGATAAATTATGAAGTTGGAGAAAGTGCACTCAAAGGAGAAAACAAGTATCTTGTCTCAAAACACCCATGAAGGAATGTAAGAAAACACATTTTAAGGGTAAAAGATAAGAAACCTGAAGGAATAATTGAAGCTCGATAGCCATACAGACTGAGACTATATTTCAACGTATATGGAAGATGTATTTTAGATTGATCAGGAAGCCACTTAAAGCCAAGTAAGGTCTGTTTTGTACTGAATGTACCATCAATTGATTTTTTTTTCCTCCAAAGAACTAATTCCCAAAATGTTTTTCTGAGAATGTTTGGATGTGTGCATTTGGTACCCCAGATATTCTGGTTAATTAAAAAAATGGAGCTACTCCTTTTTACAAGGTAAGCCTACACACTGAAGCAAGCTATGAAGCTTACTGGTAAATAATTCAGTTTTTTGGCAAGTATAATGATTTGCAATTACAGTAGAAAGATAGGCTACAGGAAATCTACTTCTAAGTAAACAACAAAGCTTGCTGCTTTAGGAATCAAATTTGCAGGATTAGGGGTGAAATCTACTTTACCTTCCTTACCAGTTCAGAAGTGCATGTGCCATGCATGCATCACATGTACGAGCAGACCTTCTGTGCATGCGCAAAGCCTTTTGTACATGCACAGAAGGTAAACAACCCTGGATGGGTTGACAGAGCTTCACTCTGCCATTGCTACCTGATCGCCGAATTACCGGCCATGATCGCTACCGGATCGCACAATCCGGTTCAATCCAGAAGCATTTCACCCCTGATATAGATGATGTCTATGAAGGTAGTAAGTGCTTACTGAATGGCTCCAAAGAAGATGTCCTTGGAAATTGGGGGAGGGAAAATTGCTATCACAATGGGAGCAATTCTAGCAGCAACAGCAGCCAAGTAAATGAATTTGTCAGTGACATTTCTATTTCCTCCACTCTGACTTTTCTTAGTGCTAATCAAATCACATGTGGTTTTCTAAACTTGACTAAAAAGGCCCCTTTTCTTTAATGGAAAATAAATGGCTGAAATGTTGCAATTATCACAATATTGCTGGGCTAGATGAATTATGTTACCAATAATTGTAGGATGATTTTGTTTTGACTTTATTCTTGACAATGCATCTTTGCAGGAAGAGGAAATGTTCAACAATCAATAATGAGAATAGACATATTCCATTCCGGTGTATAAATCAAAAAGCTGTCTCCCACATCTTGCCTAGAAATCAGCTTATCAGAATGATTTTCGCTCTGGAAATTGTCTTATTTGGACAGCTCTGTAATTATACTGCAATTCCCTATAGTTCCACTTCCTTCTCTAAGAAAAGATGAAGCTGTGTTGTTTATGTGAAAAATAGAGTGGTATGTGTTAGTACATTTGCTACAGTCACTAGAAGTCAGGTAGCATATAAATGTTGGCTGTGCAGTAAGCCAGATATTTTGATTACATATTTTTATACATCGATCAACTCCTTCCACTGATAACCTGTGATGGAATTTGGGCCTATCTGCAACAGCAAACAATTTTCTTCTTAGGGCAGTGATCACCAACTGGTGGTCCGTGGACCACTGGTGGTCTGTGAGAAAATTTTGGTAGTCCACAGAAAAAATATTTGCATATTTTATATTGCACTAAATTAGGGGTCCTCAGACTAAGGCCCCTGGACCGGATATGTGCAATGAACGTTTGTGTTGCTGCAGAGAGACTCCCACTTTGGGGTCTTTTTGTGTGGGTTGGAGGAGGGAGAAATTCTGACTTGGGGTCTGCTTCAGCCTCCTGGTGTGGGGTTTTGGGCGAAGGCTGGAGGGAAGTGCCGCTGGTGGTGAAGACCTGGAGGGCCTTGTTCCAGTGGGACTGCATCATGGCCTGGAACTGGTTGACCATCTCAGCCCACTGTGTCTCCAGACGCCGGTACCTGGCCTTGCACTCCCGCAGGCCTTCCCTCTGCTTGGAAAGCCTATGCTCAGTGAGGTGCTTCTGCTGAGCCTCCTTCTTGGTCAGATCCAATTTGAACTGAGCTGTTTTGCCAACTCTTTCTCATGGTGGCTGCTTAGCTCCAACAACGGCTTCCTATTGGGGCCCTAAGGAGCCCGGGTGGGCAGGCAATGAGTGGGTGGGAGGGGAGGGGTGAGTAGAGGCTGATGAAGCACCCCTTGACATGTGTGACATCGACTTAGCCATGCCCACATGACCACCTAGCCACACCCATCCAGCTAGTCATTAGGCAGATCATATTAGTGGTCTGCAGAATTTAAAATTATGAATTTAGTGGTCCCTGAAGTCCAAGAGGTTGGTGACCCCTGTCTTAGGGTATCAGGATTAATTATGTTTGATTATGTACCATCAAGTTCATGTTAATGCTAAATTGACCATGTAGATAGATTGTCTCCTAGAGGATCTGACCCAACCCAGTCCTTCAGGTCTTCCAATGATGCACCTACTGCTGCTGCAATTGAGTCCATCCACTTTGCTACTGGCTCTTGTCTTCTTGTTTATCCTTCTATATTTCCTAGCATAATTGATGTCTACAGAAAGCTAGTTCTTTCTGAGTAGAAACTAGTTGGCTTATTTGTATAATAATTTAACCCTGGTCATTTGTGTCTCAAATGAGAATTCTGGATTGGTTTGTGCAATGGCTTGTGTGTTTGTTTTCTTGGCTGGCCATGGTATTCTCAATAGTTTGCTCCAATAACAAGAGTTCAAAAAAAATTAATGCTTTTTCTGTTCTGCTTTCTTAAAGTCCAACTTTTACTACCATAGACTGTTGCAGGGAAAAGCATTACCTACGTATAATATAAACACATTATGGTATCTGAGTGTCTTTTCAAAGGCTTTCAGTTGGCTACTCTCCCAAGCATATTTCTTGATTCTAATTCCTTTACTGTTCATCCTGAAAAGCCGAAGCTATCTACCATTATATTTAATCTTAGACTCCCTTTTTTCACTATGCTCTTTGTCTTCCATTACTAGAGCTTGCAGATCATTCTTCTAATATTCTTACAAGTAAGGTTCTTGTAAGCAGGAAATAACTTCTAAGACATCATGGACATTTCTATTGTATAGAATTCCAGTATAGTCATTCCACCTTTATACTGAATTTCTTTGAATCCACTGGCCTGCTATATCTCTCTCCCTCTCCTGTCAACCATGAAGCCAAAGCCAAAGCCATTTTGAAGCTCCAGTGATGCCACACTAGAGCTGAGGGACAGGGAGGGGGGAATAGAAATAGCTGGGGTTTTGTAGCAAAAACAAAATATTTTCTCCTGGGAACCAAGGACATTTCCATAGGTGGCCAGAGAGAGGAGGAGTGATGTTACCAGGCAACCGGAGAGCACCTTGATTGGACCATGTGACTGATAGTTTGGGAAAGGGGGGAAAACTTTTACTTTTAATTAGGTGAAAACTGCAGGAACTTTCAGAGTTGGTTTTCATCAAGTTGTGCCAATATGATATTTCCAATAAAATTATTTTTTGAGGAATCTGCCTGCCTCGGAGATTTGTTTCCTATGGACCAGTGGTGAAATCCATTTTTTTTTACTGCAGGTTCTGTGGGTGTGGCTTGGTGAGTGTGGTGTGGTGTGCTTGGTGGGCATGGCTTGCTGGGTGTGGCAGGGGAAGGATCATGCAAAATCTCCATTCCCACCCCACTCCAGGGGACAGATACTTCAAAATCCCCATTCCCTCTCCACTCTGGGGCCAGCCAGAGGTGGTATTTGCTGGTTCTCCAAACTACTCAAAATTTCCGCTACCGGTTCTCCAGAACCTGTCAGAACCTGATGGATTTCACTCCTGCTATGGACATATTACTTGGAACCCTGACACTCCTTCTTCCTCTCCCTCTCCCTCTCCCACCCCCTCTCTCTTTATCTATCTATCTATCTATTTAAGTTTGTCGCACAGTCAGCCAGATGTTCAGACTGGGTTTGGCATTTTTGTCTACCCATTGAGTCGTTTCAGAAGACCTGGGATAGTCAGATGTGGACTGATTGATTGATTTATAAATCATATTTCTTAACTGCTCACCTCCCTCCCAAGGACTTCAAAGCAACTCTGGATGTTCTTCTTGAAAGTGGTGAGTAGAAACTAGTTGGCTTTCTTCTTCTATTTTAACTTACTATGGAATTTGCACATAAGCAGTTTGTGATCTCTTCCAGAGTAATCTCCTAGCCATGTCTTTGCTGTTATAACTGAGTTTTTCCCCTCTCTTTGTATCAATTTTGTGGCCAATTTGATTTTTCTCTAGTCTCTGGTAATATCCATATATACATATGTTGCTTTGGTTGTTTAAAGACTATGTAAGCAATGAAAAAAATCATTGGGCAGAAAATAGTACATTATTCTCCTGTTTCATTTCAATTTCCTAGGCTTTCCAAATGCATTTTTCTCCTTAATTTCCAACTTTGGCATTCCAGTCTCTATCCCTAAGCAGTACATCTTGCCTGCATGTTCTGTCAATCAAACTCATCCACCTCATCTTTTTTTCATCAAGTGGTTGGGGCCAGGGGTGAAATTCAAAATTTTTCCCTACCCATTCTGTGGGCATGGCTTGGTGGGCATGTGACTGGGTGGATGTGGCTTAATGGTCATATGATTGGGTGGGTGGGCAGGCATGGCCAACTCAATGTCACTCCCACACAGTCACATGACACCCCCCCAGCCACACTTGCCCAGATTTTGTGGCTCCCAGTGTTTTCTGTGGGAAATGGGTCATGTGACTGGGTGGGCATGGTCAACTTGATTGGTCTCACCCTTAGGAAATTTCTCTTTAGTCCAACTCACAATTAAATAGCACTGTTCCAATATTTAGAATAGAATAGATTAACAGAGTTGGAAAGGACCCTGGAGGACTTCTAGTCCAATCCCCTACTTATGCAGGAAACCCTACACCACTTCAGACAAATGATTATCCAATTTCTCCTTAAAAACTTCCAGTGTTGGAGCAAGTTTTATGGAGGCAAGTTGTTCCACTGATTAATTGTTCTGCCAGGAAATTTGAGAAACTCCTACAAAAATGAGGGAGTCAATCGATTTTTCATAGCACCAAAAGTCACAACAAGAAACAATGGATGGAAACTAACCAAAGAAAGAAACAACATAGGACTAAGGAGAAATTTCCTAAGGGTGAGGCCAATCAACCAATGGAATAGCTTGCCTTCAGAAGTTGTGGGTGCTCCATCACTAGAGGCTTTCAAAAAGAGTGAGGGAAGTACACCCCAAAAGGACAATGCCAGGAACCACTAAAACAATGCAGAAAACCTAAAACAGCCATTCCCCTTTAAAAAAAAAAGTCAACTCCAAACAAATGCAACAGCTGAGTGGGAAACTAATAGCAGCTGCTCAAGCAGTTCTGTAGGCATGGCTTGGTGGGTGTGGTGTGGCTTGGTGGGCGTGGTGTGGTATGGTGGGCATGGCAGGGGAGGAATATTGCAAAATCTCCATTCCCACCCCACTCTGGGGTGGTATTTGCTGATTCTCCGAACTACTCAAAATTTCTGCTACCGGTTCTCCAGAACCTGTCAGAACCTGCTGCATTTCACCCCTGATCTGAGGGGTTCGCTCACCTGACACAATACTGTCCACCATTTTATACTTTCTACCCATGTGGTTTTAAGGGTAAAATACAGAAGAGGTTTACCATTGTCTTCTCCCACACAGTATGAAATGATGCCTTTGCGATTAAGTGATCTTAAGTCATCTTCCTATATCACTGTTGCCCAATAGAGACACCTGCTGGCTTTGATTGGGCAACTTGGGAGATGTTCAAGCTTTGGGTGACCTTTGGGATTATACATTGTTGATATAACACTCTCAGCATCCCTTGCTTATCTTTCTCAGGAGAAACTTCCCCCACCAAAATGAGGCAGCACATCAGGATTTGAGGTGAGGTAGATAGGCTTTAGGGATCACGAATGGAAAAAGAAAGCATAATTAACTAGTATATTTAATTTCCTTGGACCAACTAGATTTGTGCTGCCAGGTGTTTTTTTTTAAGATTATAAAAGAGATTATAAAATCTCTTCCACACTAAAGTATGTATATCAGTAAACTCTTCTTCATGAAGAATTAAGAAGCAAACACAATTCCTGTACGTATTTGGACTGGGTATATGTTATAGATTGCAAGTCACTGCTGCTCATACTCGGTGCTCTGGGATTTTCTGCTTCTGAGGAGAAAGCAAATTGGTTTTCATGGCATTCCTCTTGATTTATAGCCAGGGGGCTCTGCTCTGAATGATCTAGCATGTATCTGTGTATTTACAGTGTTAATATTCTGTCCAATTTTCTGGATGGTTTTTTGCTCCTCTCCCTGATTTATAAACAAGAGTGTTCCAATCCTTCCAAGTCAGCTGAGAGGTAAGAATTCCTTTAAAAAAAAAGCTTTTGATAGTAGATCTAAATTCTCTGTGTGCATATCCATTTTCTCCTGATAGAACCATACTGGTTTGCTCCTCATCAATTGCTTTTTTAAAACAAAGAAAACTAAAGCTTTTGGTCTTTAAGAGATCCTTAAATAAGCTTCCTCCCTCCCTCCCTCATGTAGATTAATAGGGTTGGAAGGAATTTTGGAGGTCTTCTAATCCAACCCTCTGCTCAGGTAGAAGACTCTATACCAGTGTTGGCGAACCTTTTTGCACTGAGTGCCGAAATGGGAGCATGTGCCTGCACATGTGCCGGAAACCAGAAAAGAAGCTGCCTGATGTGAATGCATGTGCTGGGAAGATGATATTCCGGTTTCCGGCACATGCATGTGCACTGGCCAACATAGTCTTCCGGTTTCTGGCATGCATGTGTGCGTGAAGACCAGCACATGCGCATGCTGGAAACTGGAAGATCATCTTCCTGGCACGTGCATGCACACAGGGCGGCTGCTCTTCCAGTTTCCTGCACTTGTGAAGACTAGCTGGCTGGCTGGCATGCCGGAACAATGGGCGACAGCTCAGGTGCCTGGAGAGATGCTCTGCATGCCACTTCCGGCACGCGTGCCATATGTTCTCCATCACGGTCCTATACCATTCTGGACAACTGAGTGTCCATTCAGTTTTTTATGTTTCATGTTATTTAGGAAGTTATTAATTATTATTTTTTAATGCTTTCATTTTCCTGAAACACAGTCTACCGTATTGAATAGGCATGAAGATTGGAGATATTTTTTGGAAAAATTTGATATATTACTATGTTCTCATGATGTAGGCTGTAGATTCATTCTAAAAAGTTGGTTGGGCAATCTCTGAATGAGGTTGTTGGCTTTTTGTTAGCAAAAATACATTATTAGAATAAGGATTGGAATTAAATTCAGTGGCTAGATTTTCTAGCTACCATGTCTCTGTGCTCTACATGGTCAGGAAAGTGACATTATTTTTAAAAGGTAAATCATTTTTACCCTATAGTTGCCAGAGGATCAGCATGAGGCATGATAGCCTCACAAACTGTATTTAGTTTGCAGGAATCAGCAAATTATTATCACAAAGAAGGAAATGAAACTAGGATATGAAGATCTGTTCCACATAGCTTTTGGGAGAGAGAGGTTTTTGGGGCCCTCAGTCTTCCACCCTGCAGACTTCAGTAACCTGCTATAGGTTGGCAACAATAAATGCTATAATAAATATTAGCTTAGGAAGTCTTATATTGTCCAGGACAGGGGTCTGCAACCTTAAACACTTAAAGACCCGTTTCTCACAGAAAAGAAAACACTGGGACCATAAAACCCTTCCCTTGCCTTTCTCCAGCAGCCACAAAACTAGCATATGTAATTGAATTGAATATTCTGTTTTCTTCTGAAACTTTTCTTTTCTTGGATTTATCCATAGTTGGCCTACCAGGGGTTGAAAAGCTCAATAAATCATGTGCTAGTTGTTGCACATTGGTGGTTGTGATGCATATTTTGGGTGACAGGGAGCTGCAGCAGAGGGTTGAAAGAGCCACATGTGGCTCTAGAGCTATAGGTTGCTGACCCCTGGTCCAGGACTAAGATCTGGACTAAGAACATAATACTTTAGGACAAAGCCAATCTTATATAGCATTCTTTATCCCCATTGTGGCCAGGCAGATACTTATGAAAGCCCATGGGTTAGGATTCATGTTCCCAGTGATTCACATAGAGAGATATATTGCCTCTGGTTCTAGTTCTGGAGGTAATATATGGATATGAAGACCAATAGCAATTGGTAGCTGTATCTAGTTTGAATTCATTTCAGACTCAATATAGGCTGCAAGGGTGCTTGCAATCTGTTCTGAAATTCATCTATATGAAGCAGACTCCAAGATCCTTCATCAATACGTTGCTTATTCCAGAATATGATGGTGGTTCTGCGTATTATGAATGGTAAACCATCTGTGACTATAAAACATGTGAAGCAAAGTTGTAAATAATGAAAGCTGTTTTCCTCCTTAGCCAATTCCTTCACGTTCATTTGATGTTGTACACATTTGATTTTTTATAGTTACAGTCTCTTAATTGATTTGGCAGGAAATTGGCAGCTCCAAAGACTCAAGTTCTAGCCAATTTAGAAGTTATTTGTTATCCCGAGGTTGCAGGATCTGCGTGTATAATCCCTTCAGACTTCTTTACTTCTTGTGCTAGAAAAGTGCATACAAGGGATGTGTGAGTGTTTTCCATCAGAATAGCATATGGAAGTTTTTAGAAATCAATTTGAAAACTAAATAAGGGTTGTCTTTTTTTTTTTTATAATAGCAGTTTTATGTTAATAGTCTTAAAAGCAAATCCTTCCCTGCTTGCAAGAAGGAAGGAAATTCTCTATCCAAATAACATTTATCTGAATCAACTTGGGGTTTAAAAAAGTGGTGCCAATAAGCGACTGTATATGCAGTCTGGTCCTTGCCGTATGTTGGAGTCTGCAGCTCCCACAGGGGTATGATATTATGGGAACTGTAGTCCAGATCATTTTGCCATTTCCCCACCCCCCCAGGATCGATCAGGAAGCTAACTTGTGAGACTAAAACCAAAGTATAAGGAGCAGATTGGCACATGTTTTCCACTGAACCGCATCTATTTATTTAAAGCATATTTATTCTTTCCTAAGCCAAAGAGGCTTAACAGAATTCAGAGAAAGACAAAGACATGCATGCGTGCGCGCACACACACACACACACACACACACACACACACACACACACACAGGTTACAGACCGGGAAGAGAAGAGCATGCACATATGCATTCTCTCACTGTCACTCTCTGCAGCTATGCTATGAAGCTATGAAGTCCACAAGTCTTGAAGCTGCCAAGTTTGAAGACCTCTGGTCTAAACTCATTCAGTTACTTTCCTTAGTTAAGAATAGATTTGAACACAGTATGGCTAGTATGGCCATACTAGCCATAGTATGGCTCCATAGTATGGCTCATTAACTACTACGCCACTTCTCCTTTCACTGGATTAAATCTACATTTAGAGTTAAAATTCTTTGACATCTAGAGGTCTTTGCACATGGATAGTGCATGCTTTATTATCGAGCTGTCGTAAAGAATTTGAGTGAATATGATATTGATGGACAGATAATGCTTTATGATGGATGAATGTCATATTAATCATTTATTTTAATTTCTGGACCTTAGTAGATTTCTGGCATTGAGTCAAAGGTCAGCATCGATCTATCTCAATAATATGTGCTCTTTGTCTTCCCCACCTATCATATCACAAGCTCCATCTATTCCAAGTTCACAAGTGAAGCATATACAATTTGCATGGACAAAAGGAGAAATGGAGGTTCCCTAGCATATTTTGATTATTAAGGAGACAGTCTAAATTTCAGCTTCTGCACATTCCCTAGTAAACATCCAGTTCTGTGCAATAATGAAAAAGCTCAAATATAATTCCTTGAGATCCATGTTTATGGAGTACTCCATCTCTTTGTGCACCTTGAACAAGTGCATTTTCAACAAATCTTGACTCATGATGATGTCACAGACATATCTATATTATTTTCCTGACCATGTACAGAAATTGACAAGACCTGGTGGCCTAGAGGTGGAGCTCTTGCCTCACAATCAGGAGGTTGTGAGTTCGATCCTGGGTAGAGGCAGATGTAGAGTCTCCTGCTTAGACAGGGGATTGGACTAGATGACCTGCAAGGTCTCTTCCAACTCTGTTAATCTGTTTACTGAAATAGAATAGAATAGAATAGAATAAAATAAATAGAATAAAAAATGGTTCTTGTTTTCTATGGACCTTAACTTCTTTCATCCTTGACTTCTTCATGACATTTCTTCAACTTCCTAGGCTCCCCTATAGTCTTGGTATTACCTGCTTTTAGCTGTCAAGTTTGTTCCAAGAAAACTTTGGAAAAGGAAAATGTGTCTTTCATTGAACCAGAATTAATTATGGGAAATAATTTTGACTGAAAACTTGACACAAGAACTTTGAAAATCCCTATAATAAACTTATTCAGACCTAGCAATCATTTATTAGTTATATCAGCAATGATTTCCTGAACAAGTTATTTTTTTAATATCTAAATAAATATTCTGAAAAGGTATATTATTATTTTTTTAAAAAATGTTTGCATTTCTTCTTAGTCATTTTTAAAAGCATAGATTATTGAACTATGAAAACTCTATGCATCAAGAGTAATAGAGCCACCATGGACAGTCATGCAACAGTCATAACCAAATCGTGAGAACGTTACACTCCTTTGGGGGCTATCTGCAAGCGGAGTTTCCTTATCCGATAAGAAAGAAGTCATTTTCAGAAAAAATATATATTTGTACTTAAGATTCTTTGGATTTTTATTTTGGATTCTTGCACAAACCAAAGAAGTGCTTAAATTGACATTTGATTCCATGAATAGATTCCTTGACCCATCTGTGAATATGTTGCAAATCTGAATGCCACATACTCAGTGATCACCCGGTGAAATTATTAATTTACCAGGAACAAATTTTAAAAAGTGAGCCAATCTCTACCCTTTGTATGAGGGCATTAAAGAAGCTGAAGTTCCAGAAAATGAAAATTTCACTTTAATTGAAGTTAACTGAAAGGGAGCTTTTGCAGCTGGTGCAGGTGGCTACCCCCTGCTTCTAGGGGATTATGAAGCTTAAGGGGTCAAAGCTTCCCTTGCCATACAAGGCAGAGTTGATGACATTAGCGCTTAATGGTGTTTGCATTGCACCCCCCCCAAAAAAAATAGATAAGAGGGAAAAAGCAATACAGGTTCCAGGGCTTTTGAATCAATTAGCGTTACAATAGGCAGTTTTCACAGATGGGGATGACCAGGCCTGGGTATTTGCATAGCTGTTAATTGGTCTCCTGCTGAACTTATCAGCATTCCTAAGAGCCTCCTTGTGACGATCATATCATCATCATCCATCTTCATCATCAGTTGCATTTTGTCTGGTTGCAATAAAAAAGATACTTATTGCATCAATTGGAGAATCAGAATAGGAAGGGGGAAAATTAGATTCAGACTGTTCAGCCATAAAGTAAAGGTAAAGGTTCCCCTCGCACATATGTGCTAGTCGTTCCTGACTCTAAGGGGTGGTGCTCATCTCCGTTTCAAAGCCGAAGAGCCAGCGCTGTCAGAAGACATCTCCGTAGTCATGTGGCTGGCATGACTAAATGCCAAAGGCACACAGAACGCTGTTACCTTCCCACCAAAGGTGGTCCCTATTTTTTCTACTTGCATTTTTTACGTGCTTTCAAACTGCTAGGTTGGCAGAAGCTGGGACAAGTAACGGGAGCTCACCCTGTTACGCGGCACTAGGGATTCGAAGTGCTGAATTTCCAACCTTTCGATTGACAAGCTCAGCGACTTACCCACTAAGCCATCGCATCCCTTAATTTATTTTTAAGCCATAAAACAAGCCAATATAGAATAGGAACACATGTGCCACTGGGCAGCTGTACCTCTAAAATAAAGTATATGGACTAATGCTTTTGGCCCCAGTTTTTATTAAGGGCCAACATTTCTTCCTATGATAATAAGGGATTGCAAAATGAAACGTGCAGCTGCCATGTGGTTTAAACACCAATACAGCCCAATTTGGTCTCTCATATATTGCCTCTTGATACAAATTCCATCTAAATCTGGATTATTTGAACTGTCCTTCAAAAAAGATTTTAAGTGCACTATTGTTCTATTTCTACTGTTTTATGTGATGGTTTGTAATCATGTGCATACAAGAGTAATATTCTCGTATCAGATGTCCCATCCCAGACTCTATAATAGATACATGGACACACTACAAACAGTTTCATTGGTATCTTTTTTTCTTTTTTCAAACACATTTTATTCAGTTTCATTATAAGATAAAAATGCAGAAAAAGACAAAGTTAGAGAACAAAGTGAAAGAAAGAGAGAAGTGCAAAGGAGAGAGAAGAAGTGACTCCTGACTTTTTCTGCTGTAGTAAAATACATACACAAAAAAAATTACAACCTCAACATTCCAAGTCATTTCTATAATAATAACATCTGTCTAATCATCAAAACCTAAAATAAAATGTCTTTTTTTTCCAGTTTCAAGCAGTTTCCAAAACTAAATAAATATTGGTACTTTTAGTCTTGTTTATCAGTTAAAAGACAGAAAAAGGAAGAATGAGAGAGAGAAGGTGACAGAGATCTTTATATTAAGGAGTCCTAAAATCTAGAACAAACCTCCCACAACTATTCAAAACTAAGGATGGGTACTTTCCCTTCTGAATATTTTGCTCCATTTTTCTGTTGTTTGTTTTTAAAAACTGCAATTAACCATTTTTTTCTTACATAAGGCTTTCAAGTAAAGATGGTGTGTGACAATTACTATAATAGTCTTGATAAATTAAAGCAAAATGTAAACAAAATGCATCTCTTTAATAAACATGCTCTAATTAGAAATGCTTATTTAAAGCCAATTAATGGACAATATTGGGATAGCTGCAGTAAACCAGTAGGACTCTTAAAATGTTTTGTTTTTAACCAGTTTTAACCTCATTAGAAGAAGTGAGAAATGGAAGTCAACCGGATGAATGACTAAAGAATTCAATTTTAAATGAGTGAACACACCTATTAGAGGTGGAAAGGTTACATAAAAGGCAATTAAACCTCAAAGAGTGATCTTACCTCTCTTTCTCTCTTTGAAAAGGAAAAGCAACAGCATGGAAACTGATATATTTTAGATTCATTTGGATATGTCTAGATATGTGGTGGTGGTGACTCAAAGCAACCACATTGCTCTTGAATGAGTAAGAGAGTTCACGATTGAGTTCACCGCATGAGGCAGTCCTTCTTACCAGCTCCCTGATATACACACAGTAAGCTAATTGCATATGCAGCTCCACGTTTCTTGGCTGTCATTTAACTTACTGATAAAAACAATAATTTAGAAATTCTACAAACCATTGGAGCAAACAGTGTTAATTAGAACTTCTGTATTATATTAGAGAGTCAGAAGGCATTTTCTAATTGTGCTGCCAATGAAATTGCGGAACTGTAAAATCTATCCTTGAGTAATTTTATTCTTTTTAAAAGCATTGAAGATTTACAGGAATTCTGGCCCTCTTTTGCTACATCTTGCAGGTTGTTATCGTTTTTTTGACTAGATGCAACTTTTGAAAAGGATCTTTAAAATAAAACCTGAATGCGCATTGTACCTGGAAAAAAAAAGACAAATGTAAATTTCGCCTGCATCAATAGAATTAGTTGTAGATCACAGCAATCATAGTTCCTTTTTATTTTATGTACAGATGTACCAGTGGTGAAATCCAATTTTTTTTACTACTGGTTCAATGGGCATGGCTTGGTGGGCATGGTGTGGCTTGGTGGGCAGGATACTGCAAAATCTCCATTCCCACCCCACTCCATGGGAAGGATGCTGCAAAATCCCCATTCTCTCCCCACTCCTGAGGGAAGGATATTGCAAAATCTCCATTCCCACCCCACTCTGGGGCCAGCCAGAGGTGGTATTTGTTGGTTCTTCGAATTGCTCAAAATTTCCACTACTGGTTCTCCAGAACCTGCTGGATTTCACCCCTGAGATGTACCCTGTGTACCCTAAGCTTGCATATAAGAAAAGATTCAGATACATCTGAATAGATTCAAAGATGAATTACACTGAGAGATTTTTGAAAGAAAAATTATCTTTTTCTCAAGAATTTCTCAAGAAATTGAGTAGTAGGTACAGAAAGAAAAGACTGAATGAAGACACCAATCACAGAATCTCACGTATGAAAGAGGTTATTTAGATGGTGTAGAACAGGGGTGTCAAACTCACGTCATCATGGTGGTGTCACGTGACATATTGGGACCTTTTCCCCTTTGCTAAACTGGCTATGTGCATGGCCAGCGCGTGATACACCCACCCCGCAGGCCGGAAGTTTGACAGCCCTGGTGTAGAAGGATCACTTGATTAGTGCAGGAATCCAGTTGCTGCCTGAACATTTCCAGTAAAGAAAAACACAAGATCCCTCTCAATCATTAGCTTCATATTTGAATTGCTGCTCCAGTTAAGACATTTTCCATAATATTGAACTGTTCTTTAGTTTCCTGTAACTGTTCTTCTTAACGCCTTTGGTGTTAAGTCATGCCGGCCACATGACCAAGGAGACGTCTTCGGACAGTGCTGGCTCTTCGGCTTTGAAACAGAGATGAGCACCGCCCCCTAGAGTCGGCAACGACTAGCACGTATGTGCGAGGGGAACCTTTACCTTTACCTTAACTGTTCTTTAGCTACCTGCAAGAGCATTATGGAATCCACACTGTATAAGATAAAAGGTAAAGGTTCCCCTCGCACATACGTGCTAGTTGTTGCCGACTCTAGGGGGCGGTGCTCATCTCCGTTTCAAAGCCGAAGAGCCAGCGCTATCCGAAGACGTCTCCGTGGTCATGTGGCCAGCATGACTCAATGCCAAAGGCGCACGGAATGCTGTTACCTTCCCACCAAAGGTGGTCCCTATTTTTTCTACTTGCATTTTTACGTGCTTTCGAAACTGCTAGGTTGGCAGAAGCTGGGACAAGTAACGGGAGCTCACCCTGTTAAACGGCAGCACTAGGGATTCAAACTGCTGAGCTGCTGACCTTTCAATTGACAAGCTCAACGTCCTAGCCCCTGAGCCACCGCATCCCACACTGTATACTGGACATTAATACGATTGAGCAGGTCCAGAGATATTTCATGAGAAGAATACTCCACTCCTCTACTCACAATAGAATCCTTTATGCCACCAGGCTTGAAATTTTGGGCTTGGACAATCTGCTATTGTGGTGTCTGGTCTAAGCATAGTACACAAAATTGTCTGCTTCAACGTCTTACCCGTCAGTGATTTTTTTCAGCTCCAACCTCAATAATACACGGGTAAAAATCGATACAAATTCAAGGTAAACCACTCCAAACTCAATTGCAGAAAATACAACTTCAGCAACAGAGTGGTCAATGCTGGAATGCTCTACCCGATGCCGTTGTAACAGCTTCAAACCCTCACAGCTTCAACCTTAAACTGTCTACCGTGGACCTCACCCCATTCCTAAGAGGTCCATAAAGGGGGCGTGCATAAGCGCACCAGCATGCCTACCATCCCTGTCTTACTGTCCCCATTCATCTGTATTTGCTTCCTTTGTTCATGTTTATGTCCATACTTATACTTGCTGCCTTGTACATGTTTGACAAATAAATAAATAAATAAATAAAATTTTCCCTGCTCTATACCTGTGAATGAGCTAGGACAGATCAATGCCTGTTTTTTGTGTATAAGGCTTCTTTATCTCCTCAGTGATTTTTCTCCGAATTAAATGAACCTATATTCTTCAAACCTCCCTTGTAACAGTTAGTTCCCAGTTCCTTGATCCTTTTCCCTGCCTTTCTTTGCACCTGTTTCATTCTCTCTGAATCCTTCAAACCGCAACAGATTAAAAAAAAATCAGCAACAAAGATAATCACATTTTTCGTGCAATTATAAAATGTCACCCGAAAGGGCTATCACCTGTACGTATACTGTCGTAGAAGAACAGAAAGCAAAGTTCATTTGAACATTTTCCAACAAAAAGAACTTTTTGTAAGAAAACTAATTGCACAACATGGTAGTAAATTTTCTGTCACTGTAACTATGGAGGCAAAAATGAACAGTGGTTTGTCAGAAATGGTATAAAGTAGATCCCTGAATATGGCTGATGGGACTTGATGGACTTAATACCCCCTTCTAATTCTGGGGTATAGTTATTTTGGAAGGATTTTCATTTGCAAATCAACTATGTCTACAAGTAGCAAATAACTAAAACTATACCATCCAGGTTTAATTTATACAATTATTTTACTGATTTTATGATTGCTCTTTTTCAAGCCAGATTCTTAGAATGACTCTTATGGTATGGAAACGTAATCCTATAGCTATTGCTCTGCTGCCAAAATTGTATCTCAACATATAAAAAAATCTCAAAGCAACTGCTGCTCTATTATCAATAGGTCATGTTTTAGAGTTGTCTAAATTTTTTGTACATTTTTCATAATGGAAAATTTGTATGGACTTTTAGATTTGAATTTTGATAGCCTTTCACATTCCATTTTAAAACTGTGGACCAGTTTGCATGTCATTATAAATCATAAACCATGTTTACTTGCTGCTTGATCATTGGCAAGCTAGTGTAACATGCTATAGTCTGATTTTGGCACTGTCTAGTTGGAAGATGGAGAAAAATGATTTTGTCAACTTCCTAGGTTCAAGCTTCCTAGGGTTCTCAAATTTCTACAGGCAATTCATCCCTTTCTTTGCGAAAATTGTCAAACCCATGACAGAACCCTCCTAAAGATAGGGGGCCCAGGGACAAAACCCCACCCTATAGTGGAACCTAACCTGCCAAAAGTCATTGAAACACTAAAAGAACTGTTTGCAAAGGAACCAGTGCTGAAGCATCCTGAACAACCCTTCATTATCGAAGCAGACGCCAGCGACGTGGCAGTGGGAGCAGTGCTACTCCAAAGAAATAGCCAAGGAAACCTACAGCCCTGTGCCTATACCTCTTGGAAACTCACGGACAGAGAGAGGCAATGGGCCACATGGGAAAAAGAGGTTTCCGTGATGAGATGGGCACTGCTAATCTGGCGCCACCTGCTGGAAGGGGGTCAGAGACTGTTCGAACTCTGGACTGACCAGAAAAATTAGGGCATTCGTCGGTACCTTGACAGACTTCATACTCTGATTTCCCTTTTAAGTAGATAAAGCTGGAATTCCATCTTTACAATTCATACTGAACTTTATTAACTGAGCTAGGAGCAGACATTGGCTGCACCTGCTAAGAGTTGGTCCTAATGGGTGGATTCACTGTTTGCATTCCCATCTTATGACTTAAGTATGATGTACATGTATATACAATTAAAATAACTATTAAAAACTTATTCTAATGCCAAATATTAAAAATATAAATATCAATCTTAAACCAAATTTAAAACCCTATAAATTTAAAACCCTATAAATTTAAAATCTAAGCCAGTCCTGCACAGATGAATAAATCGTCTTGAGCTCATGACGGAAGGTTCGGAGGTCCGGAAGTTGACGGAGTCCTGGGGAGTTCGTTCCAGAGGGTGGAGCCCCACAGAGAAGGCCCTTCCCTGCCACGCCCACCAAGCTCTGCCATGCCCACCAAGCTCTGCCCATCCACCATCCTCCACCCTTCAGCCCAGGGGTGAAATCCAGCAGGTTCTGACAGGTTCTGGAGAACTGGTAGCGGAAATTTTGAATAGTTTGGAGAACCAACAAATACCACCTCTGGCTGGCCCCAGAATGGGGTGGGAATGGAGATTTTGCAGTATCCTTCCCTGGAGTGGGGTGGGAATGGAGATTTTGCAGTATCCTTCCCTGGAGTGGGGAGGGAATGGAGATTTTGCAATATCCTTCCCTGGAGTGGGGTGGGAATGGAGATTTTGCAGTATCCTTCCCTGGAGTGGGGGTGGGAATGGAGATTTTGCAGTATCCTTCCCTGGAGTGGGGGTGGGAATGGAGATTTTGCAATATCCTTCCCCCAGGAATGGGGTGGCAATGGAGATTTTGCAATATCCTTCCCTGCCACGCCCACCAAGCTCTGCCCATCCACCATCCTCCACCCTTCAGCCCAGGGGTGAAATCCAGCAGGTTCTGACAGGTTCTGGAGAACTGGTAGCGGAAATTTTGAATAGTTTGGAGAACCAACAAATACCACCTCTGGCTGGCCCCAGAATGGGGAGGGAATGGGGATTTTACAGTATCCTTCCCCTGGAGTGGGAAGGGAATGGAGATTTTTCAGTAACCTTCCCATCACGCCCACCAAGCCATGCCCACCAAGCCATGCCCACCAAGCCATGCCCACCAAGCTCTGCCATGCCCACCAAGCTCTGCCATGCCCACCAAGCTCTGCCATGCCCACCAAGCTCTGCCATGCCCACCAAGCCATGCCCACCAAGCTCTGCCATGCCCACCAAGCTCTGCCATGCCCACCAAGCCATGCCCACCAAGCTCTGCCATGCCCACCAAGCTCTGCCATGCCCACCAAGCTCTGCCATGCCCACCAAGCTCTGCCATGCCCACTAAGCCCTGCCACGCCCACCAAGCCATGCCCACTAAGCCCTGCCACGCCCACCAAGCCATGCCCACCAAGCCATGCCCACCAAGCTCTGCCATGCCCACTAAGCCCTGCCACGCCCACCAAGCTCTGCCCATCCACCATCCTCCACCCTTCAGCCCAGGGGTGAAATCCAGCAGGTTCTGACAGGTTCTGGAGAACTGGTAGCCGAAATTTTGAATAGTTTGGAGAACCAACAAATACCACCTCTGGCTGGCCCCAGAATGGGGTGGGAATGGAGATTTTGCAATATCCTTCCCTGCCACGCCCACCAAGCCATGCCCACCAAGCTCTGCCCATCCACCATCCTCCACCCTTCAGCCCAGGGGTGAAATCCAGCAGGTTCTGACAGGTTTTGAAATTTTGAGCAGCTTGGAGAACCGATAGCGGAAATTTTGAGTAATTCAGAGAACAGGAAAATACCACTTCTGGCTGGCCCCAGACTGGGATGGGAATGGAGATTTTGTAATATCCTTCCCCTGGAGTGGGGTGGGAATTGGGATTTTTCAGTACCCTTCCCCTGGAGTGGGATGGGAATGGTGATTTTGCAGTATTCTTCCTCTGGAGTGGGGTGGGAATGAAGATTTTGCAGTATCCTTCCCCAAGGAGTGGGGAGGGAATGGAGATTTTGCAGTATCCTTCCCTGGAGTGGGGTGGGAATGGAGATTTTGCAATATCCTTCCCCCAGGAGTGGGGAGGGAACGGAGATTTTGCAGTATCCTTCCCTGGAGATAGTGAATTATTAAATCAATGGCAGATGATGAATTTGGAGCACAGAGTCTGTATCTGACAATGCCAGTTTGCAAAAATCATGCAGTTGCCAAGATCTGAAATTCTTTAATCAACCTCTTGTTGTTTGATTTATATGCATGCACCAAGACAGGACAATCTAGGTAAGAGCAAGTCCTTCTGGGATTTCTTGGCTTCAATGTGTTTAGCTTTATGTAATCATTTATGTTGACATATAAAAAAAACAATAATTTTGGTAACGGCTGGGTTGGCATTGGTGGGAAAATGCACGAATGCATTAAATGCATTCAGATCAATGACACAATTAGTAATATACAGTATTTTTTTGGTGTATAAGACACACTCCCTCCACAAAAAAAGTGGGTGGAAATGTCTGTGCATCTTATACAGTAAATGTTGCCAAAGCTCTGCCCATCCACCATCCTCCACCCTTCAGCCCAGGGGTGAAATCCAGCAGGTTCTGACAGGTTCTGGAGAACTGGTAGCGGAAATTTTGAATAGTTTGGAGAACCAACAAATACCACCTCTGGCTGGCCCCAGAATGGGGTGGGAATGGAGATTTTGCAATATCCTTCCCCTGGAGTGGGGTGGGAATGGAGATTTTGCAGTATCCTTCCCCTGCCACGCCCACCAAGCCATGCCCACCAAGCTCTGCCATGCCCACTAAGCCCTGCCACGCCCACCAAGCCACACCTACAGAACCAGTAGTAAAAATATTTGGATTTCACCACTGCTTCAACCTCTGCCTCCCAGCAATTTACCTTTTTGCAGCCAATAGCAAACAGCCTGGTCAGCTTCAGCACAGATTGATTTAGCAAAAGTAGCTGATTGGCAGTTGGATCGGCCTCCTGGAATAGCACCTATCAGCTGTTCCAGGCTGCAGAGATCGCCACCGCCCATTGCCGCCATTGCCACCCATTGCTGCTACCACCTATTGCCACCTCCATGCACCCCATTTTTGGTCTCTGCGTTCCCCATTTTTGGACTCTGCATGTCCTATTTTTAGATTAATTTCGACTGAAGCAGCATAAGAGAGTTTGTAAAATATGTAAGAACTCTGTTTTGTATCACTTATCTGTTTTTGGTATGAATTCAATATGTACTGGAAGAAAACTCTTACTATAAGTGACAAGGGGATACCAAGGAAACGTACTATATATGCCTCACAGAATGAATACTTCTGCTTCTGTTTGATCTCTTTCTTCCCTCTGTAAGGAATTAGTGGCTATCTCTTGGTCTATTTATTTTTCTTCCCATTTCCTATGTAGTGGGAAGATTTGGTGTCTGGGCAGGTGGTCAAATGGAAACTCCTGTGGAATTATAAGCAGCAGAATTTAAATATGGGAGGCAGGGGAGTAAGAATGGAAGAAGGCTATTAGCCTCCTGTCCAGGTTTGTGAATTAATTGTATGCTTGTGCTTGGCTGCTCTCCAATATAAAATGCTGAACATGATAGACATTGAGATTATCCCATAGAACTATGTTTTTACATCACATATGTTACAGAATAGTTTCTAGAAAAATATTGTAAATTCTGCCTTTGTATTTGAATAACAGCTGTGTTACAATGATATATGAAACAAGGCAGAGAAAAGGATTATTCTCAGGTTTTTTGCCCTTCCTGCCCTTCTGAGTTTGTACATACCTCCTGACAAATAAATAAATCTGCCATTTGTTTGACCACATGTTTATTATGTGTTTACTCCCCAAGTTTTTATGAGACACTTGGATCTTTGATTTAAGTTGAATTTTATCATAACACCGTCATTCTGTTGAAATCAAAGGGACTTGTGTATATGCAAACTTTGCTAAATCTATTTGAATCTATACAAAGATTCAACTATTTGAATCTATACAAAGATTCAACTACATTTAAAATAGACCCATAAAAAAACCAGTGACTCTTAAGTCAGTCAGGGCTAATTTCAAAGATCCTGGAGCACCGGGGAACTAGCAGAAGACTGGAAAAGAACTGATATAGTTCCCATCTTCAAAAAAAGGAACAAAAAATAGATCCAGGAAACTACAGATGTATCAACCTGACCTCAATACCTGGGAAGATTCTGGAAAAGACAATCAAGCAATGAATCAGCAAAACCTAGACAAAAACAAAATCATAACCAAAAGCCAACATGGGTTTGCCAAAAACAGATCATGCCAGACAAATCTTGTTGCATTCTTTGACAAAGTAATAAAATTAGTGGACCAAAGGAATACTGTGGCTATAATTCATTTGGATTTCAGTAAGGCATTTGATAAAGTAGACTACAACCTACTAATTGATAAGTGGGTTAGACAGCTTCACCACCAGATGGATTTGTAACTGGCTGACCAACTGTATTCAATGTGTAGTTCTCAATGGAACTGCATCTATATGGAGGGAAGTATGCAGTGGGGTATCCCAAGCCTCTGTTTTAGGCCCAGTATTTTTCAACATCTTCATCAATGATTTGGATGAGAGGATAGATGGGGAATTCATCAAATTTGCAGACACCAAGCTGGCAGCAATAGCTGCCACTCCAGAAGATAGGCTTAAGACACAGAAGGCTCTTGACAGCCTTGAACATTGAGCACTATGTAACAAAATGAAATCCAATGGTGAAAAAAGTAAGGTTCTACATTTAGGTAAGAAAAACCAAATGCAAAGGTATAGTATAGGCCCCTGATGGCGAACCAATGGCACATGTGCCACCAGTGTAGCCATATCAATAGGCACGCGAGCTCAGCTCCGGCGGACATGTGCAGGCTGGCCATCTGATTTTTGGGTCTTCTGGGCCCACCAGAAGTAGGGAAACAGGCTGTTTCCTACCTCTGGAGGGCCTCAGGGGGTGGCCAGAGACTTTCTAGGAACCTGGGGAGGGCAAAAACAGCCTCCCCCCCCACCAGAGGCTCTCTGGAGGCCAGAAACAGCCCGTTTGCCAACTTCCGGTCCCACCAGAAGTTGGCAAATGGGCCGTTTCTGGCCTCCAGAGAGCCTCAGGGGGGGAAGGCCATTTTTGCCCTCCCCAGATTCCTAGAAAGGCTCTGGAGCCTGGGGAGAGAGAAAAATGGGACGACTAGGCCATCACATGCCAGGAGCAAGGGGAGGGGGGGTCACACATGCATGCATAGGGGTGGAGTGCATAGAATTATTGGTGTGGACATGCACACGCACAACCCCCCCTGCACTCCCCTGCTTCTGCCATGAGATGGCAAAGAAGTTAGCCATCACTGGTATAAGTGATACCTGGCTCAATAGTAGTAAGTGTGAGAGGTATCTTGAGTCCTAGTGGACAATCACTATATGTGATATATGTGATATTATATGTGATAAATATGTGATTGGGCGCTATCTAACAAAATGAAATTCAACAGTGAAAAAAGTAAGGTTCTACATTTAGGCAAAAAACCCAAAATGCACAGGTACCATATATGTGGTACCTTGCTCAATAGTAGTACCTGGAGAGGGATCTTGGAGTCCTAGTGGATAACCATTTAGATATGAGCCAGCAGTGTGTTGCAGCTGACAAAAATGCCAACATAGTTTTAGGCTGCGTTAACAGAGAGATAGAATCAAGATCACGTGATGTGTTATTACTACTTTATAATGCCTTGGTAAGGCCACACTTGGAATGTTGAACCCAGTTTTGGTCGCCGCAATATAAAAAAAGATGTTGAGACTCTAGAAAAAGTACAGAGAAGAGCAACAAAGGTGATTAGGGAACTGGAGGCTAAAACATATAAAGAGCAGTTGCTGGAATTGGGTATATCTAGTTTAATGAAAAGAAGGACTGAGATGACATGATAGCAATGTTCCAATATCTCAAGGCTGCCACAAAGAAGAGGGAGTCAAGCTATTCTCCAAAGCACCTGAAGGCAGAACAAAAGCAATGGATGGAAACTAATCAAGGAGAGAAGCAATCTAGAACTAAGGAGAAATTTCCTGACAGTTCGAACAATTAATCAGTGGAACAACTTGCCTCCAGAAGTTGATCCAACACTGGAAGTTTTTAAGAAGCGATTGGACAACTATTTGTCTGAAGTGGTGTAGGGTTTCCTGCCTGAGCAGGGGGTTGGACTAAAAGACCTCCAAGGTCCCTTCCAACTTTGTTATTTTATTCTGTTCTAATTTAAGGCCCACTGGTTTTGATAGATCTATTTTAAATACAACCACAATTGGATTCAGTGCAAACTATATATTATTTCTTTTTCATTAGAATATTTTCCATAAAATATGAACTTCTCTCTACGTCTCAATCTTAGCAAGTTGTATGGATTCCAACTCCCAGAATTCCCCAGCCAGACAACTTTGAGAAAACTGCTCTATACAATTTGTACTAGTTTTGATAGCTAGAAAACAATTCGGAATTTAAACATCCTAGCACATGTGTGTATGCTTTTCCCCTTTGTTAAGTAATCTGGCTGAAATGTTTTGATTAAGGGAGATATACTGTTTTGGGGAGGAGAGTTGTTTCTCTTTTGTCTTTTTTGTCTTTTACTCATATAAAAATAAAATAAACTATTTATGTATGAGAGCTCCAGAAAGTGCTTGGGGTAGATTTGATTAGGAAAACTATTAAAACCTTCCCTAAAAGTTAGATCAACAATACATATTTATTGTCATTTATTTGATAACATTTCACATTCAAGGGAATTATCAGAAATAAGATTAGTTAATGTGGTTTTATTTAAACCTTTCTCTCACATATTTAGATATTGATTATTAATATTAATTTTTCATTTCTTTGTAAAGCTTCAGTTCTTCTAATCAGACCTGAATTAGTTTCTTGAAGGAACCAGATGTAATCTCATTAGTCTTTGGGTTTGAAATCTACAGGATGGCTAAGTAATGAGCATATGTTAACAAGTATTACTCAGGGGAATTGTGAGTGGCCTTGAATGAAAGATATAACTGCAGGTTTTGAAAATTTGATTAGCACATTAGGAATTAAAGGGGAATGTTAACTCAAGCTACTAACAGTTGAAATACGCATTGTAGGCAGGGAGACAAATTAGAGCTTTTAGTATAGTAGCATGTACCGGCAATCTTGACTAGCAATGTTTCCTATAAAAATCCATCTGATTATGACTGTATTTATGTAGCTGGGTACTTTTCCAAGTTTTGCTCCTGTGGCCTCTTCCTTATCAAAGATAAAACTTTTTTAAAACCTTCCCAGTGTTCTGGATTGTAGCCAGCAAGTCTGGCACATTTTAGTAAAATGCCTATTGTGAAACAGAATGAGATGTGGTACTAGCTACCAGCTTCACTGGCTTCAAAAAAGGATTGGACCAATTCATGGAAATCAAAGAGTTTCAATAGATTAAAATTTCTTGAAAAATATATGTGATATATGTGATATTATATGTGATAAATATGTGATTGGGCGCTATCTAACAAAATGAAATTTAACAGTGAAAAAAGTAAGGTTCTACATTTAGGCAAAAAAACCAAAATGCACAGGTACCGTATATGTGGTACCTTGCTCAATAGTAGTACCTGTGAGAGGGATCTTGGAGTCCTAGTGGATAACCATTTAGATATGAGCCAGCAGTGTGCAGCAGCTGCTAAAAAAGCCAACACAGTTCTGGGCTGCATAAACAGAGGGATAGAATCAAGATCATGTGAAGTATTAGTGCCACTTTATAATGCCTTGGTAAACCCACACTTGGAATATTGCATCCAGTTTTGGTCGCCACGATGTAAAAAAGATGTTGAGACTCTAGAAAGAGTGCAGAGAAGAGCAACAAAGATGATTAGGGGACTGGAGGCTAAAACATATGAAGAATGGTTGCAGGAACTGGGTATGTCTAGTTTAATAAAAAGAAGGACTAGGGGAGACATGATAGCAGTGTTCCAATATCTCAGGGGTTGTCACAAAGAAGAGGGAGTCGGGCTGTTCTCCAAAGCACCTGAGGGTAGAACAAGAAGCAATGGGTGGAAACTGATCAAGGAAAGAAGCAACTTAGAACTAAGGAGAAATTTCCTGACAGTTAGAACAATTAATAAGTGGAACGACTTGCCTGCAGAAGTTGTGAATGCTCCAACACTGGAAATTTTTAAGAAAATGTTGGATAACCATCTGACTGAGATGGTGTAGGGTTTCCTGCCTGGGCAGGGGATTGGACTAGAAGGCCTCCAAGGTCCCTTCCAACTCTGTTGTTATATTATATATTATATTATAAAGGGAGAAATAAGAGAATAATATGAAATAGGCTAAGATAAGGAGGTTAGGTTGGATGGCAATATTGATTATATATTATATAGCAAATATAAATTAGAGATAAAAGGGGAAAGTAGAATACACTGGCAGAAATTGAAATATATATAGTAAATTTGGAAGAAATAAGCTGTATGAATTTTTACTCGGTCAATATTCTATTCAGAAAAATGTATGTTTGTGTGTTTAAAAACAAATTAAAAATTGTTTAAAAAAGAAAAAAAACATGAGCCAACAGTGTTTGGCAGCAGCAGTCAAAAAAAGTTAATAACAAAGTGCAATAACAAAGTTCATGAAGAACACCTAAAGAAATGAGGTGCATTTAGTTTGCGTAAGAGAAGATTAAGTAAAGTTATTATCGTGGTCTACAAAAATCTGAAAAGATATCTGAAAAGCAAGAGTAGGTACATTTGTTTTCTGTTGAAATTGAGAACAGGATTGAGGATCAACGGTTGGAATTTAAAGAAAGAAGATTCAATTTGAATATTAGAAGGAATTTCCTGATGAAGAGAGAAGATAAGCAGTTATGCTGACTGCCTACATCAGTGTAGACTCTTCCCCCCTCCAAAAGTTTCATATGGAGACTGGATGGCCACATATTGGGAATGATTTAATGGGTTCATGAACTGAGCAGATTGGTCTAGATTTTCTAAGATGCCCTCCAACCTAGTATCCTATTATTCTATCCAAATACATTTATTTCATTTTGACTTGATGATGCCCACTACTTAATCTTCCTTCCTTCTTCCTTCCTTCCTTCCTTCCTTCCTTCCTTCCTTCCTTCCTTCCTTCCTTCTCCCTCCCTCCCCCACTCCCTCCCTCCCTCCCTTCTTTCTTTTTCTTTCTTTCTTTTTCTCTTTTCTCTTCTCTTCCCTTCCCTTCCCTATTTATTTGTATTCTGCCTTTATTATTTTTCTAAATAATTCAAGGCAGCAAAAATATCCAACACACCTTCCTCTTCCTATTTTCCCCACAATAAAGAAATTGGGATGAGAGAAAATGACTGGCCCAAGGTCATCAAAGTCATCTTAGCCTCATTCCCGTTATGCAACCTCTTCCACACAATAAAATAGTCCACTATTCCGGAAAGATGAAAAGATGTTCTTGCTTTTCTACTATACAGAATACATTTTCTTACTTACTGGCTTTCTTACTGGCTCCTCAATTATAACTTCTTTTTCTTTCTATACTGAAACTGAATTGCATCATGGAGATGGATCAAGAAATTGTTGTAATGTTTGTACTCACTCTTTCTTCAATATGCAGGACAATTGACTCCTCAGATTAGATTAATGAATAAGTAGAACTCTCTTAAACAGCTGCCTTGAATATAAAAAGCAAACATGATCATATTAATGACACATGAGGTTTATGAACAGGGGCGGGCTCCTGGGGTTCAGCAGGGTTTGGGCAACCCTCTAGCCAAGGATCGCCAGGGTTCAGCGAACCCCCAAATACCACTCCTGGCTGGTCACACCCACCCCACCCCTCCCAGGAGTCTCCACGCAGCCAGGTCATCAGGCTATCATTCCAGGTAAGTGCAGGGGCTGCGCGGAGGATCTGGGTGGGCAAAAAACGGGCCTACGGAGGTTCATGAAGTCTGGAAACAGGCCTGTTTCTGGCCTCCGAAGGGCCTCTGGACCCTGGGGGAAGCAGCTTCCGCCCTCCCGGAAGCGTGAGGAAAGACTTCAAGGCCTGGGGAGGGCAAAAAACACTCCCCTGCCATGGTGCAGGTGGCCGACTAGGCCAAACCCACCATGGCCACACCCAACTAGCAATGGGGCAGCAAACCCGTTGCTAAAAGCTCTGAAGCCCACCCTTGTTGATGTGGGTTCCTCTTTAGAAAAGAAAATATGAAAGCTATGAGAATCAGTTTTCATAAGCTATTTTGGAAACAGAATATTTATCCCACCTGCAATCCACTCTCCTACCAATGCTCCATTTTTAACTTTTATAATTAGCTCTGACATCAAGTACCAAATACTACCAACTTTCTTTCTTTCTTTAACTGTCAAATTCAGAACTCCATATTGGGGAAAACGTGCACCACCAGATGGTCTGATATCAGATGTTAATATCGGTACTGTTACTGTTTATCAGATGGGGGGATAATACATAATAATGGTTGTATGATGACATAATGATACCTGTATGTCTGAAATATATCACAATGGAAGAAAATAAAATCCATCAAAATTTATACACTTTGTGTGTATAAACTTCTTTGTGTATTGGACAGAACTAATATTTAACACCTGTTCTGCCTTTGAATGGAAGTATTTAAGTTATGTGCATTCCTCAAATTACCAACAATTTACTACTATCGGAACAGGTGTTAAGCTAACTAGCTTGCAATATCCTGGATTCATTTTTATAAGTGAATGGTGAGGGGAAAGGGGCTTGGATACCATTCAATTTGCTGGCACAGAGACTTTTATGAAGATCTGCATTCAGATCAGAATTCTTAAATAATTTTTGGATAAAAATCCTTAGAACCCAGGAATTTATTCAATTTTAATTTGTCAGTATGCCCTAGTACATTTTCTACTTCAATTTACTTCCCTAAAAATATCATTTGTACAATTTCCTTAGTTGTTTCTTAACCCTTGTTTGCTATTCCTCCTCGAGTAGGAGGCAGCCATAGAAATATATAAATGAACAAAAATAATTAAGAAATAAAATACATCTTTCAGAGATGTTCTTTAAATATTCAGTTTCTCCACCATTTCTTATCTACTATAAGCATATCCTTCACTCTTGCCAATTAAACAGATTTGCTGTTATATTTGTATTGTCATAATGCTTATTGTCAGCCTTAATAATAGATTGATACGGGGTGAAATCCAGCAGGTTCTGACAGGTTCTGGAGAACCGGTAGCGGAAATTTTGAGTACTTTGGAGAGCCAGCAAATACCACCTCTGGCTGACCCCAGAGTGGGGTGGGAATGAAGATGTTGCAATATCCTTCCCCTGCCATGCCCACCAAGCCATTCCCATTTAGCCACACTATGCCCACCAAGCCACGATCACAGAACCGGTAGTAAAAAAAATTGTATTTCACCACTGGATTGATATATTAGTTTTGTCAGAGTTTCTGTTCATTTTAAACAGGGGTCTGCAAACTTGGCTCTTTTAAGACTTGTGGACTTAAGGAACTCTGCTGGCTGAGGAACTCTGGGAGTTGAAATCCACAAGTCTTAAAAGAGCCAAGTTTGCAGACTCCTGATTTTAAACATCCGCTCATAGATATCACTGTGATTATTCCAAACCAAGGGCCTAAATATTTTTATAACCTGTTGTCTTCTATATCATTTTGGTTACAGCAGTGTCCCTTGATCTATAAAATAGTTAACATTGCCTTCTCCCATTAGAAAGAGAGTTCCAGTCTTGGAAGTTTGGAATATAAGATTGGACCCTCCCCTGCATTTCAGAGCTCCAGTGTTGGGAGAAGGAAAAACAAAGATAATTGCAAGTTGTAGCATAGATCTGAAGAATTCAAGGCCCTCTTAAATCTTTCTCCACACCCTGATCCAGGAGGAAAAAAAAAACAACTTAGTCCAAACGTGGGTATAAACTATTTGTCTCCATTACTTGCAATAAGAGAGCTATAAAGAGAAAATGTATTGGGACACTGACAAATCTGTTCATCTCTAATTTGCACACTGCTGTGATACGTGGGCAAGGCTCTGGGTTTCTTAAAGCATATAACACTGTTATACTCTGGTGGTCCAAAATGGTGTTTCCTCTAAGATGCAATCATTTACTGGAAAAAGAAGCTTGGTTGTCTGTCATGATCTAATTATACACAGGCAATATTTCTCCTCAGTAACCTGCACATATACTTTATGCTGATTGCACTTACTATTTTGATAAATGACTTTAGAATCTGGCCCTACCTTTTTTGAGGGGTTAGATGTCACCAGAATTATGTGGGGAGTAGGGGAATCATAAGATGATAGTAGAAGGTGAGCAACTTTTTTACAATGAGGAGGACACAAATAAATTGAAGAAAAAAAATATCTTAAATAAAAGAAACATTTTATTCATTGCAACAATAATACAGAATACACTATAATATGATAAATGCATAATAAAAAACATTTGTAACAATAACATTTTATATTGTAATTATGCTTACATGCCTATTAATTATTATTTAAACGAGTACTCTTGGTGGTCAAGTGTTTCGTAATAGCTGCTCTGCCCCCAACTGCAATACAAAATTCTCCGCTGCAAATATTGCAGAAAACAATGTTATCCTTCTTTGATATGAGGAATGGAAATGCCTTATTCAATTTATCATTGAAATGGCATTTCCTCTTTTTTGACTTTTCCATCCCTAAATGAAATTTAAAATTAAAAATAAAATATAGAGCTACACGTACAATGCAAGCACATTCATTATGAATAAATAAAATTAATTATTAAAACTGAAACAATAACATAAGCGAATAAACTTGTAAATAAAATTATACATATTTGGAAATTATTAAATAGATAATGAATTAATAAAATGTGAATTATTGTGCTCACCTGTGTATGACTGAATATTCACTGAGAAAGAAATAAGTCTAATGCGTCCATGTGTGCTGTGTCGTGTTTTGGTAAGAAATAAATAAAGCCACTTGCGTGCGGCACACTCTGGCACGCAGCGCACTCTCTCAAAACAATTCTCCTGTGTGGAGCGCATGTGTCTCATAATCATGTCTCGCTGCACTGTATCGAGCCTTGAGAATTATCATGTCAAATACAAATACATCACATGCAACGGATCGGATCGGCATCGATCAAATACAGAGATTTACAGATTAGTCTTCAAATATTGAAAAGGAGGACATGTAAGAGAACACTTTTCGAGAGAGGACAGAACTTACAAAAGAAGGACTGTCCTCCCTAAAGGAGGACGATTGGTCACCTTAATAGTAGCCATGCTATGCAGAATACGTTTCCTTTGAACCAGAGGAGAATTTTCAATGAATCTGGTTGATAATTTCTCCTGGTGTTACAGTAAATTGTTAGAATACGTCCTTTTCTGTTAAAGACTCTGCTGTATCTAATTCAATGCAAGAGCCTTAAACCCAATCTGAAATGTCTCCATAGAGCTTAGTGAGGGCAGTCATTTAATAGGTTAACCAGGATATGGAAAAGTCCCAAATCTAAGGAACCCTTCAAAGAAGACATTTTGTAGGCATGTTGAGACAACTCATTGAAATGAAAAAGCTGACAGGAACATGACAGGGAAATCAAAACATTGCCTCCTCATATCTTCTAATTCACAAATGTGCAAATGGATAGTAGCTCCCCCTTGATGACAGATTTAATTTAAAACTTTATGTAAGTACTAATTATAATATTCCCCTGAGAGGGAAAATATTTCAGACAGTATGGCTAATGACACTCTGAGCTAAAAGTGGCTTCCATTTCTTTATACTAAAAATGTTCCCTCCCTTCCCCTCCTCTCTTTTTCATGTCTGTTGTGGGTAAAATAATTAAAATCCTATAGTTTTGTTCCCTAAAATGCTACAGCTGCCTAAACTGACTAATTTAGTGGTGACAGAAGCTTCATAAGCAAGAACTAATTTCACCCGATATACCCAAGGAAAGGGCCTGTGACCTGAAATGTCTCAAGACAATTATACTGTTTCTGTCTTGAAGGATAGGAAGCATTTTTCTTTGGGCTGTTACAGAAAAGCAAAGCTAATACGGGAAGTGAAAGCATCAGCGATCATCTCAGTGAAAATAAATGGGAAAAATTAACTGATAGTTCTGTGCAGGATGAAATGAATGTGGTTGGGGTTTCTACCTTTGCTTGAATGTCTCAAAACAGGTTGCCATAAAATGAAATATACATCTTTCCGACCCAAATGTATAAGATGCTTGTTCATCAAACAGAGCTTTATTGGAAGAAAAAACAAACAAACTAGGACTCCCTGGTTGCACACTGGATCCATTTGGGCCAATGCTACCTCATCCAGAACCAAAGAAAAGGCCCAAATACTTTCAGTCACTCAGTCTTGCTCGGGTTAAGTGGAAGCCCATTGGGAAGCCCATCCAAACCCCAACAGCCTCCAGACTGGGACAGGACATCCATGACATCAATATAACTGAAGTGCCCATTTCCATGAGCGTAGCATGACTCTTCCATGGGAGCCTTTCAGCAGTTGCAAAGGCTTCCAAGTGAGTTGGGATGTTATAGAGTAACATGCCTTTAGGAGGGGAGGAGGTGCTTATTTAAACGAGAAAGTATTATCCTAACAGCAGTATGGTGACTCACTGGTGTCACTCAACAAGAACTCCAAGAGTGTGTGAAGAAATGAGTTTTCCCTGCTCTCATTCATCAACAGACAATAGTCTTTTCTGATCTGGTGTCTTCCACGTGAACTAAAATCAACTCCCAAAACATTTAGAAGGGCCCAGCTTGAGGAATGCTGCTCTAAGCAAAATGTCTCTTCAGATGAAGTTATTTTTTTTTAAAAAAAAATACTACCTCATTCACCATTCAACAACATGGCAAAAACAATAGGCCATACATTTTAAACGTTTAAAATGACTATGTTTTCAGCAATTAAAGCATAAAGCTAAAACTGGGCGAGAAATGAAATATAGACAAGGTCATGAAACCACAAGCTGTCATGTGTGTTGTGGAAAGCTTTCATTTTCATTATAAGGGCAACATGAACCTTAAATACCAAGATACATGTATGGTAGAATCAGAATTTGGGAGATTTATTTTAAACCATGATTTATTTCAATGTGCCACTTATTGACTAAGCCATAATTGACTGAGTTCGTACTGTGCTATAAACAAAGATTACATGCATTTATATTCACGTTATTATCTTTTTCTATAAGCAACATTATGCAGAGCATAAAAAGGGTACAAAATTAAGATATAAGAGAACAAAAAGAAAACAGGTAAATGTATGCCAGCTCTCTTCATAATACCTCTACATACCTTTCTATCCTTAAACAATCTTTGCTTCCATCATGTACATACAGTGTTTTTTGATCCATAAAGCAAAAATTGCAAATAAATAAATATCTGTAAGATACATTTATAATTTTTTAGGTTTAATATTTAATATTTTTATCTCTTGTGTTCTTATCAAAATGTGGTGTGAATATGGCATAAATAAAATAGTTTACAGACCACTATGGCAGGGGTGAAATACAGCAGGTTCTGACAGGTTCTGGAGAACCGGTAGCGGAAATTTTGAGCAGTTCGGAGAATGGGTAGTGGAAATTTTGAGAAGTTCAGAGAACCGGCAAATACTATCTCTGGCTGGCCCCAGAGTGAGGTGGGAATGGAGATTTTGCAATATCTTTCACCTGCCATGCCCATCAAGCCACGCCCACAGAACTGGTAGTAAAAAAAAATTGGATTTCACCACTGCGCTATGGCCAGATAAATGCAACATGCTAAATCAATCAAAGCGCACTATAGATTGGGTTTAGACACTGGGCCACTATACAAAAAACGGACAAGATATAATGTTCAGCACTGTGTTTCTCATTGAAGCCAACAAATGAACAGCAGCACAAGAGCGGAGACAGCTCAACTGGTAATCAGAGGTTGCTTCTCTTCCTGGAATTAACTAGTAGTTTCATCCTCCCTCAATTAGTGGAATCCTCTTTTAAAGCTGTTCAAGTTGGCAGCTGTCTTTATCACCTGATGATAGATGTCCTCCCTGAAGAAAAAAATCCTTCCTTTTATGCATCCAGAGTCTCTTATTGACTCACTGTAGATTTAGTTTTATGACAGAGGAAGGAAATGTCTTCTTATCCATTTCCTCAGAGACGTTTTAACGCTGTTATCATATTGGTCCTTACCTAATTTTTTTCCCCCTTGAACTTGAACTCATAGAAGAGTTACTCCAGCTCCTTTCAGAATTTCAGCATTTTCCCGCTTGTTTTTCCGTCTGTAGGATTGTGACTAAGACTCTGCAGTGCAGCATGCTGTCTGGGGAATTCTGGATGTTTAAATCCACACATCTTAAAGTCATGGAGATTGTGAAACACTGATGGTAGAGTATTACAAAACTCTGCCAGCATGGGACTGATTTATACAACTACAGTATAGTTTTATTTTTAATCCCTTTCCTTGTGATTCCAACACAGGATTTGCCTTCTTCACTCCTTCCACAGGCAGACTCTCCACCACCACAAAATCATTTTCTCATTCATGTTGTTATAAGTTCAATCCATATCAATCTACAGCTAGAATTAGAAATTATTTTTGCTCCAAGGTGTATCATTGACTTTTGCTTATGCTAAAGGTAAAGGTTTTCCCCTTTCCAGTTGTGTCTGTGTCTAGGGGGCAGTGCTTATCTCTGTTTCTTAGCTGAGGGAGGGACTGTTGTCGGAAGACACTTGTGTGTTGTAGCCAGCATGACTATACACTAAAGGAACATGGAACACTGTTACCTTCCCACCAAAGTGGTACCTATTTATCTACTTGCATTTGCATGCTTTCAGAATGCTAGGTGGGCAGAGCTGGGGCAAGTAACAGAAGCTCATCCCATGGCGCTTGGGTGTCAAACTTAGGCTGACAAGTTCAGCTTCTTTAACCGCTGAGATACCACACCCCCTTGCTTATGCTGAGCTACATTTATTATTTTAATGTCCTCTCCTTTCGCTTAATCGCAATAGTGCAATAGTACTAGCAATGGCACTTAGACTTATATACCACTTCCCAGTGCTTTACAGCCCTCTCTAAATGGTTTACAGAATCAGCATATTGTCCCCAACAATCTGGGTCCTCATTTTATTGATCTTGGAAGGCTGGAAGGCTGAGTCAACCTTGAACCAGTGAGAATCAAATTGTTGGCAGTGAGCAGAATTAGCCTACAATGCAACATTCTAGCCACTGCACCACCACAGTTCTTTAAAGACTGCCTATCATTATCACTTTTGTTTTAACTACCTAAATCAGGGGTGTCAAACTCACGTCATCACGTCCTCAAGTGATATATTGCAATTCCCCCTTTGCTAAACCAGGGGTGGGTGTGGCCAGCACATGACCCATCTGGCCTGCGGGCTGTGAGTTTGACACCCCTGACTTAAATGGTTTAACACTGTTAAGAAATATAAGGAAGTAGATCATTTATTGAAAAGCACTGGCCTAAATTTTCATCTTTTGGAAATCTCTCTAATATAACTCCATTGTGAAAACTCTGCTTTAAAAAAATAACTTTAACTAGCAATCGATACAGATTTTTTTTCCAAAGATGGCTAACTTAATTCAGTATTTGATGAGGGATCAATATATGCATTTTGGCCAAATGAAGAATTTACAAGACCAGAACGAATCCTACTTACACCGTAAAATACAATCTTTATTTGACTACCAAGTGGAAAAAGTAGAACGCTTATTGTTATTGTTCTTCCCAGTATCAGATTTTGCAGCTGTGATCCTATTTGTAATTTCTTATGAAATCTTAAAATCATAGGGTGTGTGAGGGACCTTGGAGGTCTTCTGCTTAAGCAGGAGACCCTATACATTTCTGGACAAACGGCTGTCCAATCTCTTCTTGAAAACTTCCAACAATGGAGCACCTGCATCTTCAGCAGGCAAACCATTTTTGAATGATGTCAGATTGTGTTTCTATTCCTGACGTGATAGAATGTGTTCCTTTTCTTTTCTTGTGGTCCTGAACGGTCCGGACTCGAATGTGGGAATTATCATAGGCTGGTGATGAAAAAACAAGAAACACACCCATGCTTCAATAGTGTTCCTTGTAATTCCTTATAATTCTTACCAAATATGGTAGAGTTCACCTCTGGATAAGTACTTAACCATAGTTCATGAGTTTTTAAAATTATTATTATTGCAACACGCCTGCAAAAATATATCAACACAACTCTGATTGTTAGTTTTCTGTATCTTTGCCTGAGTTCCTCTATCTGTAAAGCAATGACAAGAGCATTAAGGCACCTAGCCTGGGCATTGTGAGAACTTGTTACTGCATGCATAGCTCTGTGAATATAAAAATCTGTGATAAATGGTAGATATTACTTATTGCTCTGATTACTGGGTTTGTTGGGTTAAATGTGACAAAACCCCTTTTCTGCCTGGCTGTGTTTATTCACTTTTACAAATCAAAGGGGCTGCGAAAGACCAGAAACTTGCACTCAAAGCAGTGGTAAAATCCAATTTTTTTTTACTACCAGTTCTGTGGGCATAGCTTGGTGGGCATGGCAGAGGAAGGATACTGCAAAATCTCCATTCCCACCCCACTCTGGGGCCAGCCAGAGGTGGTATTTGCCGGTTCTCTGAACTATTCAAAATTTCCGCTACCGGTTCTTTGAACTACTAAAAATTTCTGCTACCGGTTCTCTGAGCTACTCAAAATTTCTGCTACTGGTTCTCTGAGCTACTCAAAATTTCCACTACTGGTTCTCTGAACTACTCAAATTTCCACTACCGGTTCTCCAGAACCTGTCAGAACCTGCTGGATTTCACCCCTGATTCAAAGCCTCTTCAATAAACGCTTTCTGTTTATCTTTTGAAACAGGATATTTAAAAATCCATGGCAGGAAACTAAACTACTTGAGATGGGTATCTGGCATTCACTTGCTGTGCCTAAATGGATTTCCCTACCATTATAATCTAAGTAAAATGCATTTTATATTGACATGGACTGAATCCGGTGATGATGATCTCTAATATGTTGATAAGCACCAATTCCGTGTCTCTCAAAGGTGACCAAAGAGCAACATTTTAATTATGTGTGTGGATTTTATATAGTTATAATATCTTTCCTCACTAGAGGTCATATTCTGGGCTAGGGTATGAATTTTTCTCTCTCTGGTTGTATGAACATGTGTTTTATATAAAATGCAGAGAACTTCAATAATAGCTCTGAGACACATTTTTTTTTATTATAGAGAATGTCCCTCAAGATCAGGGGTGAAATCCAGCAGGTTCTGACAGGTTCTGGAGAACCGGTAGCGGAAATTTTGAGTAGTTCAGAGAACCGGTTTTGGTGACCACCTTTAAAGCGCTTCATGGCATTGGGCCGGGTTATTTACGGGACCGCCTACTGCTACCGAATGCCTCTCACCGGCCCGTACGCTCTCATAGAGAGGGTCTCCTCAGGGTGCCGTCAGCGACAATGTCGCCTGGCAACGCCCAGGGGAAGGGCCTTCTCTGTGGGGGCTCCCACCCTCTGGAACGAACTACCCCCCAGCCTTCGTCAGCTTTCGGACCTTCGGACCTTCCGCCGCGGGCTCAAAACATACCTATTTAACTGTGCAGGACTGAGCTAGATTTTAAATTTATGGGTTTTAACTGGGTTTTATTTTTTATATTTTAAAATACGGGCTTATAGAATAAGTTTTCTAATTGTTTTTATAGTGTATTTATGTATCTATGTGTTTTTTTAAGTGCCTGTAAACCGCCCTGAGTCCTTCGGGAGATAGGGCGGTATATAAATATGATTAATAAATAATAATAAATAAATAACCGGCAAATGCCACCTCTGGCTGGCCCCAGAGTGGGGTGGGAATGGAGATTTTGCAATATCCTTCCCCTGGAGTGGGGTGGGAATGGAGATTTTGCAGTACCAAGCCACACCTACAGAACCGGTAGTAAATTTATTTGGATTTCACCACTGCTCCAGACAATGTCTAACTTTCACCATTTTTAACTTTTTAATAAATTAATATAATTAATTAGCAGATCAACACATCATTTCAGGATTAGTTCTGACTTAACATCCAGAGTGAACCAAACATCACAGTGCAGCAGCCAGCCAATAGTGGTTTGTTTAATTATCATTATCTTTCTATTCCTCTTAATGTGATGTATAAACCAAGTTGTAGATTCAAAAGTGGTAATATTTCTGTGTTATTTTGGGGATATGTTTCTGTGTGGGAGAGTTATTATGTATGATTTGGAAAAGCCCACTTTGATTTGGGAACATCAGCATTAACACCCGAAGTGCAGGGAGGATTAGAATATCATAGATCTTACTTAATTATCCCCTAAAATCTCTTTCAAATGTGATATTGTCTATTTAGTCAGAGCTACTAGATATGAGCTGCAAAAATCTTAAAAACCCCACTAGACACTGCAAAGGGAAAAGTCTCTTGTATCCCTTTGCCACCTTTTAGTGGCCATCCAGATTTCTTTAGCCCAGATCTATTACCCATAATTCAGTATGAGTATGAAAGTAATAGAAGTCACTTCTAATCAAACTCAGCTCCTAGTGGCTTCACAACTGTGTGCTTTTCTTGTTATCTATTGGTTCATATCTGATCTTAAAAAAAGAAATCAACCAGAGTAAGTCGATTCCTATGCTGATATGAGATTCCCTAAAAATAAAAGGGATGTGGTGGCTAAGTGGCTAAGACGGTGAGCTTGTCGGTTGAAAGGTCGGCAGTTCAGTGGTTCGAATCCCTAGTGCCGCGTAATGGGGTGAGCTCCCATTACTTGTCCCAGCTTCTGCCCACCTAGCAGTTCGAAAGCAAGTAAAAAATGCAAGTAGAAAAATAGGGATCACCTTTGATAGGAAGGTAACAGTGTTCTGTGTGCCTTTTGCATTTAGTCATGCCGACCACATGACCATGGAGATGTCTTCAGACAGCACTGGCTCTTTGGCTTTGAAACAGAGATGAGCACCGCCCCCTAGAGTCAGGAACGACTAGTACATATGTGCAAGGGGAACCTTTACCTTTTAAAAATACAATATCTGTCAGCTTGCTTGATCTGGTCTGGCCTGGCCTGGCCCACTAGGTTCCTGCTATTTCCTATTCTGATTATCTTATAGAATAAACTGGTGGATAAAAATTTATTAACCAGGAAATTATTACTATAGGGATGCCTAATTTGAGTTTTCTCTCTTTATCCATCCAGGCATATTTCCTCAATAGGAAAATCAATATTTTTTTTAGGAAGACATCATTAGTGAATAGAAGTATGGGCAAAGCCATGTAAATCATAATGACATCATGACCTGAGAAAGTTGCATAAATATCCAACAACTAGCTGGTCAGCATGCATGCATGCCTTGGAAACCTAACAATCAGCTGGCTGGCGTTCATGCATGCCTCGGAAACCCAACAACCAGCTGGCCGGCATGCATGCGCACATAGGAAACCTGACAACCAGCTGGCTGACCTGGGGTGACAGCACGCATGCCCACCGAGAGGGTTCTGCCTGCCACCTCTGGCACGCATGCCATAGTTTCACCATCACAGTCCTAGAGCATTACTAGTAATACAGGTAGAATTGTCAGATTAGCTGAATGACTAGTCTGACTTGAGCTGTTTAAAAAAATCTATGATCTCATTAAAAAACAAGTGGCTCTATCCAGATTTTGAAACCTGGCATTACAGTAATTTGAAGATGGTGAAATACTGACCCATTCATTCTTCTCTAGTCTTGCTGAATTTCCCCTCCTGTCTGATCAGTTTCCCGCCTGCTTCATCAGATACATTTCATGGAAGTATGAAAGCTTGTTCATGTTTCAAAAATCATTTTTAATTGGGAGGAGTTGTAATTACCAGATATAAAAACTCTTTCTGCAAGCAGCCAGTGTACATGGGAAGGTATGTACAATGAGCCCATGAAATGTTCAGCTACAAGAAGAATCATGTTGCGTCTTCCTTTGATTATGTATAATTTAGATTTAAAAGGTATTATAGTTGAAGAGATGGGAAGGCTTTGCAAACGTAACTCAGAATGAAATTACTCAGTTGCTATTCTTTTTTGCTGCACGCTTCAATCACCAAGAGCTCTTTATTTTTAAGTGCTTGTTCTGAATGGAAAATTATTTTAATTGAATTGCTGTCATCCATTTTCCTACTCTTTGTTCCATGATCATTACATAAAGTCAGGTTGGGAGAAAGAGTTTACAAAACGGATTCTTGACTCAGTTTAGGTTTAAGGAAAAGCTCTAACCCAAAGCCATGAATTCAACTATAGGAGTGTAGTGTCTTGTTATAATACCACAAGGAAGGATACTTAAACAACTCCTTATTAAAATTCCAACCCCCAAGATATAACTTCACCAAAAAAATCTCTTCAGAAAAACTGGATTAATATTTATAGAAACAGAATTTACCAAAGATTACAAAGAATCAGAGAAATTTTTTTTGAATGGACCTAAAAAATAGGGCATTGTATGGAGCCATTAAAAAGACTAAAACGAGAAAATAATCTGATGCAGATAGGCTGCAATAAATGTTTTGAGGGCAAGCTTTTACAACTTGACAACAAATAATGAATATTATTCTACAGAATGGAAAGATTTTTGATAGCTAGATAGAAGCTAATGTAGCCTTAATATCTAAGGAGGTGCAAGATTTGATATTAACAAATAATTATCCAACAATATATAACAATGAGTACAAAATGTTTATCATAATTTTGGGTGAAAGATTAAAGATAATTGTACAGGACTTCTTCATGAAGACCAATATGAATTTTTACCTAAAAAGACAACTATAAAATAATATTAGAAATGTTTTGGATATTCTGGAGAACTTTGAGCAATATAATAAATGCAAGCAATGCAGCTTGCATTGATATTCTTAGATGCAGAGAAGGCCTTTGATAATTTGAACTGGATTTCTTTGTTTAGAATTCTGGACCATTAGAACCTTGCAGATAATTTTATTAAATGGAGAAGATTTATTTATACTTCATAGAAAGCAGTAATAATTGTTAAGGGAGAGCTAACAAAACCTTGTGAGATTCAAAAGATAGGACAAGGATGTCCATTATCTCCACTTTTGTTCATTGTCGTTCTTGAGGTTCTGAATTGAGAGATAAGGCAAGAAAATCATGGGAGTTCACATTTAAAAAAAAAGAAAATTATAAATTAAGGGCATTTACAGATGATTTGATGTTTTGGAAGATCCACTAGAGGGAGCAGAAACATTAATGGGAAAATTAAAGGACTTTACATTAGCAGGTTTTAAGATTGACAATCAGAAGACAAAGATGTTAATAAGAAATATGAAACTAATAGAACAAATACAACTGATGAAGAAAACTGTTAAGATTGAGAAAGTAAAATGGTTGGTTGTTTCTATATAAACATGAATTACATGTTGTTTCAAAGTAATTATTTTAAGACATGGAATGAAATTTTGTTTGGTCTAAATGGGTGTTGAAATTTTGTTTGGTCTAAATGGATGTTGCTGAGAAACAAGAATTAGAAACTCTGAGGTATGGATGGCATGGATATTAATGGTACAATACAGAATAATTTTAGACTCAAATTCATACAATGATATATAGGATTTTAAAGATTAATATTCAGTTTAAGCCAGAAGTTTTCCTTATAGAATTGATGGATACATAAAGAGAAAAGTCATAGAAGATTATTTCAATATATGATTACAATACTGCATTGACATTATTATAGGTGCAAAGATGGAAAGATTTGGCACTACCCACTATGATGAAAAGCTGGTAAATTGACAGGCCTTGCCGAGACGGATAAACTGACATCTTTGATTAGAGAAAAGATAATATCTACATTTACATAGAGACGCAGTGGCGCAGTGGTTAGAGTGCAGTAATGCAGGCTACTTCTGCTGATCACCTTCTGCTAGCAGTTTGGCAGATCGAATCTCACCAGGCTCAAGGTTGACTCAGCTTTCCATCCTTCCGAGGTCGGTAAAATGAGGACCCAGATTGTTGCAATATGCTGACTATGTAAACTGTGAGGACTGTGAAGCGGTATATAAGTCTTAGTGCTATTGCTAGCGCTATTTATTGGTGACTGGAAACCTATGGACTTTTTGCATAAAAAACAAAAAGAAAAAGAAATGTGATTATGTTTTTGATTAAAGATAATCTTTAATCAGCTTGGAGTAGTTTTGGCTTTATTAAATATCTAAAAAGTTTATAGCATCAATGATTTCAGATAAGAGTAGTATAAGGAATGGAATGGCTAGCTACTGTAGCTGGTCTTCTGTGCTTCAATGGGTAGAAGAGAGAAGATGGGAGCAGACTTATAAATTATCATTGGAGCTAATTGCTGCCTAATTTAGATAAAGGGAAAAACTTCAGATAAAATGTTGGGAGACTGTAAAATAAAACAAAAAATAATGATATCAGGAAAGCATTTAATCAGGAAAATATTAACCCATTCTATTCATTGCTGAGTTGTTGTTCTTCCTAAAAAACCCTGAAAACTATGACACAATTTTTTCAATGATGGGGCATTCTTCCTCTAAAAATGGTGCCGTTTCTCTCACACACATGTACTGATTTCTGTGGATTCAGATCACATTATTGCATGCTTATTGTTGTTACTATGACAAACAGCCCCAGCTTCTAGATGAGGTTTATGTCATGGTAGTTGAAAATGAGCTTGAAGGACTTTTTATGTGTGGCTATAAACCATCACATCACCCACCTGAACTCACCATGCCCCCTATTCTGTTCCAAGATGAGGAAAAAGATCCCTCGGGTCATCTGGCCCATATTGTATGAGAATTCTCAGACAGATACAAGAAATAAGCTAATGGGAAGAGACTGAAGACTATAAATTTCAGGTGCCCAGGGAACTACAATGATATATGATGAAGTGGCATGCTGATAATGGAACTATGAGTGCACAACCACACAGTTTTATAACTAAGCAATCAAGACTTTTCACATCTTGCTTGTATCTCAGTTCCAGCTGCAATTGCTTTTGTGCTGGGAATCTAGGAATTATGGCTGCTCTAGCTGATCATACAAGAAAGTGTCAGAAAGCCAAATATTTAAATCACAGGCAATTATATTAGGATTTAACTGCTTTGATGTAGTTGAACAGTTCTAAAATTTGACAGAGGACAGCCACCACACATGGACTTAAATCAAATTGATATCCACATCTTAATTTCCAGGAGTTTATTTCCTTTCATTGAATTCTGTTGCTGAAATAAATTTATGTGTTTCTATATGGCTGTCCTTAGGCCCATCATTTACTGGAGACATTTTCAATATATTAGGAATCACTCTTGTCCAATCAGGATTGTCACATTCTCATAAAACAAAATACAGGCAACAGATATCAACATATCCCAGTGGAAGCATTAAAAAACGAAGAAGATCAGCTATATGCCCAAGTAAATAGGTTGAAACTGATTATCATTCATGTTAGAAAAGTGAAGCTTCTGATTTGGTAATTTGTATTAACCATTGACCTTCTGTGGACATTCATGAAGTTGCAAAGATATCCTTTTGGGATATTTTTGGTATCCTAAAAATCAAAAGTTTCGAGCATCAATGATTTATCTCCATAATGAGATTGCAAAATAAGTACATTTACAAAAATAGCAACAATGGATTTTAGCTTTTTTGTAGCATGCATGCTGTATGAGCACAGAGTCCAGGTGTCTGAAGGCGAGCATCATGAAAAATAGATAATGTTTTGGGGAAAAAACAGATAATACCGGTAGTACTAGGAAACTATTAAGGAAGATACTTTAAATAAGCTTTAAAAAGATGAATAAGTCTTAGAACAGTAGATTTCAGATGGATTCTGCATATATTCTTTGAGTATCATAATCTCAGATTAATGTTTGAGCAAAGTATTTTTTTGTGCACAGGGTTGAATTTTTACAATAGATTTGGCTTTATGGTGTATAATTTTCAATGTATAATGCTATCCTGAGCACAGAAATTATATTTTAAAATTTAAATACAAAATAAAGACAGCTATGTGGTTTTCTACAAAAAAAGGAAAAAAAAGAAAAATATATATAATCCCATTTTGGCTTCATACACCAAGTTTACAACATTTCCGAGTGCATAAAAAAAAATCATGACTAAAAATTAAATGATACACTGTACCTGGGGTATAAGATGGGCTGTAAAAATCTGAACAACCACTAGAATGGCAGCAAAAGATCCTTTTTTGTTTTCCCTCAGCCAAGTTCAAACTCTTTCATAATTATTTTGTAAAAGAGAATGATCTACTGAGGTGGGAGCTGCTGCTGAGCAAACATGCCTAGGCTTGAACTAGAAGAGGGCTCTTTGTATGATTAATACTCTGGTTTATTTTAGTGGGAGGAGAAAGCAACAAACCTTTAACTATCTAGAGAGGTGATTTATCAGCTAGACAGTTTTCCTTTAGGGACCTTTCTCCCAGCACTGCAAATCCTTCCCAGCTAAGTGAATTGATATCTCTTCCATTAGCAATCAAACTCCTTTATATGCATGAGACATGGGAATCAATACTTAACCAAGTGAAGTGGTACCTGTAAGGTATTGATACAAATAAAACAGTGGTGCAGAGAAATAAGTAGCTCTTCCATTTCTTTTGGATGTAAAGGGATTATGTTCCAAGACCAGCAGAAGAGCTCCATGTGCTTCTTTCTGTTTGATTGCATATGACTTCTGCTTATACAGAAAGTAGCATTGTGCTCTTTTGGTAGGATCTGGTCTAATTTCCATAAAACTTTTAACATCAATACAGTCCTCGTGAATCAGATTGTGCAACTTGAGAGATCTAAATGAACAAATCATGATTCTAGATTCTATCTATTTATTGGGCTTTACTTTAGCTTCCAAGGCTATGCTATGCCATGCCATGCCATGCCATGCCATGCCATGCCATGCCATGCCATGCCATGCCATGCCATGCTATGCTATGCTATGCTATGCTATGCTATGCTATGCATTATATCTTTACAATCAAATAAGCAACTATTCTATGATTATAATCACAGGTGGGTTTAACTTACCTTTACCATTGGTTACCACGGTCATTTCACGTGCGCACTGTCTGAGCATGCGCTCGGCCTTTCACCTGCGATCGCCGCTACTGGTTCGCCTGAACTGGTGCGAACTGGCTGAATACCACTTCTGATTATAATGTTGTCCCAATTTCTATTGGTCCACTGGAAATAGAGCAATGGTAGGAAAACAACCTCAATTGATTAATTTCTGCATATTATCATCTGCTTTGCCTTTCAGTCTAAGAGATCTGAGTTGTATGCTGTAGGTCTACATTTTAATTCTGACATTTCTAAATACAACTTTAAAACAGTCTACTCTAAAACCCAAGAAAGAATCCAGTTAGGGAACTCTGAACAATACGAATCAACAAACAGCCTGATTTCAGTAAAAAGCAACTTCCTATATTTTTACAAAAGGAAGGACAAGCCAGGAGGCGAAATCAGCTCAAAGAAGTTGATACTATTCTTGATCATGTAAAGGGGCCATCTTCATTTGCAATATAAATTATCTTGCACTTAAATGAAAGTTCATATAACTACTACAAAGAACATTGTTAGAAAAAATCTTAAAGATGTCTCTTCAAAAGCAATCTCTGTCTCCCCAATAAATGGATATATCAGATTGTAGTTTCAATATTGGTATTTTATTTTTAATGGTAAGAAAGCTCTTGCCCAAGCATATTGCTTTATAAATAATAAGGTTTTGCAAACTATTTTGAACCTCATCCATGCCGAATGCCAGTCTGTGTTTCATTAAAGCCAGATTTTTTTTCCAAGCTGCTGAATGAGAAAAAAAAAGATTGTTGTTGTTAGTTGCGAAGTCGTGTCCGACCCATCCCGACCCCATGGACAACATTCCTCCAGGCCTTCCTGTCCTCTACCATCCTCTGGAGTCCATTTAAACTCATGCCTACTTCTTCAGTGACTCCATCGAGCCACCTCGTTCTCTGTCGTCCCCTTCTTCTTTTGCCCTCAATCTTTCCCAGCATTAGGCTCTTCTCCAGTGAGTCCTTCTTTCTCATTAGGTGGCCAAAGTATTTCAGATATGACTGCTTTAATGAGTCAGTTTTATTAAAGATTACTGTCACTCTGAAAATCGCTGCACTTTTCTTCTCATGGGAAGTCTCCTCCCACTCATAAAAGGACCAAAGTCTTTCTGCTGAAATTATTTGTGAAGTGTGCCCATAATCATCTATTCATATTGGTTATTAGGTTCACACGCATGGCTAGTTATAAACCCAGAATAATAAAGCAGAATGGCTGTGTTCTTATCAGGACTCCTTTCCTTCCTCAACAATCAGACTAAAGATGCACTGACCTGATCCAAGGAAATAACTTGAGTAAACATCTCAGACAAAGTTGCTCCCTAGTTCACATGAAGATAAAGGGAGGGAGAGGAGAAGCGCATTCAAACTTGCAAGATGCTGTTACTATAGCTTTACGATAAAAATAATATCAGTCGATATGCATTGGTTTCTTAGTCTGGTCTACCAGCCTCACATGTGTTAAGGCAATTGGTTCTGATAACATACTGAATGATAATCTATCCTACCACCCTATTTGTTTGTTTGTTTATTTATTTAAATTTATATTAGATTTCATTTTGTGGGTTATATGAACTTAGCCTGTACAAAGCAAGACAAGAAAACAGGCCCTTCTGTAAGATGCTTTAATTCTTACAGAAACATAGTTTTGCATGCTCAGTGTAGGACAAAACTAAAGCCATGATACTCAATTTCATTTGCATTGGTTCTGGAAGCAGATGCAAACTTTGCATCTGAAAATTCCACATTCCTATTTGAATGGACTCAAAAGGAATATTTGGAATTTATCACTCAACCGATTGACAGGAGCAGGTGGGAGAATTAATGGACTGAAAAAAATTGGGTAGGAATATTTCAGAACCACAAATAGAATGAATTAGAATGAATGAATAATTCACTCCCAGAGGGGGTTATCCTGTTAGTCCAAGGGTTTTGTGGCACTTCTGCTTATTAAACTTTAATGAAGTTTAATAAAGAATAATGGTTGGGTTCACATAACCCTCACCTGCAAGCCAACAGTCATATTAAAGGGTCCCTAGTCTATAATAAAGCACGAAAGGAAGCATATCGTAGTTTACCAGCTTATCAGCTTCTCTTCCTTAAAAAATCAAATCAAATCAAAAACTGATGAATGCAAGAAGTGTTGAACGAGAGCTCTTATAATCTCAAATCCAGGTAGATGTGAATTGTAATCTGGTCATCAAACTTAAGAAAATGTAGCCTGCATTATGGGACACGTGTTTATTCCATATGTATCAAAGGTGGACACAAGCGATGGTGCGTATTAACTTTCTATTATCATCATTTTCGTTGGTGAAGTCATAACATTTTCTGAATTCCCACGAGTTAAAAAAAATGGCTCTAAAAGGGAGCAAGATTAATGCATTGTTGATTTATGTCATCATCTATGTGTGAACTGAGAGCCATATGTATATATGTAGGTATGTGTGTGAGAGAGAGAGGGAGGGGAGGGAGAATTACAAGGATTCATCTGCCCCACCTTCTTGTCAACCTGGTGAACATTTTATCAGATCAATTATATAGCTAATCCAAGCATGTTCAGACTAATATAAACAGGGAGGAATAATGCACATTGTCTGAAAAATGTGTCAACTTTAAGTATTTGATTGAGCTAATATTTAGATAATGGACATTTTCCAATATTTTGTAACAATCCAACCGAAGGTGAATCAAGAAAGAACATAAAATAACTTCTTAATAGCATTCTACAGAGGTAAAAGAATTTAATTTACCCACACATCCCTGAACAATTTGATCCTTTAACTCCGATTTATAATCTCATGCCCTACTTCAACATATAATGAGTAGTAAGACACTGTGCATCCACTTTGCTTGTACAATGGACAAATTTTGGTGGCTGGAAGCCACATTTAACTTTTTTTGGGTTTGTCACAGAGGGAAGAAGGGAAAGCGAAAAGAGCCCTTTATCTAAGCAAGGCCTTTTAAACTGTTTTTCTTTGAGTTTGAGATGACATTTTACTGTTTATCTTTTTTTTTTTAAAGTCTCCTTTATTGTTTTCACTATGGTATGTAGATGTTCTAGTTCTCAAAATTCATGGAAAGTATGCCACTACTTTCTCAAAATAATAGAGAGGGCTCAAAAAAGAATCGGAAAAGGAATTTGGAGCCATCTCAGGTCTAGGATCTAGTGTTGAGTAAATAAAAACAAAACAAAACATTCCTTTAAAAAGGCATGAGACAAAAATACATTTTTCCAACCAGATACCTTTCCAAAGTAGGATACAGATAGTCTTCGATTTATGACCATAATTCAGCCGAAAATTTCTATTGATAAGCAAGGCTGTTAAGTGAGTTGCGCCTCATTTTATGACTTTGTTTTGCCACAGTATTTTGAAGTGAAACGTTGCAGCTGTTAAGGGAATCATGCAGGTGTTATGCAAATCTGGCTTTCCCATTAACTTTGCTTTCCCAGCCTGCTGGGAAGGTTACAAAGGGCGATCACATGACCCTGGGACAGTGCAACTGTCTAAATAGATGCCAGTTGCCAATCACCTGAATTTTGATCATGGGACCCTGGGGATGCTGCAGTGGTCGTATGTATGAAAATCGGCCATAAGTCCCTTATTTCAATACTGTTGTAACTTCAAACAGTCATTAAATGAATGGTTGTAAGTTGAAGACTCCCTGTGCCTTGTTTGAGAAGCAAACAAGGCACAGGTCGGTTCCATCAGCAGAGGACTTTAAGAAAGTTTTTATAAAGGAGGTCCCATAAAGCCATTAGTTCCAGAATCTAAAACAGATCTAATTAACCCATTGAGAAAGGGAAGTTCACAAAACCAAGCACAAGACGACAAAACGCTGAGGTGGAAGAAAGGATAGGCAGGGCTTGGAGGGTTGAACTGATCTGACTTTCCACAGTGACGTAAAACAGTGGTGGAACCTCACACAGGTGTCCAGAGCAAGGCATGAAAGAGGTTGCCTAGAGACGCCTGCATTGGTGGAGATCACATCAGGCGTCAAGGAGGCTAAAAGGTGTTGCCAGGAGACAGGGAGGGGAGCAAGTACAAGTGCTGGAAATTGCTCACAGAAGCAGTTAACTTCATAAAGGTAAAGCATGACACACGTTGAGATTTGTAGGCTTTTGCAAAGTGCAAAGAGAAATCAAGATGGAAAAAAAAACCAAATGGGATGGCACACCAAGGAAAGCTGTGAGGAGCCTGTAGTAGTTTACAACCGCATGCGTAAAGGTGAAGGACTAAATCATAGACTTCATTCATCTTCATTCATTTTGATATTAAAATGCATTTCATTGTGTATATCTACCTAAACTCTCCTTTGTGACAAAATTAGCAGGTTGCTGCTTTTTGTAATGCTGGCATGTTTATGAGCAGAGCGATGCATTCATAAATTCAACTGATACATCTTCCCTCCTTACCATATGAACGAAATTTTTCTTTTTTTTTTTTTTTATTCAAAAAGTTTTACAAATTTTTTTTCCCCTTTCCCCCCCTCCTCCCCCCTCCCTTCGCAACCCCCCTCCCCCCCCCGACTTCCCGGAACGAGCACAAGGTATAGTTAAAAATAAAACAAACATATGCTAAAAAATTTTCATCCCAACTTAATTGTACCCTACAATCATCAATTCCTAACTTCCCCAAAAGCAATCAAAATAATACATCATAATCATTCAAAACAGTCTGATAACTCTTAGTCTGATATCTACGTTGAATATAGTCAATCCATTTTTCCATTCCTTTAAGTATCTTTCTTGCGTATTGTCTTTCAAAAGGCTGATATCTTCGCCATCTCAGCCAAATTGGCAACTTTCAATATCCATTCTTCTATTGTTGGTACTTCTTTTTCTTCCAATATTGTCCTATTAGTAATCTTGCTGCAGTTATTAGATTTAAAATCAATTTAGTCTCAATTACTGTACAATCCGTAATAATTCCCAACAAGAAAAATTACGGCAGGAACTTTATCTTCTTTTCAGAACATTTTGTAAAATCCACCAAATTTTTATCCAAAAGGCCTTTATGTCCTTACAAGTCCACCAAATGTGAAAATATGTAGCGTCATCACAATTACATCTCCAACATTTTGCTTGCATTTCTGGATACATACGATAATTTTTAGGATCTAGATGCCATCTATAAAACATTTTATAAAAATTTTCCCTCAGATTCTGTGCCTGTGAATTTAACATTTCTAACCCAAATTTTTCCCACGTTTCCAATAATATTGGCTCCTGAAAATTTTGTGCCCACTTTATCATACAGTCCTTTACCAAGTCCCTTTCAGAATCTATTTCAAGTAACACATTATACAATCTCTTTATATGCTCCTGAGACTGATTTCTAATTTGCTTTACCAAATTTCCCTCGTTCTGCTCTATACCAATTTTCTGATCTCCTTCCATCTAGCACGTAGTTGCTCATATTGAAACCAAGTATAATTTTTCCTTCCTCTCTTAATACTTGCAGAGATTTTAACTGCAAATTACCTCTTTCAGTATACAAAAGATCTTTATATGTAATCATTTCCTGATTCTCTTCTATGTTTATATTTTCTACTGTATGTCTAGGACTTGCCCATATAGGAACCTTATAATTTAGTTTATAAGAGTATTTTTCCAAACACATGAAGGGCATTTCTTAGCACATGATTTTTAAAGGCCTTATCCACTTTTTGTCATAAATTAAATATGCATGCCATCCATATAACAAATCATAACCTTCTATATTCAAAATTCTGTCCTCTGTTAAATTAAACCAATCACTTATTGCAGAGAGCAGCTGCTTCATAATATAATTTAAAATTAGGCATTTTAAACCTCCCTTTCCGAGAATCTTGAATTATTTTCATTTTAACCCTAGCTTTTTACCTTCCCATATAAATTTGTTAATTCCCTTCTGCCATTCCTCAAGATTCTTATCTTTCTTAATTATTGGTATCATCTGAAAGAGGAATACAAATCTAGGTAAAACATTCATTTTATTAGCAGCAATTCTCCCCAACAAAGATAATTGCAATTTTTTCCAACGACTCAACTCCTTCTGAACTTTTTGCCATAGCACCTCATAGTTATTCTTATACAATTTCACATTTGATGACGTAATATAAACCCTTAACCTTCTTTACAATTTCAAATCCTGTTACTTCCTCTAGTTTTTCTTTCTGTTGTCTGGCCATATTTTTATTATCACTTTTGTCTTTTCTGATTTACCTTAATCCCTGAGACATTCCCATCTTGATCAATTAGTTCCAACAAAGATTTACTAGAAGTTATAGGGTGTGTTAAAGTAATCACCAAATCATCTGCAGAAGCTCTTAACTTATATTCATACTGTCTAACTCTAATTCGCGCTATCTCCTTTACTTCTCGTATTTTATCCAATAATGGTTCTAGAGTTAAAATAAACAATAATGGTGATAAAGGACATCCCTGTCTTGTTCCTTTCGCAATCTTAAAAGGTTCTGTTAAGCTACCATTGATTATAATCTGTGCTGTTTGCTCTCCATAAATTGCCTAATTATTCTTAAAAACCATCTCCAAATTGCATCTTTTCTATTAATTTAAATAAAAAATCCCAATGCAATCGATCAAAAGCTTTCTCTGCATCGAGAAAAATAAATGCTGCTGGAATAAAATTTTTCTTTTCTAAGTACTCCAGTAAATTAACAATCTGCCTAACATTATTCCTCATCTGTCTCCCTTTTATAAATCCAGATTGATCATTATGAATTCTTAGCTGCAGAATCAACATTAATCTATTAGCTATTATTTTAACAAAATCTTATAATCATTATTTAAAAGTGAGATTGGCCTATAATTCCCAGGTTTAGAACAATCCTGTTCCTCTTTTGGTATCAATGAAATAAAAGAGGTTCTCCATGAGGGGGGAATTCCCCCTCCTAGTTGTATCTGATTAAATAATTCCTTAAGTGGACCTAACATCTCATCCTGTAAATTCCTATAATAACTAACTGTGAGCCCATCCGTACCAGGAGTTTTCCCCATTTTAATTGTTTAATTACCAAAATAATTTCTTCCGAGTTATAGGCCGATTCAGTTCATCCGTTTGTTCTAAAGTTAAATTTTAACCTTATATTCCTTCAAATAATTATCAATATCCTATTCAATATATTATCTTTAAGATATAAATTTGTATAATATTCTAAAAAAGCTTTTTTAATTTTATCCTGTTGATATCTCTCTTTATCTTTATATTCTAGTTTTTCTATAGTACGTTGTGTTTGTCTTTTCCTTAAAGTATATGCTAACCACCTACCAGGCCTATTTGCATTACAAAAAGTATTATGTTTGGCATATTGTATATTTGTTGCCACCTGATCAGCCATTATCATATTAAATTGATTCTGTAGTAACTTTATTGCATCTTTAAGTTTTTGATCATGTGGATTATGTATTAATAATTGTTGTTTCTTATAAATTTCCTCTTCTAAATACCTACGCTGTCTTTGTTGCTTATTTCTCTGTCTATTATTAAGATATATTAACACACCTCTCATAAAAGCTTTACTGGAGTCCCAAACCATTTCTATCGATGTTTCATTATTCAAATTATAATCAAAAAATTCTTTCATCTGCTTTTTACATTGATTTACATTATCCTGATATCTAAACAAATTTTCATTTAATCTCCAAGTTCTTCTACCCTCTTTTCCATATTGCAATTCCATCCAAACAGGACTATGATCAGACAAACATCTTGGAAATATCTTAGTTTTCTTCACCCTAAAAAGCAAATCATTAGAAATTAAAATAAAATCAATACGTGAGAAGGATTGATGCCTATCAGAAAAAGTATAGTCTCTTTCCTCCAAATTCCGCAGTCTCCATACATCTCTTAACTCAAAATCTTCTATCATATCAAAAAAGGATTTAGGCAGCTTTGCATGTGCAGGTATCTTCTTGGAAGAAATTCTCTTGTCCTTTCGTGTATCTATTACTCCATTCCAATCTCCCAATATAATGCACGATTTATAATCCCATAGATTCAACTTATCATATAACATTCTATAAAATTTTTCTTGTTGCTGATTGGGTGCATATATACCAAGCAAGAGAGTCCTTTTTGTTTCTATTGTAAGTTCAATAGCAATATATCTTCCATGAATATCTGCCTCTATTAACTTGGCTGGTATATCTTTTCTCAAATAAACCACTATGCCATGTTTTTTCTCCAAAGCTGAAGCAACAAAATGTTTACCTAACTTTGAGTTTATTAGGTACTTTTGATCTGATAATTTAATATGCGTTTCTTGTAAGCAAATAACATCATTTTTAAATTGTTTCAAATAATGAAATATTTTTCTTCTCTTCTGAGCTGAGTTCAAACCATTGACATTCCAAGTCAAGATTTTATTTGCCATTACTGGGCTGCTGAAGCCTTTGAGCAATCAACTGAAGATCGTCCTCCCGTATCTTCGGCCGTGCTCTTCCCACCGCTTCTGTAACAGAATCCTGAACTTTACTTTGAGTTTGTTGCTCCTTTTCTTTACGCTTAAGGGCTCCCCTCGTCAGTCTTTGTTCTTGTGGTTGTTCCTCTGATGGTAACATCACTGGAATCACCTCAGCTTCCACACCCATTTGAGTCTCTTGAATTCTTTTTTCTATTATTTCTATTTCAAATTTCAGCACTGTAGAAAGAAAATCTTTGGCCTTAAGCACTGTGTCAATACGATATCTCCTTCCTTGATAATACACTGTCAAGCCAACTGGAACCTCCCATCTAAATTGAATCTGGTATTTCTTAAGTTCTTGAGTAAAAAATGTAAAGTCCTTTCTATCCCTTAACATCTTGGGAGGAATCTCTTTCAAAACCTTCAACTCCTGTTCCCCTATTTTCAAGTTTTTCTGAAAAGCAACTTGCAAAATTTGATTCCTCACTGTTCTTTTCAAAAAATAAACCACAATGTCTCTAGGAAGTTTCTTTTGCCTAGCAATCCAAGAATTAACTCTATAAATTTTGTCAATTTGATAAGCAACCTCTTGTGGATCAAGTTCAATAAATTCAGCCAGAGCTTCTGATAAAAATTTTTTTAAATCTTCCCCTTTCTCCTCATTCAAACCTCTAATTCTCAGAGCTCCTTCCATCATTCTATACTGCATCACCACCACTTGATCTTCATTTTATCCAATTTGATTTGCATTCCCCATTCTATTTTCTATTTGTTGATTTGACTGAACAATTTCTTGCACCTCCTCCTCCACCTCCTCCAGTCTTTTGCCAAACCTTGAAAAGCCATCAAGATATCTTCTCTTATTTTTTATTATTCTCTTTTATTTCTTCTCTTATTTTCTCATTATTATCCATAATCTCCTTAAACCTTTCTTCAGACACTTTCCTTGCTCTTTAATCAGATCTTCTAAAGCTGGTTCAGAACCCTTCTGCCCCCAGTCTTAGGTGGTTTAGTAGCCATTTCAGTTTTAAAATTCACAAAATATAAGTCTAGAAACTTCTCTTTCCCTTTAAGTATAGGAGAGCTCAGTTCACTTCATTAAAATCCACACATAACATTTCTTATCTTCTTAGTTGCACAGACTGTTTGAAATTCCATTCGTCACTTTCACTCCCGTTCAGGCGCCATCTTTAAGAGTCAATTAAAACAAAGGAAAAAAAATTTCTCTTTTTTAGAAGGTAGAAGTCAGGAAATCAAAAATACTTGCAATCCAATAATTGTCCGCTGGCACTCATTCCGTCTGCTTAAAGAGATCCATAAAGATAAGACAATTAGCAGAGATGGACACTTTCTTCTTTTCCTGCTTTTGCAGGAGCGCACTGAAGTCGGAGCTTATGGCAGGAATATTTATGGGACCCGTCGACCCTTCGAAGCTCTGCTTAATTAAAACAAAGCCTCTGGGGAGGTCTACCAACATTTCCTGCTGCTCTTATCTTCCCCTTTCATCCAGGGAAAAAGATTAAAGCCGGCTTTTCCTGGCTTTACGATGTTCAGTGCGGAGCCCCTTTAATTAGGGCTCAGCGAAGAGGTGGAACCACCCGGAAGTCTCCTTGAACGAAATTTTTCAGATTGATACCCAGTAGACGGTGGGCCTAGGTTGCAATAGTTCCATCCTACTGGTCTGCTCTCTAAATATATGCACTACTATTAATCTTCTCATCATTCCCACCACCCATCTCCTTCCATTTATGACTATATGACTGTAACTTTGTTGCTTGTATCCTTACGATTTATATTGATATTTTTCCCCGAATGCTTATTTGTACCCTATGACTATCATTAAGTGTTGTACCTTAGAATTCTTGATGAACGTATCTTTTCTTTTATGTACACTGAGAGCTTATGCACCAAGACAAATTCCTTGTGTAGCCAATCACATTTGGCCAATAAAAAAAATTAGAATAGAATAGAATAGAATAGAATAGAATTTTTATTACAAGTCTTAAAAGGGACCAAGGTTGGAGACCCCTGGCCTAAATGGAATCACATCAGAATAAGAAATTCTCCCAACAATCACCTATCCAAAGCTAAACCTGGTTCTAAGGATATACAACAAGGCTGCATTTTAGCAAATCAACTTTTAAATAAACCTGGTGGTTTGCTACCTAAAGAATCTCTCTTTTTTTCACCAACACTTCTGAACAGGCACATATTAATATTGTTATATGCTATATATCCCAAAACCCATTAGGGCAGATACAAACTGATCTGAAAACAGGGGCAATTTGTCCCAATCACTTTGTGGAGAGCCTCAGGGCTGCCTTCATTTCTTTTTAAAACAGTAGGAAACCAGTAGAAATCATCTGTCAGAATGGGGTCTGATATCATCAATATGCTGATGATTCCTAGCTATATACCTTGACCCTGGGCCAAAGACACAATGCAGAAGTACCGACTGACCCAGGGCCTAGAGCAGTGGTGAAATCCTCCAAGGCCTGCTACTGGTTTGCTGCGCATGCACATGTGTGGTGCATGGCAAACACACGCTTTGTATGCATGTGCACCACAGGCAGTACCATGCAGTGCTGAAAAAGGAGGTTTAAGAAGGTAAGTAGAACAGAGAGGGGGGGGAAACAGCTGTGCCGCGTGATTTATATTCACTAGAAAGCAGGATTTCCTGCTTTCTAGTGAATATAAATCGCGTGGCACAACTGATCATCGGAAATACCATTTTGTCCAAACCAGTAGCATTTTTTACTATTGGTTCGCCTGAATTGCTAGCTTTTATTACTACCGGTTCACCTGAACCCGTCTGAACTGGTAGCATTTCACCCCTGGCCTAGAGGTACAATTTGATAGACTCCAAATAAATGCCCAGGATGGCTTTGAGTTTGAGGGTCAAATCACGGGTCCCCAACCCCTGGGCCGTGGATTGACATTGTTCCATGGCCTGTCAGGAACTGGGCCGTGCAAGCGAGCAAAGCCCCATCCACGCTGTCGTGTCCCACTCCTCCGCTGACGGCCGGGTCAGGGAAATCCGAATCAGGCTTGCCTCTGCAGCTCTGCCCAAAGTCCTAGCAAAGTCCTCAGAGCAGGCAGGAGACCAGTAAGTGACTTCAGCAAGATAAGTTTGACTTTGCCTGACTCAGAGACTGCCAGAAAGCAGATCATTTATATAGGCCATGGGGTGTGGCTCCATGACTCAGCACTCATTAAGGCCTGCCCCTCCCTTCCTTCTGTTGCCTCCGCCTATCCAATCTTCTAATGCGAGGGTCACTCCAATCAGCTGTTGGAAGTAAACTTTCCTCAGGCTCACATGCTGTGGAGGAGGGGGAGGGGTCTAGCTGCTCCGTTTGCCTGGGCATGGAGCCAGGGCTGGGGCCGGGGGGTGCTCTCTCCTCTGCAGCCTGCTTGGGCATGGAGCCAGGGCTGGGACCGGGAGGTGCCCCCTCCTCTTCAGCTTGTCTGGGCATGGAGCCAGGACTGGGGCCGGGAGGCATACATTCCTCCGTGTTTGGGAGCAGATAAGAAGGCCCCGGCTGCGGTGAGAGCGGACAAGACACAACACACGCATCCACAGAATCCAGGCAGCACGCAAAACCATACTTCCAGTCCACAGAAAATCCACCCTGCACAGAACCAGTTTCTGGCACCCAAAAGGTTGGCAGTCGCTGGGCCAAATTATCCCACAGAAATACCACATTTGACTCTGGAAGAACTACCTGTTCAGAGGTAGTTTGCAAGCTGAGATTTCCCTTGAACTTACTGATCCTGTTTGTTTATCAGGTAGTCACTGTGACCAGGAAGCCATTTGTTTATTTATTACATTTATATAGCTGCCCATCCACAATCAACTGACTCTAGGCAGCTTACAATTGTGTACCAAGTGCAGCTATCCCTGGATCAGGAGGCACTACTTCCCGTTACTCATGCCTTTGCCACCTCCAACTTGGAATACTGTAATGTGTTAATCATGGGACTGCCCTTGGAAAGCATTTGGAAGTTAGAGCTGGTGTAAAATATGGCAGCCTAGACAGTGATATAGTTGGCTGACTCAAAGTGCTAGTTATCACCACATGGCTTGGGATTAGGCTATCTGGGGTGCTCCCTTCTCTCATCATCCCATCTCAACTTGTCAAATAGGGCTGTGTCCCATCTGTATGAGAATGTCATCTGTTGGTAGCTCAAGAAGCTCATTTTTAATGCCATTCCTATAATCTTGGATTTCCTCTGCATGGAGATCACTCTGCTTCTTTCCTTCTGGGACTCAGGAGAACAGCTAAGATCTGATTATTCTATCAGGGAGAGGCTGATGGCATGCTCTGACTGAAAATTTGAACTTGGCTGACAGATCCTTGTGTACATTTTCATTCTGCATAATTTTGAGGTTGTGCTTTGGTTCATTTTATTATTTTTGAAAGAGGGATTAGCAGATACTATATTTCATTTTATAACTTGTCTCTCTGTCCTTATTTTCTCAATCTGTATATGGGTGTGTCATATTTCTTTCTTTTTAAAAAATTAATCTAGACATGAGATTAAATATATTTGGTGCTAAAAAAGCCTCTTCCCCACAACACATACTGAAGCAAGTATCATCTTTAGAAAAATGACCTCTTTCTGGACTATAGCAGAAGAGGAAAGGGTCAAAACCTTTCTTCCTAAAATTGGATAATTATCAAGCCCCCTACCTGATGCTATTTGCATTTTTCCAATTCTGCATATTAGGTGCAAAGTTGCATTTAGTGCTACTACCATGAAGCTTGAGGTCCTTCAAGACACAAAAGTAGACTGTGATAAGAATAGCATCTCTAACATTGATAGCGTTTACCTGGCCATTACTCACAGCTACTTTAATTGTATCTGTAATTATTTCACCTTTGTGTTTTCAGTTCAATGGCAACTAGTCATATTGCTTTATGTTGTGCCAAGACTTTCATGGGTGACTGAAAATGATGTTTTCAGTTCCAGCCCCACAAGGTCATTTCATATGCATGTATTTCACGTATATGGATGACATCTTTATCACTTGGATTCATGAACATCGGGCACCTGAGATGTTCAATCAGCACTTTAATGCTTTAATCTCACAGTCTAGCTCAGATTAAATAAACATTACTTGTTAACAGTAATGGCTCATACCTGACATTCCCCAACTGCACCAACAATGACCTAACACATATAGATTTCAATGAAGAAAATGTTGAAAAAGCTCTTCGCAAACTGAAACCATCCCTATCTATAGGACCTGATGGACTATGTGCATACTTCTTTAAAAAGCTTTCCACTAATATAGCAGAACCCCTAAGCATAATCTTTGGAAAAGCCTCCACGACCAGTTACCTTCCCAAACTTTGGTCACTAGCCACAGTCATCCCTGTCTTCAAAAAAGGAGACCCCAGCTTAGTTGAAAATTACAGACCAATTTCTCTATGCTGCGTCACCTGCAAAGTAATGGAATCAATCATCAACCAATCCATTACCTTCCACTTAGAAATAAACAACCTACTCTCTAATAAACAATTTGGTTTCAGAAAATTTTTTTCGTGTAACTTACAACTTCTCCACTGTAAACACATATAGACTACAAATCTTGATCAGGGCAAAGCAATAGATGCAATTTATATAGGCTTCTGTAAAGCTTTTGACTCAGTGGTACATGACAAACTTCTTCTAAAACTAAAATCCTACGGCATCTCCGGACCCCTCCACAATTGAATATCAGCGTTCCTGTCAAACATACAACAAGTGGTCAAAATAGACAGTGCCTTATCAAATCCTGTTCCTGTCAATAGCGGCATTCCCCAAAGCAGTGTTGGACCAACACTCTTCATATTATACATTAATGATCTCTGTGACCATATTAAAAGTAATTGTGTTCTTTTTGCTGACGATGTCAAACTATTTAACACAATACAGCTACCATTCAAAAAGACCTTGACTTTGTGTCAGAATGGTCAAAAACTTGGCAACTCCAAATCTCAACCAGCAAATGCTCTGTCTTAAAATCTAAACACTAAATACAATTTCGATGGACATTACCTTACAGATAACCCCCACCCTGTTAAAGACCTTGGAGTTTTCATATCTAATGATCTAAGTGCCAAAGCCCACTGCAACTACATTGCAAAAAAGGCTTTAAGAGTTGTAAACCTAATCTTACGTAGCTTCTTCTCCAGAAACACTACACTACTAACCAGAGCTTATAAAACATTTGCTAGACCAATTCTTGAATACAGCTCGCCTGTCTGGAACCCATACCACATTTCAGACATCAATACAATTGAACGTGTCCAGAAATATTTTACAAGAAGAGTTCTCCACTCCTCTGAATACAACAAAATACCTTATGCCACCAGACTTGAAATCTTGGGTTTAGAAAATTTAGAACGTCACCTTTGGCATGACCTGAGTATAATTCATAAAATCATCTGCTACAATGTCCTTCCTGTTGAAGACTACTTAAGCTTCAATCACAACAATACAAGAGCAAACAATAGATTTAAACTTAATGTTAACCGCTTCAATCTTGATTGCAGAAAATATGACTTCTGTAACAGAGTTGTTAATGCTTGGAACACACTACCTGACTCTGTGGTCTCTTCTCAAAATCCCCAAAGCTTTAACCAAAAACTGTCTACTATTGACCTCACCCCATTCCTAAGAGATCTGTAAGGGGCGTGCATAAGAGCACAACCATTCCTGTCCTATTGTTTCCTTTCATTATATCCAATTAATATAGTTATTACGTACTTATGCTTATATATATGTTTATATATTATATAATTATTTTCATGCTTATGCTTGCATATACTGTTGTGACAAAATAAAATAAAATAAAATAAAAAAATAAAATAAAAAAATAAAACAACAACAGATTTATTTTCTGGCCTCCATTGTGCAAGTAATTAAAATGTTTTGTAAATGTATATATCCTGCCTTGATTAAACAACAAATTTAAAAACTAATCTACAATAAGATAAAAAACATTTAGAAGGTTTCTAAAATAGATAATTCAGTGAAACAACTATAAAAAACATGTTTAAACTATAATCTATTAATATTCTGTGACTTTGGACACCAATACCAAACGATGCAAGGCAGAAATCAACATTGTGCTATTTTAATTAAAAGCCTCTATATTTGTGTTCTAGGCACTCATAATGGAACAGAGCTCTTCACCTAGGCTTCTAGGCCATGAAAACCAGGAAATAATGCCCTTATGCCTGTATTGTCGAAGATGTAAATGCCTACATTCACATGGGATTTTAGAAATTCTCGCTGATGCAGAAGCCTCTGAAAGAAGAAGCTCACAATTGTATATGGCATTTTCAGTATTAATAAAGTGAGCAGTGGATGTTCCTGTGTTTATTTTGTACACTTTAAAATGTAAGCACAACCTATCTGCCCCTTCTCCCAATCCAGCAGCTCCAAAGTCCGTATGAAAATCTTCTATTCTCTTTGAAAAAAACAGAGTGGGGGGGAGCCTTTTACATAGATACAAATTTTGCAAACGTAGAAGGTAAGATTTGATATAATATTGATATAAACTTCTATTTTCCATTGAGAACTGTGCTGAATACACTACAAACTCCATTGTTTGTGCCAATCTCTTCACTATTCCCTAAAGCATGTTTCTCAACTTTTGCAACTTTAAAATTTGTGGACTTCAGTTCCAGTAGTGGGTTTCACTTCCCTTTGCTACTGGTTCAGAACTGTGAGCGTGCATGCAGTGCTTCTGTGCATGCGCAGAACCTTCTGCGCAGAGTGTCTGTGATAATGTCTGGGTGGGTGGGCAGAGCCTTCCGCCACCCCCACTACCGGTTTGCCTGAACCGGTGTGAACCGGTAGAAACCACCACTGTTCAGTTCCCAGAATTCCCTAGTCAGCCATGCTTAAAGTTGACAAACTATGCTCTGCCTTCTGGGACACAGATTCCAAATGTAAGGTACAAACATAGGTCCCGTCTTAAAATTGGCAGTGTAGTGTCATGAAAAAAGAGTTAAATAAGGTCAAGCTGATACTTAGGAGAAATGTGCTGCAGAACAGCCCTTGAAAAGGCAATGACAAGACAACCGCTTGCCACGAACAGCTCCTAGCTAAAAACACTCCAATGTATCATCTATGATCTAGTGTCAGACCATTTCCATCTCAAAGGAAGTCTTAGATTATAGATCTGTCCTTGCTTAAAGACAGTTGTGTAATGTAAAACAGCCATGGATAAGCAAAGAAAAAGACCCCAATGCAGGCATAAATCAAAGGTGTAAGTAAAAGATATCTTCACTACCTTAGGAAATCTAGCAGCAGCATCTTCTGTTCCATTTTATCTTTTGATATATGCTAGGACTATGCAGGTTCCAAAAAAGGACTTGAAAGAAGTGCTGTTGTGGTCAGCCAGCAGCCTGCAGAGCTGGCAATGGAGTCAGACAGCGATGAGGCTGAGGTGGGGCCAGGGCCATCGGGGAGTGAGGTGCAGACTCCAGAGCCTCCAGAGACTGACAGTAGTGAGGCAGAGGAACAGGAGGAGCCTGTTCCTAATGCACGCATGAGAAGAGCTGCCAGAAGGCAAGAGCAGCTCAAGCAAAGAGGACGACTCGGGAGTAGGGCCAAGAGATGATTGGCCCCTCCCATAAGGCTTAAAACAGACCAGCAATGGTGTTTGGGCTTTGCCGGAAAACAACATTGGTAGCTTTGTCTTCTTGCATTTTTGTTGTATCGGTGACTTCTGAACGTTTGCCAAGAAAGGCCTTTGGCAGTTTGACTAATTGGACCAAGGTTTGCAATAGGACTGAGGAATTTGTGTTGGGAGGAATTTGCTTTAATTTAGTTGAGCTACACTGGGAATGAAGTAATTCTCAGCTGTTCGAATAAAGTTTGTTTGTTTTTTCACTGACTGAGTTTCCTACTACCTAACTTGGGCCTGGGTCACAACAAGTGTATCAGCCCTCGAAGGAGCAGAGTACTTTGTGCTGTTTCTTAAAGCAGCGCCTCTAATTTCAGGTTGTTGTGAGAAACTGAAGAAAAGTTGTGACTGTTTCCCAGAATGGGGGGAAAAAAAGTGTAGGTATGGGGGTGGGGTGAGGGAGGTCTGCTATGTTCACCCATAGTCCAAAGCACTTCTTATGCATCTTTTTGGAAGTATACAAAGCTCTACTGTAGTTCATACTAACAGTGGGAATTGGCATTCCTCACAAGATAAACAAGCTAGTGAAGGTATTGTGCCTCGCCCGCCCTCGTCTCCTCAGCCGGGCCCCTCCCATCTCCTGCTATCTGAGCCAGAGACTGATAGTGAAGAAGAATGGCCTGGCATGCCTCCAGCCCCCAGCCCTGGCACCATGCCCGGACAGACTGAGTAAACAAACCTCCCTACAGTGTGTGAGCACGAAGACAGCCACAAGCTAGAATTGCCAGCAGCTGAGCAGGAGGATGTAAAGTGGACAGATCCCCACTTCTGGAGAATGGAGAGGTGATGTCAGCAAAAGGAAGGGTGGGGCAGGCCTGGATAAGTGCTGAGTCATGGAGCCACACCCCATGGCCTATATAAAGGATCTGCTTTTTGGCATTCCTTGAGTCAGGCAAAGTCTCATTTGGTTGCTGAAGTCACACCTTGGATTCCTGCCTGCCCTGAGAACTCTGACAGGAATTTGGCAAAGCTGCAGAGGCTTCGTGGCCACGCTTGATACAGACTTCCCAGACCCAGCCATCAGAGGAGGAGTGGGACACGGCAGAAGGGTTGTCAAACTCACAGCCTGTGGGCTGGATGTGTCATGTGCTGGCCATGCCCACACCCAGTTTAGCAAAGGGGGAAAAAAAGTCATGATATGTCACGTGACGACAACACGAGTTTGACACCCCTGAGCTAGTGTGTAAAGCACAAAAATAAAAGCAAACAAATCTGGAAGCAGAAATAGCAATATCCAGAAACCACTCAGAGAATATTTCAGTTGACTCTAGCTTCTGTCGTTAAGAAAATGTTCCCTGAACAAGGAAACTTTAAAAAAAAAGATTGTGCAAATTCCAAACTTACAGCTCACGGAGTTGCATTAATTGTTTGGACATTTTGGAATGCTTAGAAACTAGGCATTTTTGACATGCTGATCAAAATAAAATAAAATAAAATAAAATAATAAAATAATAAATAAAATAAAATAATAAATAAAATAAAATAAAATAAAATGCATCAACTTTGATCTGACCATACTGATTGCCTGGCCATGAGCTGGATAAAGGCACCATCTGAGGAAGATTTCTGATGGTACTAAGGGGCTTTAGTTGATGCATTTGTTCCGCAAATCATGGTAGGCCATTGTTTTTTTGTTTTGTGTGTGTGTGTATGTAGAATATCAACATTCTTTATTCTCTCAATTATTCCTTTGTTACAGATGTGCAGAACAGTATTAGGCTTGACAAGACATAATGTGTGTGTGTGGTTTTTTTTTTAAAGAAAGCAGATTTGAAAACACAGGAATTGCTTTTAATTGAGTGATTCATAACTGCTGGCTGCCAAAATAGTTTTATAAGCTGCCAAAAATGCCACTTCAGTTCTAGGCTGCATCAACAGAAGGATAGCATTAGTATCATGAAAAGTAATAGTACTATTTCATGCTGAACTAGTGAGGCCACACCTGGAATACTGTGTCCAGTTCTGGTTGCCATGATACAAAAAAGATCCTGAAACCCTAAAAAGAGTGCAGAGAAGAGCAACAGAGATGATCAGGAATCTGTGGGATAAATCATATGATGACCAATTAAGGGAACTAGGCAGTGGTGAAATCTGAACCGGTTTACTACCGGTTCGCTGACTGCGCAAGCGCATTGCATGCGCGCATGCACTAAATGCACCACGCACCAAATGTGAGGAGTGTGCACACTCACGCAGTGCATGCCAAAAGGAGGCATGGGATAAGTAGAACAGCGCGCGGGGTGTGTGTGATCAGCTTTGGTGCGTGATTTTTTTTTACTTTTAAAAGCATTTTTTAAATAACCTATTCAGCCAAATAGGTTATAAAAAATGCTTTTAAAAGTAAAAAAAAGGCTCTGACAATCACAGCTGAGCCATGCGATCATCAGAGCCTTTTTTTTTTACTTTTAAAAGCATTTTTTAAAAGAAGTAGCAAGCGGGCGACCGGGTGATTGGTTGGGCATGGGCGGTGAGGTGTCTGTGTCAGAGATTTTTGCTACCGGTTCTCAGCCGATCCAGTCCGAACCGGGAGCATTTCACCCCTGGAACTAGGTATGTCTAGCTTAACAAAGAGAAGGATGACATGATAGCTGCCTTGAGGGACTGTCACAGAGAAGAGGGAGTCGACTTATTCTCCAAAATACTTGAAGGTAGCACAAGCAGAAATGGGTGGAACCTCATTAAAGAGCGATCCAACTTGGAACTAAGGAGAAATTTCCTGATGGGTGAGAAGAGTTCATCAATGGAACAGCTTGCCTATCAGCGTTATGGGTGCTCCATCGCTGGAAGTTATAAAGAAAAGATTGGATAGCCATTTGTCCAGGATGGTGTAAGTTCTTGTGCCTTGGGCAGGGGATTGGATTAGAAGATCTCCAAGGTCCCTTCCAAGCCTATGATTCTACTGATCAGATTTTCTTAAGACATTTTTGAATAGAATGGTATCAAATTATTAAAAAAGGTTAGGTTAGAAATAGCTCACCAATTTTGCAACATCCAAACAGAGGTAATAAAACATTTAAAAATCAATCAACAGAACATTTTACTTGTGTGTTAATTCAATAAATATAGGATCATGTCAAAATTTTTGGGAGAAGAGTCCCAAAAGTGAAACATTGTCAATAACTTATGCTGATGGTTAATCATATAATAGGATTTACAAAACTTTAAAGATGGGAGGGGGGAATCTTTTGAGCCTAGAATCAAATTTGATTGTGATGTCAGAAACAATCCTCTTGCACCATGTAACTTCTTATAGTCTTTTTTCATTTGTATTTCGCTGTTTTAACAATATAAAAAACAAAAAACAACAACCAGACCTCAAGTTCTTGAACCCTTGAAACAGGTCTGTCCACAAGATGATATTTTTATTTTGGGCCACTTTCTTAGTTTTTACTTTCAGCCAATCTGCTTTTTTCTTCTACTAAATGCAAATGGAGTGGAACTCCACGCTTATGATTAACAGCATGGCCTTCAAAGACAATCCAAGAAGGAAGCAGATGGAATGCAGCAAAGACAGGAAGAATTATTGTGGACAAAGGTCAGATGGATTAGAGCTATATAAGATGATATCTGAAACCTGACTTTTTCCAGGAATTTTTAGCACATTAATGTCACCTTAAAGAGCATTTATTGCATATCCCCAAAGCCATGCTGCATGTTAGGTTTCATGAATTCCATGCAGTACATTTTTGATTTTTTTAAATATTAGAAACGGTGGAAAGTGGAGGAGGTGGGAAGATTTACTGCTATTTGTTATGCCAACTACAGAAGGTGGGAGATTCTATCCACTCCTATTAGCCATAATTAGAACAGTAGTACTGTATGTTTCTTTTCTGTTTCTGCATAGATGATGATGATAGTGATGAAATTGTATGCCTACAAGTCAGTTTTGACTCCTGGTGACTGACAAGTCTCTGCAATTTTCTTGGCAAATGTTTTTCAGAAATATTTGCCAAGAATTCTGTGAGTTGAAGTCCACCAGGCTTAAAGTTGCCAAGGTTGGAAACCCCTGATCTAACTGACTTTATGCATAAAGGAGGATTAAATATCAGGTTTGCTGGCTCAGTATCTTTAACCATTGCACCAAATTATTTCTTAAGTAATATCTTAGTGTTTATAACATCCATACAGTAGTGGATAATATTTGGGACCCATGAAAATAACATAAAAGTCTGTTTGAGATTTTGAATTCTCCAGAATGTTTTAGCAGGCAAGATGTTACAAACCCAAGAGAGGGAGAAGCAACTCAAAAATTAAACCAGATTTTAAAGTCATGTGACTTTCTGTGCAAGGTCAATCTAAAATGGATCTCACAGACGGAATGCATTGGTTAGTGGAAGAAGTGATGCTGTCAGTTTACAACTTGTATTTAGGGAAAATGTAAACAGTTGCTTCCCCAGCCTTGGGGAAGGAGGTGGGAGTCTTAGTCTATCCAACATTGCCTTTTTTAAAATTATAAACAAACCTGGAAAATATTTTATTAAAGAAGAAGATGAGTCTTGTTATTTGAGGGACCATCTTTCCCCCTGTAGTATCTGCTGATCCTATAAAACCTGACAGAGTAAGCATCCTTCAGTTCCCATCTATCAAACAATGCCACTTTTTTAGAACCAGGAGTATGTCTGCTCGGTCCCTAGATCTGCCCTCTGGAACAGTATCTTTCTATCATAAGTGTATTCGGTTTTTGGTTTTTGGCTTTTTTTACAAATCCCACAGTGGTGGGATTCAGCCAGTTCGCACCACTTCGGGAGAACTGGTTGTTAACTTTCTGAGCAGTTTGGCAAACTGGTTATTGGAAGAAATCATTAGGACAGAAAACCAGTTGTTAAATTACTTGAATCCCACCACTGTTCACAAGTCCACCATACATGATAAAATGCTCCTTCATGCTCTTCAAATTTCCAGCATTGATTAAAAGTGTCTTGATACATGTTTTCCATTTTCACTATTTTCTATTTTCTCTGGTGTCATATACTAATGTAAATTACAACACAATGTGAATTTCAATCCTAAATAACAGATTCTTGGAAGCTTGCCAGATATTCTCCATGTCTCATTTTCTACCAGACAAAACCAGGGAGCGGAATAGGAGTTATTTTGAGTTTCTTTCTCGTGTTTTCCACTTTCATAGAACTCCGTAATTTCTTCTTCTCCCTTAAAGGTTCATTGTTCTCATTCCGTTCCTAGAGCCAGAATGACATGCAGAGCAGACATCATATGGCACAGGATATGGGGGGGGATTCACGTTGTCACTAAAATCACTTTAATCATAGCATTATCTAAAAGATGCAGGGAACTCAACCCTCAGTTTGTGATGTTTTCCTTCGGATTCTTAAACCTTCTCTGCTTTAGCCATGAATATTTTTTGCTAGAGCAGATAAAAAGCAATAGGTGGTGCATTTGGCCATATTTAATTGGACTGAGCCAGGGGTGAAGTCAGTGGTGGGTTTTAATTTTTTTTTACTACCAGTTCTGTGGGTGTGGCTTGGTGGGCGTATCATGGCTTGGTGGGTGTGGCTTGGTGGGTATGGCAGGGGAAGGATACTGTAAAATCTCCATTCCCTCCCCAATCCAGGAGAAGGTTACTACAAAATCCCCATTTCCTCCCGATCACCTGAGACTCAGGAGGCAAAGAATAGATGGGGATGGGGACAGTCAGAATTTTTACTACGGGTTCTCCGAAATGGTCAGAACCTGCTGAAACCCACCTCTGGGTGAAATCCAGCAGGTTCTGACAGGTTCTGGAGAACCAGCAGCGGAATTTTTGAGCAGTTTGGAGAACTGGTAGTGGAAATTTTGAGTAGTTCGGAGAACCGGCAAATGCCACCTCTGGCTCCAGAGTGGGATGGGAATGGAGATTTTGCAGTATCCTTCCCCTACAATGCCAACCAAGCCACACCCTCCAAGCCACACCATGCCCACCAACCCACGCCCATAGAACTGGTAGTAAAAAAAACTGAATTTCACCACTGGTCTGAGCATATCACCCATGAGATACTTTGCCTTATTAATGGCTATCACTCTAGCTCAATTAGCACAGCTTCTCTGCATGTGCTATACCAAGCTTCCCCTTCTCCTTCTTCCCTACTTTTCTTGAATCTTGACATGTTTGGGCCTTTGTGACACAGAATACATAGATATAGGCAACATTTGGAGACTTTCTTGTGAATCTGCTATGAACTTATGTGGGTGCATCCAATTATGGAACCCAGAAAGCAAGCAGGTAAGCTTGTTCCTTTTTGCTTGTTCTCTTCATATCTCATAAGTATATTCTTTGATACTCAGCTGATACTTTTCATTTTCTCTAAGCAAATAGGCACATTTTCAAACATAGCCTCAGTTGAAACCACCCACAATTTTTCTTTTGGGGTTACAGAGACCTATGATATTCTATAGATGATGCTAGAGGCTAATGCTTCATTTAGCAGCATGCCAGTTTTTGATTTACTTTCTTAAAAAAAAGAAGTAATGCTTCTAAAAAGTCAGGTAGGAGCAGGCAGTCTGGTAGGCACCAGAAAGTTCTTCATAGACATCAGGCTATCTAATAATCTTAATATAGCATTGATATAGATTTGAATTTAAGTTACTATGTTTTCTGGTAAGAACATGATGGATTCTGCATCCTGTTAATTGCAGCCAGGTGTGAAAATGCTTTTCCACATCTGTTTAGTAGAAATGAAATGACCAGCTATTAGCTCAATATGTAAAATATTTTACTGCTCAAACTGGAAGCCTTGACAAAAGCAAATTGCATGGAAATTCTTTAAAGGGAAATGGTAAGTAAAACGGTGTCCATAGATTATTTTATGCAAAATTAATTTTCTTCTGAGATCCAGCTCATTCTATGGAGTTTAAACATAACTAACTCTTCAGTGCCAGTGTATTTCAAGCTTGGTGAGATTCAGGTTTCTTTGAACTGCAGGGAAACTGATTTGAAAGTTGTGTGAGAGCATCACTGAGGCTGGCACGGGACCTGTTCCAAGTAGATTGTGCCTGAAGGAGTCACAGAGTTTATAGCCATTCTTGGCAGCAACGTAGACATCATCTCCTGGCATCTTTGGACAGCTGCCTAGCTGAGGCACTGATGGCACTTCAGACAAGAGCAGAAACTTGCTGTCTTTTTAATTTCCTACCTTGTCCAATGCCCTTGTATCACACCAGTCTTTCTTTCTCACTATGAGACATTCAGAGGGGACTAACACTGCCTGATACATAAGTCACTGATAACCATGTGCAATATTTTGTCCGGGTCTCTCTGTTAAATCTGGCATGGCACAGTAGCTTAGATTGTGTGTAAATTAATATTTATATACATTGCCCTTACATTTAAGCAAAATTTAGGTTGCTGCAATGTGTTTTTATTATTTCTGGCCCTGGCTTTTGAGACAATGGGAGAGTTCTCAACCATCTTGTCACCTCTGCAATAGTTTTCCATTCCTCTTCTGGGAGATACAGTTGAAAAAGGGGACACCATAATGATTAGTTTAATTGTGTCAGAAGCATCACAATTAGAATAAGGCAAACTATTCACTATGTGACATAAAATTTAAAATGCAAGATTAAAATGTGTACATTTTAAACAATCCAGAAGCATCTGAAACATAGTGACGTGCTCATTTCTATGACAGAGGTTACCTCATCCCTTCTCCAGATGGCTCATAAATTCATTCTCTGGGTTTGAGCTTTTTAAAAAATGAAGTTCTCCACTTCATGCTCTGATTCAATCCACTTAATCATCATCGTTGTCAACAATAACACATGATCTGAGAGCATCTAATCCATTCCAAGTTGTAATAATTGGATCCTTGAAGACTGTCCACAAAATTTAGTTTGGCCTGTTGGAAGAAATGTCCATCCGGGTTCAGTTCCAAGTGGGGAAAAAGACAAAAAAACATGGAGACTACTTGGAAAGATGGTTTAATGGGGGTCAGGATCACATGGTTTGAGTTCCGAACAGAAAAGAGGGAGAGAGGCTGAGTGTGATTTGGTTTTATGCCCTCTCTGAGCTCTGAACTTCCTGGGGCGCAGGAAGAGTACCCTGATTGGTTGTCAGACTCCCAGGGGGTGGGGATCTTGGCTAGCCTTGCTGGCTGATGTAATCTTCCTAGGTGCCATGTGGAGAGTTTCTGTTGCTAGATGGGTCCTATTGTGTTGCAGATGATGGTCCATTGGCAAAGGTGGGGGGGGATTGGGTTTCTGCCTCTGGCCCATTGACAAAGGTAGAGGGGGGGGAGGCAGGAAGGTGGGAGCTGCTTTGTCTTTAAAACATGTTTCTCCATTTCTCATCCAGGGAGATATATTCTGCCTTTTTAATATTTCCTAAAATATTTCATTCTTCTAGGAGAGGGGTGGGTGCTAACTTCCTACAGGATATTAATGTATATTATTCCATAGTCCAGGTTTTCACTATGAGGCCTTGCCCAAAGATATGCCATTTGTAGAGGATGTGGGTTCTCCATTTCTGAGGTTTTTAAGAATAGATGGGACAACTAACTCATTTTCAACTCTGTTAGTATGTTAACCACCCTTCAAGGATAGTTGACTGATTTTTTATGCACATTGCAGAAAGTTGCTGCAGATGATCTTTGTAGTCCCTTCCACCTTCAGCAACACAAAAGGCCATGATGAGTGGGAATTCTGCAAGTTCAGCTTCAATGTATCTGGAAAGCACCCAAGTTGGAAAGAGTGTCTTAGTCAATGGGTGTATATTTGGCTTCTGTTGTATATCTTATTATATTGTCATGTGCTATATGAAACTATGCTTATTCTCAGAATTTATAGGAGGTGTTGCTTTTTCTTTTGGGTGCTTAATGTTGGATCTTTGGTTCTGTTATTCTTTTTTTTTTTTAACAGAACTTAGGAAAACTAGCCTGATCAACTCCTCACTAACTAGTGATTCAGTGATTTATCACTGATCAGTTATAACCTGCTTTGAATTACTTGAATCTTTCTCAGAGATTCCATCTAATCATTTGCTTTTAAATTTCTTCCAACAATTTTGTTGTTATGAGGTACTTCAGTGAGCATGTTTCTTAAGGTTACAACACTGTCTGTAACATAGATTTCCATCAGTCAGTAAATTTGGGGTGGGGAGCAAATGATAAGCAGTGTGTAAGGATGACATCATGCAAATGCTGTGATTTATGATTTTCATCAGACAACAAATAGGCAACTGCACAGCTCGCATTATGAAATCCTAGTGGCTGTACTATAATTTTGGCATTATTTTGGTATGTTGCAGAGGCGGATGTTTTTGAAGCAAAAATACTGAAAGTATAATAAAGAAGAAAATGCTGCTGTTTATTCTCAATTTGCAAATTGCCGGCCTGTGGGATTTACTGCATTAGGCCCATAAACATAGCCATTTTTCAGATACAATACTAATTAGCAAAATATAATTGATTGGAAAACCTCCATCTTCTTTAATGAAAAAGGCCTCAAGGTTATAGTCCTCTAATGAATTCTTCATTAACTATCTTAGGGCATTAATAGAATAGTGTCGCCCTCTAAATCTAACCCACAGGCTCCATGAGTAATGTCATTTTCATGTAATAGAATGGCTGAGGCTTGATTGCTACAGGAGGAATTTCCATTCAATTTCCAATGAATTCAGCATGCCTGAATAATACAGTAGACAGTTGTGTTTGTTCTGAATTTACATTATTAAAGTAAATTAAAAGTTATTATTGATTTTGGATTTTTAGTCAATATCGCTGAAGATAGCCAGAGACTGAAGTCATTTGTGAACTGTATTAGTGCAAGTAATTGACTTACAATAATTCATTTAGTGACCGTGCAAAGTTACAATGAGACACTGGAAAAAGTTACCTGTGATCATTTTCCACACTTATGACTGTTGCAATGTTCCCATGGTCACATGATTTAGATTCAGATGTTTGACAACTGACTCACATTTATGACGGTTCCACCTTCCCGGGTTCATGTTATCAGCTTTTTCAACTTTCTGACAAACAAACTCAATGGGGAAACCAACCGTTAGTATTACTGATTTAACAACTGCAGTGATTCAGTAAACAATGTGCCAAGAAAAACCGTAAAATGGGGCAAAACTCACTTAACAAATTTCTCACTTAGCAACATAAATTTTGTGCTCAATTGTGAATGTAAGTCCATGACTACCTATAGAGTACTGTTCCATGGAGATAGAATCAGTCAGAATCAGAACTGCTTAATTTGGGTTAAAACATGCTTATTTCCTGATCTGGTCAGTATGAGTAGCTGCTGCATATCCCATTTTGAAATATATTGTTCAAATTGAGATGCCCGACATAAATATGAAACTTTTCAATCCATTTTGATGTATTGAGAAGCATTATATTACGTAGTGCAACTTTAACTTTATTTTTTTTTTAAGATGAGGGTGTGTTAGATTATGGTTTTATATGCTCTGAAGGAAGCAGTATTAAAATTAATTGGGTTGGATTCCAAGTAAATAGGTTTAGAAATGAATTTTTAGTTTTAATCAGTGGCGTGTGTCAATTTTAAATGTGGAAACACTGTTTGCATTAACCTGATCACTTCATACTTCACTGTGTTCTATTTACATTCTATTTTCTTGTCTCTTTTCTTTATTTCTAATGAAATGAAAAGATTATAGAACCTCCATGTTTGGCAATATACTCCTTTTGTCTTTGCTCATATTTACTGAACAAACAAGATGTAAATCAACAATAAAAACCATTTCCATGGAATGAAATACTAGCTCACAATGATCAGGTTCTTTTTTTTTGGTTCATGGTAAGTACGTTTCAGGTATTGTAGCAACTCTGGCCATTTCCTTCAGATAAAACTCTCCTTATAAGCAAATGCTATAAATCACTTGTGGTGATTTATATAAAAAGCCATCATCTGCTCTGCAATAGGCTTGGTTTTAGTTTATTGAACTAAATAGGCAGATTCAAAACCCCTGGAACTTTCTTCTCCTGTTCAGAAATGGCACCAACATCTTGTCTCTATATCACTTGCAACATCTGTAACCCTTGATGGGCATCATCCATGAGTTGGATCCTCATTTGTGCTCAATGGCAGTGATTTTCCAAGACTTCAGACTGAATATTTTCTGAGGTGTACTTGATCTTGGAAACTTTTCTATACCATGTATGTGTTCTACTGCTGAATTGATTCTTTTTTAAAATAAATCTATATTACAAATATTTGGCCAATTTCCTATTGTAGTTAAACCATTTAATTATATTCTTTTAACAAAAGCCACACATTCATTCTGTGATACTCATTGAGAAATTTTGCAATAAGCAATAAGAAATACTGTTCTCTATTTGCTGGAAATGGAAACTACCTCCTCCCCCTCCTCTTGCAATAAATGAATAATCAGACATAATATTAAGCTGTACATTCTCAAGATACATTTGATCAATCTATATCTTTTTAAAAGATTGTATGTTTCATCTTTTCCCCAAAAAATGGAACAAAGTGTTAGACATATATTTCCTTTTTATGCGTATGTGTGTTTATGTGCATACAACTTTTTCTTTCATGACAGAAATCATTTGGATTTTAATGTGTCTTGATTGTGGAATGTAGAATCTGGATTTGAGAATGTCAAGAAGAACGTTGTTCTTTATTTAAGCCATGTCTGAAGAAACATGATAATGCAGGTAGTCCTTGCTTACCGATAGTAATTGGGACAGAGAATTCCATTGCTAAGCGAGGCAGCTGTAAGGTATGAACATGACTGCCAATTTATAATTGAAGCTCCAGAAGTCCCAGCTGCCTCCATTAAGCAAATCCCATCTGCATCACCATTTGCAACCTCCCGCCGGCTTCCCCAATGACTCTGCTAGTCGGAAGCTGGCAGTGAGGGTTGCAAATGTCAATCATATCACTACTGCGATATCATAATTGTAAATTGGTTGCCAAGAGTCTGAATTGTGATTATATGATTACAGGGACATTACAATTGCTATAACTAGGAGGACTCATCATATGTACCCCTTGTTCAGCAACATGGTGGCTTTCAACATTCATGGAATGAGTGGGTATTAAATAAATACTATCTGTAGAATATTGGTGTGGTACAGCAATTTTGTATATGGCAGTTCAGGCTTTGTTCACCAGATTCAAGTTGTTGTTGTTGTTATTCAAATAAATAACTAAAGGAATTGTTTCACTTGTTGTATTCGGAAGATCAACTTCTGACACTGAATTGTCTGACTGTTTTACTGAAAAGTATCAAGCCAAACAACCAAACAAACATACAGTATATATCACAAACAGAATAGAATTGTAGGAATGGAATGGAATGGAATGGAATGGAATGGAATGGAATGGAGTGGAGTGGAGTGGAGTGGAGTGGAGTGGAGTGGAGTGGAATGGAGTGGAAGGGAAGGGAACAATAACTTTATTGTCACTTTGAAGGTACACTAAGCAGCATACATTAAAATGAAATTTTGTTGCATACAGCTCTCAAAGGATCACCAGCTCCAATATACACTACATGAACATAACAAAATAAATAAATAAATACAAAATTATGTATATACCCACATATATTATGTGACACAGAAAAACAACGCGGTCCACTTTGGATGTATACATGTACATGGTGGGAAAACCGAATCTTGTGAGTTGACCAGACGGATGGTCTAGGACACAAAGAGCTTAATTTTACTGAAGGTAGAAATCCAGTGGTACAAACCTGGCCACTTATCCTACTGTGAAATGAGAGAGAAGACATCAGTGCAAAACATAATCATTTAAGACATTGTTAGGAAAAGGAAAAGCTCTGATAAGACCATATTTAATTTGTATTCCCTTAGTTACTATGGCAGCCAGGTTCCCATCAGATGTTATCTACAAATAAGGGTGAGGGGCTAATATTATGGCTGAGTCTGGCTTCATGAAGTCTTGATTGAATGATTGCCCTATGGGGAAAACAAATGGATTACACCCCTGTCAGTGTGCCTGGCCAGACTGTTCGGCTTTATTTCCAAAAGGTCCGAGGGAAACAAAGTGTCCTTTGACCCTGCGAAATTGCCTTTCAGATCGGCAGTGGTGGCAATTACAGATGTCATCTCGGCCTCTTCCCTTCCTTCTCTCCTGAAGTCAAGTTGCAGCCCAGATACCAGTTTCCATCTGGCTCCTCTTTTCATCCTGTTTGATTATACATAATTATGTTCCATTTGACTTTATTATTTAAATTGTTTGAAATTATTTGACTTCATTATGAAATCATATGCCTTTGCTTTCTAATAGGCAGAACTCTACTTGAAATAAATGACAGGTTGCATTATGCAAATCCACCACCTGATTGATGTCATTAACAAAAATAGCAATAATACCATTTCGTGAGAAACACATTTGACTAATAATAGTTATAATTAGTTATAATAATAATTCTAATAAAGCAGATATTCTTTTTATAAAACTCCTCAATTTGAAGTACAACATCTGCTTATTTGGAAGGAAGTTCCATTAAACTCACTGAGGCATAATTCTACATGTATCTGTTATCCTACTATTTTACTATTTGTTTGTTTGTTTGTTTGTTTGTTTGTTTATTTATTTATTTGTCAAACACAACAGTATATATAAGTATAAGCATGAAATAACCATATGAATTGGATACAATCAAAGGGAACATCAGGACAAGAACGGTAGGCATGCTGGTGCTCTTATGCACGCCTCTTACAGACCTCTTAGGAATGGGGTAAGGTCAATAGTAGATAGTCTTTGATTAAAGCTTTGGGGATTTTGGGAAGATACCACAGAGGCTGGCAGTGCATTCCAGGCATTAACAACTCTGTTACTGAAGTCATATTTTCTACAATCAAGATTGAAGCGGTTCACATTAAGTTTAAATCTATTGTGTACTTGTGTATTGTTGCGATTGAAGCTGAAATAATCTTCAACAGGAAGGACATTGTAGCAGATGATTTTATGAATTATACTCAGGTCATGCCAAAGGCAACGGAGTTCTAAATTTTCTAAACCCAGAATTTCAAGTCTGGGTATTTTGTTGTGATCAGAGGAGTGGAGAACTCTTCTTGTAAAATATTTCTGGACACGCTCAATTGTATTAATGTCCGAAATGAGGTGTGGGTTCCAGACAGGCTAGCTGTAATAGAGAATTGGTCTAGCAAATGTTTTGTATGCTCTGGTTAGTAGTGTAATCTTTCTGGAGAAGAAGCTATGCAAGATTAAGTTTACAACTCTTAAAGCCTTTTTGGTGATGTAGTTGCAGTGGGCTTTGGCACTTAGATCGTTTGATATGAAAACTCCAAGGTCTTTGACGGGGTGAGGGTCATCTACAAGGTAATGTCCATCAAGCTTGTATTTAGTATTCTGATTCTTTTTTCCAATGTGTAAGACAGAGCATTTGCTGGTTGAGATTTGGAGTTGCCAAATTTTTGACCATTCCGACACAAAGTCAAGGTCATTTTGAAGGGTAGCCGTATTGTTGGTAGTGTTAAATAGTTTAATATCATCGGCGAAGAGAACACAATTACTTATAATATGGTCACAGAGGTCGTTAATGTATAATATGAAGAGTGTTGGTCCTAGAACGCTGCCTTGGGGGACACCGCTATTGACAGGAGCGGGATTTGATAGGACACTGCCTATTTTGACTACCTGTTGTCTGTTTGACAGGAACGCTGTTATCCAATTATGGAGGGGTCCGGAGATGCCATAGGATTTTACTTTTAGAAGAAGTTTGTCATGTACCACTGAGTCTAAAGCTTTACAGAAGTCTATGTAAATTGCATCTATTGCTTTGCCTTGATCAAGATTTGGAGTCCATATGTTTTTGCAGTGAAGAAGTTGTAAATTACAGGATAATTTTTTTCTGAAACCAAATTGTTTATTAGAGAGTAGGTTGTTTGTTTCAAGGTGGAGGGTGATGGATTGGTTGATGATTGATTTCATTACTTTGCAAGTGACACAGCATAAAGAAATTGGTCTGTAATTTTCAACTAGGCTGGGGTCTCCTTTTTTGAAGACAGGGATGACCGTGGCTAGTGACCATAGTTTGGGAAGGGAGCTGGTCCTGAAAGATTTTTCAAAGATTATGCTTAGGGGTTTTGCTATAACAGTGGAAAGCTTTTTTAAGAAGTATGCACATAGACCATCAGGTCCAATAGATAGAGATGGTTTCAGTCTGCGAAGGGCCTTTTCAACATTATCTTCTGTGAAATCAATTTGTGTTAGATCGTCATACTCATTGTTGGTACGACTGGGGAATATTGGGTATGAGCCATTACTGTTAACAAAGACTGAGCCGAAGAATTTGTTAAAGAGGTTTGCTTTAACTGTTTCATCATTACATTCTTTACCGTTAGATCCTTTTAGGGGTGGGATGGATCTCGAGTCTTTAAGTTTGTTGTTTACAAAATTATAGAAAGCGCGATTGGATTTTGTGCGCAGAAGGTCTTCTTCTTGTTTGATGTGGTAATTAGTGCATTCAGTCTATTTGGTGGCATATATTTTTGTAGCGGTTTTTAAAGTTGGCTACATAGCCAGTTTTGTTTTTTTGCCAGAAAGATTTTTTTTTGGATTGGAGCTTTTTTATTGAAATGGGTAATTTGTTTTTCCTGATTTTGGTGGTGGCTTGTGGTACGTATAATTTAATGACTCTATTGACTTCAAGTAGGAAAACGCTATAGTGGTCTTCAGAGTGATACAGTTAGAGAATAGAATTTGCCAGTCAAGAGATGAGAGGTCGGTGTCTATAAGATCATAGTTGGCTTTTTTGAAATTGTAGTTTGCTAAACCATTATTATGGAGATTATTGTAAGGGCGTATATTGAGACAAAAGTCTATCATGCTGTGGTCACTGTTGGAAAAGGGTCACTGTTGGAAAAGAGGAATTATTGAGTCTGTCATTTGCACCTCTATAACTGTCTGGTTCGGTTCTGCAACCCAACAAGAAAAATACAGACTTCAGAGGATAATTAGAACTGCAGAAAAAATAATTGCTACCAACCTGCCTTCCATTGAGGACCTGTATACTGCACGAATCAAGAAGAGGGCCGTGAAAATATTTACAGACCCCTTGCATCCTGGACATAAACTGTTTCAACTACTACCCTCAAAACGACGCTATAGAGCACTGCACACCAGAACAACTAGATACAAGAACAGTTTTTTCCCGAAGGCCATCATTCTGCTAAACAAATAATTCCATCAACACTGTCAAACTATTTACTGAATCTGCACTACTATTAATCGTCTCATAGTTCCCATCACCAATCTCTTTCCACTTATGACTGTATGACTATAACTTGTTGCTGGCAATCCTTATGATTTATATTGATATATTGACCATCAATTGTGTTGTAAATGTTGTACTTTGATGAACGTATCTTTTCTTTTATGTACACTGAGAGCATATGCACCAAGACAAATTCCTTGTGTGTCCAATCACACTTGGCCAATAAAAAAAAAATCTATTCTATTCTATTTTATTTGTAGTCCATAAATTGAGTTTGCGTTATTGCAGAAGATTAAGTCAAGGCAGTTGTTGAGTCTTGTATTGTTAGTTACTAGTTGATCAAGACCTAGATTTGTAACAGTATTGTACAGGGTAGTATGGATGGGTTCAGTTGTACATTCGTTTGTTATCCAATTAAGAAGAGGAAGGTTGAGGTCACCCAGGAAGATGAGAGGATAAGGGCAAGAAGCAGCCCATGTTAGTAGTGTGGTTAACATATTCAAATGTGCAATGTTGTAGTCGGGGGCTCTGTAGCATAGCAAGAAGCAAAGTGTGATGTTAAGGGACAGTTCACAGACAATAGTTTCTGGAAGAGTGAGTTTATGGGCAACTTGAATATTTTTTAGATTCAGTGACTTTTTGTAAAAGATAGCCACTCCACCTCCTCTGCGGGTTTTGCGATCGGACTGGAAAACATGATATTCTCTGTCTGAAATGATGGAATCTGGGAGGGATGAGTTCAGCCATGTTTCGCATACAAATATAATGTTGAATATACCAGTATTTAACAAGAGGAGAAATTCAGGCATTTTGTTTACAATTCTTCTTGCATTTATTAGTTTGCATTTAAGTTCTGTAGTGGCTGGTATAGAGGAAATAAGGGCTGTGCATATCTAGTTTTGGATGACGGCTGGTTGAAAGTTCTGTACGATGGATGGTTGGATGTTTTGGGTGATGGGTGGTTGGGTGTTGGGCAATTGATTATAGGTTTTTCTTTTAATGGAGTCAGCACGGTAGTCAATGTATAAGTTGGATTCACCTTTGTCTTGCTGTTGTTTGAGTTCTGTGCGGAGTTCGCGGGAGCGGATCCGTTGCAGAAATGATAGATCAGGCCATGATCGAAGTTTGCTGTGAATGGGGTTGATTCTGGCAATTGAGTTTATAGCATAAATGAAGTTTTGTTTGCTGGTCCCATTTATGCAGATGACTCTACAGAATCTAGGCGCCACTGAGCTATCACTGTTTTTGTATTCTGGTCCATCTCTGGAGACTTCGATTATTTCATCAGGGGAGATGGTGGGTGAATTATAATTTTTAATGATGTTATGAACCTTAGTGATATCTGGTTCACTGGTGTTATCTAATCCAAATAATATAGCATTTTGATGTTTTTGTTCTCTCTCGATGGTATCTTTTACGAGTATGGCTACGTTGTTTGGTTGGTTGGCAGATATTTGTGGTTTAGGTTATAGATTAGGTAGTGTTTGAGTACTTCTGACTACTTCTGTCTGAGCTCATTTTCCTAAACTGGAAGATACCAGTTAAAAATGAGGAGGAAAGGTGTTATTTTTTTTCAAAGTACAGCAACTGAATTTGCTCACAAATCCAATTTTAAAGATGATTAAATGATAAAAGTGAAGTGAAAATGCTCTTTATGCCACCATAAACATCTGGATAGATGTGACTTTTACCAGCCACTCATAGTTTGGCAACAATAATGTTGTCTGAATGCAGGATAAAGGCTTCTTCTGCTTGTTCAAATCACAGAATATAATCATTATTAATAGATTAGTTTAGGGTTAAATTGATAAGCCTTGAGCAGCATTCGGTAGACCCATGTGTAATATCTGCCAAGCAAGCCATAAATTTCTAACTGCTCATGGAAACACGAGAAGAGTCATTTTATATTTAAAATTTGAACCCTCATGAATTAAACTATCAGTTCCTATACCTGCATTCTATTCTTATATAACAACCTAACTGTGCAAAGGTTAAGTACTCGGCTTCCATCAAATGCTTCGCACAGACCAATCAGATAATATTCATAGACTGTCTGTGGTAAGAATGGAATATCGCAGAAGGGATTTACCCATTCTGAAAGAGATTCACTGCCCTCTCTCCTACATTTAAGACTCCAAATTGTATCCCCTGCACATATCACATCACTAATGGTGAATAGCAATAGCACTTAGATTTATATACCTCTTCACAGTGCTTTACAGCCCTCTCTAAGCGGTTTACAGAGTCAGCACATTGCTCCCGACAATCTGGGTCCTCATTTTACCAACCTCGGAAGGATGGAAGGCTGAGTCAACCTTGAGCCTGGTGAGATTCGAACTGCCAAACTGCAGACAGCTGGCAGTTAGCAGAAGTAACCTGCAGTACTGCATACTAACCACTGCACCCCATTCCAAAACTGATAAATTTGGCAATGGGTGCCAAATGGCACAAACTTGCTGAAGTTAATTGTTCCTCTCCCTAGCCTCACGGTTCCCAAATGAGTTGGGATTTTTTAATTTTATTTATTAAAGAAAATACATGACCACCCAACTCAGCCATGATGACTCTGGGAGGCTGGCAGTAATAAAACCCCCAATACTAAACCCAGTAGATCCCTACTCTACTAGTGACAACATTCAAACAAACTACTTGATTGGCTCCATATCAACCTGGGCTCCCCAGACCTACTACATTGGCAAAACCATATCTTCAGGATCTTTGGAAGAGTCGCAAGATGAGGCCCAGTCTTATATCCATGGAGATGATGGCCCACAGGGAAGGAGCCACCACAGAAAAGGCCCTTCCTAGTCCCACTAGATCCATGATGGAGAACCTATGGATTCATGCGAGCCATCACCCCAATTCAGCTCCGCCGCACATGTGTGCACACCTCCCACCGGCCAGATGGTCTTTGGGTCTCTGCCACACATGTGCGGGGGTGGGGCATGTGTGGGGGCCACAGGGGCAAGGTTCATGCGTGGGGGTGGGGTTCATGTGGGTGTGCATGTGTGGGAGTGGGGCGCGTGTGAGGGTGCATGCGTATGCACAGGGGCAAGGCCCATGCCCAGGGGCCACGTGCACATTGTATTTTGGGGGTTCTGGCACATGCACACGCATTTGACCGTGTGTGCACGCGCTTTGGGCACTCGGTTCGGAAAAGGTTAGCCATCACTGCAGTAGATGAATCTCCTTGATAAAGGGGATCTGTAACATACCCTGCCTGTCCAATCTGGTGGGTCAGGTAGATGCAATTAATTCAAATGTATTACGTTAACTTGTAATTCAAATAAGCTAGCCCCAAACCATGAAGGGCTTTAAAAGAATACTATTTGTTACTGCTACCTGTGGATGATAGGAGTTATAATCCAGCTCATTTGTAAGGCAACAATTGTGAAAGTCCATACTTGAAAGCAATTTAAAGGATCCTATAAAAGGGGATAGTTGGGTGGGATTTAGGTTTGGGAATGTGTTCAAATGTAGTTCAAAGTGTTTTCTAGAAGCCCCAGAAAATGCTTGTGTGCCTTTTCAGTTGCTGTGCAGAAGCTTTCTCCCCCCCACCCTCTCTCTCTCTCTGCTGGATGGGCCAGAGGGAGTCAGAAGAGCAAGCAAAACAATGCAGCAGTTTCACATTGCTCTTCAAAGGTAAGGATTGTGCAGTGCAAGAGTGTCTGCAAGGGATGATTTTAAAAAAAACACCCAAAACAAAATCAAGGTGCAGATAAAAAACAGGAAGACTTTTGATCTCACTATCACAGCTTCCATCCTGATGTTTTAATCATCCCGCGGAGACATCCCTGGTACAGTGCTTGAAGCTGTTTTAGATGGGTGATACGTAGTTTTGCAGAGCCCTAGACTGTCTACCTTCACGCAAAATACCCCGTAAGAATAGAGAAAGTGATTTCTTCTGGAAGCAAACTGTTGGTCCATGAGAATATGAGCCATAATGCATAAAGATTCCTAGCTTCTTGCATTGAGTTGGGTGCAACAGATTGACCTGGCTATCCATTCTGGAAAGTGCATCACCTCTCTTGTATATCAGCACACACAATTCCAGTAAAATAGAATAGAATAGAATAGAATAGAATAGAATAGAATAGAATAGAATAGAATAGAATAGAATAGAATAGCAGAGTTGAAAGGGACCTTAGAAGTCTTCTAATCCAACCCCCTGCTTAGGGCAGGAAACCCTATACCATTTCAGACAGATGGTTGTCCAATCTCTTCTTAAAAACTTCCAGTGTTGGAGCATCCACAACTTCTAGAGGCAAGTTGTGGATGCTCCAGCATTAATTGTTGAGACAGAACTAATTAATTGTTTTGTCAGGAAATTTCTCCTTAGTTCTAAGTTGCTTCTCTCCTTGATTCCATCCATTGCTTCTTGTTCTACCCTCAGGTGCTTTGGAGAATAGTTTGACTCCCTCTTCTTTGTGGCAACCCCTGAGATATTGGAACACTGCTATCATGTCTCCCCTAGCCCTTCTTTTCATTAAACTAGGCATACCCAGTTCCTGCAACCGTTCTTTATATGTTTTAGCCTCCAGGCCCCTAATTATCTTTTTAGGCAAATTTTGTTTCCACCTCTCTGTTTCTTCCACAGACAATATTGTGAAGATGATCCAACTGGCAAGGGCCAAGAAACGGAATGGAGGATGAGAACAGCTATGTGTATGTTCATCACAAAGAGTGGTAGGTATTTCTCTAGAGAGTGATTCACCTGTGAGGGAGGGTGGAAGGGAGGAATATACTGTGTAGCACTTTTGTTTGCTTTAAGAAATGTTAGCCTTTCTTTATGACTCATTTGTTCCATTATTTGGAATGCCGGGCACTGATTCTAAAGAGGATTATGGATCAGAATACCACTTGGAAATAGGATGTCTTTGCCAGGGCAGACACATATAAAGATAGAAAGAAAAATGAAATACAAAAATGTCCTCAAACTCCAGCTTCTTTGGAAATAAAAACAAACAAACAATTCAGAAAAATAATTAAAGTAATTATATTTACTAGTATGTAAAAGAAAGGGAAAAACTCAAAAATGTTATATTTTTTCCTACAAGTTGATAAAACCTAACAAATATAGGTCTGCAAAAATTTATCTCATTTAGCAGTAAGCACTGTACTGCAAATATATTTTAAAAAGTAAGATGAATTACTTTTTAATTCAGATGAACAATACAAGAAGGACAATTTTGCATTAGAGATTATTGTTATCAACTGAGTGAACAAGAGTAGGAAGGGTTTTCTTATTATGGGCTGCACATTTTTTCTACCTAATTATTTTTGGCCCCTGAGGACTGCAGAAGGCATGGGGGTGATGTTGTTGCACCAGTACTTTGTATTGTCAGTCCTGAAACTTGGAAGCCATCTTTTACTTTGGATCTTCAGGGCTGCCACATTTAGTGTTGTGGGAAACTGGGAGGGCGGATTGTATGGAGTTGGGGAGATATCTAGCCATAATAACATTCTTTTCTCTGAGAGTCAAGGACATTCAGCCCTGTACCTGGAGTGGTGTGACTGGGAGGCATCTCCAGTTGGGATAGTGCATTGATTGGACCGTGTGATGGACATGTGGGTGCAGGGGAAGGGACTTGTACTTTCTTTTGGGTGGGGAAAACCTGGAAACTTTCAGATTTGGGTTTTCCCAGATGTGCCAATACAACATCTCTGATAAAATGGAACTTTGAGGAAATTCTAGCCTCGGAGTCTTCTTTCGTTGGGGGTGTTACTTGGAACTTTGATGTGTATAGGCATATGTGTTTATTGGTTAATGTTTGTTGTTGTTTTTTGAAAAAGAAAGAATAGTTTTTACATTAACCTTCATTTCATCAGAAAAATGTCCAAATAATTGCAGGTCAATGGTGTTGCAGGGGATGAGGAGTTAAAATTGACAAGAGAGTTGTTGTGGTATCAGCCTTTTGTACATATGTCAATACATATTACAGTGGGAGTCCATGGTGACCCTCCAACCATCAACTTGCTGATTTTGATTCTTCCTTGCAGATGCTGCTTTCAGTGTTGCAAATTCGGTGGACTTCTACAAAATGATTTTATGGGGTTAGGAAATGCAGGTTCTCCAGCCTGTAGCCCACAAATTGCCTACCACTGTTTCTAGAGTTAGCATTGTCAGCCTATAATGAGGTTTGGTCGTAGAAGTGTATCCAGGACTTCTAATATTTCATCCATTCCAATCAAAATCTTCCAAGAGATAGAAGTTAAAAATAATTTTAATGTTTAACTGTAACAACAACATAAATCATTGAAGGCATTGTTAACTATTTGTTGAGTTAGATTCCTAATGCTTCAGAGATTCACTGTTTCATTTCCCTCTTTTCCATTTAATTGGAATATATCTGGACTGCATTTTAATGAAACCCTTGAGTTAATCTCATGAGGAGGAAGAGCTGAAATATCAGAAAATGCCCAGCTTCTTTACTGTTAAAACACCACACATTATTCAGATTAGGGGAAAGGCTTAACTGGTTTGAAACCCTTGAGCTCATTTATGACCTCCAAGGATTAGAACATCACAAAATAAACTTTTCAGTGTTTTAATGAAGTTGCTGATTTTTCAATAGCAATAGCACTTAGACTTATATACTGCTTCACAGTGCTTTATAGCCCTCTCTAAGCGGTTTACAGAGTCAGCAGATTGCCCCCAACAATCTGGGTCCTCATTTTACTGACCTCGGAAGGATGGAAGGTTGAGTCAACCTTGAGCCAATAGTATTATTCAGGGAAGGTTCCTGATTGGGCTTCCTAAACTAACAGCACTTTTTTCCTAGACTCTAGGACAATGTTTTTCAACATTGGCTATTTAAGATGTGTGGGCTTTAACACCCAGAATTCCTCAGCAACATGCCAAATTTGAAAACACTGCACTGCACTAGAAGATAGGAAAAGAAAAATACAGAAGGGAATAGTTTATGCTGAAGCTGATATTGAATTAGGAAGAAAATGTTACCCAGACCAGAAATAGGTAATGTAAACATGTATCAGCTAATCAAATGAACGAGATGTTAATAATAATTGCGAAAACTGAATATATGGTAGCAGAGTCATATGGCTATAATTTTGTGTCAATAAAGTATAATTTCCAAATCACAACACTCCTAATAGTAAGAAGAGTTTTACACACAACCTTGAATTCTTCAGCAGTTCCACAATGCAACTTTCAGAAATGATGGGCTTTTCATTAGATGTTTGAAGTGAGAGGCTAGCAGCATCACAGGGAGACTCTGACTCCGAACCTTAACCTAATAGACGTTAAGTCATGCACTGTATAGAGCGTTCTGGATCCTTCTTTAACCGTTTCTGATTATATATATGTTCTTTCATTTTCCCAAAGTATGGCAGAACATTCCAGGGAAGACCAGAACGATGAATTGTGCTTGACTTCAGGAAAATAGGACAAGCATAGTTCTCCTTCTAATTTCTCTATAAGGTTGGGGAAGGACAGAGTGCACAAGATCCAATGATATGGAGATAACACCAGAGATTGGTTTCAGTAGATTCTGACCAGTTCTGGAGAACCGGTAGTGAAAATTTTAACTAGTTTGAATTACCAGTAGTAAAAATTCTGACTGGCCCCACCCCCATCTATTTTCTGCCTCCCATATCCCAAATGATCAGGAGGAAATGGAGATTTTGCAGTAACCTTCTCCTGGATTGGGGTGGGAATGGAGATTTTACAGTATCCTTCCCCTGCCATGCCTATCAAGCCATACCCACCAGTAGTAAAAAAAATTGAAACCCACCACTGGATACGACCATCTATGTATAGGACCAACATGTGAAGCCCTGGGTGTCAAGACTGAACTGTTTTGCTTCTTTCAAACCTAATGTTTTTCAGCTTGCCAATGAAATGGAGGGAGGGAAACACGGAGAATGTAAGCAGAGATTGTGAGAGCATGGAGCCAGCAAGGTCATTCACTGCAGGCACTTGAGAAAGAAATGGACTGTTCTCATAACAAAAGACCATCTCATAATTGGACAATGTGATCAACCAGGAATGGGGAGAAGGAGAAAATATTGTTTAACAGGGCAAGTATTTGTGCAGGAAGCCAAAGCTGGTTTTGTTTCTTCAGGACCAACATGGTGTATCCAATAAAGTTTTACTTTTTGGAATTCAATTCTCCCGGGGGTGTTTCCTTATTTTGGATTTGCTAATTGGACACTGAGATCTATCTAATGTCAAGTCCTCAGGCATTCAAGCAAATGCATGGAGAGGGATAAGTTCTTCCAAATAAAATGAGATTGTATTGGTGGGGCGATATTAACAACCACAAATTGTACAATTTAAGTTTGATCAAAGAATAAAGCTGAAACATGTTATCCAACCAATTAATTCACTTCTTGTTTTTATCCTTGGATAGGAAAGAATAGTGCTTATTCTTTCAAGGAAGGCTCAAAGGAAGTTGTCTTCATGCCATGTCAGAACCTGTGAAAATCCACTCAACCAGCTCTGCCAATTAAAGGCTGTAGGCCTGACCTTTGCTAGGTATTACTTTCCTAGCTGTTACTAGAAAACCAGGTTCCTGTTGAAGGGAAGATATCTTAGAGCAGCAGCTTTACTGGCTGAGGAATTCTGGGAGTTGAAGTCCACAAGTCTTAAAGTTGCCAAGGTTGGAGACCCCTGTCTTAGGGGCTCAATGAGAGCAGCATGCCACAATTGGTTTAGTAAATCATTAGCTTGTTATAAGATAGCTGAAAATACACTAGTAACTCAGGACTATGAGTGGGGGGCAATCTTTCCTGTCGAGTAGTGTATCAATCCTCATTTTTAAAAGGCCAGTGACAAAATTAAGTCATTCTCATGGATCCCCATGACATAGCCTCAGCAAGTTCATGCTGGCACCTTTGCCTGTCACTCTGTTCTTTATAGTACATCTGCAAAATCAAATATCTCTGAACTTGCACTATTCTGCTCTGTGTCCAGCAACGTTCAGCCAGGCTGATAAAACCCTGTGGTGAATTGTCCCACAAAGAAATATCCCATGGACATTTCTCTCAAACTGGCAGACTTATTCCCCTCCCCCCCCCAAAAAAAGCCAAGTTCAAATGATTTGTAATTAAGGTAAATGCAAACTTCTCTCAGAAGAAGAATGCATAATTTCACAAAAAGGTGAGCCTAGTGCCAACTATAATGAAAGAGATAGATAATACATCTCTCCATAGGAGGAAGACTATGATCAACTGGGCAATGTGTCTGTTCTACTCTCACTTAATGATGGGCAACTTCAAGAGCCCTGTTGGTCCAGTTTAAGTGCTTCCCCCCTCTCCCAACATGGATTCAGAATGGATAGAACTGCAAATGAAAGTCTTCCAGAGGCAACCAAGACATGATTTAGATGACTATAAAGCCCAGCAAGAACCTTTTCTTCTGCACAAATGTCATTTTCTGAACCATCTTCAAAGGCAGCTCCACTAATAAAGCACACTGCAGTAATCTAATGAGGAAGCTAACAACCTCGGTCTGCAGAGGTTGCAGTTTGTGAATCAGTCTAAAAGGTTCATCTGAAAGGCACGCTGTATCATCAAAGCTTCTTAGCCTGCAGATAACAAAATTGGACCCAGAAGAAAACCCATCCCCACCCCAGCTATGAAACTGCTGATTCTGAGATTGGGCAACCGTTCTCTAGAACAAATTGGATAGCTATATTTGATTCTCATGACAGTGGAAGAAGGAGGAGCTGGGGGGAAAAAACCCTAGAAAAATAGAGAAAGATAGAGGACGCAAACATTGGAAAGAAGAAATGATGGTCAGTAATAAAAATAACTCGGTCTTATTGATAGTTGATTGAGTCCTAGGTTATTACAGTCACATAATGTATATTAATTCAGTGTGTATTTTTCTTTCTTCAGTGCTGCACGTGCATTTGTTTATGTATATTCACCAGGAAGTATTTATAATTATTATTTTTTTCCACATCGTGCCATGGGAGGGAAGGAGGAAGATGGTATACTTAAGGTTTGAAATGAGAGCCGCTTGGCTTAGAAAACATTCAGGAGCTAGTTCCAAGGGAACTCTGTCAAGCAAATTAAAAATGGCACAGATGTTTCTTCTTGTGACCAATATTACCTGTCAGAACTTCACCAGTTGCTTGCTTCTGGTTGTTAATGATGATGGTCTCCAGAGAAGGCTCAGGCCTGACTATGAATATTAATGCATTCACAGACCCCAATTATCAGCTGATTTATGGATTGGGGGTGGGTGGGAGGGAGAGAATGCATTATGGAAACAAAGATGCAGGAATGTTAGCTTTTTATTTGAAAAGGCTTTGGGAAATGCTAACTGTACCTTCTACTCCATCTGGCTATTGTGCACATTGGCTACATAAAATCAAATTGGGGGCCCATTTGGATAAGGAAGAGACTCATACATTTGGCTAATGAAGGGCTGAAGTATACAGACCTTATAGATTGGCCACATCTCCCCTTCCCCAACTTTGTGTTTTCTTAACATGGCAGCCTGCTAATTGCAACACCAAGGAATTAACCACAAGGAAGATGGGAGTTAATAGAGATTTGAAGAGTGATTTGTGATTCTGCATCTACCCTTAGGGTTTCATTCCTAGGGACTCCTTTTAATTTTGCATCAGCTGCCAATTTCCATACCTATATCTACAATATGTTTGCTCCAGATTAAACCATAGCTATATAATTATGGAGAGCTGGTTGGTGTGGTGCTTAAGGCACCAAGCTAAACATTTAAGAGAATGTCAGTTCTTGTCATGTCTTAGGCATAAAGCCAGCTTTCATGCCTAAGGAGAAAGAGGGAAGGAGGCAAGGGCAAACCACTTCTGAAAAAAGAAGACTGAAGGGACTAGACCAGGCAGCCACCAGGAGTTTAAAAAAAGAAACTTGAGCTAAAGGTGCAATGATGAGCTAAAGGCTGAGATTTGTGGTTGACAGATTAGAGGGCCCCCAAAGAAACAGGTAAAAGGCGCAGGAAGGGTTATAGAGATGTATTGGATGGTTTTCCTTTTAAATAGATACCATCCTTTCCCCCACAAAAATAGAAAATGATGCTTTTTCTCCAATTAACTGTGTTTGGCTCTATTTTATACTCTTCCATTCATAAGTATTATGTATACAGGAATTCCAAATATAAGCCTACACCGGCAGAAGAGTTTTCCTCATAGTCAGGATTTTTGTTTTGGTGCTGGTTGTTTTGTCTCAACCCAAATATTTTGGACTACAACGCTCAACCATTAGAGCCAATGAAGGGACAAATCAAAATGTCTGAAGGAACAAGACTGCAGCAGTATACAACAGTGATGCAAAACGAATCATAGAACAGGGAGCAGTAAAGGGCAAGAAGAAACCATAGTAGCTGTGTGGTTCAACAGGGCAAATAAAGGAGGGAGCATTAAGACAATTAAATCTAGGGGGTAAAGAATGGCTGTGGTTGCTAAAAGCAGAGTACTGACATCCATCATCCCACAATCCTAGACAAAACACAAACAACCCTTCTGAGCATTTCTACGCATGACAATGATCCAAAACAATTTGCTACCTGGAAATAGAACATAATCTAGAGGAATGTCTGCATGTCGGCAGGTCAGACTTTCAAGGCAGGCAAAGCCTGTTGGTCTGGCTCATACTTTGTTGGGGTTTCACATTTTTCACCTTTAGAACGACACAAAAGTATGCATGCATGTAAGCATCCCTAAATGTTCAGCTTCTTGTCTATGACGGCTGGAGAGAGGGAGCTCCCGAAACCATGTATGCAAACTCAGTAAAAGAGAGGTCATTGATCACGGGAGCAGGTTGACAGGAGTGGAAGGAGTCCATTGCCTCTGGCTCTACTTGCCAGCTGACCCATGAAAAACACTAAGAAGAACAGAAAATGAAGTGTAAGCTACTTTGGGAAGCTACTTGCTACACACACACCCCCAGTGGTGGGTTGCTATCGGTTCACACTGGATTAGGCGAACCGGTAGCAGCAGCAGCGGGAGGCTCCGACCACCTGCCTGGAATGCTTCTGCGCATGCACAGAAGTGCTGTGAGTGTGCATGAGCACACGTGCGCGTATGAGCAAACCGGTAGTGATGGGATTTGGAACCCACCCTTGTTGCATCCCTGCAACAGGGGTAATGTCTGACTTCAGCATTTCAGCAAAGCTGTTTGGGATAGAGTGGTAAAATGTGTGACTCTGCCTTTTAAAAAAAAACAAACCAAAAAACAATTTCTTGACTTTAAAAATTATTTAAAATTCAGGCAAAACTACTTGACAGAGGCAATGTCATAAGCATTTTTATTTTGATGACCAACCTTGATCAGGACAAAGAGAGGCACCACATAAATCAATCTTATTAGACCTAACCATGTGCATATGTAGCTTCTCGTTAACTTTAATCAGCAAAAGCAAGCATAGCCTTCTCAGACATCAGGTATGTTTTGGTCTGCAGGGGAAAAAGAAAAAAGAAAAGAGCAAACACATACTTAAAACCAGCAGTCAGCTCAACACAAATAGGTTCTTGAGACTGGCTTTGAACTCTCCCTTTGTGGGTAAACTATCAATGGTCGGAGCTTATTCTTCTATCAACTCCAACAGTGCTTATTTGCAGGATGATTATTTTACAGTTTTGCGAAATCAAGACTTATTTACATTCACCAACCGCCAATAAGGCTTCAAGAAGAGGCGTCAACCCCATTTATTCCAGGGTGTATTGATTTCCATGATGCTTCTGAAACAGCTGACAAATTTCTGCCTCAGGCACATTTAGAATAAGCCAACAAGCTTAGTGCTGCTGTCTAAGATGTCACGGCTTATATTAAAGAAGAAGAAAGAGAAAGCAACAAATGTTTAACCAGAAATTAAACCCCAACTGAAGCATTTTATAAAGGGCACGACTCTCACCCGTTTTAGAAAAAGACAGTACTGTAAACTGAAGAATGAACGAATTATGTTGGGAAATCAGTCCATTCTCTTTTTAAGCAATGAATTATTGACACCTCCCTTTTTAGCATTGTCCCCCCCCCCTCCTGTAAATATATAATCCACTCCATGGTTCCAATGATGATGCTAGAGATTATGGAGTTAATGGTTTTACAGTTGCGGGGGGGACCATTTACACAAACTTGTGTATACAATAGCATTTAGCTTTCCTCCATTAACCCTCCTTTATAGATGTATTCCTATTATATTATATAAAAACAAACTAACACAAATGTATTCATCACCTCTCTCCCTCTTTGGAAAGGGTGAAGGCAAATATATAGATATATTTAAATCACTATGCTACCATGACCACAAGAATAAACTATAACTTGTTTCTTCTGCCCTGATGTTAAACTTACCATCCATTTATTTTAACAGAAAAGAATAACATTCTTTAAAAGTTAACAATACAAATATCCATGTTCCTGCCTGCCTGGGTTCTTCTTGAGGTAACATGTTTTTCAAAATAATAGGGAAAAAAAGGATATCCATAGCAGTGTTGACCCCATTTCTTTGTGTCTTTTATCTCTCTTTGTCCTCTGGATACTAATTCGGGACACACAGGCTTGTGGTTTCTTTGTTTCTGGTCTCAAATTCCAGCTTTAATGCACTACTGAAGCTCTGGTTAGTTATCCTATAGCAGTGATGGCTAACTTTTTTATCCTTGCATGCCGAAATTGCATGCGTATGCATGACAGCGTGCGTGTGTGTGCCCACACCCATAATACAATGCGTGCATGACACCCCCCTGCGCATGTGCACGCCATCCCCATGCCAGCTCCTCCCGCACCCCTGCATGCGCGCATGATCCTCCTGCGCCCCTCCCTGAAGCCTCCTGGGATCAAAAACAGGGGATGGGGTGCACTGCACCCCCCGTGCTCCTCCCTCCCCCTGAATGCCTACGCTTTTACAGGTGTTATGTCTGCCTTGTATGCAGCTTTATTCCTCTCTAGCATTCACCTCCATTGTTCAGTGATGCATTTCCTGCCTCTCTAGGATTTACCTGGTTTACGCCAATTGCCTGATCTTCGGACCTTTCGCCGTGAGCTGAAAAACGCATTTATTTATTCAAGCGGGACTGGCTTAAAAGTTTTATTAAATTTTATTGGGGTTATTTATGAATTTTAGGGTTTTAAATTGATTGTTTTAAATTTCGGCCATTTATGTAATATGCTTGGTTTTAAGTTTCTGTTTTAATGTGTATATTGTGTGGTTTTATTATTTGGCTGTATACCGCCCTGAGTCCTTCGGGAGAAGGGCGGTATAAAAATCTAATAAAATAAATAAATAAATACCTCTCTCTGCTCCTGTGAGGCACTTCCTATTTCTGTTGGATGTATATACAGCTCAGCTGGGGCGAGGGCTCGCGTGCCTGCAGAGAGGCTTATGTGTGCCACCTGTGGCACGCATGCCATAGGTTTGCCATCACGGTCTTATAGAATGTTTGCTCCTCTGAGTTCACAATTCATATGCACCAATAGCTTCCCTAGAAGACAGTCATGGACCCACAAAAGGTTCTTGAACCCAGAGCTACCTCCAGAACAAAACATATTTAGAGGGATCTAATGAAACATAAATGACTGGTACAAAATTTTTACATGGATGTGTGGCACATTCAGATCAAGAGTAAGGTGTTAATTTGAGAGAAAAATGGCATTTTTACTCATCATGCATTGCATGACACATTTGTGAGTATTGCAGCAAAAATGATCTGTAGTTCCTTGCATTCACCTTGCAGATTGTGATGGGAACAAGGGAATTTGGGAGTAGCAAGATTGCTGTATTTTTATTCCCACACTTGTGTTCTTCAAGTAATGCATTTACACAAAAAGTTTTTTACATTAAGTTTTCTAATTGGATAGCAGGAGTGTAAAGTGTAAATTTACAATAGTTTATCTCTGATTTCAAGGATATGCTAGGATCCGAGAAATTGCAATTATTGTTGAGGAGAATTTCCATGATAAAAATAAATGTATTGCCTAGAATGAAGTTTTGAAGGTGTTTTGGTCTTTTAGCTTTTCAGCTGTCTCTTTTGATGGCATGTAAATGTTGTTTATCTCTGTGTGCCTGCTGATGACTGATTTATCTGACTGATTTATCTGAATGCCAGGGTGCCAAGAATTCTCTAGCATTTTTGGACCTAGTTGGATCTAGGATGTTAACAATTTCCTAGTTGAAACTATGGTTAAATTTGTCTGCATGTTATGCCATTAAAAAGTTTTCATGAAGTCTTTTTTTTTTTTTTTTTATTGAAAGAGTTTTAAAAAAAACAAAAACATTTTTCCCCCTTTTTTCCCCCTCCCTCCCAAAAAAAAAACAAAACACCCCCCTCCCTCCCCCACCCCCCGGCTTCCCGGGTCAATCACAAGGTAAAGTTATACATAAACCAAACATAGAATAAAATTTTCCCTTCCAATCCAAATAACCACATCCAAAGCTTTTCGTCTCCCAACCCCCTCCCCATTACATAAAATAACTTTCTAATTATTCAAAGGCAATCTGATATTTCTTAATCTGATATCTGTTTTGTAGATAATCAATCCATTTTTTCCATTCAATTAAATATCTTTCCTGCGTATTGTCTTTTAAAAGCGCTGAGATTTTAGCCATCTCAGCCAAATTAATAACTTTCAATATCCATTCTTCTATTGTAGGTATCTCTTCTTTCTTCCAGTATTGTCCAATCAACAGTCTTGCTGCTGTTATTAAATTCAGAATCAATTTAGTCTCAATCCCTGTACAATCCGTTATAATTCCCAAAAGGAAAAATTGTGGCAGGAACTTTATCTTCTTCTTCAGTACATTTTGAATAATCCACCAAATTCTTATCCAAAAGACCTTAATTTTCTTGCAAGTCCACCAAATATGAAAATATGTAGCATCATCACAATCACACCTCCAACATTTCGCTTGGATATTAGGATACATACATGATAATTTTTTGGGATCTAAGTGCCATCTATAAAACATCTTATAAAAATTTTCCTTAAATTCTGTGCTTGTGTAAACTTAACATTTCTAACCCAAATTTTCTCCCATGTTTCCAACATTATTGGTTCCTGAATATTCTGTGCCCATTTTATCATACAATCCTTTACCAAATCCTTTTCCGAATCTATTTCAAGCAACACATTATACAATCTCTTTATATGCTCCTGGGTCTGATTTCTAATTTGCTTTATTAAATTTTCCTCCCTTTGCATTATACCAATTTTTTGATCTTCTTTCCATCTAGCACTTATTTGCCCATATTGAAACCAAGTATAATTCCTCCCTTCTTCATTTAATACCTGTAATGATTTTAATTGCAATCTACCTCCTTCAGCATACAAAAGTTCTTTATAAGTAATCATTTCCTGTTTCTGTTCTATATTTATATTCTCTATTGCATGTCTAGGGCTCGCCCATATAGGAATCTTGTATTCTAATTTATAGGAATATTTTTCCAGACCAAAAGAGCACTTCTCAACACATGATTCTTAAAAGCCCTATCCACTTTTTTCATAAAATAAGTACGCATGCCATCCATATAACAAGTCATAACCTTCTATATTCAAAATTCTTTCCTCTGTTAAGTTAAACCAGTCACTTATTACTGAAAGGGCTACTGCTTCATAATATAGTTTAAAGTTAGGCATTCTTAAACCACCTCTTTCCCGTGAGTCCTGTATTATTTTCATTTTAACCTCGCCTTTTACCCTGCCATATAAATTTATTAATCCCAATCTGCCAATCTTCCAAATTTTTATCCTTTTTAATTATTGGTATCATCTGGAACAGAAACAAAAATCTAGGTAACACATTCATTTTAATAGCAATCCTTCCCAATAGGGATAACTGCAATTTCTTCCAGCCATTCATATCATTCTGAACTTTTGCCATAGCAAGTCATAATTATTCTTATAAAGTTTCTTGTTCGATGAGCTAATATAGACCCTAAATATTAACCTTTTTACTACCTCAAATCCTGTCATTTCCTCTAGTTTTTGTTTCTGTTGTATAGACATATTTTTAATTATCACTTTTGTTTTATTCTGATTTATTTTAAATCCTGATACCTTTCCATATTTATCAATTACTTCCAACAAAAATCTACTTGAATTTATAGGATTAGTTAACGTAACCACTACATCATCTGCAAAAGCTCTAACTTTGTACTCATATTGTCTAATCTTAATTCCTCTATTTTCATTAATTCTCGTATTTTATCTAATAATGGTTCCAGAGTCAAAACAAACAATAATGGTGATAAGGGACATCCCTGTCTTGTTCCTTTCGCAATCTTAATAACTTCTGTCAAACTACCATTTACTATAATCTGTGCTGTTTGCTCTCCATAAATCGCTTTAATTATTCTAATAAAACAGTCTCCAAATTGCATTTTCTCTATTAATTTAAATAAAAAATCCCAATGCAATCGATCAAAGGCTTTCTCTGCATCCAAAAAAATAAGTGCCGCTGAAGTATTCTTCTTTTCCAAATATTCCAATATATTAATAATCTGTCTAACATTATTCCTCATCTGCCTCCCTTTTATAAAACCAGATTGATCAGTATGAATTCTTTGTTGTAAAACTAACATTAATCTATTTGCTATTATTTTTACAAAAATCTTATAATCATTATTTAAAAGTGAAATCGGCCTATAGTTACCAGGTTTAGAGCAGTCTTGCTCCTCTTTGGTATCAGTGAAATAAAAGATGTTTTCCATGACGGGGTATTCCACCCTAATTGTATCTGATTAAATAATTCTTTAAGTGGGCCTAATATTTCATCCTGTGTTTTTATAATAAGTTGCTGTAAGACCATCTGTACCAGGGTTTTCCCATTTTAATTGTTTAATTGCCTCCACTATTTCTCCAGTAGCTATCGGCCGATTCAGCTCCTCCTCTGTTCTAATGTTAGAATATTAACCTTATAATCTTTCAAATAATCATAAATGTCCCTATTCAATATTTTGTCTTTTGCATATAGTGCAGTATAAAATTCTGAGAATGCCTTTTAATTTTATCCTGTTGGTATATCTCTTTACCTTTATATTCTATTTTTTGTATGACACGTGCTTTCTGTTTCTTCCTTAAATTATATGCCAACCATCTCCCAGGTTTATTTGCATTACAAAAGGTATTATGTTTAGCATATTGTATATTCGTTGCCACCTGGTCTGCCATTAACATATTAAATTGACTCTGTAATATTTTTATAGCCTCTTTAAGTTTGTGATCTTGTGGGTTTTGAATTAATAACTGTTGCTTCCTTTGAATTTCTTCTTCCAAATATCTACGCTGCCTTTGTTTATTGTTCCTTTGCCTATTGTCCAAGTAAATCAATATCCCTCTAATAAACGCTTTGCTCGCTTCCCACACAGTTCCTATAGGTGTCCCTTTGTACATATTAAAATCAAAAAATTCTTTTAACTGTTTCTTACAATAAGTTACATTATCCTCATATCTAAACAGATTTTCATTCAACCTCCATGTTCTACCACCTTTTTTCCCTTGTAATAATTCCATCCATACTGGGCTATGGTCAGTTAAACACCTCGGAAATATCTTCGTTTTCTTCACCCTAGAAAGCAAGTCATTAGAAATTAAAATAAAATCAATGCGTGAAAAAGATTGATGCCTATCAGAAAAAAAAGTAAAATCTCTCTCATCTGGATTCCGTAACCTCCATATATCTCTAAACTCAAAGTCTTCCATCATTTCAAAAAAGGATTTTGGTAATTTTGCATGTATAGGTATCTTCTTGGAGGAGGTTCTCTTATCCTTCTTGTATCAATTACTCCATTCCAGTCTCCTAATAAAATAAACGAACTATAATCCCAGAGGGTCAACCTCTCATGTAACATTTTGTAAAACTTTTCTTGTTGCTGATTAGGTGCATAAATACCTATCAACAAAGTCTTTTTTGCATCTATCACCAGTTCAATAGCAATAAATCTTCCTTGAATATCTGCCTCAATTAGCTTAGCTGGTATATCCTTCCTGATATATACAACAATTCCATGCTTCTTTTCCAAAGCTGATGCAACAAAATGGTTACCCAATTTTGAATTAATTAAATATTTTTGGTCTGATAATTTTATATGTGTCTCTTGCAAACAAATCACATCATTTTTAAATTGTTTCAAGTAGTGAAATATTTTCCTTCTTTTCTGAGCTGAATTCAAGCCATTAACATTCCATGACAAGATTCTATTTGCCATTACTGGCCTCCTGAAGCTTTGAAGCAGACAACGGAAGCTCCTCCTCCGGTATCTTCCGTCTAGCTCCTCCCACAGCTTCCATAATGGGATCCTGACTTTTACTTTGAGACTGTTGCTCTTCTTTACGCTTAAGGGCTCCTCTTGTCACCCTTTGCTCTTGTGGTTCCTCTAATACTGGCAGCAATAAAGGCTCTTGGATCACCACGCCTTCTTGAGTCTCTTGAAGTTTTTCTATCACTTCTATTTCGACTTTCAAAACTGTAGAAAGAAAATCCTTTGCCTTTAAAACAGTGTCAATTCTATATCTCCTTCCTTGATAGAATAGTGTCAGTCCAACTGGCACCTCCCATCTGAATTGAATCTGATGTTTTTTAAGTTCTTGTGTAAAAAAAGCAAATTCCTTCCTGTCTCTTAACATCTTTGAAGGAATCTCTTTCAACACCTTCAACTCCTGTTCTCCAATTTTTAAAGTTGTCTGATATGAAACTTGCAGAATTTGATTTCTCATAGTCCTTTTCACAAAATAAATCACAATGTCCCAAGGAAGCTTTCTCTGTCTTGCAATCCAAGAATTAACTCTATATATTTTATCAATTTGGTAAGCTACCTCTTGGGGGTCCACTTCAATAAATTCAGCCAATGCTTCTGATATAATTTTTCTTAAGTCTTCTCACGCTCTTCTTGCATACCACGAATTCTAAGAGCTCCTTCCATAAGTTTATATTGTAATATCACAACCTGATCTTCATTTTGATCCACTTTTTCTGAACACCTTTCATTTTGTCTTCTAAATGCTTATTTGACTGAGAGATCTGTTGCATTTCCACTTCCAATCCTTCAATTTTTTTACTCAGTCCTTGAACTGCCATAAGAATATCTTCTCTTATTTTTGCATTAAAATTCTCCATCATCTCTTTTTGCCTATCTTCAGAAAGTTTTAATTGTTCTTTCAATATTTCCTCAAGACTTGGTTCAGATCCCCTTCTTCCAGAAGGCTTTAAAGGTTTAGCTGCCATTCTGTCTTCAAAAGAATCAGGAATTCAAACTTAATAACTCTCCTTCCCTCCTTTCAGTATAAAGTCTTTTCATGAAGTCTTTTGACTGCTAGTTAGTATACAAAAGTAAGATTACCAGATATATGAACAGGCAAAGGAGGAAATGGAAAATAGGAAAGGAAGTCTGGGGAAAGAAAGTCTGGGGAAGGAAAGCATTCACAACAAAAAGTTACAGCAAAAAACCTGGGGAAAGTACTGTATACACATCACGGCCCTAGTTGTTAATGAAATATGCGCAAGATAACAACCAAGCTCAGAGATCACCAAATTTCCCCCCAAAAAGAGAATGCTTTGGTGAAAAAAAAAAAGGTTTCCTAGAAGTCATCTCCCCAAAAATTATTCTATTACTTATTTAGGAAAATTATAGCAACAATCATTATTCAGAGGGAGGGCAATAAACATTAGCTCTCTCTTGTTGCATGGCCTCTAACTGGTCAGATCCAGGTTTAAATCCGCTCCAGGCTCAATCCTGAATGCTGACTTGGCTTTGGGCTTGTTATTTTTTCTTAGTCCAACTTTCCTCAGAGGGTTGAAGTTGCAGAGAAAAAATTGGAGGAGGAAGTAGCTTACTGTGTATGACCTCTTGTGTTCCTGGAAAAAGGCAATATAGAAATCTAATAAATGATTAAATAACTGTTGTGATCACTATGAAGGTGTGCTGCCAGTTACAGAGCCCACATGAGAATTACGATGGCTAGAACTGCCTTTAAAAAAAAGTTAAAAGCAATAAACTCTTAAAAAAGTTTCTTTTTATCTTTTTAAAAATGTTTTTAGTACTGTAAATCAAGAAAAAAGAGGCAGAGCAAATAGCATATGAAAAAAGCATGCAATTTTGAATTTTGTTTTCTTCTACAAAAGTCCTCTTCTTCACTCTATTTTTTTTACCCTGAAAACATTTCACTGACAAAAATTCAGGGTAGCCTTTCTATTCAAGAAAGTGAGATTTTTTTTTGCATAGATTTGCTGCTGAACATGAGCCATGGAGATTTATTTCATAATCTCTGCCCAGCTTTGACTCTGTGGGTGGTCTTTGATGGGTAATTGTCTTTTTGTTTAGCCTCCTATAAAGGTTTATTGCAAGAAGAGTAGGGTCTCCATGATCAACTGTGACCAATGCTTGGAGTAACAACAGCTAAGAAACAAGGCCATGTCTCAGTTGAACTCTTTATCACAATCCTGAATAAATTATAGACAAAAATATTCCTGCAGAGGGATAGATAGATAGATAGATAGATAGATAGATAGATAGATAGATATATAGATAGATAGATAGATAGACAGACAGACAGACAGACAGACAGACAGACAGACAGACAGACATAGAATAGAATAGAATAGAATAGAATAGAATAGAATAGAATAGAATAGAATAGAATAGAATAGAATAGAATTTTTTATTGGCCAAGTGTGATTGGACACACAAGGAATTTGTCTTGGTGCATATGCTCTCAGTGTACATAAAACAAAAGATACGTCCATCAAGGTACAACATTTACAACACAATTGATGGTCAATATATCAATATAAATCATAAGGACTGCCAGCAACAAAGTTACAGTCATACAGTCATAAGTGGAAAGAGATTGGTGATGGGAACGATGAGAAGATTAATAGTAGTGCAGATTTAGTAAATAGTTTGACAATGTTGAGGGAATTAATTGTTTAGCAGAGTGATGGCCTTCGGGAAAAAACTGTTCTTGTGTCTAGTTGTACATACATATATACATACATATCTACAGTACATCTACATCTACATGTACATCATCTACATATGCACACACTATTCCTACAGGGATGATAGGCATGTTAGCGAACTTATGCACGCCCCCTCTACTGACCACTTAAGTATGAAGTGAGGTCCACGGAAGTCAATTTGTGACTGAAACTGAAAATTTGTAGCTGAGACAGCTGAATCAGATAGGGCATTCCAGACTTTGACAACTCTATTATAAAAATCATATTTTTTACAGTCAAGTTTAGAATGATCTACATTGAGTTTAAAGTGGTTTTAAACTCAAGTATTATTGCAATTAGAACAGAAAAAGTCATTTACAGGTAAAACATTACTACGGATAATTTTATATGCAATACCCAGGTCTGACTGCAAGTGACACAGTTCTAAGTTATCCAAACCAAGATTTTCGAGCATAGTAGCATAAGGAATTTTATTACATACAGAAGAGTGCAAGACTTTTCCTGTGAAGTACTACTGAACCTACTCGATTGTACTGATGTCAGGGGTGGGGATTCCAAACAGTTGAACAATACTCTAAAATTGGTCTAGCATAAGTTTTATAAGCTCTAATTAGCAATGCAATGTTTCCAGAAAAAAAAACTTCGCAAAATTAAGTTTACAACTCTTAATGCTTTTTAGTAACGCTGTTACAGTGAGCATAAATCGTCAGAGTTAAGTACACTTAGGTCCTTAACAAAGTGAGGGTCATCTGCTAGATCAATGCCACCTAGCTTATACTTGACATTCTGATTAAGTTTACCAATATGTAAGACAGAGCATTTATTAATCGAAATTTGAAGTTGCCAAATAGATGACCATTCAGACACATAGTTGAGATCATTTTGCAAAACAACAGAATTATTTGTAGAATTGAATAATTTGATGTCATCAGAAAAAAGAACACAACTGCTTTTAAGTTGATCACATAAATCATTGATATAGAGCAGGGGTAGTCAACCTTTTTATACCTACCACCCACTTTTGTATCTCTGTTAGTAGTAAAATTTTCTAACCGCCCACCGGTTCCACAGTAATGCGCTGTGTATCGTTGTCTGCGCATGCCTCTCATGCATCGTGGATTGGGTTGGGGGGGGCACCAGCTACCAGCTCTGCTTGTCTGTTACAGCTGGGTGGTGTGGGGGGAGATGCGCGAGCTATTCTGAGACGAGGCTCTTTTGTTTGCGGTCGCACTATAGCGCCATTTAGTTTCACTTACGTAACGTGAACTAAACTTATGCGCGGGTAATACAAATAGTATATTTTCAGAAATTTAAATTGTCATGGGGAATTTTATGAAAACCTAATAAAAATGTTTTTAAATAATGCTATGAATTTTTTTTTAAAAGTCAATTAAATTAAAAAAAAGGAAAGTGCTTCAGTATCGGACAAAACCCCTACCGCCCACCATGAAAGCTGGAACGCCCACTAGTGGGCGGTAGGGACCAGGTTGACTACCACTGATATAGAGCAAAAAAAGTGTGGGACCTAAAATGCTACCTTGCATATGACTTCCCTTACCTGAATATCTATCTGTCCATCCATCTAACCATTCATTTGTCTATTTATCCAGCTTTGAGAAATTGGGAAAATTAGCACCCACAGCAATATCATTAACCTATATAATTTAAAACAAACCATATAGCCTGACTAATTATGATACTGTGCTATTCTACTATACAAACATAATGACATATTTTAAATAGTTGGTTAGTCATCTTTTTCTTATTTTTCTTCTGCCATACAGGTTCCTTTGAAGCATGCATTTCCTAGATAACCCCCAAATCATTTCATTCTCTTGCCTTGCATATTTCAGCTCTATTCAAGTACACAATGGAGCATTAGTGCTTGACTTTCTGCCTTTAACAAAGACAAGAGGGCATACGTCCATGGCACATATGTGGATGAGGCAGACTAATTGGTTTCAAAATTTGAGCATAGGGCTTCTTTCAAGATCTTGACTTTCTAAAGACTTTTTTTTTTAAATAAACATTTGCAATTCTTCATGAAAGGCACTTTTCTCCATGAATCCTCTTAACCTTTGCTGACCTTGCTTCCTAACTATACAGTGCTTTACACTTGGGGATGATTAGGACTTGAGAAGGCTCCTTCCAATGCATGCATACATTTGAGTCTGCCCATTCAACTCCAAGGACTGATGGTCTCAAGAGCTAGCTAAAGAAACAGAACAAAATAACATTGGAAAAATAAGCCAGAGAACCTCCTCACTCCTATCGCAGTTGGCTATCTAATGTCTGCTCACTGAGAGAAAATAACATGCATGATTGGGCCCCCATGGCCCTGTGGATAAAAGTCATCCTTTGAGTAGAAAATACAAATAATTGTTTTGAGCTATAGTATATACTGAGGCTGCCATAGGGAATGCTTCTCCCCATTTACATCAGCCTACTACTCCATCAGCTTGTGCAGAGAAGGCACGCTTGCCTGGGTACTAACAGCTAGGGGTCTACATTTAGTGGGTCCCTGGAGATGTGCTTCTCTGCTTTGACATCTGCCTTATGGAACATCCTTCTGGCCAAAATTAGTTTGGCCCCTTCCCTTTTGATATTCTGACAAGCCCTCAGTACCCAGTTATGTGACCAGGTCCAGGGCTCCACAGAACTGAAGAGTTCTCTAGATGACTCCATTTTTAAAGGGACCATTCCTTCATTTATTTATTATTTATTTTATTTTATTTATCAAACTTCTATACCGCCCTTCTCCCGAAGGACTCAGGGCGGTGTACAGCCTTCATTTAAAACAATAAATATACATATTAAAATAACCATTAAAAAGCTTATTCAATGAAAGGCCAGATTAAAACCGTCGATGACCATAAAAATACCCAATAAAATTACCATTAAAAGTTTAAAATTTAAATTTAGAATTTAAAAAGTCAGGCCAGTCCTGCTTGTATAAATAAATAAGTTTTCAGTTCCCGGCGGAAGGTCCGAAGGTCAGGCAATTGGCGTAAACCGGGGAAGTTCGTTCCAGAGTAGGTGCTCCCACAGAGAAGGACCTTCCCTGGGGCCGCCAGCCGACACTGCTTGGCGGACGGCACCTGAGAAGACCCTCTCTGTGAGGCGTACGGGTCGGTGGGAGGCATGTGGAAACAGCAGGCGGTCCCGTAAGTACCCGGGCCCTAAGCCATGGAGCGCTTTGAAGGTGGTAACCAAAACCTTGAAGCGCACCCGGAAGACCACAGGTAGCCAGTGCAGACTGCGCAGGAGAGGTGTTACCCGGGAGCAACGCGGTGCTCCCTCAATCACCCGCGCAGCTGCATTCTGGACTAACTGCAGTCTCCGGGTACACTTCAAAGGTAGCCCCATGTAGAGCATTGCAATAATCCAGTCGAGAAGTGACGAGAGCATGAGTGACCGTGCATAAGGCATCCCGGTCAAGAAAGGGGCGCAACTGGCGGACCAGGCGAACCTGGTAAAAAGCTCTCCTGGAGACGGCCGTCAAGTGATCTTCAAACGACAGCCGTTCATCCAGGAGAACGCCCAAGTTGCGCACTCTTTCCGTTGGGGCCAGTGACTCGCCCCCAACAGTCAGCCGCGGTTGCAGCTGACTGTACCGGGATGCCGGCATCCACAGCCACTCCGTCTTGGATGGATTGAGTCTGAGTCTGTTTCTCCCCATCCAGACCCGTACGGCCTCCAAACAACGGGACAGCACTTCGACAGCTTCGCTGGGGTGGCCTGGGGTGGAAAAGTACAGCTGAGTATCATCAGCGTACAGATGATAACTCACCCCAAAGCCACTGATGACCTCGCCCAACGGCTTCATGTAGATGTTGAACAGGAGAGGCGAGAGAATCGACCCCTGCGGCACCCCACAAGTGAGGCGCCCGCGGCCGACCCCTGCCCCCCTGCCAACCCCGACTGCGACCGGTCGGAGAGGTAGGAGGAGAACCACCGATAAACGGTGCCTCCCACTCCCAACCCCTCCAACCGGCGCAGCAGGATACCATGGTCGATGGTATCAAAAGCCGATGAGAGATCCAACAGGACCAGGGCAGAGGAACAACCCCTATCCCTGGCCCTCCAGAGGTCATCCACCAACGCGACCAAAGCTGTCTCCGTGCTATAACCGGGCCGGAAGCCGGACTGGAACGGGTCTAGATAGACAGCTTCCTCCAGGTACTGAGGGAACTGCCGTGCCACCACACTCTCTACAACCTTCGCCACAAAGCGAAGGTTGGAGACTGACGATAATTACCCAAAATAGCTGGGTCCAGGAAGGCTTCTTGAGGAGGGTCTCACCACCGCCTCTTTCAAGGCAGCGGAAAGACCCTCCATCAAAGAAGCATTTATAATACCCGGAGCCAGCCTCGTGTCACATCCTGAGTGGCCAGCACCAGCCAGGAGGCACGGGTCCAGTAAACATGTAGTGGCATGCAGCCTCCCCAGCAACCTGTCCATGTCCTCGGGAGCCACAGAATCAAACTCATCCCAAACCACATCAACAAGACGAGCCTCAGTCATCTCATCTGGATCATCGCAATCTTGGTCCAAGCTATCCCGAAGCTGAGCGATTTTATCGTATAGATAACCACTAAACTCCTCGGCACGTCCCTGTAAGGGGTCATCCCGTCCCCCCTGGTGAAGAAGGGAACGGGTCACCCGAAACAGGGCGGCCGGGCGGGTATCTGCCGGCGCAATGGGGGAGGAGGCGAGAGAATCGACCCCGCGGCACCCCACAAGTGAGGCGCCTCGCCACCCTCAGTGCCACTAGGTAGGTCTTTGAAAAAGACCTAACTAGTGTCCGATCAGCTTCGGAGCGGCTGGACCTCCAGGTGCTCTCTAGGCGTCTTCTCCGGCGTTTCATCTCTCTCAGCTCCTCAGAGAACCAAGGAGCTAATCGAGATCTGCGCCGGGTCAGAGGCCGCAAAGGCACGACACGGTCCAAAGCCCCAGCCGCGGCCTGTTCCCCGGCCGCGGCTAGGTCTTCAGTCGTGCCATGGGGAAGATCCTCAGGGAACGGCCCAAGCCCCGTCTGGAACCTCTCAGGGTCCATCAGGCGCCTGGGACGGAACCAACGCATTGGCTCCGTCTCCCTGCAGTGGTGAGTAGCGGTCTGAAAGTCTAGGCGGAGGAGAAAATGATCTGACCATGACACCGGTATTGTCACTAAATCTCTTACTACCAGATCATTAAACCACTGTCCAGAGATATAAATCAGATCCAGCGCAGATCCCCCCGTGTGAGTAGGGCCATCAGTTACTTGAATCAGGTCCAAGGCCGTCATGGAAGCCTGGAACTCCTGAACCACTGTTGATGACAAGCCAGCCGATGGCAGATTGAAATCGCCCATGACCAAAAGTCTGGGGATCTCAACAGCCACCCTGGCAAGCACCTCCAGTAGCTCAGGCAGGGCTGTAGTCACGTAGCAAGGAGCCAGGTACGCGATCAACAAACCCATCTGATTCTTATGGCCCCACTTCACAAGAAGGGATTCACAGCCGGCTATCTGAGGAACAGTGGTCTCTCTCGGCTCTAGACCCTCTCTCATTACAACCGCCACCCCTCCACCCCTACCCTGGGCCCTTGGCTGATGGAATGCTCGAAACCTGGCGGGCACAGTTCAACTAGGGCACCCCTTCTGCACCCAACCAGGTCTCCGTAATGCCCATAAAGTCCGTGGATTCCCCTGGATAAGATCGCAAATCAGGGGCCTTGTTAACCACGGACCGGCATTGCACAACATCAACCGGAGGCCCGGCTCTGAGGATCCTGACCTTCCGGGAACGGGAAAGACTAGGGGCGGAGCACACGATCGCTTTTAAACAGCGAACACGTGCTCCCAACGAACGACACGGCCCCTTGCTTCCGCCATATCTGCCCCTCCCACTTACCGTACAGATGGAACCAACTTCCAATTCTGGAACGAACCTCACCCCTCCCTCGGACCAGATGAAAACGCCGTGAACTGGGACTGGGACTGAACCAACCCTCCCGACGGGATCTCCCTCCGTCACTTTCCTCCCCTTTAAAAACCCTTATTAAAAACCTATGTACAAAACCCCATAAATTCTTCTTCCTCGATGCCACCTCTCCGGGTCCCAAGACCCTCGTTAAGGCCGGCCTCGATAACCCAGATGGCCATTCCTGCGAGGCGGGAGAACCTCGCAGTTGAAGAAGTTCGGCAGCCGTATATTTCATGCATAAAGATCTAAATAACAGCGGGGAGAGGAAAAGTTCCCGGTCAGTAGATGGTATTGCGGACGATGGGTGAAACCGGAACAGTCACAAACAACGGCCAAAAGGCCGGTAGGGCAACAGTTAGATGAAATAAAAGTTGGGCTGATGAATTCTGCCCATAATGTCGCCCATCGACTAAGGTCAAAGTTCCACCTGCCAGAGCTGTTCGTATCCAAACCGGCGATAACATTGCCGCTCAAAAAGTGCGGCAAACCGTCCAGGCATCCGCAAAGATGGCAAATGCGGTCAATGATGGTGAATCGTTGGGTTGTTGGTATCCGTGCTGCTAAGCAGAGCTGCCAAAAAATCAGCGGCCCACACTCAGTCGCCGATGTCCTGACGACCGGCTGCAGCAACCCTCGGCCATTTATGATTGTATTTTGGGTTTTTATGTTATTTATTAGTATGGTTTTTATATTTGTATTTGCTGTTTTTATACTTCTTTTTTTTATATATTGTTATGCATTGCCAAGAGTTGCCTTCAATGAGATGGGTGGCTATATAAATTTGATAGATAGATAGATAGATAGATAGATAGATAGATAGATAGATAGATAGATAGATAGATAGATAGATAGATAGATAGATAGTCTGGACAGCTAAAATGCAGGAAACCACTAGATTGGAGCAGAAGTATCATTTCTTTGCTACCATTTTAGGGCCCTGCATTGATTTGCAAACAACAGAGCTACCAAAATGTTTCTTTATGATTACTTTACAAACTGCCTCAGCTGCAGAATCTGGCCAATTTATATCTGTGTAATAACTCCATAAAAGCATGGACTTAAGTTTTGCAGAAAGTGTTTAAGTTCCATTTCTTGCTTGTTACATTTGAATCAAATCTCCCTTCAGCTGCTCATACAGCCCTTAAAATGGGAAGAAGCTGGGAGATATTGCATCAGAAAGGACAAAATCAAAGCATTAATAAGAATAACTGACTATTTTTGAATCCAGAAGTACATTTTCCTCCATTTAAACCAGGGAACAAATCCATAAGAAGGGCTGAAGTCAAGCTGTTCTATGATTTTATAGACATGTCTCAAAAACATTAATGGAATCAGCATGTACTCATGCATTAATTAACTATATAATTTTTTCTTCGGGCAAAAGTAATAATTAAGAAAAGAACAAAGTAATTTATTTATTTTTCCTCCTATAGATTTAAAAGTTAGTTTTATGAATGCTCATTCATAAATCAATCCTGCTAAATTCAATGGCAGCTCTTGCTAGTTAATCACAGATAAGGCTGCAGTCTATTATTGCAAAAGTAGATTCAACCACCGTTGTATAGCTGAAGATGTTACTTAGTTGGGTAATGTAATGTCTGCAAGTAAACCAAGTTCAGAGAGCATCAAGGACTATGCAGATGCATATTCATATTTTCATTTCCCTCAATTATGAAAGAGAGAAGATCAATAAATTATGTTAGTCAGAAAGAACCTCCCTTCAAATTTGCTTTCTACCCAGGATTTGATAAATTAAACGCTTTTTCTTAAATTAATTGGTTTGCAAGCTTTTCCTCTGTGAATCATGAGAATGCAAGATGCAATAACTGCAATAACTTTCATAGTATCTGTGATTCAACACATTCCAAAAATCCCAATTCCACTCTGCCCAATCCAGAAAATCTCTTGGTCCTCTCCAGACAGTTAAACTATGGTTCCAGCCCATATTCCCCAAAGTTCTCCAGTACAGCATCTGGAATTTTACCTTTAGAATGTAAAATAGGTCTGGATGCTACATTTCTTCCTGCTCACTTCTAGCACCCCCCTCCATCAGAAACACTAACTGATTTTACTTGATTTCAAAGCCAGCAGCCTTTCTGATCAGCACAGCCAGAGGATGGATGCAATGACTACTTTTGTGGCATCAAAAAGGTGGATGTTTGAGTAATATTTTTCAACAGGAGCCCCTACTATTCTGAAAAGTCTCCCTTTCTCTTCATTTCAGTGTTTGTTGGGTGTCACAGCTTTTTAATCTATCAAAGCATCAGCCCGCAGCCAAACAATTCTGTTTTCACAATTAGCAGTGGAAGGCTATTCTCACATGATGCCCCTAGGACTAAAGGCCAGCATTGGGAGCCAACTGTTTTCTACATTAAAGCAAGATCTGAAAAGAAAATGGTTTTAAAGCATGTTCTAAAAAGAAAGTAACTGCAAACTGGCTGCTTTTTTTGAGAAGAAAGATTAAAAACTGTGCTCCATCCAACAATATAATAAACTTCAAAGCCAAATGCTCACCCTCATGTAATTGTATTACAATTCCTTTTAACATCTTAATCAAGGGACATACTTATGTATCTACCAAATAGATAAATAGATACTTCAGATGTTTTAAAGTGTGCATTTTGTTTGTATTGTATGTTATTTAATACATATTTAGTTCTATCTTTTAAGTAGGGAAGGTAATGAAGCCATTAAAAAAATTCTAAAATCCACAAGAATTCCTCCTCCTCTTCCTCCTCCATCATCATCATCACCCAGCTGGCAAATATACCTAAAGAAAGCCTAAAACCCCATTTTCCCTATTTCCAATCCAGTATCTTAACTACTACACCATACAGTGTCTCTCTATTCAACTTTTGTTTTATTCAGTATCAAGAGAAAATCTTGAGTTTTCTGAGAAGAATTCAACTAAATCATCTTTCACTGATTGCAGAAGTTCATTATATCACTAACAATTATATAGTGGAGATGAAGAAAAAGGAGGAAGACGTGAGCGGTGAAGAACTCTATACTTAAAGTTAATCTCTGTGATAATGTTGTCAGCTCCATCTCATTAAAAATGTAGACTCAAATTAGGGAAGGAAAGTTGGCCTATTAAATGATTAAGCCTGATCTGATATGAAAACCTCAGTGGGCATGTCCACATTTCACCACTTGTGGAAGATAAAAACTATATCCTATGGGGAAAGTAATTGCAAGGATTAAGTTTTATCTGATCAAGAAGTATTCAGTGGTTACATCCACATTTCACCATATGTAATAGAATAGTGGTAGCCTAGGGGAAAAATGGCAAGCAACAGTTGAACAGATGCCTACTTACAATAAATGACCTTTTGACCAGGCTCAAGGGAAGTTTCTAATGTTCTCCTAGATTCTGCCTTGAACAAAAAGAACTTCCCCCACTATGGAAACAGATGCATTTTGTTGGCCAACCAAACACTGTCTGGTAAACAAAATGGAAAGACTGGAGGGTGATCCTTCAAGGCTCCCTAATGGGAAGCTTTCATTAAGACTCAGAAGAAATTTTCTATTCAGTGGGGTACAGTGTTGTTTTGTGGCACCCTGTAGCTGAATGACCTTCCATCAAAAGGCATGTTCCTCTTTTGTCATGCAGGAGAGTCAGGATTTGGCAAATCTCCCCATTCTTATGTACAGTAAGAGCAAAAGAGACCTACAGAGAACTTGCTATGAGAGCAATTCCAAGCACTGGAATGTAGCAACAACTAAGCTTTTGATGGGTTTCACAGCTTCTGCTGCATCCACAGTTTAATAATGTGGATTAGCGCTCCTTAATCCACTAAATTGCATTCTCCAGATTCCACCTGCATGAGAAACACAATGGTGTTGAAGTGATACAGTTTTTGGTTTCAAAAAGAAGAAAAAAGCACTGCGTTAAATATAACAGTGGAAATATTGTTTTTTTATTGTCTAGATGTAGGGACTATCTACTTACTTCTCTTACGTTAAAACTGTAGGAAGGACAAAGAGGATGTCCTAAAATTTCTATAATGTGCAGCACACAATTTGGTATCTTCTACAAAGTTGGCATTGCTAATCTCTGATCATCCCTAATCACTGGCTATGCTAAATGGAGTTGATGGGAACTGTGGTCAACATCAGGAGGTATCAGGCCATTACCAGTCAGTCTGCCTAAATCAGATCCTCTCTCAGTGTATTAAACTGTGCCTCAACTTAATTCACCCACCATGGAATAATTGGAGTTGATGAGTCCAACTTATGTAGAGAAAGGGCAAGATTTCATTGCTGGATAATTTGCTGGATGCATTTATTCTTGTTAATTTGCTTCTTGTCAGGAATTTTAAAATATTTTAAATACTAAATTGTTGAGCTTTAATGAATTGCTTATAAACATTGGATGTGGGTTTGGGGTTGAAATTAAGATGTTCACTGTGGTATATGAAATTTTGCAAAAGATAAAAGCTCGGGTTATAATACTTGGTATTGATCTAGTTCTCATCAAAGGTTAGACTTAACAAGGTAGTGTGTTTTTGCAAGTACCATTACAAATTGTATTTGTACCATTACCTACAAATACTATTTGTACCATTTGTAGCATTACAAATACAATTCTGAGGTAAACTATGGAAGAATGGAAGATAAGCTAGGAGTGTCCAGGGCAAGGGTGAAGGGCAAGGTTCATGAACACTTGATCGAACATCCTTTAATATACTGACAAATATACTAATGGAAAGGGCCTTTGATTGTATGGTCATAACCACATCTTGGCTTTTTTGATCAAAAGAGGATGCTTATAAATTGGGGTTTATCTGTCATTTTTACAGTTCTGGGAAGGCAACTTAAAACATTTCATTTAGAGCCTTTAAAAAACTTTTGGAGTCTTTTTAAATATTCTTTTTTTAAAAAAAAAAATCTCTTAGTTATTACTTAATACTTAGGTTGGATTTGCTAATCAGTTATACTAATAGGAGTGGGTGGTATATTCATTTTTAAATTAAAAAATAAATAATCTATACATCGCTCCATAGCTATACGATTAAGTCTGCCAGATGTGGGTACAAATACCCAGATTTTTACTGGATGCATCAAAGAGAAACAGTATCATATGGAATTTTGCAGCTGAGCTCTGACACACTGAAATGAAAAATAAATTACTGAAAAGCAGAATTAGCTGGAAGTATAACTTTATATATGTGCTAAAGTCTTTGGCTTGAACAGCAGGTCCTCAGCAATATTCCAAGTTTCTCCTTAAAATTACACTTGTCATTAAAACAACAAAAAATAAACTCAACAGTTCCTTGATGTGGGTAATGTGCATGCAATGTTCTATTTTTTTCTTCTTCTTAGCATTTTTCCTGCAAGTGCAGGGCATGATTTTTTTGTAAAGACCAACCAATTATTAATCTGTTGGTTGTAACAGGATTTGACTGACCAATTTGTCACCTAAGTCTGACTTCACGGGCCTTTGACTGTGACTAGAACTCACAGTTTTCTGATTTCTAGCTTGATGGCGCAGTGGTTAGAATGCAGTACTACAGGCTATTTCTGTTGACTGCTGGCTGCCTGCAGTTGGGCAGTTCGAATCTCACCAGGCTCAAGCTTGACTCAGCCTTCCATCCTTCCAAGATAGGTAAAATGAGGACCCAGATTGTTGGGGGCAATATGCTGACTCTATAAACCGCTGAGAGAGGGCTGTGAAGCACTGTGAAGCAGTATCTAAGTGCTATTGCTATTGGTGCTTTATCCAAACTGGCTTTTGTTCTGCGTATTATTATTAGGAATTAAATGTGTTTCTACATAAGTGAACTTTCTTTTGTTCAAGAAGCGCAAAAGCACTGGGATAACCTCTAGCACAAATTCCTTTGTTGCATTAACAGAATATGCTAATTATTATGCCTTATTTATTAAATGATAATTACATTTGATAATTACAAATCTAGGCTGTTAGAACTCCTACTCAGGGCCTTGAGGTCAATTTTCTACAGTGGATATGACTATTTATAAAGCTGCATAAAATGGGCTACCACTTCTCGATAGCATCTTGTCTGAAGTAGAAATAATTTGCCTTCAGCTGTTCAACTATTTGCTGAGGTGGGAATAAATGTGGAGATGTTACATCAAGTAGTGAAGTGTTCAAGAGAGAGGAGGAGGATTTTTTAATGAAGATTCAATTGACTACCTTATTTGAATCTGGAAGCTCATTTTCTTCCACTTAATACTAGGCAGCAGATGCATAATAAGGAAAACTCTTACGAAGGAAGGCTTGTAATTAAGAGATTATATGTTGGTCTTGAATCCTTCATGTGCATCCAAATAATATTGGGCTGTTCAAAGGCTACAGAAACATTTCAAACAAGTACTTACAATATTTGTATAAATATATAACTAGCCATATAATTATATATTAATTAATTGCACACCTTTTTCTCTGGGCTAAAAATACCAATTAAGAAAATAACAAAGCAATAAAATTATCTTTGTTCCCAAAGATGTAATGCTACAAGTCCTCTACATGTCTACTGAATAACTGCCCAGACTTTTCCAGTTTAGATACAGGGAGCATAATACAATCAAGTAAATTTAGAAATATTTATTATAACAGAAGTGCTTATTATCATAGTTGGGAAAAATATGATTGGTTGACCTGTCTCCATCCAAGAGCTAACCTCAAGTTATCCCTTTCCTCCCCTCCCCCTTTTTTTAGCTTTTGTTTCTTAAATCAACTTTAAACTGGATAGACACACACACACACATAGGAAAACCCTTTTTAGCAGGCCAAAAATCAGTCACATACCAGTTATGTGTAACTGCTCCTGTCTTGTATAAAGATAATATCTCCGCTTAATTATTTTAAAAGAATGTTCTGAGGAGGAACTATCATTCAAGAAAACATTCTGCTTCAGATATCTATGGAGATTCTCAGTCATCCAGGTCATGGTTGTTCGAAAGATATTTTTCAAAAGGGAACTGGACTATGTTTTTCCTTGAAGATGTTTCACTTCTCATTCAAGAAGCCTCTGAAGAACTGAAAAAGTTTCTTGGACGAGAAGTGAAACATTTCCAAGGAAAAACATAGGCCAGTTGCCTTTTGAAAAAGCACCTTTGGGACATTCTGCCTCAGAGGAAGAATATAGAAACTTCATCCTTGGTAACATTACTTTGAGAAATTTAGAATCATGTGGGAAAGTGATGGAAACTATGTAAAGAAGAGCAAGTTATTTACTGACATATAAAACTTTTACACATAAATTTAAATATTCTAGCATTGAATATATTACCTAGTCAGGTAAAGTATCATCTAGTAGCAAATAATCAGGTTCAAAGAGCACCAAGGACTCCACAGCTTTCAAACTTTACTGCATGTTTGCAAGTTTACTAATATCCTCTAAAATGCTAGAAATTCCTGATCTCTGCAAGAAAGCAAAATTTATACTTACGGGATATTTATTAAGTTTCATTATCTTTTCCATCAATATAACTTTATAGTATTATTACTTTAATCTAGAATGTGACATTATTTTGGAAGGGATCATGCTGAAACCAGCCTCTACCTGGGAAGGTTACTAATGTTCATGCATGGTAATCCGAGATATCTTCTCAGTAGTAAGTCTTAGTGGGTTCATTGAGGCTTAGCTTCAAGTGGGCATGTATAGGGCAGTGGTGGGATTCATTTTTTTTTTTACTACTGGTTCTGTGGGCGTGGCTTGGTGGGCGTAGCTTGGTGGCATGGCAGGGGAAGGATACTGCAAAATCCCCATTTCCTCCCGATCAGCTGAGACTCAGGAGGCAGAAAATAGATGGGGGTGGGGCAGTGGTGGGATTCAAGTAATTTAACAACCGGTTCTCTGCCCTAATGATTTCTTCCAACTACCAGTTTGCCAAACTGTTCAGAAAGTTAACAACTGGTTCTCCCGAAGGGGTGTGAACTGGCTGAATCCCACCACTGGGGTGGGGCCAGTCAGAGGTGGTATTTACCAGTTCTCCGAACTACTCAAAATTTCTGCTACCAGTTCTCCAAAACTGGTCAGAACCTGCTGAATACCACTTCCGGTATAGGGTTGGAATCTTAATGTCAACCCTGAAGTTGACCTGACCAAAGCCACCTTGGAGCTTCAGTGTTGCCCCACTGGACCTGAGGGAGAGGGAGAGGGGATTAGAGATAGACGGGATTTTGTAGCCAAAATAAAATACTTTCTCTTGGAAATCAAGGACATTCTCAGACCTGGCCCAAGGAGGGAGGAGAGATGTCGCTAGGCAACCAGACAGCATCGTGATTGGACCATGTGACTGTTTGATTGTTTGGGATTGAGGGAAAAGTTTTACTTTTAATTAGGTGAAAACTGTGGGAACCTTCAGAGTCGGTTTTCACCAGATCTGTGCCAATATGATATATCCAATAAAGCTATTCTTTGAGGAATCTCCCTGCCTCAGAGTTTTGCTTGCTATGGGTCTATTACTTGGAACCCTGACACTTAATTTCATACTTTATAAAGATGAGATTGCTTTCCATTCAATAAAAATATATAGAAGCCACAGTAATTTTTCAGAATAATGTGAAAATACTCCCTAAGAGTTAAAACTGAAAAAAAAAGAAAACAATTGTAATGATGATAAAAAAGAATGCCTTTCCAAGTAAGAATTGGTTTACAAATATAGTCTTTCCAATATATCTCAAAAAGGTTTTGTAACGCTTGAGGGGTGCAGAAAAAAGCATCTGATTAAAAATGTCTCATTGAGTTGGAAACTGGAGTTTAGAAATAGAGTAAGGATGAAGGAGATAACAGATATGTGTACGTTTCTCTAAATATGGAAAAAGCAGATAAGGAAAAGAACTTCACGTTCCTCACAGCTATTGCTATTCATCAATAAAATGTAGACTTGGACGATTTACAACAGGCAAAAGAAAGGCAAGCTTATTGTGCATAGTGAAGTGGAGTTTGTTTCACAGGATTCGTAGTAATAGAGAATTTGGATGGCTCTGTCAATATTATACCAAACTCGTGGATGCTAAGATTATCAGGGATAACCAGTCGCAATAACTATAGCAGTGCTGTTTGTTCCTGAGGAGGACAAAAGGGGGGGGGGTGGCTTTTGTTTTCTCTTCTCACTCATGAGCTTTCCAGTGTTCAGTCCATGATGCAAAGCTGAATGTTAAACAACTGTATGTCCTCTTTAGTCTTATCAACATAAATCTCCTTACTTTGAGATTTCCTTCTTTTCCTGACCATTCACTGGGATCAGGAGAGTTTAACACCGATGCCTTTTAATTGGGGATGTTAACACCTTCATTTCCAGCAAGGAATCAGCAGCAAGGGCAGTTTTGAAAGCTCAATTAGGGCAAGATAAAACGTTCTGCTAATAACTTTTTGTGCAGACATTAAAGTTAATCCATCCAGCTTGATGAGTATGTGGAGAAGAAGTGAAAATTCCTCTGGTGGTGATCTCCTTGTCAATCACACCCCTCCCTCCTCAAATCAGCTGCAGAGAAAGTCACTGGCTATGTGGGTGATTGAATGTGTACCTAGGAGTGTTTTAAGAGTAGGGAGGGAAAGTATCTAATCCCTTCAGCAGCTGTCACTGTATGGAGGGGGGAAAAACACCCTTGGCTGTGGAAAAAGGCAAAAACATCTGTCATTCTATACCTCCAAATACTTCACTTGCAATCCTTTTTTATTTATGCTACACACAAAGACTGCCTGACAACAACACTAATGTTTGGGAGGCTGTCAGTGCTTACCCAGAAGCTCTGAAGGCTGAGAATCATTAATCCCTTAAAGAAATCTCCAAAGGACTAGTTAATAACTTTCCACCTAAATGATATTAATTAATACAGATGACAATATTCTTTCTAGGTATGACATCCTTTTGTGGACAGCTTTCCCACTTTGCTATTATATTTTAAAGATTTAATGACTTGGGTGGAGGGCGGGGGGGAACCTTTCAGAGTTTTAACTATAGCAGAATGGTCATATCAGTGTTTCTGAAACTTGCCAACTTTCTGGTGTGTGGACTTCAACTCCCAGAATTCCCCAGTCAGCAGTCAGCAGATCGAAGTGCCTATCTGCATTGTTTTCTAATTTATTTATTTTCCTGTTATTTACCCTTAACTGCAGTTTACAAATCAAAATAAATGTTCCTAAATATGTCCATTCATTAGTCTGAGAAGTCTTAAAAATTGAGACTGCCTTTACGTGTCCAGGTGGCATCCTTATAGTTGTGTTCCCCTGGCACATTTACCAAGCTTTACTCAATTTTCTACGACCCATAAACTAACCGCATGGCTCAACCTATTTGAGTTTGCTTCACTCACTAGCTAAAATCTGATTGGATATTTGGCAACTCAGTTTGTCATGTGCATTAAGATCAATCTGTATCTCATTAAAGTTTAAACAATAAGATGCCCAATTTTTCAAAATGCAGTCTCATGGAACAAAGGCATGCGAAATTCTAGGTGGAAAGGAAGAACCCTTCCAGGAATTCCATTGTAAAAAAAGACAGAGGTAAGACAAGGCTTATTTAAATGCCTGTGTATTTAGGAGACTTCCCTCTTTCTGATGAAGGAAATTTCCTGCTTTTCCAATGTGTATCCCTAAAGGTAACTTTTCTCATTCTTTACTTAGATATTGAGGGGAAATGTTGTGACCTAGGCTTCCTGAGTCATTAAAACACAGAGTAGTCCCAAAATCCTCTTTTATTGCAACATTCACAGCTGAGTCCCAATTAGTTGCAAAAAGTGCTTCAGGAGAAATCCTTCGGGGATAATCACCAGCCTTTATCTCCCTTGACACATTGCCAAAGACCTACTTGGCAAAGCCACATGGAGTCCAGAATCAAACAGAGATGCCAACTGGGAACAGAATTAACAACTTTGCTTTCCTGCAAAGACCCATGTGCCTTTGCTCCTCTTTTAAGCCTTATGGAAGGGTCCAATCATCTCCAGGCCTTACTCCTGAGTCGTCCCTTTTGTTTTAACTGTTCATGCCTTCTGGCAGCTCTGCGCATGTGTGCACTAGGAACAGGCTCCACCTGTTCCTATGCCTCTCTGCTGTCTGTCTCTGGAGGCTCTGGAGTCTGGTTATCACTCCCAGATGGCCTTGGTCCCATCTCTGCCTCCAATGCAGAGCCCTTGTTCGGGCCTTCCCCAGACTCCAGGACTGGTCCATGTTCCTCCCCAGCCTCCTCACTGTCTGACTCTGCTGCCAGCTCTGCAGGCTGCTGGCGGACCACAACAGGAAAAAAAAAGAAACAAGTTATTCCCTGGGAGCTGAAGCCAAGAATATCATGAAGAGTCCATTATCAAATGGACAGTTCTCACTGCTTCTAAAATTAAAGTATTGATTAGGGAAGTGTGACATCTGTCATTAAATTATCACAGAATATTTGAAGGATAGATGATTTGCATTAGTAATACATTCATTTATTGAATTTTATGTGCCATCTATCTAGAATAGGCCTCAAGACAAATGCATATCATGTAGAGATGTCTGACCCTCTCTCCTATCATTCATCCACCTGTCTGTCTGTCTGTCTGTCTGCCCGTCTGTCTATTATCTATCTCTCATGTTCAATCTAAGGTATGCAAGCTTAAATTAAAAAGTCTTGGGAAAGCACAGACATTTGTCTTAATGTTTCCATCCAGAGCAGTTCCACTTCTGAAGACACAACGGTTTGGTGTGGTTTTTTAAGTACATTCAGCTGAGTATATTTTGGCTCTTCCCGCTAACTGGGATTCCTGAAACAACAGATAAACTGAATGAGAGTATGTGTGGTCAGCTGCATTTTCCTTCACCATCACACTGAACTCACAAAGATTAGAAGTCTCCTATAGCGAGAAAGTTATTTCACTAGTGGCTAATATATCAGTTCTGCTTCCCTGGTGTGCCTTTAATTTTAAATGGAAAAATGGCTACTGTGTGTTTGTATACACACACACACACACACACACACACACACACACAAATGATTTTCCATAAACACTTGAATTAACTTAATTTATATTCCAAATTTAATGTAAGTATATGTATATATATTTAGTCTCTCTCCCTCTCCCCCTCCCCTCTCTCTCCAAACTGACTCTTTCTATATCAGCTTTTGGTTATGGGGGTTTAAACTTGCCATGTTCCCCTAATTATATCCAGTCCATGCCTGAATTTATACTGGTTCCACAGCAAAAATGCCTTTATGTCTTCTCACTTTTTTTAAAAAAACACATGATTTTGACTGAGGACAATCATTTCTATTGCAGTGCACAAAGAATTTACAAAAAAAGTGCTATCTTCATCAGGACCAGCTAAAATATCTTTCCCCAGCTTGCTAAGCAAATTAGTTGGACCTTCATTCATTATGAGGGAATAAGTCTTATTTTGCTGTTAGCTTCTTTATAAAGATCTCAAAAGCATTTGATCAATTATTTTGGGAACAGAAAACCCAGTAAAGGCATGTCTTCTATAATATCTCCAGAATATCAGGCAAAATTTTAGATTTCTGTGCTGAATCAGTAAGGCTGTTTATGTTTTTTCTGCATCAGAAGTGTTTCAATATGATGGTCATATTTCATGCATAGACATAGAATTATGCTCAGGGAATGCATATAGGAAAGACCAGAACTATTAAAATTTCATTTCACTCTTTACTGTCCCATAGCTTTAATTCCTCATACCTACTGATATCTTTTTTTAAATTGCTGTTATTTATTTATTTATGTCTTTATTTATTTGTATCCCACCTTTATTTTTAAAAAGAACTCAAGGTGACAAACTTATCCATCAGATCTTCCTCCTCCTATTTTCCCCACAGCAATGTTCCTGCGAGGCGAGTTGGGCTGAGAGGGAGAGAATGACTGACCTAAAGTCACCCAGCTGGTTTTGGGGACTTTTATTATATCATGGTTTGTCCCATAGTCAGCCAGATGTTCAGACTGGCATTTGGTGGTTTTATCCACCTATCGATTTTTTCCCAAGGACCTGGGATAGGTAGAGGTTGATGTTTCAGGGTGTTAGAGGATGTAACACCATCCTGTTATCATTACAGGATGTAAGCTGTTTTGAGTAAAACTGCCTTTTGCAATTGACTGATGGTGAATTTCCCAGTATTTGTTCTATTATGTTCCATCTTTGAGAGTTTTACATGCGGATTTCATATCATGAAGAGGAAGGCTAAATTTTGGGAAAGAAACTGTCCCCAATCACCCAGTGAATCCCATGGTTGAATTGGGTCTTGAACCTGCATTTCCTCAGACTGAATCTACTACTTTAATCCCTAAACCATAAACCTCTTAGATCAGGAATATATAGCTTTTTTCCCCCAGATCAAAAGGTCATATTGTTACTTATTTCCACAACTACTACATACATTATCAAAGTTGTCAAACTGCATAGTGCAATCCACTAACAGATTCCTCCTTAATTCCCTTTTTATTGCTCCTTTCCTTTCTGAGAGTTAGAAGCAATTTGCTTTCCCTGTAAAGTGTCAGTTTGCTGCCTCAAACAAAAGAAACACTTAACTATCTGAGGCATTGCATGATAGATGATCCTTGGTGGTGTCTAGCAGCTCAATAGACGCTGCCTCTTGCAAAAGAATGGTTTATGAGACAAAGTCCATGTATTCCACAGGCATTTGTTAATGAAATGGATGTCCAAAAAAAAAATGTTATCCGTGATGTCAATTTGGCTGGGTGCTAGACATAGCAAAGCAATCCCTAATTCATTGGAACAATGCATTTCCTAAACAACTTTCATGGGTTTTCAGATTCATGAGCCCTGCCCCAACCTGGAAATGTATGAAAGGTTTGCCCTCTTGACAGCCTCTTGGAAACAGGGAGCCTTGAAGGATCAAATCAAAGTTTTATCTAAATCAACATTCTGCATCACACACTGGGCAGTTTAACTTAGTTCAATATTTCCCAGGTTCAAAATAGTTTTTAATGCAATGGCACTGATCACTCAAGTAATTTTAACAGTGCTTCTAAAATCTCAAAGGTGCTTTTCAAAAGGCAACTGGACTTTGTTTTCTCTTGAAGACTTCTCATCCAAGAAGCTTCTTCAGTTCTGACTGAGTGGTGGAGGATGGAAAGATTTATATTTATATGCCTGCAAGGAATATAAATCCTTCCGTTCTCCACCATTCAGTCAAAACTGAAGAAACTTCTTGGATGAGAAGTGAAACGTCTTCAAGAAAAAACAAAATCCAGTTGCCTTTTGAAAAAGCACCTTTGGGGTAACCATGACATGGTTGACTGAGAATATCCATAGACCGTGATTCTAATAAGCTTGAGTCAGGGGACGAGCCCCCATGCTAATGTTATAATCAATCTATGTTCCATGTCAGTCAGTCCTTTGGGAACAGATTGACATGAAAGAGACTAATGTCAGGGTTGAAGATATCTTGTCATCTCCCTATTAGACATGTTCTACCCTAGGCACTTAATTTCTCTATTTTCTCCTCCATAACTATCTCTGGTTCTCCTTCCCTGTCCCAAAGCAAATGTCAATCTTTCTCTTCTTCTTCCTGTTCCTCTCCCTCTTTCTAGAGACAAAGAAAAAAGACAGATCTGTCACCTCAATCCTTCATCTCCATTACTGTTGATGGGTCATTGTAGCAGCAGTGATACCTTCTCTTTCCCTTTCTCACCTTTTAACTTTTTTGAAAAAGAGTGGGACTCTTGCAGCATTTTCACTCATTCTTCTTGTGTCTTTGTTAGATGTATACTCAGCCTTTCCTCCAGAGGACAGTACTCCCTTCTCCAATTTTTCCCACCTCCACCAGATTGTCCTGCAATCTAATCCATTTAATGAACTTCCATGATTTAGGATTCATTTGAATCTAAATTCCTCCAGGTCCGATTCAAAGTTTTCCTAATTACTTCAGATCCAGAATAGGATTATTTCAGTTTTATTTCAGCACTGGATGCATCATGTGATTTTGTTAAATGTTGCAGAGGTCTCAAGAAACAATTTTTTTTTATTTCATTTTGTCACAACAGTATATACAATCATCAACATAAACAATAACTCATCATGAGAGAAAAATTATATATAAGTAAAAGTATGCAACAACTATGTTAATTTGATATAATGAAGGGAACAATAGGACAGGAACGGTAGGCACTTTTGTGCTCTTATGCACACCCCTTATAGTCCTCTTAGGAATGGGGTGAGGTCAATAGTAATTTAATTAATTTAATTCTTGAATTTAATTTAATTTAATTAATTAAATTCATTTAATTAATTAAATGAATTAATTTAATTCATTTAATTCTTGAGCACTCAAGAATTAAATGCTCAAAATCAACTAAGAAGTCACATGAATAGAGACCTTAAGAGTGTAATTAAATCGCATGGGATTTATGATGCTGGTTGTCACCTTCAAAGCCTTATATGGCTCAAACGCTGGACATCATTGGGACTGCCTTCTCTAAGCAATCTGTGCCGATTCAATACAATCTGTAAGGGAGGGCATCTTTTGCATTTCTTTGAATGCATGTTGTTGGGGCAATGAGTTTTTGTATATTAACTCCGTTAATAACAGAGTTTTCCATTATTGATTTTTCTTTGGAAAACTGGCCCACCTCAGATCGGGTCTGCACCCACCATGATGGCATTTAGAAAAACTGCCAAGACTTGGCTACTTCAGCTCGTCCTTGAGAGAATGGTGCCTGCAGTAAAGAAAATATTTTTACTGAACGGTATTTCTCAGTGGAATGGAAATGGTGCTAATTCACTACTTGCTTTGCATTGTTTTTACTGCTTATTGGTTTAGTCTTTGTTTATTGTATTTGAGGGTCTGCTCCTAAGAGTTGTCCACAGATAAAGCAGCCTAATAGCCTCAATGTATGAATAGACAGGGATCAAAGGCTCTGGGCAGGGTTGCTGGGAGGCCAAAGAACCCATGGATATTGTTGTTGCTGGTATCTTGGTCCACAGTGATATGCTGGACCAATAGAGATGACAATATACCTAGAGCTTCATTATGCAGTACAGATGTTGAGGAAAATGGGAAAATGTATTAATCTTTGTCATGCTGTCATTTGGGATATACCATAATTGGGCTCTAGAGACCTTGGCAAGCCCTACAAAATAGACGAACAAGGTGAAACTGACTCCACAGGATGACTAGCATTATACTTTATTGAGACAGGCTATCTTAACAGAATTTCCCAATCTCCCTGTGTTTTCCCTTCCCTTCCTCTTATACTCCAGGGAATCAGAAGAGATCAGATTGAGATTCTTTCTAATATTTTCCTATCATCCTGGACTTAATGCATGCTTTATCTGCAGCAGTTGTTGTCCTTTAACGTTTCTGTATGTCTTTTCCAGGGTCACTTCTATGGCTCCTTACTCAGACCAATGCTTTTTGTGATGCCACCGGAAATAGATAAAGGCAGTTGCAGGCCCAGGTTTTCTTATGTTGTTTTAGGTCCTTAATATAAACCAATGTATTCTATATATGGGCAACAATATAAAGACTGAATGATTTCTCCTGGTGTGAAGTTCACTGGTTAAGACAGGAACGTTATTTAGCCAGTTAACCAGTTAAATGTTTGCATATATTTGAACAGATGAACCAAAATTTCATCTTTTTCCTGCTTTTCAGGCAGTGGGAAAAATGTGATTTAGCTACTCAGTATTGAAAATATTCAGACTTAAATACTCAAGGAAGTTCCTTTCTGTTTATTCTTTTTTAATACAATTGATGTGAATAATTGTGTTTTATGATAATATAAATATTGATATAATATATAAAGTCAAGAAAATTTTTATATGTTCATATTCCTATTCAGTTTGGTAAGACTCTTGGCCACAAAATTATATTGCGACATCCACTCACTTCTAACCAGAAGTGACTTTATGATTGTGGTTGATGCCGCTTAACCAGAAAAGTCTGGTGACACGCCTTCAAGTCAGTGTCAACTCTTAGCAACTGCAACCTGGTCCTTCAACTCTTCCAATGTTGACAGCGTAACTGATTTGAATTGTCTGTGTAAAGTAGCATTATTCTTATTAAGCAACTTAAAGAGGAATATGAATTCTCTCTGAATGTCATACTTCACCATCCACATTCAAGAGGCACATCATATTTCTTACGTCTTCAGTTCTAAGTACAGCAACTTACACTTTTCGTTATCAAAGCTACCCATCTCAAAGGAAATTACTTTCAGGATGTTTTCTGAATAACACAATTCTAAACTGTATTATTTAAAGCAGATACCTGAATGTGTGATCCAGAGGAATATTGACATCAATTAATATTGATATTATCAGTGTCACGTTAATGAGGTCTGCCTTAACTGAAACTTTACACAGAATAGAATAGAATAGAAAATAGAATAGAAAAGAACAGAACAGAACAGAACAGAATAGATAACAAAGTTGGAAGGGACCTTGGAGGTCTTCTAGTCCAAATCTTATTTAGGCAGGAAACCCTACACCACTTCAGACAAATGGTTATCCAATCTCTTCTTAAAAACATCCAGTGTTGGAGCATTGAGTTATTTTACTGATTAATTTTTATGTCAGGAAATTTCTCCTTAGTTCTAAGTTTTCTCTCCTTGATTACGTTCCACCCATTGCTTTTTGTCCTGCCCTCAGGGGGTTACAGGCTCACCACACTGTAAAGTTGAGAACTGTTTTTATTACCATTTTTGAGATTTTCTTTTTTATATTTTTCTTAAAGTAGGTCAGCTGATACCTCCTGATGTTTTTGATGAGCTAATGTAGTGTTGTCCAAACCATGTTGCCAGATTTATATAACACCCGTCTTTAGAACACCCATCTAAAGACATCTATTTTGTGAGATCCACTTCATTAACAACGATGTTCTCAAGAAGCAAAATTAAATTTGACCTATACTTTCCCTCCCATTTTTAGTAAGTAGGCTATTTCACAGATCATGCTTAATCTCCAATGATGAAAATCAGTTATTAAAATGACAATCTGATCAACCTCTTTCCTTTTATGGTGGAATTGTATACAGGAGGTCCATGAACTGGGCATATTGTTGTGTGTGTGTGGAAAAGTGAGGTTTCCCCCATCACGCATAACCAATTTATAACACAAAAGAAATAGGCCTTTTCCATCTTCACACAGCAGCTTCCAACATCCAATAGCACATTTAATGTTCAGTGATACACATCTTCTGACTGGAGGTTTGATGATGACAGCTTGTCAGCGAGAGCTATCTTCCATACTTTTCTTTTTTATCCTTGATCTGCTATGAGGCCCTTTTATTGAATGTATCTGGGCTTATGTATTACAATATTATATAAAGAGAAAGGCTGTCTTTTTCTAGTTTGCTTTCATTTGAAATATTTGGAGAAATATTTCAATTCCCCCGAATCAGTGATGGCTAATCTTTTTGCCGTTGCATGCCAAAAGCGGGGGGAGCACGGGGGGGTCGTGCATGCACGTACCCACACCCATAATTCAAAGCCCTCTGCACCCCTGTGCATGTGCATGGGAACCCCCCCACGCTGCCCCTGCTTTTGCCACGTGATGGCCTGGTGGCCCTGTAGGCCTGTTTTTCACCCTCCCCAGACTCCAGAAGCTTTCTAGAGGCAAAAATGGCCTTCCCCAACCCCTGGAGGGCCTCCAAAGGCTGGAAACAGCCTCGTTTCCTGACTTCCAGTGGACCTGGAAGGCCCGAAAATCAGTTGGCTGGTGTGCGCATGCACGCTGGAGCTAGGGCAACACTTGCGTGCCCACAGATAGAATAGAATAGAATAGAATTTTATTGGCCAAGTGTGATTGGACACACAAGGAATTTGTCTTGGTGCATATGCTCTCAGTGTACATAAAAGAAAAGATACGTTCATCAAGGTACAACATTTACAACACAATTGATGATCAATATATCAATATAAATCATAAGGATTGCCAGCAACAAGTTATAGTCATACAGTCATAAGTGGAAAGAGATTGGTGATGGGAACTATGAAACGATTAATAGTAGTGCAGATTCAGTAAATAGTCTGACAGTGTTGATGGAATTATTTGTTTAGCAGAGTGATGGCCTTCGGGAAAAAACTGTTCTTGTGTCTAGTTGTTCTGGTGTGCAGTGCTCTATAGCGTCGTTTTGAGGGTAGGAGTTGAAACAGTTTATGTCCAGGATGCGAGGGATCTGCAAATATTTTCACGGCCCTCTTCTTGATTCGTGCAGTATACAGGTCCTCAATGGAAGATATGGCTCCACGTGCCACTGGCTCGCCATCATGGCCGTAAACTAACTGTGCATTTTTAAGGTATGAAAATAGATTAGAGGCTAAAAAAAAATACCATTATTTTAAATTTTCCTTGCAGGGAAAACGATCAGTTCCTTGACCATTCTGACTGAGGTTTTCAACCCACTTTCCACTAAGCAGTTGAAGCTCAGCCAAGAAGTGAAGGAGAGGCGAGTTTAATTTGGGAATTGGTACAAGAGAGAAGGGTTAAATGTTTCCTTAGAAGCCCCACTTTGTGGAGGTTTGAAGTTAATTAGATTCGTTTAGGTTAAAAGAGAAATAATAACCTATTATGTTGTATAGTCTGCTCTTTTACTTCAACAAGACTTCCATCCGCCCCCCCCGCCCCCCCCTTAAGAATAAAATCTTTTGTGTGTTTCCTGGCATTGATTACAAGCTTTCTCACTACTATACTCTTCTTGTATAAAAAATACCGTAAGAAATAGATAGATCTACTTTTATGTAAAAGGAAGAGCCTCACTTTGCTCACAGTACTGCTATAATCAGTGTTGAGGGTGCCCGATAGTGTGCTCACAAATAGGAATTGGGCATGCTATGAAGAAAAGTACCAAATTCTGGCACCATGTTTTATTCCCAGCTTCGTACCTGCCCCTCTGTTCCAAATAATCACTTATATATTTTTGCAGAAAATAAAAGTGTGTTGTTTCTGTATATAGGTGTATGTGCTTTATTTCCAAGTAGATCACCTGCCCAAGGAAAAGGAAAACTGGAATATTATTGTAACATCCTTGTGAAGGGTGAGAGTGAGGAGACAACTAGAAAGTGTGGTAGAGTTTTCTAAGACAGGGCTCTCCAAACTTGGCAACTTTAAGACTTGTGTTGTGGACTTTAAGTCCCAGAATTCCCTACCCAGCATGGGGAACCCCAGTTCTAGCATATTAGTGCTTTTGTAGCTTATTAATTACCAATTGCACCCATTTTATGAATGGATAAACCTCATCCACAGTAAAATGGGTGAGAAATGCTTTAAAATCTATCCATCAGTTAGAAAAAAAAACAGGGGTATTAATCTTAAACTTATCACATCAGTTTGGGTACATTTGTCCATGCATTTTATCTGTGGATTAAAGAAAAAATTGCTGCAGCACTGAATTCAAGCACAATCCTTAAATGCAGCATCTAGCATTTGGTAGTATTTTTCTTCTGAAAAGAATACAATCACACCAGGAATTCATGTGGCTTTAGCAGTGTAGGGACCAAGTGTTATGACCCACGTAGCACCCAATTCATTTCAAACATATCCACTGAGAAAAAGCTTGGTCACCAAAGTAACTATGAGCAGCCTCTGAACAAAATTAGGAAAACCTTTTGCTTTAAATAAAGTGAGACAGCTTTTTTACATCTTTGTAGATCATAACATTTATTGAGCCTGCAATAAATCTGAGCTGGTAATGTGCTGTGGCACAGTTTGGGGTGGTTTACCCAGTCCAGAAGATGCAAACATCTCAATATCAAAAGATGGTATTCTATATTGTAGAACATTATTTAATCTTCTGAATTTAGAAATGGCCAAGAATCATATCCAAACCTTCCTCTGAGCCATGCACAACTCTCTGACCCCAGAAAACTGAAACGAATGACAAGTGTTACTGAATAAGCCATGTTGATAATGATTATTATTGTTCATTTTCTCAATCCGTATCTTGCCTTGCTGCTCATTAATATGGATGACCATGGGGAAAGAGAAGATGAGAAGGTGAGCTCTTTTGACGATGAGTGATCTTCCAAGAAACACGTTGCAGTGCCATCTCTGGCAAGAAAGCAATCTTACACACGTAGACAAACACACCTGCCAACCTTGGGAAATCTCCCCCATGCATTATAGGCTATGCATTCTTCCCTCAATTCATCAGGACTTGGATGAATGGGACACATAATCTAAACACTTAGTAGCTATTAGAATGGAATGACGTAGGGTAGGTATGAAGCCACGGAAACACACTTACAGAACAGAAAAAGGAACACAGTGTTATTTAGACAGGCATTAAACAAATGCAAAAAACAAAAACAAAACCCAACAACAACGACCACCTTGACTTGAAATCTAGGATCCAGGAATCCTTTACAGTACCAATCTTCCTTGGCTTTGCGAACAGGGACACAAGCAGCTGACCGAACAATCTTCCTCTCCTTTTAAACCATGGTCATCACTTTCAGGGAATTAGGTTGGAATCTCCTAATTTTCTTCTTGAGAGCCTTTGATGCCTTGATGCGGCAGAGTTTGGGCACCGGTGGTAGAGGCTTGGCCAAAACTTGACCGGCTGCTGCTGCTTGCTTGCCCGTAGATGTGGGCCAGATCATTTCATGCTCATGGATCTCATCAGCATAATCAAGAGTCAGGCTGCTGCCACTGCTGCTACTACCCTCCTCTGAATCACTATCACTGGATTCACTGTCACCAAAGCGGTTGGTTGTATAGTCACTAATTTCTCCTTCACTGGTCTCTGCAATGGTGGAGTGGAAAAGTGATGCACATTCAGCAGAATACTCTGAATGGTCAGACTCACTTTTGGCATAGGCCCCTGGATGAAGAGGGAGGCTTTTTTTGGACTCGGCTCTCATGGTTACAGTACGCAAAATCCCCGCTCTCCTTCCCTGTTTTGGTGGTCCCAAGGCAAGGGTGCTAGAAAGGCTGGAAACTTGGGTTTTTGCCGAGATCTCCACTGTGGATTGCCATTTGCGCTGCTTTTTTTTAAGCATTGGGTCAGAATAAGCTGCTTCAAGAGAATACATACCATTAGCAGATGCTCTGCAGAGTTCAGACCTGGATAGTGTTTGAGGGATCCCGAATGGCACAGGATACAGACTGGACTCAGAGCAAGATCTCCCGGTGCTTTCCCCTGCAAAGGTCGGCCTCCGAATTAGATGCCTTCCTCTGAGCTGTCTCTGAGACAAACTCCACTCAAGTGGCAACTTGGCAGCAAGCTGGTGAACCCCATGTGGCTTCTCCACATAAAGCACCTGCCTGCCCGGCCTCAGCAACTTCTCACTATTCCTCCTCTTCATCTTCACAGGCTTCACCTTAGAATTGGCAAACCTGACTCGAACTTGATGGGACTCGGTAGGGACAAACTTGGCGTGAACCAACTCCTCCTGGGGCACAGACTCGGGTTCTTCAGGGTTTACGGCTCTCGGAGATTTCTTGTGAGATTTTTTGGCTGAAGCACCCCACGTGTTTGGGAGGCTCAAGTTGGAATCATCAACTCCAAACGGTGAGCAGGAAGAGCTGCGTTCCAGGCTGCTTTCCCCAGCCTCAGTGACAGGAGAGTCCCACACAGATGGCTTAGCGGGATAACAGCCATTCACAGCCGGGGAAGACTCTGTGTCAGCCAGGGAAGCTGCCTGCTCTATATTCGCACAATGCACCGTCTCCGGCTGTTTGGCACATTCCCCTTCAGGCCCGTCCCTTGGTGGCTTCCCATCGCCTTTATTGCAAGACAGTGGGGCCCCCTGTTTTTCCAGCTGGCTGCTGCTGCTGCTGTTAATTTTCACTCCACCAGGACTGGGGATAATAATGAGTCTCTGGAGCATTGTGAGTGGCTGATTCTTTGCTGGACCTTTCTCACTGAACTCGGCAGGATAGCTGGCAGGATAGTTTCCTTTGCTGCGTGTCAGCTGCAGCAGTTTGTTGATATAACCCCCTGGCCTGAGTTCCATAAGTGGCCGAGTCTTAATCAAGCTGGGCCCCATGAAATGAGGTGCACCTTTAAATAAAGGGCGGCCCTCTGTTTCTGCCAGGGAGAAAAGGGGACTCTGTAAAGCAACCGCATGAAGAGGGCTAGGATAAGGATACACATCGTTCCCACTTTTAGAGACCAAATTGCTTTGGTATTTGGGGTCCATGCAATAAAATTGGACTTCCCCTCCTGAACCAAGCTGGGTAGAGGCCTTGAGGTCAGTGACTTTTGGAAATCCGGCATCCACGACGCTGAGTCTTTCAAGGTCACCTGAGGAGAAGGCAGAATTCCACAAAAAAAAGTTAACAGAAAATAACATCTTTGGTGTTTCCATCTCTTTAAATGAGCATCAATACAAGGCAATGACATGATGCTGCTTTTGATATCAATGAACTTTGTGCATGACACAAAGGCAAAGTGTTCCATTGCATTCCATTGAAAAGATTCCTCGTTATGGCTCTGTTTTCCGGAAGACAGCCAGGCATAGATCCTCCTCATTTGTGACAAAGCCCATGTGTTCAGAATGATTTGTGGAATTCATTTGACAAACCATCCTGTCCCGGCTTCATTGCAGCATGGACCAATATATGCTTTAGCAATGCAATTAATAAATTTGAATCTTTAAAATAAAATCAACACCCATTCCCCAAACATTCATTATTCCACAGGAATATAGTAATGATGGGATAACCTGTGTTCAAGATCTTCTAGTGGTTGGAAATTTTGAGTAGTTTGGAGAACTGACAAATACCACTTGTGGCTGGCCCCAGAGTGGGGTGGGAATGGAGATTTTGCAATATCCTTTCCCTGGAGTGGGGTGGGAATGGAGATTTTGCAGTATCCTTCCCCACCACGCCCACTAAGCCATGCCCACAGAACCGGTAGTAAAAAAAATTGGATTTCATCACTGGTGTAGACCTGTTGCCACTTCAATATATGGGGGCTTAGATTTTATTATTCTTTTTTTTTAAATTTTAACTTATTTAACTTAGATGCCTCCTAGCTCTAATCAATTCTGGGTGACTCACAGCATAAGAGAAAAATAAGAAGTTCAGAATCAAAATAAAATAGTAAAGAAAGGGATGAATCAGGTCAGCAATAACGGACATATCATAAAGTCAGCAAAGAACTAGCTCAGATCTTGGGAGAAAAGTCAAGGGTTTTAAGGTTCTCTTGAACCTTAAATTTCACCAGTATGGAAACCGTCTAGCTCTTACTCCAGAAGGCAGCTGCCATGTGGAGAAGACATGCAGCTGGAGTCTCAATAGATGGCAGAGCTTAAATGAAGAAACCCGGAGTGTGGTGATTCTATCAGATCAATCCAGCAGGCTGCTATTAGGCACTCGTTCAAGTAACCAGGCCCAATGCCAAGAAGGACTTTATGGATCATAGCCAGCATTTTGAACTGCTCATGTCGCATGGGCATACCGAGCCACTGCCATCACTGCCTGTACTCCTGGATTTTTGACTAATTGCATGTTCTGAGTGATCTTCACAAGCAGCTCCACGTAGAGCACACTTCAATAAACATGCTGTGAGGTTTTGTACTAGGTTATGTACAAAAATTCCCAATCTAGGAAAGGGTTCAGTTGGCTTATCGGATAAAGCTGTGTACTTTCCTGGCCATACCTGTCCCTTGCTGATGGAGCAGAAGCTGTGTATTTATATTTAGCAAGACCACCAATTGTACACTATTCTTGAATGGGGAAGTGCCATTCCATTCAAGGTTAAAGATGGAATCTCCCCAGATCTAGATGGTCCTGTGTCAGCCTCAATAGATCAGACCAGGAAATCAATTCCACCAAATAGCTAACATTACTTTTATTGAGACTGGTTATAATAAAGTAAACCTGAAGATATGTGTTGTACCCTCTCCCCTGCTTATACTGTCTAAATCTCTTCTGAATATTATCATTTTTTGTGGACTTTACTTATGTTTCACCCCTTGTTATTTTGATAAGGGAGCTTGCATATCTCAATCAAAGTCATCTTCTTTATTCTGTACAACCTAACATTCACAGGAACTCGATCTTGGTAGGATTGAATCCTAGATGGTTCCTCCTCCATTCATTCATATAGTCTCACTTGGCCGGTTTTATAATGAATCCCAAACCAGAAAATAGCCTCACATAGTGGTTTCATGTAGAAAAAGGAATGGGTAGGGAGAGTCAAACTCTGTAGCTCCCCACAAAGGAGGGGCTTAGGGAATAACATCTCCAACCAATATCCAGCAACCAGCTCAAAAGGAAGCCCCTAAAAGTGTCCCCCCCATTTCTCACCCCCAGAAGGTTTAGGACTTTTTGCCTCCTACCCTTGGCCATGCCTGCTTCTCCACCAGGCTTCCACCTTGGGGGATTCTCCTCTAGCTTTTCTCCTTGGCTAACATGCCCCTGCCCATCGCCACGGCCCCTCCGTCCCACACGCTTCAGCTCAGCCCATTCGATGCCACACTCCTTCCCTCTCTCTTTCTAAGGCTAGGATACCCACCCAAAACAAAAACTCCTTTGGATGCAGCTGGCTTCTGGCTGCCAGCATTGGCAACTAGCCGATTGGCTGGTGGCTAATTGTCCCAGGAGGCAAAAAGCCCGGACTAATAGTGTTCGTCAAATGGGCCGTGCTGAAGCATGTGGGACGGAGAGGCCGTGTTGTGACTCCAGCCCCTGAACCTGGCCCCATGCCTGAAAGTGACTCCGAGAGTGAGGGGGAAGGGCCGGAAAGGCTTACCTCGGGAGCACTGATGCCTTTGGCCCAGCTCCAGGAGCCAGAACCAGGCCAATCGGAGGATGTAATGAGGCCATCATCCCCTGATTCTTCCCTTCCTCAGGCTACACCTTCAGACCCAGCTGATAATAATAATAATAATAATCAAGCTTGGATTAACCCGCACTTCAGAAGATTAGAGAGGCGGCATCATCAAAGGGAAGGGTGGGGCAGGAGCCCTACCCACAGGATATATAAGGAGCTTTGGGACTGCTCGCACTCCACGGGGAGCAAAAGATTAGCTGAACCATTTCAAAGAGAGCTGAAGTCTTACTCTGCGAGTCATTTGTTTGAACTTTGGCAAGCAGCTGCGATTTCTCTGCCAGGACTGATAAGAGCCGTGAATCCACTGGCTGAAGGCCAGCTCGTTACTACGAAGTGGGGAAGGAGACAGAACACTGTAGCCAATTGGCCGTGGCAAATGGATGGGAGGGTGTCAGCCAAGGAAAAAAGCTAGAGGAGAATCCCCCGAGACAGAAGCTTGGTGGAGAAGCAAGCACGGCCAAGGCAAAAAGTCCCATTCCATCTCTGATCACACCACAGAACCAGCCATCAGTCACAGTCCAAGTCAGAGCAGATCTGAGTGACTTTCATTTGTCAGATAGTTACATCTCATTAGAATTAATCAGGCCAACTGCTTTCTTGACTTTTCTTAGGCTCAAGACTGTGAAGCTCAAGTTTCATTCTGACACTAATCAAGGGGCAAAGGAGGTAATCAAGACAAATCTTCTGTGTAACTTGTCTAAGTTTAAATGCTTTAGTTGATACATGCCCAGATACCTCCATTTCATGATAATATTGGCCAATTTTGGGAAAAGTTTCTTGATATGGGCAGCAGCTATATTATTTCTTTCACAGAGCAAAGTGGGTAAAAACTATACTGTAACTAATTAATTCCAGCTTTCTCTAACCGAGTAAGTTGAAAAGCTGAAGTTAATAGAAACAGAAATTTCTTTTTCTTGCTATGCATCCTTTTTTTTATTATTTCTTGCACTTTACTCAGTTCTAGTGAAACTGTGCCTTTAAGTCCATTTAGTTACTTAGTGCAAACACTCTGAACTGAACAGCCCCTCCAACTTTATGTATTTCCTGCACAATCGTGGAGGTTTAAATGACCTCCAAAGTAGTTCAGAAGAAATGTAACTTTGCTCATCTCCAATAGGTACACATATCTCACCAACATGTACCTCTTATCGGCAAGGAATCAGCTATTCTGCTTACATCTAAGAGAGAATGTTTTTAAAATTCCTCCAGTGTGATTAAAGTTATGGGCTGTGCGGTTCTTAAAGTACCTGCAGTTTCCAAGACACTGAGACAAAAGAGTCTCGGTGAAAAAGCAGAAATTAGTACTACTTGGAGATATAGGTAAAGGTAACGGTTCCCCTCACACATATGTGCTAGTCGTTCCCGACTCTAGGGGGCGGTTCTCATCTCCGTTTTAAAACTGAAGAGCCAGCGCTGTCCGAAAGCATCTCCATGGTCATGTGGTGGGCATGACTAAATGCCAAAGGTGCACAGAAGGCTGTTACCTTCCCACCAAAGCTGGTCCCTATTTTTCTACTTGCATTTTTTATGTGCTTTCAAACTGCTAGGTTGGCAGAAGCTGGGACAAGTAATGGGAGCTCACCCCATTACACGGCAGCACTAGTGTTTCGAACTGCTGAACTGCTGACCTTTTGATCGACAAGCTCAGCATCTTAGCCACTGAGCCACTGCATCCCTCATTTGACACATATAGAGGGCAGCAAATTGGAATGAACTACTCTGGAAGGTCAGCCAATGTTGTTCTGTGGCAGAAGAGAAGAAGCAGCAATAAACCTAGTGACACCTTAAAGACTAGTATATTTATAATAGCAAGAGATTTTAGAGTCAACTCCAGTGTTTTAGCCACTGAGCCACACGTCCCTATTTTGGAGATATAAGGACACAGTAAATGAGAATACACACACACACAAAATTGGAAATGCAATGGCAAATCATGTCTATAAAATCAAGCTCAACTTAAAGCATTCTGCTTTGATGAAACTGGCTTAAGATTGAGAACTGCATTTCACGATGTGAACATCATAGAAACATGTCAACAGTTTGCACTATGCAGTGTGGCTGCAAGCTTTGTTTATCTTTGTTGCTATTGAGTGGGGATATTGAAGTTCCAAGCTCCTGGCCCAAACTGGAGACCAGACAGTAATTCAGGCAGTACACCGTGCTGTTTCAAGAGAGGCTAAACTGATTAAAAATCTGTCTGGTATAAACTATTAAAAGTATAGAGACTTTAAGTGAGTTAAACCTGTCCATATTGGTATGTACTGTGTGAAAGATAACTTCCCACACTGTCCAATCCAGGACAGCTTCAGCAACATCCTGTTACTTCTTCAGAATAAAGACAAATAGCATGTGCCTTAGCATCTTCATCAATAATAGCAAGGATAAAAAGAAAGCTATTTCTCTTTCTAATCAAGATCTAAAGAACCTGAGATACTTACCAGTAGAAACAGGCCTTGGTCTGGACTTGCTTGGAGTGCCTGAAACATCTAGGCAAGCTTTGCTTTGGCATCCATCACTGTTATGAGGTCCCTCCTGTTGGAACTGGGTGCGCACTGTGGTTTCATCTGCAGATTTGGGTCGGTAATCAAAGATGCTAAGATGGGTTTTGGAGAGCTGAGAACTTGGTAACAAACTGGCATGGGAGGAGGAAATGGATTCACTGAAGACAGATGTGCAGGAATTAGACAGAGAGCAGGAGCCACCATCACTCAGATCATAAAAACCTGATGAATCAAAAAAAAAAATATTTCCTGGTTTACAGAGAACAAATAAACTGCATAGCAGAAGGTTCAGTTGGAGCACTTCCTTCTCTTCCATTTCATAGATGTGAGTACTGTGAGAGAGAGAAAAAACCAGGTGCTTTCAGACAAAATTTCTGCTGTCCCTCATTCACAAAATTTTGCAATGGTGAGTTAAGGACTTTCTGGTCTCATAGTTCTAAGCCTCCCAAGTTTTCTCACTGCTTCTGGCTTTTCCCATTAAAAATCTGTCAGTGAGGGAAAGTTTGAAGAGTTATGTCTTTGACTGGCAATGTCAAAACTGTCATACACAGGTGAGCAAGTTTTGAAGGACGCTCCAGGAGATTGAAAAGCATTTTGAGCCTGTGCTCCAAAATGGGCAAAAATAGAACCCATAGAAATGGTGTGAAAATGAAATTCAGCGAAAGCACAGAAACAAGCTTTGTTTTATTTTGGTTGCATTAATTGTATTCATTTAATGAACTGAAAAAGACAGCTCCTCATAGATGGAAGGATTTGCCTTTTCTATTTCCTCCCTATGCTCATTTTAAACAGAGCATAGGGAGATAATTGTTATCTGAATGATCATCATCTTAAAATTAATGCCATCTATTTCACAATTGTACTAAGACCAATTCACATAGTAGACATTTAAAACCACAAAAAGCAAGAGAAGAACAGGAAAAAAAAATAAGATTAATTGGATGACAGATCTACTGGGTCAACCAATTATAAAAGACTTTGCTATGATACAACCGCTGGCTTTTTGTCAGGCAAAAGAAATTAAAAAAACAAACCCTGATGGAAGACTAAGGCAAAAGGCACAAGCCAAAGTAGAAAGGAACGGATCTAATAGGAAGGGGAAGACTGGAGATGGGTTGGATTGGATGAAATTGAAAAGCTGGTTGTTGTTGGTGGGGAAGATGGCAAATCCAAGCACCAAGAAGTAACAATGGCATGAAGGTTGGTAGCTTCAAAGAGAATGAAGACAAGACTGAATGATGGAGATGAGATAGATCAATTTGACTGATGCACCAATGGCAATTGGGAGATCTCAATATCACTGAAATTGAGCAACAACATTCAGGTTTCTGTAGGGCTCTAAGTGATCTTCCAGGAGGCTATAGGTTGTGCATCTGTATTTTAATAACATACTATTAAACATTAATAGTCACTATCCATAATTATCCATATCTATGGATTTAGACATAACATCCATGTCTATGGATTTTGACGTAACAAATTTAGAGCCTCCAAAACTTCACTCTCCTTTTTATCTCTTTCCCAGTTCACATAGAACAGATGTTTGGCAAGAATCTCAGTGAGTCAGTTCACACATCACCCACAGTTTCCCTTCCTGTGTGGGTAAAGACAATGAAATCCATGGTTTGCTTCATTTACTTTAGTATGAGGGAAAAAAATCTTAACTATGGCTTTGTCCATCTAGGCGAAAAAGAAAGCATAAAACCATTTCTTTTTCAGTTTGCTTGTTTTCCTACTGAACTTATGGTCAGTCTACTTCATACTAAGTTAGGCTTATAGGATCATGAAGGGTTTATTACCCAGTCTCCTCCTGAGAAAGAACCAGAGGTCTCCTTAAGCTTTGTTGTTTAATATAAAGAAGGAAATCTGCCATTACTTCTAGTTGTGATCAGGATGGTGATAACAAGTTCCTCCAAAGCAAACAGACTATCTATAATGTGCAAGTAATTCTCAAATATCAGAAGAGTAGCCACAACTAAAAAACACACACACACCACATAATAAACTGAGAAGAATATTTATGGAAATGTTATTTCCTCTTATAACATTCAGCTGTATGTATAGCTGGAAAAATTATGGAAAATGATGTTCAACAATTCTAGAGGGCACCAGGTTAAGCAAGACTGGTGCTCAATGCAAAATATGCACAACAGCAATCCTGAGCATAGGATCCCACTTTTTGAAAAATGGTAGACTTCAAAGAGTCAAAACGCTAAAAACAGAAACTTAGGAAATAAGTCACCTTTGTATATATATAGTAATAAATTACTATTTCGTCTTTCTTTCAGTGTTTTTACTATTGATTATCAATCCATAAATGATAAATAATTATTATATAATAATTTATATATATTATATTTATTATAAACTGCACCAAACTCGATTGCAGAAAATATGACTTCAGCAACAGAGTGATCAATACCTGGAATGCATTACCAGACTCTGTTGTCTCATCCCAAAACCCCCAAAACTTTAACCTAAGACTGTTTATTGTTGACCTCACCCCATTTCTAAGAGGTCTGTAATGGGCGTGCATAAGAGCACCAGCATGCCTACCATCCCTATCCTAATGTTCCCTTTATTTGCATTCATTTTATGTATTCAATTCATGCTTATACTTATATGTATTACCTAATATGTACTCCACAAATAAATAAATAAAAAATCTTTTATCACTTCCAAATTGCAGCAAGGAGAAGGTAAGGGACAGAATGGTGCTAACAGAAGTGGAAGAGTTTGGATGAGTGAAGAGGTAAGTGTGAAGATCTCCTTTTGCCCTTCATTTGGCTAAACATGGTGCCACACCAAATAGCCAATTTTGTCACTTAATTTCAAGAGCACAGTCAGCAGGGGCTTAGGGACTTGTATAGGAAGTTAGGGGGACATATGGTAAGTCTGTTCCTCACCCATAAATTTCCTCTTTATGGATTGCCTTTTGTGTTATCGTTGTTTTACTGTATTTTCCACTGTAAAAAAAATAAATAAAAATGTTCATAGCAGAAGAAAAGGAAAAAACATCCAATTACCTGAACTGGGCCTACTATCACTATCAAGATATTCAATGGAAGTTTTGCCGACATCCAACTTCAGTTCACTGATCTGCTGGTCCAATTGATCCAGATGAGTTTTCAGTCCCACATCTTGTCTCCTCAGCCGTGACTGTTCATAGGGGAAAGGGAAGATGTTCAGTTTCTGTTGGCTCTGTAGGAGGAACTCAACATTCCTATCTTCTAGGACTAGTCTGATCTTTGAAGAAATAGCACAAAGGCAGAACAAAATAGGAAGACTAGTAGCTCCTAGTCACAATATGTTGACTGGATTCTATGAGAGTTTAAACTGATGACTTTGATGGTACAACTGAGCATGGAAGGGCCACGCAAATAATTCATATTAATACATTTTGAAGTTCTATCTGTAGAACCTTCTGTGGGTCTTTAATTAATAAACCATTTCAGAAACTCAAGGACTTGGGGGAACCATCTTGGTGACAACCAAAATATCTGAAGCTGTACACTGTACAGTGCTCAAAGTTAATCTGTAAAATGGGTGATACATAAATTAGACAGACAAATAAATAAATAAATATAAATAAATAGGCAGTTTAAAGTGGAGAGAGGCACTTCCAAAATCTTCTGTGATATAGGGCACAAGGATACCAAAATATTCCTTTTTCTCCTCCCTAAGCAATCTACTAATTCCAATTTATGGATTATGTGAATTCTTCCTCATTCATGCCGTTCAATGTCCTTTCAGCTGCTAAGAAAGGCTTCCACTGATTTCAGAAAATCTGAAGAAAGCCCATAAAGTTACTAATTTTATATCCTTACAGTCAGTAATACTTGCTTAATATATTTCTAGATGAACAGCTTCCAATATTGCCTTCTTTGGAAGGTAAAACTGTTTTAAGGCATTTTTTTTTTAAAAAAAGATTTCCCTTCTCCAAAACAAAAACGTTCTATTCAAATTGAAGAAAATCCTGGATTTACATCAACAAAATTTTAATAAACATTCCATCCCAAAAAGTCTGTTGCTGATTGGACTAGGAAAAGAACAAACTTTAGATCAGGAGTCCCCAATCCCCAGACCATGGTCCACTATGGGTTGTAAGCTGTTCAAAACCAGGACACCCGAAATGGTGGGTGAACGCATACACTTCCCCCTTTTGCAAGCAGCAGGCAAGCGCATGCACGTGTGCTCCATTTGTGAGCGCAAGCATGCACTTCCCCACCACTCGCACCGAACCATCCCCTCTTCCCCATGTCTCCTGGCATCCGCAAAGCCAGAAAGATTGGGGAACTCTGCTTTAGACTTGTCTATGAGTCTGTGTTTTCACATAGCTCATAAGCCTAAATACATATATTTTAGTCTCTCAGTTCCACTATTGTAGAATTACCATATTTTTCGGAGTATAAGACGCACCTTTTTCCCCCCTAAAAGAGGGTGAAAATTTAGGTGCGCCTTATACAGCGAATGTAGCCCTGCTCACCCACTGCCCCCCCCCACCCTTTGGCCTCTGCCATCCAGCAATTTACCTCCTTGCAGCAAGCAGCAAGAAGAAACAGCCCATTTCAGCTTAAGCACAGCCTAATTAGAACAAGTCGATTGTCCGTTGGATGGGCCTTCCAACTCTCAGCTGCTTTGGAGGGGGGAGGGCTCTGCTACTTGCTGCAGGGAGGTAAATTGCTGTAAGCAGATTTTTTTTTTCTTGTGCTAATGAAGTTATGCTGAAAACGAAAATGAAAGTAAAGCAGGCTATTTGCTGTTTGCTGCAATGAGGCAAAATTGCTGGGAGACAGATTTCTTTTTCTTGTTTTCCTCACCAAAAAAGGTAGGTGCATCTTATAGTCCAGAGCATCTTATACTCCCAAAAATAGGGTAATGATTGCTGGAAAGGATTGGCAGTAAACTCAGAAATTTCAATCATCTGAAATTTCACTCATGTGCAAAGCAGCAGTAACATCTGGAACAGCAGTGGCTTGTTAGGAAGCACTTAATTTAACTCCCCCTTTCCTCTCTAATTTACTACTCCACCCCCCTACCAACCTTACAAATTTAGCCAACGAATGTATCTTAGAAGCTTAGGGAGGAGGGGGACACCAAAAGCTTCAGAACTTTACAGAGATTTTTAACAGATGAAATCCAGCTTGCTTTCATGTAGGCAACCAATGTGGAAGGGGCATGCAGGCAATTGGGAAACTTCACCCACCCACCCCCAACACCCCAATCCCTGCAGTCACTTTCTTTTCTGCCTTGACTGGAGATGGCTTCTATTTAGGTCCACGTGAATGTCAGTACGATATTTGTTGTGGCTTACCCTGACACTTATATGAGTAATAACCTCCATATCGTCAGGCAGTCTGATAAAAGCTGAGTTCTTAATTGCAGTGGCTTACATAACAGAGTACATGTGTGCTTAATGGGCTTCCACAGTGTGTTTTGCTAAGCTGAGCAGCAGGATCATCCTTCCATGGCCAGGTGCATTTGTTCAGCAAAAGCATTAGCTCTATGGCGGGGGTCTCCAACCTTGGCAACTTTAAGACTTGTGGACTTCAACTCCCAGAATCCCTCAGCCAGCTTCACAAGTCTTAAAGTTGCCAAGGTTGGAGACCCCTGCTCTATGGATTCTCTGTTCAATAAGCAGCTTCCAAGATGATTTATACCAGCGGTTCTCAACCTGTGGGTTGCGACCCCGTTGGGGGTCGAATGACGATTTGCCAGGGGTCGCCTAAGACCATCGGAAATATGGGAAGTATACTTGCGAATCGAAGAATCGCTAATTCGGCTTCAGGCGCGATGAATTAAAAAAGAGAGAAATCTTTGCTCTGATGTCTCCCTCTCAAGCCAGCTGCAATTACTCCCAATCACTAGCCTAATCTGGCTTCTGGCGCTATAAATTGAATAGGGGAGGAGTCTCCACTTTAATGCCTCCGTCCTCAAGGCAATCGCAAGCAGTTCAGATCACTAGCCAATACGGCTTCAGGCACGATCAATTCAAAAAAAGTTTGCCGCTTTTTTCCCCCTTGTGTGGCAGCTGAGGCGCGCTGAGATCGCTGCCTAAAAAAAATAATTTTACGGTTGGGGTCGCCACATTGTGGGGAATTGTATTAAAGGGTTTGCAGCACTTAAAGGTTGAGAACCACTGATTTATACCACTATTAGCAACCTCACACTATTGTACAAGAGATGCAGTTTCCTGCAGGTTTCGTTAGGAGACCTAATCTAACTACGGCACCGATCAAAATACAATCCATTCAAATACATAATCGTTCTTGCTAGCATTCCAAACTAACACGATACACACGTTTTTTTTTTTATGTCTAAGCACTTGCTCTTCTGATGTGCAAAGGAATGAAGGAGCTTTAGGCTTTACTGATTTCAGGAAGTAAGTAACTGAATTTTGTTTTCATGGTTGGAATTAATTGCTTCATGATTAATGTTTTGCCAGCCAATCCCTCCCTTTGTGGTTTCTGATTAATGGCCACAAAGCATTCACAGGACTCTCAGGTATTCAAGGAAAATTTATTGTACCAGGATCTGTTTGCAATTTTACAGCACTTTAGCCAGTATGAAACTATTTACACTGGCCTTATAAACTCTTTCCTCTTTTCCAACTTCTCCTACCATGAGGCCTGGTGTGCTTCATCAGTGTTTGATTGGCTTTCACACTTCTCATCCATTCCTGATTTGTATTTGTTATTTCTTGTGCTCAAACTGGTCATTTGAGACCATTTTTTTGATGATCCAAAAAACTGTTTGCTCCAGTCAAGTAGGGCTTTGCCGGATACATCAGGCCCAATAAATTTGGGAGTGAGGCTCCTTACAAGGAATTGGAATTCCCATCACAACTTCCATAAATCACCTATACTGGACTAATTCCTTCCAAAACAGTTACCAACATGGCCTTTCGTTGTAGTGAGTGGAACTATGTGAGTTGTAGTTCAACATGTTTGTTAAGCACTCTGTATTGAAGGCTTGTATAAAGGCTCTGTTTTCCTCCAAAGTTTGACTTAATTAGAGCACCTTATCAGGGCGGGTTCTATTTTTTTTTACTACTGGTTCTGTGGGCATGACTTATTTGGTGGGTGTGGATTGGTGGTCATGTGACTGGGTGGGCATGGCTTGGTGGTCATGTGACTGGATGGGTGTGGCCAACTTTTTTTTTTACCCTTTAAAAGCATTTTTTAACAACCTCTTAGGCAGAAAAGGTTGTAAAAAATGCTTTTAAAAGTCTCCGATCAGGAAACTCAGCTGGGATCGCCAGAGCAGCCTTTTAAAAGCTTTAAAAGCTTTAAAAAAAAGCTGTAGAAAAAAATGCTTTTAAAGGGTTCTGACGATCCCAGCTGATCGTCGCTGAAGGGAGGCGCTGAAGGGGGTCACGTGAAGGGAGCCCTCCAGGTAACCACACTGGCTGCGATTGGCCCCTTGCCTTCCGTTGCCGCCACCACCTCTGCCTCTTCCTTCTCTCTGCCAACAGAAGTCGGAGAAGAAAAGGCAGTTTCTTCCCTGAGCGCTTCTCCGCATTTCCAGTGAGGATGGCTGACTTGGGATGGCAGAGGTGACGGAGGCAGCAGAAGGCAAGGAGCCGATCACAGCCGGCGTGGTTACCCAGCGGGCTCCCTTCACGTGGTTCCCTTCAACACCGCCAAACACACAAACATGGAGGTCTCCTTCGAGAGCTTTCAGAGGTCAATGCTTTTTTTTCCTTTTCCCACTCCTGCAGCCACTTTGAGGGCTTTGCAGCACAGAGGACACCGCCTCCCAAGGTTTGGGAAGGGAAGCGGGGCGCATTAAAAGTAAAAGGGAGGCAGGGTGGGTGTAGGTGGCAAGTTGGCCACTGGGATGGCAGCATGGAAGGCAGGCAAGCATGGCAGGGCGAGGAAGGGAGAAGCCTGCTAACTCCTTCCCCACAGCCCTGCCATGCATGCCTGCCTTCCACGTGGCCTTCCGCTTGCCTGACTTCGCAAGCTGGCTACCGGGACGGTGGGAAGGCAGCATGGAAGGCAGACAAGCATGGCAAAACTATGGGCTGCGGGGAAGGGAGTAGGGGAGGCAGGCTGGGATGGTGGGGGGGGGGGCAGGGGCAGCTAGGTAGGCCGCAACTCGCAGGATTACGTGGCAGGCAGATCAGGGTCTCTCAGTTGGGGCGCTGTGCTTCAGGCAGGCAAGCTGCAAGCGAGGACCCACACAGTGTAAGTGAAAAGTGACTGGGTGGAGGGGGGGTGGGGCGAGCGAGCGTCAGGTGGCTGGGGCGAGTGGAACCGGCTCGGGGGTGTGGCCAGTCAGCAATTACTAACGATTCTCTGAACTAGCAGAAATTACCGCTATCAGTCCTCCCGAACAGGTGCAAACCAGTAGCAACCCACCACTGCACCTTATGCTATTAAGAGCTTAGGTTCCTCCAAATTGCTAGTTCATCTGGGGTTTTTTGGGGGGGTGGGGGAGATAGTAATTTATTTTTTAATATTGCCCAGCTGTTGCCCTCCAAAATATTCTACCACAAAACACATGGTGGAGAGGTGTGCAAACAAAATTGCAAGGAATACTTGAATAACATTAGAAAATACATTTTCCGGTATGTCGATCAAGATATTTTTTATTATTAATAAATCATTTCAAATTATTAGGCACTAAGCAAAAGATAAAAGAAACAGGCCTTTGTATAAAAGCTTAGAATAGGACAAAGAGAAGCAGTAAAAACAGAAATGGTGGGGATAAAGTTCAAAGCAGAAATATTACCTGTAGCATTAGCAACTGATTTTAAAATATCAGCTGAAAAAAAAATTATGCAGTAGACCATGAAAAGTATGATTTTTCAAAACGTCCCTTTGCTAAACAAAAAAAACCAAACAAACCCACCCACCCACACAAAACATCTTAGACACTAAGAAATATTTCTGATACAGGTAATCCACTAAAAACTGAAGACATTTGACATTAGCTCCATTTTACCTTTTCTAGAGCACATGGCCAGCTCATTTAGGGTTAGATGGAATTTCAGCAAGAATAACTGGTCCTTTCAGTGCTGTGAAGTTTTGAAGTGCCTGCCAAAATCTATAGAGGCATAAGAAACTCAATTCTGAAAGGTTGGCCATTGTGCTCTTGCTATTGCCCAGAGGGCAAACAGATTTGACTTCTCTTCCTGCTTTTCCTGAATATTATCTGCTGTCTAGTAATCAGATTATTTCAGCTAAATTCCTATTTTTATCACTGTTGTCTCCCAAACAATGTTACTGGCAAGTACTAGGTAAGTTTTACAAGTGAGAGAATGTTAGATGGCTAAGTTAGATGGCCATCCCTTAATTACAATGTAAAAAATGTAGTGAAGGTTAGGGATGACTCATTTAGCTGGATATATTTTCTAATATTGTGTTCTTTAAACATAAAGAGCGACTCCATCAAAATAAAGACAGAGTTATTATGGTGAAACTAAATGCTTATTTGTAAGCATTTGTATGGGATTTGGTAAACCAGTTTAGGAGCGCAGCCTTAATTTTATTGTTTTTATTCTATGGAAAAACTGAGTGGAGACTAGACACACTTGAACTAGAAGGCTACTTGTTTAGAAGACACAAGTATCAAAAGTAGGAATTTAGCTGAAATAATCTGATTACTATTCAGGAAGGGAAGTCAAATCTGTTGTAATAGTTGGTCCTTCGAACTGGGTGTGACACGCTTCTAAATTGTGCAGGATTATATTACCTGTGCTTTAGGAAAAGATGTCTGTTGAACTTTGAGACTCTCAGATGCCTTAAGCTATTGATAACTTTGATCAGGATGTCTTTAGATTGTTTGATAAAGTCTGTAAGTCAGTAGTTTCCTTTTTGTGTTTTTAGAATAATGCTCAATATACTAATTTCTTTATTATCCACCCATCTCATCTAAGTGATTCTGGGAGATTTATGAGTTAAAAAGGAAACCCAAGTATTAAAAACAAAGTTAAAAAGGGTTTACAGAGGTTTAATGTTTTAAAAAGACTTGTGGGGGGGGGTGGTAATGCGACCGGGTGGCCGTGGCCAACTTTAATTTTTTTTCTTTTAAAAACATTTTTTCTACAATCTCTTCGGTCGAAGAGCTTGTAAAAATGCTTTTAAAAGCCTCTGATGATCAGCCAACTCAGCTGGGATTGCCAGAAGAGCCTTTTAAAAGCTTTTTTTTTAAAAAAACCTCTTTGGCTGAAGAGGTTGTAGAAAAAATGCTTTTAAAGGGTTCTGATGATCCCAGCTTAGCTGCGTGATCATCAGAGGCTTTTTTTTACTTTTAAAAGCATTTTTTCGGATGAAGAAAAAGGGCTTTTAAAAGTAAAAAAAAACCAAAAACCTCTGATAATCTCACAGTTCAGCTGAGGGCGGGTGGGGAAGGGTTTTTTGCTACCGGTTCTCCAAACCACCCGCTGCCATCACTACAGGATCAGGCGATCTGGTCCGAACCGGAAGCATTTCACCCTTGCATAAAGGGCTTTAATCATGATAAACACCACTTTGAATTGGATCCAGAAGCAAGCAAAACATTGGACTACTGATACATATAAAACCTTTCCAATAATGGGTACACAGTAAAGCCTTTTCCTTCAACCTCTTTCTCAGCTAACCTTCTGCTCAATCTTCATCAGCTAACCATCCATTTTCAAATCTTATGCACATGGGATGAATGAGCTATTATAAACTAAGGTACAGATATCAAATAGGAACAAACTGTTTTATCTAGAGGTCATTGGGAGTTTGTATTAGCCCATCAGCATTGAGCATGCTTTAACTCTTATTTTCTTTGGCATTAAATAAAATATAGTGGGGGTTATCAGTTAATATTATCAATGGCAGGTAATCAAAAGATTGGCAGTACACCTGTGCCGCCATTTTGACTCTAATCAAAATATGCTGGCTTCAAAGCTTCTCAGGTGGGATTTAAGCATCTCGTGAAGGTTAAAGTCAATTTTCACTCCCCAATGCCTTCTGATAAGCTACTCCCATGTAGTGAATACTCTTTGCATGTGTCGCACCTGATGGATAATTAATGGCCATGTCTAAAACCAATAAGGAGGGAGGGATCTTGGAGATCTGAATTAGCTCAATGCTTACTGAAGTGTGTAATTACCAAGACTGGAGAGACTGAAGTCTATAACATTTTGATTGAATTCTCCTTTGGGAACACATTCCATATTTTAAAAAGAGAAGAAACAACAGAAGCAGTTGTTGCACACTTTCAATCTATTCCAGCTAAATAGGTAGAAACAGAAGAAATAGGGAAACAGGGATTTTGACAACTTTTTCTTCCAAATTGCAAAGTAGAGCCAATTAAAAGGTTACAAAGAAACACTTTCAGAGGTGGTTTTTTTTTTTTTTTTTTTTTTTTTTTTTTATTGAAAGAGTTTTAAAAAAAACAAAAACATTTTCCCCCTTTTTTCCCCCTCCCTCCCAAAAAAAAAAAAAAACAAAACATCCCCCTCCCTCCCCCACCCCCGGCTTCCCGGGTCAATCACAAGGTAAAGTCCAATCCAAATAACCACATCCAAAGCTTTTCGTCTCCCAACCCCCTCCTATCCTCATATCTAAACAGATTTTCATTCAACCTCCATGTTCTACCACCTTTTTTCCCTTGTAATAATTCCATCCATACTGGGCTATGGTCAGTTAAACACCTCGAAAATATCTTCGTTTTCTTCACCCTAGAAAGCAAGTCATTAGAAATTAAAATAAAATCAATGCGTGAAAAAGATTGATGCCTATCAGAAAAAAAAGTAAAATCTCTCTCATCTGGATTCCGTAACCTCCATATATCTCTAAACTCAAAGTCTTCCATCATTACAAAAAAAGATTTAGGTAATTTTGCATGTATAGGTATCTTCTTGGAGGAAGTTCTCTTATCCTTCTTGTATCAATTACTCCATTCCAGTCTCCTAATAAAATAAACGAACTATAATCCCAGAGGGTCAACCTCTCATGTAACATTTTGTAAAACTTTTTCTTGTTGCTGATTAGGTGCATAAATACCTATCAACAAAGTCTTTTTTGCATCTATCACCAGTTCAATAGCAATAAATCTTCCTTGAATATCTGCCTCAATTAGCTTAGCTGGTATATCCTTCCTGATATATACAACAATTCCATGCTTCTTTTCCAAAGCTGATGCAACAAAATGGTTACCCAATTTTGAATTAACTAAATATTTTTGGTCTGATAATTTTATATGTGTCTCTTGCAAACAAATCACATCATTTTTAAATTGTTTCAAGTAGTGAAATATTTTCCTTCTTTTCTGAGCTGAATTCAAGCCATTAACATTCCATGACAAGATTCTATTTGCCATTACTGGCCTCCTGAAGCTTTGAAGCAGACAACGGAAGCTCCTCCTCCGGTATCTTCCGTCTAGCTCCTCCCACAGCTTCCATAATGGGATCCTGACTTTTACTTTGAGACTGTTGCTCTTCTTTACGCTTAAGGGCTCCTCTTGTCACCCTTTGCTCTTGTGGTTCCTCTAATACTGGCAGCAATAAAGGCTCTTGGGTCACCACGCCTTCTTGAGTCTCTTGAAGTTTTTCTATCACTTCTATTTCGACTTTCAAAACTGTAGAAAGAAAATCCTTTGCCTTTAAAACAGTGTCAATTCTATATCTCCTTCCTTGATAGAATAGTGTCAGTCCAACTGGCACCTCCCATCTGAATTGAATCTGATGTTTTTTAAGTTCTTGTGTAAAAAAAGCAAATTCCTTCCTGTCTCTTAACATCTTTGAAGGAATCTCTTTCAACACCTTCAACTCCTGTTCTCCAATTTTTAAAGTTGTCTGATATGAAACTTGCAGAATTTGATTTCTCATAGTCCTTTTCACAAAATAAACCACAATGTCCCGAGGAAGCTTTCTCTGTCTTGCAATCCAAGAATTAACTCTATATATTTTATCAATTTGGTAAGCTACCTCTTGGGGGTCCGCTTCAATAAATTCAGCCAATGCTTCTGATATAATTTTTCTTAAGTCTTCTCCACGCTCTTCTCGCATACCACGAATTCTAAGAGCTCCTTCCATAAGTTTATATTGTAATATCACAACCTGATCTTCATTTTGATCCACTTTTTTCTGAACACCTTTCATTTCATCTTCTAAATGCTTATTTGACTGAGAGATCTGTTGCATTTCCACTTCCAATCCTTCAATTTTTTTACTCAGTCCTTGAACTGCCATAAGAATATCTTCTCTTATTTTTGCATTAAAATTCTCCATCATCTCTTTTTGCCTATCTTCAGAAAGTTTTAATTGTTCTTTCAATATTTCCTCAAGACTTGGTTCAGATCCCCTTCTTCCAGAAGGCTTTAAAGGTTTAGCTGCCATTCTGTCTTCAAAAGAATCAGGAATTCAAACTTAATAACTCTCCTTCCCTCCTTTCAGTATAAAAAAAACTCCGTTTGTAACAATCCACAAGTAACGCTGCTTCATCGTACTAAAAACGTCACCCTCCTGCTGGGTGCTCAAACAGAGCACTCCGTGTTAGAAGATTGTAAAAGTCAGTGAAACAGAAAATAAATCACTGTTCACTGAGCTTAGCATAATCTCTGGGTGAAAGAGATTATCAGAATTGTGGAAGAGTGGCAGGTCTGACAGGGGGTTTGCTCTTAAGAGCGAATTTTCCTGGATTTATGACCCCACCGAATTCCACTCCTTCCAACTTCAGCACGCCCCTGTTTTTATCAGGGAAAAGGAGAGGAATGTTGCTTCTGCTCTAGAGAACTTATTAAATTGATTGATATTCCAAGCAGACGGGAATTTCACAAGCGTTCGAACTTTGATGTAGAATCAGCACGGCAAGTACCGACTCCCTTTTTGAAATTTGAAACCTTTCTTTGTCTTTGATTAATTGACTTTTAAAATGGCGTCTAAAAGTGAAAGTGGTTTTTTTTTTTGTTTACATTTATATCCCGCCCTTCTCCGAAGACTCAGGGCGGCTTACAGTGTATAAGGCAATAGTCTCATTCTATTTGTATATTTTTACAAAGTCAACTTATTGCCCCCCCAACAATCTGGGTCCTCATTTTACCTACCTTATAAAGGATGGAAGGCTGAGTCAACCTTGGGCCGGGCTTGAACCTGCAGTAATTGCAGGCTGCTGTGTTCTAATAACAGGCTCTAACAGCCTGAGCTATTCCGGCCCTTGAGAGAAGGAGGAAAGATAATTTTTCTAAGTAGACGAACATGGGATCCCATTCCATCCTGTAGCTTATGTTTGGAAAGAGAGGGTAGGTGAGAACCCAAAACAGTTCAATAGATTAAGATAGCTGGATTATATGAATATAGGGCAACACCCCCTATTTGTGCATCTGTCTGAAGAACTAGTTAACTCTACCAATAACAAAAAACACATAGGCCCATTGCCTCCACTGTGCTAGCCTCAATAGATAGGAAACACCACAAAGAATATATGTGAGTGAGATATATTTTATATTGTTTTGGTCATCAATTTATTAAGTAATCTTTCAGTATCACTTTTTATCATATGGTGATGATCATAATATTGAACAAAATTACTTGAGAGAAATAATCTTTGTGAAGTAATGTGAAACTCTACACTAAAATAGTGCATAAATACCATTTATAAAACAAAGCTTGAAAATCTAACAATATTCCCATAGCTACACTCTACTATGAAATTTAAATATATAAATAAAATTTCAGATAAGTAAATCTGAGGAAAAAAAGAACTAAGAAACCTTACATGGTCTTGTTTACCTGTTTGAAAGATCCAACAGCTGGGTGGGTTTGTTCCCATATTCTTGATCTGACTCACTACTTTATTTGAAGCAAGATAGGAAAGTTGACACAAAGTGAATTTGATTGCTGGCTGCTCTCTCAATAGTTCTAAATGTAACCCAAAACCTGCATGACAACACCTAGGGATAGACACTAATCCGTTTAAGATTGTGCCTTTTCTCTACTCCATCCCACCCTCTTCCCCTCTGCATGCTGTAACATCTCAGAGATCCAGGGATTTTGACAACTTACCCACAAATGTTTAAATTCTTAGCTGATATTAATAAAGGCATTTCCTGATTTTGATGATACAGCAGATATTTTAATTTGTTTTCTTGATGGTGAAGAAAATGGCTTTGCTTCAGAATAACCCTGTGTTCTCTTATGCTAAGAGTGACTTGATAAGTCTCTCCAATAGAAGTCATGGTCCAAGGCTATTTTACACTTCTTTAGGATAAGAAATTATCTTCTTTCATGGGATGAGTCTGTCTGTTTAGAAATATCCAATGTGACTGACAATATCTGCCTGCCTTTTATGCCCAAACTGGCTGAATATACTGGAGTTTATAATTTTGATATATCTAAAGGCAGTACACTGGAAAAAGCTGCATTAGAAGTTATAGTCAAATTATATTTAGATTACTCTGAATCCTTTTTTTTATTTTAAAAATGTGCAGATTGTCCCTACACTGGAATACTGTGTAGTACCTTCAAGGAATCAGAGATTGTGATCAGTCTCCAGACAGTCTGCTAAAATGTGAGAGGTAATTTTATTTTATTTTATTTTTTTAAAAGAGCAAAGGGTGACATTTGCATTTTAGCAGCTTGATGGCTGATTTCAGTATGATGTGAACTGCTTCCTAATTTTTCCAATTATCATAACTCTCCATACTTCTTCAAATACCAAGATAAATAGATCTATTTTAAAAAATGTGAACATCTGTTTGAAAACTCACTAAAAATGCATCCCCATATATAGTTATAATTATGCTAAGTAGAGAAAAAGTTGTCTGCATGGAAAGACATCGATTGCTGTTCCTGTGCATAAAATACTTTTATTTTATCAATAAAATGTATTTGTCTAGAAAGGAAGTCAAATAATATGTACATGTATTGAAAGAATGCAAGCATGATCTGGAATCATCCCAGTGGATTTTGTGCACCAGAATATAATTTAATTAGAATATGGAATGGGAAATGAGCTTCATATTTTTTCTTTGTTTTACTCAGAGATCATACTTGGAATAACTAGAAACTAAGCAAACAAAACCTCAAACTGTAAACTGAATGGCTTTATAGTTCAATTAAATGTATGGCTGTGGAAGAAGAAATAAAAAGATTGGTAATTGCCAAAACATCCCCCCAAAAGAGGTAATTTCTGCTTAGTCTCCCTAAACTCCTCAGAAATAAACCCAGTTTAACCTTATAAACCATAATTTTCAACAAGGCTTCACAGGGTAACTTTGTATATACAATAAGTCCCAATCAGTTGCATTTACTTTGAGTCAGCATTCATAGGATGCTGTTTGTGCTTAGATTTCAGTCCTGTTGAGGTAATAGCATCAAATGAACAAAGCTCTCCTTTCCCTCACCTCACATGTATAAAAGGATAGCCATGTCCTCTTCTTGAAAGTTGCATCACAAAATTCACATTCCATTTTAGTAGTATCTGATTGCTCAGTTGCTTGGACTCTGAGTTGCTCCTCATTAAATACAGTAGGACTTACTTGCAAATGCCCATGGAATTGCAGTTTGAAACTTTTTTTTAAGATACTGAATAATGGGTGGAGTAGATCAAAGGGGCAATTTACCATCCAAGTCTACTTACCCATGGGTACTTTCTCACTGACATCAAGAGTCTGCAAGATCCAAGTCAAAACATGTAGCTAATGGAACCCTACCACTATACTCCAATTCAGAGTTATTTCAATATTTTCTTTTTGTGCAGAATTCACATTTGTGGTTAAAAATGCAACAGACAGGAAGCACGTTGTTATGGATGACAATCTCACATTGTGGCTAAATTGCTATACATTTACTTGGGAAAAATACAATATTTAAAGTCCTCTTAGATTTGGAAGGAAGATAACAAGGACCGCCCCAGGGTTATTATATGACTGCACTTTTAAGAGATTGGATTCTAATTTAAATAATGCTCCCTTATCATAAATTATTACACTGGAGAATTTGAATATTCTTAACTTCAAATGCAGACATATATATATACTCCTTTTCTGAACATGTGAGAACATACCCTGTTGTTCTTTTATAACATACCCGAGAGCCTTCCCTTTTTTAATGGTTACCATTAAAATAGGGTGGGTGTGTATATGTGTGTGTGTATTTCATTATAGATAAATTCTATTTATATAAGTAAAGATCTAACAGATAAGAAGATCAGGACAAAGATTGTGCAACTGGGCAGAGAAAGACTGCAGGTGGGGAGGAAACTTACTATTAATATACTATTACTAATACTATTACTATTAAAATTACTTCGTGCAAAGGTAGGCTGTTAACAATACCTCCCCCGAAATCCTTCTGTTCAAACAAGAATGAAAGGTTTTCCTCCTTGTTCAGCCCAGAAATAATAGATTTTCTTGCAGGGGGATTCCTTTTTTTTTTTTTTTGCGGGTTGGGGTGAGGATCTACACATGGACACCTCGCATGGCAAGACGGAATAGGGAGAGAGCTCCATACAACCAGGAGTAGCGAACAATGACCGACCGGGACCCCGCCGGTTTTCCGCCAGGCGGTCTCCCTCGAAAGCTTGCCGGCTACAGAAGCCTCTGCCTTGTCTTCCCCGAGAGCCAGCCGGGGCGCGCCTACCTGGCCAAAGAACAGCCCGAGCCGCGCGTGTCGTGGGCGCGTTGCGGGTCTCCCACCTACCCACCCACCCCACTCGGAAACCAAGGGCATTCCGCGAACCCAGGAGCCTCCGCAGCGGCTCCCTTACCAGTTGCTCCTTCAGGGCGGTGAGGGTGGCTTCCAAGCGCTGCTCCTTGTTCTGTGCCTGGCTCTCCTCGGCTGGGCGCTGCATGGCCAAAGCCTCGCTCACCAGCGCCCGCTGTTTTTCCCGCAGCACCTGGAGTTCCTGGAGGCCGGCCAGGGCGGCTTGCAGTCTCTCGCTGACCCTGCAGCGGTCCCAGCCACCCGGCCGGTGCTGCTGCTGGTGGTGCTGCCTCCCCGCGAGCATCTTTCCACGCCGCTCTCAAGCCACGGCCATGCCAGGAACCTGCTGCTTTTTGGAAAGAAGGGTCCAGGAGCGCGCAAAAAGGCGGCGGGAGCAGCAGCCACTCGCTTCGCCCTCCGCTAAGACGGAATGAAGCGGAGGAGCGGCCACTGCGGCTGGGGAGCGGGCGGAGGCGAGGCGAGGCTGCGGTTCAACGCCCTCTCCGACGCGGGGCAGCCCAGGGCCACCGCCGAGCCGAGGAGACAGAAAGCCGGCGAGGGCGAACCAACCACGGGGCCGCCTCATTCATTCCTTCCCCCACTCCATCTCACCATCCCCACCCCCACCCCGGAGTCCCCGCCCTCTGATTGGGAAGGTTCAGCGAGAGGTCTGGCGATCCTGCAGAGAACCACTTTCTCAGGAGGGGCACGTGTGTAGGGGGGTAATTTTTGTCTGCCCCTCCTTGCAAATTCCCCTCCCACCTTCCCCACCCCCCAGTCCAGTGAAGTCAAGCTGCAGTTGAAGACATAGGCTCGGTAAACCTTGATCCTCATAGGTCTTCAAGGGATGCTTGGCTCTTGGCGGCTACCTGGATGCATCCGAATGGTTTTCTTTTGCAGCAAGCTTTTCTTTCTTTCTCCTCTTTCTGGGTGTCTTTTCAGCTTCCCGGTCTGGGAATTCCGCAGGAATCTCTCCTCCACCTTTTCTCCAGGTGTATCCTGCTTTAGCTTCCGAACCCAGTGGAGGGTGGCTCTGGCAACTACTAAGATATGTAGTCCATAGATTCTTTTTCCGGTCTTTTCTAGGAGGAGGGAGTAGCTGAATCCACAGTCGATGCCAAGACCTCCTGGCTGTTTTTGTTGCCTGAGTGTATCCAGCATGCATGCAACGTTTGTGTTAAGTTCGGGAAGTAACGAGGCTGGAGACCAGGGTAGTGACAACAGCTCTTTAATATAGGGTGAACCCAGCAACAGGCTGGGGCAAAAACCTCTCCTTTTATACAGTTCTGCTGGAGGCTTCGTCCAATCAGCAACGTGCTGATTTCCCGCTCAAATATTTAAAGGCACAACTGTTAATACATAACACTCCTCCCCTCCCAGAAAACACTTGGTCTTATTTACATATTTATTCACATGTTATTTTTCGACGTAGTCACGCAAATAACCTGGGCGTCTCCTAGTCCTTTCTGACCTGCGCGGTTCAGTTCTGGGTGGTGTTTTGAGCTGGTCGGAGGGGCTGTTTTCTCCTCCCAGCTCTTTCTCTAGGCCATCGGGCTCTGGATTATTGGCCGACTCTTTTTCTTGGCCGTCCGGCCTTGGATTAATCTTGGAATTTTCCTTGCTGTTTCCCTCGGGGACCTGATGGCGTCGCTGGAACTCTGGGACCTCAGCTAAGTCTTGCGCCTCCCCCGGGTCATTGTCGGCTGTGGATTCAAAGTGGTATTGGTCATTACCTGTCTCTGTTGGTTTGGTTTGGTCAGTTATTCGTTTCCTTAACTGATCTATGTGGCGCCGCCACATTCGGTTGTCTGGTAGCTCTACCACGTACGATTTTGGCCCTGTTACTTTTGTTACTTGTCCGGCGACCCAACTCGGGCCGTCCCCATAGTTTCGGCCCACACCCGGTCGCCTATGCTCATTTCCTTGTTTTTCTAGCTCCCCTTGTAACCCTCGGTGTGTACTGGGGTCCAAACGGTCAAGTGGGCACCGGAGTTTTCGTCCCATTAGCAATTCGGCTGGGCTTTTTCCAGTGGCTGTGCTTGGGGTTCTGTGCTGGACGGCTAGGAAAAAGTCTATTTTTGTTTGCCAGTCACCTGGCTTGAGCCTGGACAATGCCTCCTTAGCGCCCGGACGGAACGCTCTGCAAGGCCATTCGGCGCGGGGTGGAAAGGTGCAGAGAGGCATGTCGGATGCCTTCCTCTGCCAGGTACTCTTCAAACTGGGCTGCCGTGAATTGGGGCTCATTGTCGGACACCAGAGTCTCCTGCAACCCGTGAGTTGCGAATAGGTGGCCCAGGGTTGCGATTACTGCTTCGGCTGTGGTGGACTTCATAAGTATGATCTCTAACCATTTGGAAAATCGTCCACCACCACTAGGAACGTTTGGCCGTGAAAGGGCCAGCAAAGTCAATGTGGATTCTTGACCAAGGCCCTTGGGGCTTTTCCCATTCTCTGACTGGGGCTGTTGGGGTAGCGGTCTGGACTCTTGGCAAGCTTGGCATTTCCCTACCCTCTCAGCAATCTCTGCGTCCATGAGTGGCCACCATACATAGCTTCTAGCTAACCCTTCATCCTTACGATGCCTGGGTGACCTCGTGGAGGAGGTCCAATACCTTGCCCCTTAACTTAACAGGAATTATTACACGATCACCCCATAACAGGCACCCCTTGAGCCGAGAGCTCATCACGTTTCTTAACAAATTCTTTGAACCGTTAAGCCCGGCAGCGGCCACCCTCTCTGTACCCAACCGAGTACAGTCCTTAACACAATGTCGGTATGATGCCCGAGCCACTTCCTTTGATGTGACTGGGCCAGAGTCCAACGAGTCAATAAGGAGGATGGGTGTCCCGGAGTGGGGTCTTGATCGCCCTGGCAGTGGGCATCGGCTCAATGCGTCTGCGTGGCCCACTTCTTTTCCCGATCGATGTTGCAGCTTGTATGAGTAAGCGGCTAAAAATATAGTCCATCGAGTCAAACGTGGCGAAAGTGCCACAGGCGTTGGACGGTCGCCAGCTAGTAATCCCAGTAACGGTCTGTGGTCAGTCACGATTTCAAAATTCCGCCCAAAGACATACTCATGGAATTTTTTGACCCCTGATACAATGGCTAATGCTTCTTTGTCTAATTGGCTGTAGTTCCTCTCTGGGGAAGACATCGTTCTAGAGTAGAACGCTATAGGGGCTTCTGTGCCGTTTGGAAGTCTATGGCTGAGTACAGCCCCCACCCCATAAGGGGACGCGTCGCAAACCAGCACTAGGGGTAGTGAGTCGTGATATTGGATAAGCAGGCTATCACTTGAGAGCAGGTTCTTGACTGCTTCGAAAGCCCTATTTTCTGACTTTCCCCAAGACCAAACAGTATTTTTCCCTAAGAGCCTATGCAGCGGTTCCGCAACGGTTGCTTTGTTCTTTAAAAAGACCGCGTAAAAATTAACCAATCCCAGGAATGCCTGCAGCTCTGCTTTGTTTTTGGGCGCTGGAGCCTTCCTAATTGCCTTAACCTTGCTCTCAGTAGGGTGAATTCCTTTCTTGTCTATCCGGTAGCCCAAGAAATCGACCGATTCGACCCCTATCTGACATTTATTTGTCTTGACTTTTAATCCGGCTGTCCGGAAAATGCTCAAGACCTTTCTTAACCGCTCCCCCAATTCCTCCATGTTTTCCCCTGAAATTAGGACATCATCAAGTAGGAACTACCCTGGGAGCCCTTGCAGTAGTCGTTCCATCAGGTTTTGGAACAGCCCTGGTGCCACACTAACCCCAAATTGCAATCGGTGCACTTGAATGCCCCCTGTGCGTCACAATCGTTTGGGCTTGGCTGTGCGGGCGTCTACTGGCAGTTGTTGGTAGGCTTGGGCCAAGTCTAACTTTGCAAAGACTTGCCCTTGCCCCAAGGAGTGCAATAAATGTTGCACTACGGAACCGGTACGCGCTTTTCTGTAAGGCTTTGTTAAGCGTCGCCTTGTAGTCAGCGCAAATTCTAATTGACCCGTCCGATTTGATGGGGTGACGATTGGCGTCTCCCACTTTGCGTGATCGACTGGCACCAAAACCCCTGATTTATGAGCTTGTCCAGCTCCTTATCAATTTTGGTTTTAGGGCAAAGGACTCTCCTCGCCTTAAGCCTAATGGGGGCTACCTGGGGTCTAAGTTGAAGGAAATAGGGGTCCCCTTGTACTTGCCCAGGCAGTCCTTGAAGACATCTTGAACTCGTTAAAGAGAATGTCTTTCAAATTGCAGTCACTTCTGTAGATGCCAGTCACTCCCATGCCCAGGGCACGAAACCAGTCTAGTCCCAACAGACTGGGCAGAGTTCCTTCGGCGATCGTGATGGGCAGGGTCTTTTGTGAGGGCCGTACTCGACTCGGACGGAGGTGGTCCCTCGAACAGGGATGCGATTCCCTGGTAGTCGTGGCACTCGTAGCCGCTGTGCTTGCAGATGGCGCCGCGACGGACGGCAGCGACTTCGCCAGGGTGTCCCAGGACATGATGGTGATCGCTGATCCCGTGTCCACTTCAAGCCTGCACCGTACTCCCTCGATCTTGGGCTTTGTGAAAATCTTCTTTTCCACTTTGGTTGAGGCGCGCCTATAATGACAGTCGTTTGGTTAGACTTGCGCCTTTCTTGTTTGAACCAATCGCGGGCCGCCTTTCCGGTTCAGCGTTTGATTGGCCGATTTGAATTTTCGGGAAGGTTGGGCGCTCTGCAAACCTGAGCTAAGTGTCCTTTCTTCCCACACCGCCGGCATGTTGCGTCTTTAAACCTGCAGCGTTGGCGCTGATGCTGCCCTCCGCAGCTTCCGCACTCGTCACGGTCCTCAGTGTCGCGTTTCTCGGTCCGGCAGACCCTTCCTCATCCTCGCCTCACCTTCGGATTCGGACTGAATCTCCTCCTGGTGTACTGGCGTTGGCTTTGCGCTTCGTCTTGGATTGAAGAGGCTTTGCAGAGTCTCTGCTGCTTTAGTAGACATTTCGTGTGCTCTGGCCTCGTCCAGAGCGGTGGCTAGTGTCAGGTTGCTCCTGGCTAGCAGTCGTCGCCGTGGCGGATGTCCTTGACCCCTCGGATGAGTTGCTCGAGTAGCACTTCGTCTAAGTCTCGGTATCCGCAGTCCTTGGGCGCTCTTCTTAAAGCGCCATGTAGTCACCGATGGACTCGCCTCCATCTGTCTACGTTCTCCAATTCAAACCGCTGCACGTATTTGGACGGCGTCGGTGCGAAATGGTTCTTCAGCAAAGTCTGCAGAGTCGGCCACGATACCGATTGTATCGGCGTTGGCTCTGCCAGGCTTCCGCAATCTCGATTACCTCCGGCCCGCAATGGCTTAGGAAGTAAGCCCGTTTGCGGTTATCAGGGATCCTGTAGTTCGTTGGCTTCTAGAAAGCTTTCGAAACGGGTCATATATGTTCCCCATTTCTCCTTGCCCGGGTTGTACGGTGCGGGTGGCGTGTTTGCCATTTCCGCGTTTCTGCCCTGAGCTTGCTGGGTTCGGGACTAGCGTGCTTCAGCTCGGTTCTGGTTCTCCTTAGCCTCGAGATCCCATCCTCGTCGCCAATGTTAAGTTCGGGAAGTAACGAGGCTGGAGACCAGGGTAGTGACAACAGCTCTTTAATATAGGGTGAACCCAGCAACAGGCTGGGGCAAAAACCTCTCCTTTTATACAGTTCTGCTGGAGGCTTCGTCCAATCAGCAACGTGCTGATTTCCCGCTCAAATATTTAAAGGCACAACTGTTAATACATAACAGTTTGAGTCCAGGTTGAATGAAAGAACTGAATTTTAGGTATGGGTCCCCGCCCTCAGAGGAATCAGTTTAACTTTAAATTAAAGCCATTGATGGGAATTCAGCTGCAGCTTGTAACACCTTTCCATAAGCAAGTACTTACCTAGTGAACGACACAAATGATCCCTGATTGTACTGAGCTAGCAAGCACGCACACACACAGACAGACAGAGTGGGTGTTTGAATCTGGATTTCCAAGTTCAAGGCCAGATTATCTACTGCCACAGCTTCCCTTTTTCCTTCCTTGAGGCAGCTGTCCTTGAAAAGAATCAGCTAAGACTTTTTCCTCACAAAAGGGCTGAGTTAAAAAATCAAGAAGTTTAATATTGTTTCCTAGAGGTAAAACAGGAACCAAAGGGTTTTATCACACTGCATGGGTTTATCAGCAGCTCATTGCAAAAATGACTGGTGTTTTTTTTATAGAGGAGTGTTGTTTGACCATCATCTGGTTCAAAATATTGCTTCAGTTTTAGGCCAGTCTGGTGGTGATCTGCTTCCAGGTGGAGCTTTCCTTGGGGGGGGGGAAGGGAGTTTATCCATTTTGAAAACGGTAAGGTAGGGGCTCTGACTGCTGCTGACTGCTTCTGCCAAAGCAGAAGACTGACTGCTTCGGTCTGAAGAAACGAAGTCTTTTGGTGCGTGTGTTCATATGCACAGAAGGCACTTTTATCACCTTGACTGAATTAGCAAGCCTTCTCAAGTCTTTAGCTTTGATCCTGGACAGCACTTTGATCTGGCACTTCCGGTGGTTGGATTCAAATAATTTAATAACCGTTTCTCTGCCCTAATGACCAGCTAGGTAGGCGTGGCCATGGTGGGCATGGCCAGGGGGTATGACAGGCAGCACTCGGCCTCCTGCACCCCCCTGGGAGTAAAAATGGACTGCACCCCCCCCCTGTGCCCCATTTTGGGCCTAGTAGGCCTCACTGGTCCTGGGACCAAAAATGGGGCACAGGGGGGCGCCACATACCCTTATGCCCCATTTTGGGGATAGCAGGCCTCCAAATTCCTGGGAGCAAAAACGTGGCGCAGGTGGCTGCACCGCATCCCCCTGCGTTTTGGGCCTAGCAGGCCACCCTGCAGCCTTCTGGGAGCCAAAATGGGTGCGTTGGGATTCCTGGAAGGGGAGGAGTGGGGCAGCCAGCCAGCAATTTAACAACTGGTTCACCTGAACCAATTGAATCCCACCACTGGGCACTTCCCTTCCAAGACATGTTCTGATTGATGCTTCATTAAACTGCCCTAATATTTGGTGAATGCCCAATATTCTATCTAGTTCATGTTCTTCTCCTTTTGCTACTTGCCCTACAATGAACGTATGTGTGTTCTCTCAGGGTGTGTTTTGTTCTCTCCAACTGTTGCAGTAGATGGCAGCCTGTGAAACTTATGTTATTGTTAGCCCTTTGAGTGCCAGACGGTTCCTTTTCACAAGTATATGGCTGTTCAGATCACCAAACGAATTTACTATATTTTAGGATCGAAGGCTGAATGTTGCTTCTTCCAGGGACAATGTTACTCAAAAAAGGAGAAGGGGTATCTTCTGACATTCACATAAAGAATTTTGAGAGATTACACATGTAATCTTTTCTGCAGTATAATATAGAAGGCAGCAATGATACCACCTTGCTGAAGAAAGCCAAAAGACACCGTGGCTTCAGTTTATTTAGTGACTGGTCAAAGTTATAACAGCACTGACTTACGACCATTTTTCACAGTTACGACCATTGTAGCCTTCCCATAATTATGTGATCAGAACTCAGATACTTGGCAATTGGTTCGTACCATATTTTCCCCAAAGTAAGACCCAAGCGGAAAATAAGCCCTAGCGTGGTTTTTCAGGAATATAAGCCCTACCCCAAAAATAAGCCCCAGTTAAGATCGTCAGCCAGACGGACATATTTAGTAATGCATTTCCCCAAAAATAAGACATCACCTGAAAATAAACCCTAATGCATCTTTTGGAGCAGAAATTAATCTAAGACTCCATCTTATTTCCAGGGAAACATGGTATTTATGACTGCTCCTGTATCCCAAGCTTCAGTGGTCACCTTTTGTGACCTTCTGACAAGCAAAGTCAATGGGGAAACTAGATTCACTTAACGACTGGGCTACTAACTTATCAACTGCAGTGATTCACTTAACAACTGCGGCAAGAAAGGTAGTAAAATGGACAACTCACTTCACAAATATCACACTTAACAGAAAGTTTGGGCTCTGTTGTGGTCATAAGTCAAGGGCTATCTGTAGGCTGCAGTGGATTCAGCTTTAATTATGCTTAGAGCAGACCTACTGAAATCAGGGAGACAAGAAAACTAATACTATTTATGTCTTATAAATATCTATGGGTTTGCTATAAGCATGATTATCAACTCACTGGGCAAGTACTATTGTTTGGAATGTATTGCTGTATTTGTATATGACCAAAACAACAACAACAAAAAGGGAATAAAGATCTCAATTTCCAAGATATACTTTTCTAACCACACAAACCTATCCTTATTAGGTTCTAGTGAACTGCAGATACAGTTTGATGATTCTCCATTCCTGCCTTTCTTTATTTTTGTATGTCAATGGGCTGAGAGTGAGGGACATCTTGATTAGGTTTTATTTCAGTTTACTGTAAATAGCATACGACAGAGTGCCATTTTGGTGCAGTGGTTAAGATACTAGGCTAGAAACTGGGAGACTTTTGAGTTCTAGTTTTGCCTTAGACAGGAAGCCAGCTTGGTGACCTTGGGCCAGTCACATTCTCTCAGCCCTAGGAAGCAAACAATGGCAAACCACTTCTGAAAATCTTGCCAAGAAAACTGCAAGGACCTGTCCAGACAGCTATAGGAGTTGACACTGATTTAAAGGCCTCTCCATCCCCACAAACATATACAGTGTTGTTCAGACATAAATCCTAGAGTTAGAATTCATTGATCAACAGAATGAATTTATTGATCATTGCAATCAACCATTGCAATGGTTTTGCAATGGCAAAAATCTATGTTAATTAACCTCAAATTTGAGGGATGGTCTTATACGATGAGCTGGTCTTGTGAATCTAAGAAAATTGCAACTTGTTAGATTCAACTTTGGGTACCCAGTGGTCTTATGCAATAATTCTTCGCCATGCAACAGAATGCCTAGATATTAGGTTCATGGGCACAAGGATAATTTGAGCAATTTCCCTACTTGGACATTGTTATTTATTTATTTATTTTGCAAAGGAGGGGGTTACCTTTTGTATGAAAAGTGGGATAATTTACTTAGTGAAGACGTATAGCTGAATGGATGGATTGTCTTGGTTTAAGAACACAAGATTAATCAGAGATAGCATGAAAGCTTTATCTGGAAGGAATCACTTGTTGGCATCTATCTTCAAATTATCTGTTGATGTTGCAGTTACTGAATCAGGACTTTTCCTAAACAAAGAGGTTTATTTAATTGGCTTACACCACTACGGTAAAAAAAAATATTCTTCTTCACCCAGAACAAGCCTACTCTATGCTCAAATCAGTTCATTCAGCCTTCATTCCAGGGTGTTTGTTACTTCTGAAATGTTGATTTGGCAGCTGAAACAACCCCCTTTTCTTACGCCATCTCCTAGAGGGGAAGAAGAGAGGGAGGGAGGACGTTTATTACTTTTCCACAAAAGGAACATGTCTAGGCTAAATAAATCCAGCAGAAAAAGTGATTACAGGATGTTTCAGCAGCTTTAATCTCAGGGAGTTTTCATTTAAAATACAGTAACTCTGCTTGTGGAAGAAGAGAGGAAAGAGCAAGAGTAGTGATCTATGAGATTCATCTCTCTGTGTTTTTTTTCCTCCCCTCTTTTCATTGCTGCAACTTTCTAGATAAGCTGGTAGTTTCTGCGGTGAGTATTTTGCAAATCAGTTGAAAGGAAGCACTAATATAAATCTTATATAAGAGTTGAGTCAATGGATCAATTTCTATTCTTGTTCAAGCAGTTCAGCCTTTAAAAGAAGGCTTCATTTGGAGAATTACAGCCAGTGCAATGGTAGTTTAAGTTAAGGAGGAATGCATAAAATATGATTTTGCAATGTTTTATAAGGCATTAAGCAGAATCTGAACAGAACCGACTTGCTGAATTAGGCTAAGGCACATTTTAACTTGGACTTTTGCTTCTTGCATGGCCAGCTAAATGTTTCTGCCATTGTTCTTCACATGCTCTTGAGAGAAATGGACGTAATACAGAAGCTTCAAGATCATCAGTCTGTGATTGATGGACCTTCCCTCCATCAATTTCTCCTGTTCCCTCCCTATAAGCTTCTAAAATAATAGCCATCCATACAGCTTGTAATAATGAGTTCCAATTACACATTGTATGAAAAAGTGCTGCAAACTGTAATGAACTTTCCCTGATGTTGGCTTAGGATATTTTCTGAATTCTGCTATTGTGAACTGCAAACAAGGTTTAGATAGGGATGAAATGCTCCGAGGTCTGCTACCGGTTTGCTTTGCTACCAATTCTCTGTGTGTGCGCGCATACGCGGTGCATGCCAAATGTGCACTGCACTTCATGTGCATGCACAGCGCATGACAAACACGCACTTCACACGCATGTTCATGGTAGGCGCTACCACGCAACATTGAAAAAGACTTAAGAAGCCTTTTCTAAAGTAAGTAGAACAGTAAGGGGGGAACAGCTGTGCCGTGCGATTTAGATTTGCTAGAAAGCAGGATTTCCTGCTTTCTAGCAAATCTAAATTGCACAGTACAGCTGATCATCGGATATATTGGTTCGTCCAAACCGGTAACATTTTTTTACTACTGGTTTGCCAGAACTGGTAGCTTTTATTACTACCAGTTTGGGCTAACCAGTTCCAACCGGTAGCATTTTACCTCTGGTTTGGATGGTTAGAGTTATGTGTGAACCCAGCCATTTGTGCCTTATCCAACAACCATGAGTTAAGCAAATCTTGCTCAGAAGGTGCATGAATCCCAGCCAAATGAGTCATTCACCAAAGCAGCCATAACTCATTCACAATATAAGTAGGTTTGCAAGTCTATAAAGCTGAAACAAGGGATATCAAGCAGAAGCAAATTTATGGTTGGAGGTTGGATTCAGGAATAACAAAACATAGAAAAAATTCCAAACTGGGAAATTCCAAATAGAAATTCCAACAGAGAAAAATATATTCTTGCCTGCAGTGTATTATTCTATGGGAATCTTTGCTGTTAAAGGCATGCAGGGACAAAAGAATTAATTGCCATTGCCTGTCATAATAGAATAAGTCATTCTGCTTGCTGGTTTGTTTGTTTTTGGTTTTTTTTTGAAGTATTTTATTCATGTATGTGCAAGGTATTATGAAGCTGGCACCCTCTAAACTAACCTCAGAGCCTGAGATTAGTCAAGAAAGTACTCCTTGATAGATTAATTTTAGTAGGGTTACAAGTTCCTCATCCAGAAACTCTTGACTCTTGTGTTTCTTCTTGTTTTTTTTAATACAGAATCTATTATGATCCAAGAGATGATTAAACTTTTGAGCTAATCTCTATCTGTCATCACTAAAGCTGTTGTTCCTTTATTCCTTTCTCTGACTCCTCAGAATATAACATTTAAAATATGGCCAGATGTGAGTAAATCCAGAAGCAAATAATTATTGCAAATTGCTACATAGGCTGATATGAGGAAAAGTGCTGAGTGATCCACCTTCAAACCAAGTCAAATCAAACCAAATAACCAAATCAAATCAAGTCAAATAAAAAAATGCCCTCTTTAAATTCAGAGAAGCCTTTCCTCGTTTACTTTCTTCCCAGGGTCAATTTTATACCTGTTGTTCCCCTGAGACAGAGCTGAGTAACATGATGCAAAAGGCACATTTTGCGGGTTCTGTCAATCAAAGATCTTTGGCTGGTGGGGTCCAGAAGAAGAGCCTTTTCTGACTTGGAATATCCTATCTCCCCCCCCCACCCCATCCTAAGGTGAGATCCTCTGCCCTACATCTGACCTTCCATAAGGAACTGAAGACCTAGTTCTGTTAATTGGCTGGCACTCCCAATGGGGGTATATCAAGCTGAAGGTAGTTGATGGATTGAGAGAAAATCTCACCTTCCTGTCACCTCCATGCACATCCTGCTTCTTTCCTCCCCATGTATTTAATTGTAATTTATAATTGTTATTAGGAATAGGATTAGGACAACATTTCCATGTGACACCAAGAAGATGAGAGAAGGCTGAATTTGCTGGTATGGAAATGTCCAGAGAGCAGCACCTTCCACATGGCCAAGACTGCCTACCAATTAGAAATCAATGGCCAGCAACCTCATGGGCCTCCAAAACACAGATGGCAAGACACCATCAACAAAGATATGTAAGCCACGGGCCTGCACCCTGGAGATGTAGCTGACAATGCAAAGTGGCATTCAATGATTCGAAAAGCGGACCCTGCACTTGTGGGAATATGCTAGGAAGGAGAAGAAGATTAGGAATAGTTATTGTTTGTAGTTTCATTATTTTCTAATGATTGTAAGCTGGCCAGAGTCACCTCAAAGCGAGATGGGTAGCAAACAAATCGAATTGATCAATAAACAATCTCTCCTACTGTAAAGGCAGGTCCATAGTTCCCAAGGCTAGTCCTGTTAAACAACAGAGGGATACAGTTTCCCAAAGCACCTCTTCTCATTCCTAGAAGTAAAACTAGAATGACAATGAACATATGAATTGCCATTTGCTATGCAGTCACTCTGATGTTTGTGCTGCCTTTTAATCATCAATAGCCCTGCACTCGTGTCTGCTACTAGAATCCACAAAGAACATTGCAAGAGCATCTTCATCAATAACAAGTCCGTTTTCTCCTATTAGAGTGGGCTTGGTCATGTGGACACTGAGAAGTTACACCCAGCAATGTTGAGTTTGGGTTGGGAGTCCACGAGTAAATGTGTGTGGATATAATGCAGTGCCTTGGTTCAGATGGGAGCTCTTTTTCACACTTCCATTGTGTGTTTGGTTTCAGCTCACTCTACCTGTTTAAAAAAAAAAACATTCATCAGGCTGCCCTAAATTTCTCCTAATTTTTTAACTTGAAGATCTTGGCTCACAGTAAGGATCAGCACCAGCTTGGCCAATTGGCAGTGCCTTGTGCTGTAGTTTTGAGGGTCAGGAAATTCATCTTTATTTTATTTGATTTTTTGTATATTCTCTGCTACTGGTTTCTGCCTCATGTACTATAACATCCTGGCTATTTTGCAGGTTTTTCCCCCCTCATTAGCTTAGATGAGTGACTATTACTCCTTCTTAAAGGTAAAGGTTCCCCTCGCACATACGTGCTAATCGTTACCGACTCTAGGGGGCGGTGCTCATCTCCGTTTCAAAGCTGAAGAGCCAGCGCTGTCCGAAGACGTCTCCGTGGTCATGTGGCCGGCATGACTCAACGCCAAAGGCTCACGGAACGCTATTACCTTCCCACCAAAGGTGGTCTACTTGGATTTTTACGTGCTTTTGAAACTGCTAGGTTGGCAGAAGCTGGGACGAGTAACAGGAGCTCACCCCATTACACGGCAGCACTAGGGATTCGAACCGCCGAACTGCCGACCTTTCGATTGACAAGCTCAACGTCCTAGCCCCTGAGCCACCACGTCCCTTTTACTCCTTCTTAGACCCTGCTTAAAATCATAGTTGCAGAACTGATATCTGGCATGGAATGAGGACATTATTGGACAGAAGGCAAGTTCATAGCAAAAGCTAATGAACTTAATTCCCACTTCTAGTGGAAGCTATGTGGAGAGATACCTGTGCTTTTATCTTATTTATGCAGAGCAAATGTAAGATGTACCAAAAATTTAATTCTTAAGAAATGTTGAAATAACTTCTTCAGTGCTCATCTTAACTGATATACAGTTCTAAAAAAGAAGGGTCTGTATAATGAAATAAATGGTTTTGTCCTCCAGCACTTCAAAACACTTAGCTTTATAGTGGCTATGCAGTGGATCTCATGATCTGGCATTAGGAAAATGAATGCAGTTGCCTGTCAGACAGGGGAATACAAAATGTAAAAGAGAAAAGAAAGATGCTTCCGATGCAAGCAGCCTCATTTGTTTGTCAGGGGCAAAATTTCGTGTCAAGTTGACTGAGCTGAGTAGCATATTTCCAAGAAAGCAAAAGTATATACTTATGCTTTATGACAGGTATAGATATCAGAGAAGATTATTAAACCCATCAGGGAAAAAGTAGCCATTCAAATATGCTAGTCAGAAACAGAGGTGAAATCCAGCAGGTTTTGACAGGTTCTGGACAACCGGTAGAGAAAATTTTGAGTAGTTCAGAGAACCGGCAAATACCACCTCTGGCTGATCCCAGAGTGGGGAGGGAATGGAGATTTTGCAATATCCTTCCCCTGCCATGCCCACTGAGCCACACCATGCCCACCAAGCCACGCCCACAGAACTGATAGTAAAAAAAATTGAATTTCACCTCTGGTCAGAAAGCTATATGCTATGAAGATGAACTTAAGAAGATAAGGAGAAACCTGATGAATCAGAGCAAATATTATTGTAAATCAGCTGTTATAGCAGATGGTTTTAGGAATCCTGTGAGCAAAGCAACTGGCTTGCTCGTTTTCACCGATCACTAGCACTGAAAAAACAATATACAAGAAATATATATAGTTATCATGGCAAGCAGACATCCATAATCTTACTTTCCTGAATATGCTTAGTCATCAACAGACATTATCACAGAGAGATGCATAGTTTAAATGTGTTCTGTGTTAATGAATAAGTCCTTTGGTTCTAGTTCTCCTCCCATACAGTTTCATTTGATAAACTGATAGAATCATATGTGCGAATTTATATACCTTTCATCAATTCTCACTTATTTATTTTATTTTTATTTTTATTATTTAGATTTTTATACCGCCCTTCTCCCGAAGGACTCAGGGTGGTGTACAGCCAAATTTAAAACAATACAGTGTACAAATTAAAACAATTAAAATACATATTTTATAAATGGCCGAAAATTAAAACCGTCGAATTAGACCCATAATAAAATACCCCAGTTAAAATTATTAAAATTCAGAAATTTAAAAATTTAAAAATCAAGCCAGTCCCGCTTGGATAAACAAATATGTTTTCAATTCACGGTGAAAGGTCCGAAGGTCAGGTAATTGACGCAAACCAGGGGGAAGTTCGTTCCAGAGGGTAGGTGCTCCAACAGAGAAGGCCCTTCCCCTGGGGGCCGCCAGCCGACATTGCTTGGCGGACGGCACCCTGAGAAGACCCTCTCTGTGTGGCGTCTGGTCGGTGGGAGGCATAAGGTAACAGCAGGCGGTCCCTTAAGTACCCGGGCCCTAAGCCATGGAGCGCTTTAAAGGTGGTAACCAACACCTTGAAGCGCACCCGAAAGACCACAGGTAGCCAGTGCAGACTGCGCAGGAGCGGTGTTACCCGGGAGCAACGTGTGGCTCCCTCAATCACCCGCGCAGCTGCATTCTGGACTAATTGAAGCCTCCGAGTGCACTTCAGTGGTAGCCCCATGTAGAGAGCATTGCAATAATCCAGACGAGAAGTGACAAGAGTATGAGTGACCATGCATAAGGCATCCCGGTCAAGAAAGGGGCGCAACTGGCGAACCAGGCGAACCTGGTAAAAGGCTCTCCTGGAGACGGCCGTCAACTGGTCTTCAAACGACAGCCGTCCATCCAGGAGAATGCCCAAGTTGCGCACCCTTTCGGTTGGGGCCAATGACTCGCCCCCAACAGTCAGCCGCGGTTGCAGCTGGCTGTACCCGGGTGCCGGCATCCACAGCCACTCCGTCTTGGATGGATTGAGTCTGAGTCTGTTTCTCCCCATCCAGACCCGTACGGCTTCCAGGCACCGGGACAGCACTTCGACAGCTTCGTTGGGGTGGCCCGGGGTGGAAAAGTACAGCTGAGTATCATCAGCGTAAAGCTGGTAACTCACCCCAAAGACACTGATGACATCACCCAACGTCTTCATATAGATGTTGAACAGGAGAGGCGAGAGAATCGACCCCTGAGGCACCCCACAAGCAAGGCGCCTCGCGGTTGATCTCTGCCCTCCTGTCAACACCGTCTGTGACCGGTCAGAGAGATAGGAGGAGAACCACCGATAAACGGTGCCTCCCACTCCCAAACTCTCCAACTGGTGCAGCAAGATACCATGGTCGATGGTATCAAAAGCCGATGAGAGATCTAACAGGACCAGGGCAGAGGAGCAACCCCTATCCCTGGCACTCCAGAGGTCATCCACCAACGCGACCAAAGCTGTCTCCGTGCTATATCCGGACCGGAAGCCGGACTGGAATGGGTCTAGATAGACAGCTTCATCCAGGTACCGGGGAAGCTGCCATGCCACCACATTCTCTACAACCTTCGCCACAAAGCGAAGGTTGGAGACTGGACGATAATTACCCAAAATAGCTGGGTCCAGGGAAGGCTTCTTGAGGAGGGGTCTCACCACCGCCTCCTTCAAGGCGGCGGGGAAAACCTTTTCCAACAATGAAGCATTTATAATTCCCTGGAGCCAGCCTCGTGTCACCTCCTGAGTGGCCAGCATCAGCCAGGAGGGACACGGGTCCAGTAAACATGTAGTGGCATGTAACCTCCCCAGCAACCTGTCCACGTCCTCAAGAGCCACAGAATCAAACTCATCCCAAACAACATCAACAAGATGCGTCTCCGTCATCTCATCCGGATCATCGCAAGTTTGGTCCAAACTATCCCGAAGCTGAGCGATTTTATCGTATAGATAATCACTAAACTCCTCGGCAAGTCCCTGCAAGGGGTCATCCCGCCCCCCCCCCCGATGTAGGAGAGAGCGGGTCACCCGAAACAGGGCGGCCAGGCGGTTATCTGCCGACGCAATGAGAGTGGAAACGTAGGAACATTTCGCCACCCTCAGTGCCAGTAGGTAGGTCTTCGAAAAAGTCCTAACTAGTGTCCGATCAGCCTCGGAACGGCTGGACCTCCAGGTACTCTCTAAGCGTCTTCTCCGGTGTTTCATCTCTCTCAGCTGCTCAGAAAACCAAGGAGCCAATTGAGATCTGTGCCGGGTCAGAGGCTGCAAAGGCACGACACGGTCCAAAGCCCCAGCCGCGGCCTGTTCCCAGGCCACAACTATTTCTTCGGTCGTGCCGTGGGCAAGGTCCTCAGGAAACGGCCCAAGCTCCGTCAGGAACCTCTCGGGGTCCATCAGGCGCCTGGGACGGAACCAACGCATTGGTTCCGTCTCCCTGCGGTGGTGAGCGGCGGTCTGAAAGTCTAGGCGGAGGAGAAAATGATCTGACCATGACACGGGTACCATCACTAAATCTCCTAATACCAGATCATTAAACCACTGTCCAGAGATATAAATCAAGTCCAGTGTGGACCCCCCCCCCATGTGTGTAGGGCCATCAATTACTTGAATCAGGTCCAAGGCCATCATGGAAGCCTGGAACTCCTGGCCCACCGTTGATGACAAGCCGGCCGATGGCAAGTTGAAATCCCCCATGACCAGAAGTCTGGGAAACTCAACCGCCACACCGGCAAGCACCTCCAGTAGCTCAGGTAGGGCTGTAGTCACGCAGCAAGGAGCCAGGTACGCAATCAACAGACCCATCTGATTCTTATGGCCCCACTTCACAAAGAGGGATTCACAACCGGCTATCTGAGGCACAGTGGACTCTCTCGGCTCCAGACTTTCCCTCATCACAACTGCCACCCCTCCACCCCTACCCTGGGCCCTCAGTTGATGGAATGCTCGGAATCCCAGAGGGCACAGTTCAACCAGGGGTACACCCCTTTCTGTGCCCAACCAGGTCTCCGTAATGCCCATAAAGTCCGCGGACTCTCCCTGAATAAGATTGCAAATCAGGGGGGCCTTATTGACCACGGACCGGGCATTGCACAACATCAACCAGAGGCCCAAGCTCTGAGGATTATATTATATTATGACCTTATACTACCAGTAGTATTTTTCTTGAAGCCACATAGTCACTAACTTTTCCTGTCCTTATGTGGGGATCTTAGAATGAAGGTTACTATAACCCAGCATATCTAATAATATTTTTAATTGAAGTTTACAAATATAAAGATAAAAAACTAATGTAAATTAAGAAAAATTCAAACAGGAAAAAAGTGCAGAGAGAAGAAAAACGGGAAAGGAAGAAAAAAATACATAAAAGGAAAAATACATAAAGAAATGACTTGATCCTTCTTAAGGATAAATACAAACAATTTCAGTAACTTATCTTCCTTAATATTTCAACTAGAGTCTCTTAATATTTCAACTAGAGTCTCTTCATTCTTATCTTATCTTTTTATCTATCTATATCCACACCTATATCTTAAACAAGTAAATCAATTTCATATTTCTTTCATTTATCTTATACAGCCAATGAAATCCTAGGTTTCATTAACAGAGGCATTGAATCAAGATCACATAAAATATTAGTACAGCTTTGTAAAGTCTTAGTAAGACCACACTTAGAATATTTATCCCATTTTGGTCACCATGTTATAAAAAAAATGTTGAGTGCAGAAAAGAGTAACAAAGACGATTAGGGTGCTGGAGACAAAAACATACAAAGAATGTATGCAGGAATTGGGTTTATCTACTCTAATGAAAAGAAGAAGTTGGGATGACATGATTGCAGTGCTCCAATATTTGAGGGGTTGCCACAAAGAAGAGGGGGTAATCTAATTTCTGAAGCCCCTGAAGGCAGGACAAGAAGCAATGGATGGAAAGTAATCAAGGAGACAAGCAATCTAGAAATTTCCTTACAGTGAGAACAAGTAACTAATGGAATGTCTTGCCTTCAGAAGTTGTGGATGCTCATCACTGGAGGTTTTTAAGAAGATACTGGACAGCCGCTTGTCTGGAACTGTAGGGTCTCCTATGCATGCATGGAGTTGGACTAGAAGACCTCCAAGGTTTCTTCCAACTCTATTATTATTCTGCTCTTTTTCTGCTCTTATTCTGCTAAAAATATAAAACCATTCTTTTCTTCCCACATCTTAACACATTCTGTATCCTGTATCACATCATATCTATAAACAATTGTAAAGCCTCATGATTCATAGTTAATCAGAAAAGATTCTATTAAGAGCTACCACAAACAATATTGAAATTTAATCCCATCAAATAATGTCCCATAAATTAAGTTCTATTTCTTATTATCTTCTCTTCATCTCCTCTCAGAAAGTACTTCACAAGTTTAACACTTTTCTTAAATTCAAGTACCTTGTCTACCACTTTCTCTGAAAATACAGCAAAATAAAATCTTTTGACCATATTTTATCTATACACAAATATTTTCAACCTTCATCATTCAGCCCTGGTCAAGAAAAAAACAAAACATTAAAGCTGCTAGAAAAAAACCTTAGTCAAATAAGCCAACTTCATTCTTTTTTAACTTTTGCATTTAAAAGTCTTGATGTTGATTCCTTTAGTGCTCTAGAAGCTGATTTTTTTCATTCTCTCTTTATATTTTCTCAGAAAATCCTTTATAGGTATAACAGAGCTCTTTCATTAGTCTAAAAAAGAAAGTTGTCCAAACTATACTTCTGAGTAGAAATTCACACGTCCAAGTCACTCTTCTGATTTACTACCTGTGTGTCCCTTTTAAGTGACTCAGCAGTTAAAGATGCTGTTTATCAGTTGGAAAGCTGGCAGCCCAGGTTTGAAATCCAAGCACTGTGCAATGGGGTGAGCTCCTGTTTCTGGCCCAGCTCCTGCCCACCTAGCAATCTGAAAGCATGCAAATGCTAGTAGATTAATAAGCATCACTTCAATGGGAACGTAACAGTGTTTAGTGTGCCTTTGGCATATAGCCATTCTCGTTACATCAGTGGTAGGATTCAATTTTTTTTACTACCGGTTCTGTGGGCATGGCTTGGTGGGTGTGGCATGGCTTGGCAGGGGAAGGATACTGTAAAATCTCCATTCCTACCACACTCCAGGGGAAGATTACTGCAAAATCCCCATGTCTTCCCGATCAGCTGGGACTCGGGAGGCAGAGAATACATGTGGGTGGGGCCAGTCAGAGGTGGCATTTACTGCTTCTCTGAACTACTCAAAATTTCTGCTACCGGTTCTCCAGAACTAGTCAGAACCGCTGCTTTAAAATATCAGCTGGTTTCATTTGTAAATCCTGCAAAGCACCTTTGTCAATATCATTGTATCCTGTCCATTTTAAATCCATATCCAAAATAACCTGATTCTCTATTGTATCCTTTTCTATCTTCTCTTTTAAACACACTTTTATAGTAAATGAAAACTTGAAAAGAAAGTTCAGAGTACATTGTAGCCAAATATTCCTGAATTCTTCCACAGTTAAAATACTTTTCTCCATTTTGTATTGGTACAGGGAGTCCTCAATTTACAACACTTTGTTTAACAACTGTTTGAAGTTACAATGATAATGAAAAAGTGACTTACGACCAGTTCTCACATATATGACTATTACAACATCCCTGTGGTCACCTGATCACGATTCAGGTGCTTGGCAGTCGGCAGGCATTTATGATGGTTGCAGTGTGCCAGGTCATGTGATCTCCATTTGCAACCTTCCCAGTTGGCTTTCAAAACAAGCAAAGTCAACAAAGAAGCAGATTCACTTAAAGACCGCATGAGTCACTTAACAGCTGCAGTGATTTGCTTAATAACCATTGTAAAATTGTGCATGATTCACTTAATTACTGCCTTGCTGAGCAACATAAATTCTAGTACAGTTTTGGTTGTAAGTCGAAGACTATCTGTAGGCCGTCTCCTTTAGTTATAATCTTTAGTTCTTTCTAGTTGTCTCTAGTAAACAGTTTTTAAGGTCTCCTCCTAAGTTTTTCTCTAATCCACAACCTACATTAAGGAAAGTTTTCTTATACTTAAATTCAAAATCTTTGCATACTTTAAATAAGATTTTAAACAAACCATGGGAAACAGTCTTATAATTATTTCATAATTTTATTTGCAATCAATCTGGATTCATTTTTTTTTATTTTATTTATTTATTTTTGTCACAACAATATATGTAAGTGTCATACAGAAAGGTTATATAGTATATAAACATATATATGAGTAAATATTAGGAGGTATAAGCATCTATATATATATAGGAAGAAGAAAAGAAAAACAATAGGGCAGGAACGGTAGGCACGTTTGTGCGCTTATGCACGCCCCTTATGGTCCTCTTAGGAATGGGGTGAGGTCAATAGTAGAAAGTTTTAGGATAAAGTTTTTAGGATTATGGGAAGAGACCACAGAGTCAGGTAAAGTATTCCAAACACTGATGATTCTGTTACAGAAGTCATATTTTCTGCAATCTAGATTAAAGCAGTTGACATTAAGTTTAAATCTATTGGTTACTCTTGTATTATTGCAGTTAAAGCTGAAGTAGTCTTTGACAGGAAGGACATTACAATAGATGATTCTATGAGTTAAACTTAGGTCTTGTCAAAGGCGACGGAGTTCCAAGTTTTCTAAGCCTAGGATTTCAAGTCTAGTGGGATAAGGTATTTTGTTGTTTACAGAGGAATGGAGAACTCTTCTTGTAAAATATTTCTGGACACGTTCAATTGTATTGATGTCAGAGATGTGGTGAGGGTTCCAAACAGGTGAGCTGTATTCTAGAATTGGTCTAGCAAATGTTTTATATACTCTGGTTAGTAGTGTAGTGTTTTTGAAAAAGAAGCTACGCAAGATTAGGTTTACAACTCTTAGAGCCTTTTTTGCTATGTATTTGCAGTGGGCTTTGGCACTTAGATCATTTGACATGAAAACTCCAAGGTCTTTAACGGGATGGGGGTCATCTGTAAGGTAATGTCCATCAAGTATGTTTGGGTTCTTTTTTCCTATATGTAAGACTGAGCATTTGCTGGTTGAGTTGCCAAGTTTTAGATCAAGCGGTTAGATGACAAGGTCTTTTTGAATGATAGATGTATTATCAGTGGTGTTAAATAGTTTGACATCATCAGCAAAGAGAACACAATTACTTGAGATATGGTCACAAAGATCATTAATGTATAGTATGAAGAGTGTTGGTCCAAGGACGCTGCCTTGAGGAACGCCACTCTTGACAGGAACAGGATTTGATAGAGCATTGCCAATTTTGACCACTTGTAGTCTGTTAGACAGAAAAGCAGATATCCATTTGTGAAGGGGTCCTGAAATGCCATAGGATTTTAGTTTTAGGAGAAGTTTATCGTGTACTACTGAGTCAAAAGCTTTGCAGAAGTCTATGTAGATTGCATCTATTGTTTTGCCTTGATCATGATTTGTAGTCCATATGTTTTTACAGTGGAGAAGTTGTAAGTTGCATGATAATTTTTTCCTGAAACCAAATTGTTTATTGGAGAGTAGGTTGTTTGCTTCTAAGTGTGAGGTAATGGATTGGTTGATGATTGATTCCATGACTTTGCAGGTGACGCAGCATAGAGAGATTGGTCTATAATTTTCGACTAAGCTGGGGTCTCCTTTTTTGAAGATAGGGATGACTGTGGCCAGTGACCAAAGTTTGGGAAGTGAACTGGTAGTGAAGGCTTTATCAAAGATTATGCTTAGGGGTTCTGCTATATTAGTGGAAAGTTTTTTTAAGAAGTAGGCACATAGTCCATCGGGTCCAATAGATAGCGATGGTTTTATGTTATGAAGAGCTTTTCCAACATTTTCTTCTGTGAAATCTATATGAGTTAAGTCATCATATTCACTGCTGGTACTTTTGTGGATATGTGTTATCGCTGTTAACAAAAACTGAGCCAAAGAATATGTTGAAGAGGTTGGCTTTAACTGTTTCGTCATTGCATTCTTTGTTGTTAGAATCTTTTAGTGGTGGGATGGATCTTGTGTCTTTAAGTTTATTGTTAACAAAATTATAAAAGGCACGATTGGAATTTGTGCGCAGAAGGTCCTCTTCTTGTTTGGTGTGGTAATTTGTGCATTCAGTTTTTATTTGGTTGCATATATTTCTGTAGCGGTTTTTGAAATTTGCTACATAGCCTTTTTTGTTTCTTTTCCAGAGGGATTTTTTTTTTGATTGAAGCTTTTTTATTGATATGGGTAGTTTGCTTTTCCTGATCATGGTTGTCATTTGTGGTACATATAGTTTAATGACTCTATTGATTTCAAGTAGGAAAACTCTATAGTGGTCTTCAGCGGTTATGCAGATTGCAAACAGATTTTGCCAGTCCAGAAATGCAAGATCGTTGTTTATAAGGTCGTAGTTGGCTTTTTTGAAGTTGTAGATGGGGATACTATTGTTATGACGATTTGAGTATGGACCTATATTGAGACGAAAATCAATCATGCAGTGGTCACTGTTGGAAAAAGGTTCTTTAATTTGTAGTCCATAAATTGAGTTTGATTTGTAGTCCATAAATTGAGTTTGATTCAGTCTAATAGTCTAATCATTCTTGTGCTGCTTATTTCCAAATAACAAAGTTTTTTTTACCTTACATGAAATGTCTTTCACTGAAGATGGAAGGAAAAACACCATCTTTCTGAAGACAATTTGCAAGGCAATTGCAGTGAAAGTGATTTTTAAAAGGAAGTGGGCAATCCCAGTGTTTCTTTGAAGGCTTGGGCAAAACTTGACTCTCCCACTTCCCACAACTGTGAATCTTCTGGAAGCCACTGCTGTATGGCATGAGGCACCAAGGACAATCACAGATCCCCTCCTTAATCCAGAGATGAGTTTGGGGAACCAGTTCTTTCACTACCACCCCTTTCTACTTCCGTCACTGGCTTTGCTCTTGTGAATCTGACTTCAGGTTGCTATGCTTCCTTGGAAGCCTGTAATCCAGCGTATCTAGATGGCACCAGTGTTGAGTAAAAATGAACTAAGAGCAAATGCTGTTCTGAGTGTATTAACAAGAACAGAGGGAAGCAATTGTTCTTCCTGAGTCTGCTCCAGTGAGACTGTACTGGGCATACTGTATCACATTCTGAGCACCACAATCCAAAAAAAGCACAATAACAAAATTGAAGTTCAGAAGAGGGCTATCATCAAAGTGAAAGGACTGGAAGCCAAATCATATGAGGAACAGATAAAAGTACTATATATATTTAGGAGAGAGAACTGCAAGAAGATGTAACAACGATCTTCAAATGACACCCCCAAGAATAGCCAGAATGTTCAAGAATAAATTCAAAAAATGTTGGAAATGCCATCAGATACCGGGCTTATATTACCATATGTGGTGGACGTGTGTAGAAGCTAAAAGATACTGGACTAAAATCCACACATGGTTGGAAAAAATGATAAAAAAGCACATAGACTTTAAACCAGAGGGTTTTTTTATTGGGGATTATACCTGAAACATATAATAGAGAATTTAGATATTTGATTGTGAGTGTAGCAACAACGGCTAGAATTGTGTTTGCTAAAAATTGGAAAATGAGAAAATACCAATGCAAGACGAAGTTATTAAGAAAATAATGAAATGTGCCAAAATGAGCAAATTGACATTTGAAATTAGAAAACAGGAAGATAAACAATATTAGAAGATATGGGACTTATTTTATCAATGGTTAGATAAGAAAATATGGTAACGAAGTTCGGTAAAGATCCTTATAAATACAAGAATTGTGGAAATATACAAAATATAATATAAAGATATATTACTATTGGATTGATTCAGGATGATGAAATGAATGGTACAATATAAGTTAACCTAAATTTTAGAATATTTTGTATGAAGTGAGGGAAGAAATAGTTATAATTAAATAAATGATTAATGAAGACAAAAAATTTAGATATATATTATTGATAAAATGTGAAATTAGGTAATCTACAAACTATGATTATGATGAAAATACACAAAAGATTTGTAACCAACCGACACACTGTGCTGTTATGTTTTTACGTATGTTTGTTTAAAAATAAAAAATCTTTTATAAATAAAAAAAAACAATCTTCAAATGACTGGAGAAGTTTTATATCAAAGAGGAAGTGTACTTATTCTCTATAGCTCCAGAAGGTATGCAAGAACCAGTTATTTAAAATTGATTGGAAGTAGTTTCAGGCTTTATGTCAGGAGAAATTTTCTGATTATGACTAAGTAATTCCCACTGTAGATTCCCAAAGTACTTGGATAATAACTTCCTTTATTTAAATTTAAATTAACCCTTTTTTAGTGTCCAACAACTCCAGAATCCTACAGTTCCTCTTGGAAATGCTTGGGTGATCTAGATGCAGAAGAACAGGTATCTTAAAACAGAATCATTTTTATCTTTGTACCTCGGTCTATGAATTTACAAGTGGCTTTTAGCTATATGAAGTTAATTGGTTTGTTAGGATTAATTATAAAGATATGCCAAGGGAAAAAAAAGGCAAAACTGAGTGGCCAAATGGAAAATAGCTTCATTTCATTTTAGGTAGTAGCTAATATTCAATAAACCTTAAGGCTTGACTGTAAGAAAAACTCTTACTTCATAACATTGTACTCTTTGATACAGAAAATACTTTAAAACAATGCAAAATTGAAACAACATGTTTTCTCTTAGGTATCATAGATAAGCAGACATAGAGAAAATGTGGGATTTTGACAATGGCAGCAAGACTTTTATATGCATAGAGGTGGGGGAAATACACAAAACCCCACAACTGAAGAGTGGATTTTGAAATTAATGGAATTGGTAGAGATGGCAAAATTGACTATTTTGTTGAAAGACAAAAGCCTGTCTAGTTTCCATTTCTGTTTGGAGACTGTTTTTGGACTTCTTGTTTGAGAGAGATAAAAATAAGTTTTGATTTTAGGATCTGAGAATTAGATTTGTTATGATTATAGAAATATTGTATATCCTTATTCTTATTATTAGACATGTATACTCTATTTGTTATACTTCTGTAAGCTTAAATATAAAGTAAGAGATTTGATTATAGTGGTATTTTGCAGTGGTGGGTTTCAAATTTTTTTACTATCAATTCTGTGGCAGTGACTTGGTGGGCATGGCTTGGTATACTGTAAAAGGATACTGTACAAAATCCCCATTTCCTCCCGATCAGCTGGGACATGGGAGGCAGAGAATAGATGGGGTGGGGCCAGTCAGCATTTTTACTACCAGTTCTCAGAACTACTCAAAATTTCCACTACCGGTTCTCCAGCACTGGTCAGAACCTGCTGAAAACCACCTCTGGGTACTCAGCTGCTTTAAAACTCATCAGATTTGATACTCAATGCATTTTAATGTGAACATTTTGTCCCAGTACTCATTGTTTGTTTGGTACTCAACTCACAAACTAGATGTCGGCTGCCTTGTGACTCACTACATTTTTCCTTATGGAAAAAATGTGGTTGGTACTCATCATTTTTGACATTTCCCAGAACCAATTGATGATAAGTACCAAGATACTACTATATATAATTTTAATGTTATTTTGATTGTTTAATCTTTATATTTTTATATGATGTCTTTGTGTTTTGTTTTAACTTAGAATAAGATGTTACTTCATTATATATATATATATTTGTACCTGTACTGAAGAAAATCAGAAATCAATCCCCTCCTTTTTTTCCCTTGTCACTAATGGCAACATTATTGACGTGCTGTCATTTTAATTTTGCAACCCACATGGACTTTTTAATGAAAGAGAAGAAAGTTCTCATAGAAGGCAGGGCGATTCTGAGGCATTTTGATGTTTTTATTTGCATTTTTCTTACAACTGTCCTTCCTATACATATCTCCCTTATAGCAGTCTCAGATTAATTTTACAAACTATCTGATCAACACATTTTTCCTGATCAACAGGAAAAAACAATCCAACCTATCAAAAACAGCACTACAAAAAACAGATTAGAAACACAAGTTAAAATAGGGAAGAAAATGATAAGTGAACACCTGTCTACCCTAGACGAGTTCAAATCACCAGGACCGGATGGATTACACCCCAAAGTTCTGAAGGAACTGGCAGACGTGATCTCAGAACCACTGAACTATATCTTTCAAAGATCCTGGAGCACAGGGGAGCTGCCAGAGGACTGGAAAAGAGCTGATGTAGTTCCCATCTTCAAAAAAGGAAAAAAAACAGATCCAGGAAACTACAGACCTATCAGCCTGACCTCAATACCAGGGAATATTCTGGAAAAGATAATCAAGCAACAAATCACCGAACACCTAGAAGCAAACAAAGTAATAACCAAAAGCCAACATGGGTTTGTCAAAAACAGATCATGCCAGACTAATCTTATTGCATTCTTTGACAAAATGACAAAATTAGTAGACCAGAGGAATGCTGTCGATATAATTTACTTGGACTTCAGTAAAGCATTTGATAAAGTAGACCATAACCTACTACTAGATAAAGTAGAAAAATGTGGGTTAGACAGCACCACCACCAGATGGATTCGTAACTGGCTGACCAACCGCACTCAACATGTAGTCCTCAACGGAACTACATCCACATGGAAGGAGGTATGCAGTGGAGTACCCCAAGGCTCTGTTTTAGGCCCAGTACTCTTCAACATCTTCATCAATGACTTGGACGAGGGGATAGATGGGGAACTCATCAAATTTGCAGATGACACCAAGCTGGCAGGAATAGCCAACACTCCAGAAGATAGGCTCAAGTTACAGAAAGATCTTGACAGACTTGAACATTGGGCGCTATCTAACAAAATGAAATTCAACAGTGAAAAAAGTAAGGTTCTACATTTAGGCAAAAAAAACAAAATGCAAAGGTACCGTATATGTGGTACCTTGCTCAATAGTAGTACCTGTGAGAGGGATTATTATTATTATTATTATTATTTATTTGATTTTTATACCGCCCTTCTCCCGAAGGACTCAGGGCAATGTACAGGCAAAGTAAAAACGAACAATACAATATACAGTTTAAAATGCAAATTTAAAAAACTTATTATAATTGGCCTGAAACTTTAAAAATATATAAAAACTAAAACCCCATTTTAAAAATTAGTGGTAGAAAATTTAAAATCAATAAAATTTAAGCCAGCCAGCGAATGAAAAGATATGTCTTCAGTTCACAAGAAGGTCCGAAGGTCAGGTATTTGGCGTAAGCCCGGGGGAAGCTCGTTCCAGAGTGTGGGAGCCCCCACAGAGAAGGACCTTCCCCTGGGGGCCGCCAGCCGACATTGCTTGGTGGACGGCACCCTGAGAAGTCCCTCTCTGTGAGAGCGTACGGGTCGGTGAGAGGCATGTGGTAACAGCAGGCGGTCCCGTAAGTACCCAGGCCCTAAGCCATGGAGCGCTTTAAAGGTCGTAACCAAAACCTTAAAGTGCACCCGAAAGGCCACCGGTAGCCAGTGCAGTCTGCGCAGGAGCTGTGTTACGTGGGAGCTACGCGAAGCTCCCTCTATCACCCGCGCAGCTGCATTCTGGACTAACTGAAGCCTCCGAGTGCACCTCAGGGGGAGCCCCATGTAGAGAGCATTACAATAATCCAAGCGAGAGGTAACGAGCGCATCAGTGACCATGCATAAGGCATCCCGATCAAGGAAGGGGCGCAACTGCCGAACCAGGCGAACCTGGTGGAAGGCCCTCCTGGAGACGGCCGTCAAATGATCTTCAAACGACAGCCGTTCATCCAGGAGGACACCTAAGTTGCGCACCCTATCCTTTGGGGCCAATAACTCGCCTCCAACAGTCAGCCGCAGCTGCAGCTGACTGAATCGGGATGCCGGCATCCACAGCCACTCCGTCTTGGAGGGATTAAGCTTGAGCCTGTTTCTCCCCATCCAGACCCGTACGGCCTCCAAACACCGGGACAGCACTTCAACAACTTCATTGGGGTGGCCCGGGGTGGAAAAGTACAGCTGGGTGTCATCAGCGTACAGCTGGTATCTCACCCCGAAGCCACTGATGATCTCACCCAATGGCTTCATATAGATGTTGAACAGGAGGGGTGAGAGGATCGACCCCTGCGGCACCCCACAAGTGAGGCACCTTGCGGTCGACCTCTGCCCCCCTGTCAACACCGTCTGCGACCGGTCGGAGAGATAGGAGGAGAACCACCGATACACGGTGCCTCCCACTCCCAATCCCCCCAACCGGCGCAGCAGGATACCATGGTCGATGGTATCAAAAGCCACTGAGAGGTCTAATAGGACCAGGGCAGAGGAATAACTCCTGTCCCTGGCCCTCCAGAGATCATCCACCAACGCGACCAAAGCTGTCTCCGTGCTGTATCCGGGTCGGAAGCCGGACTGGAACGGGTCTAGATAGATAGGATCTGGACTGGAACGGGTCCAGATAGATAGGATCCGGACTGGAACGGGTCCAGATAGATAGGATCTTGAAGTCCTAGTGGATAACCATTTAGATATGAGCGAGCAGTGTGCAGCAGCTGTTAAAAAAGCCAACACAGTTCTGGGCTGCATAAACAGAGGGATAGAATCAAGATCACGTGAAGTGTTAGTGCCACTTTATAATGCCTTGGTAAGGCCACACTTGGAATATTGCATCCAGTTTTGGTCGCCACAATGTAAAAAAGATGTTGAGACTCTAGAAAGAGTGCAGAGAAGAGCAACAAAGATGATTAGGGGACTGGAGGCTAAAACATATGAAGAACGGTTGCAGGAACTGGGTATGTCTAGTTTAATAAAAAGAAGGACTAGGGGAGACATGATAGCAGTGTTCCAATATCTCAGGGGTTGCCACAAAGAAGAGGGAGTTGGGCTGTTCTCCAAAGCACCTGAGGGTAGAACAAGAAGCAATGGGTGGAAACTGATCAAAGAAAGAAGCAACTTAGAACTAAGGAGAAATTTCCTGACAGTTAGAACAATTAATAAGTGGAACGACTTGCCTTCAGAAGTTGTGAATGCTCCAACACTGGAAATTTTTAAGAAAATGTTGGATAACCATCTGACTGAGATGGTGTAGGGTTTCCTGCCTGGGCAGGGGGTTGGACTAGAAGGCCTCCAAGGTCCCTTCCAACTCTGTTATTATATATATATATATACATGCAAATATCCATACTGGGTCAAATGAATGAATGAATGAATTTTATTACAATCATAGACCAGAGACCAGAACAAGTAAAAACACTCAATAAATATAGAATTAAAAATTCTCAAATAAAATAAAAAATACAGATAAAATCTATGATAAAATCCAATCTGTCAATTATACACGGCTGAACTATATTAAAATCATACTGAGTCAATTTATAGTATATTTTTTTTGTGCCCAATGTAGGTGATGGTTTTTTTTTTAATTACTCTGTGACGTGGTAGCTTAGCTCATTCTTTGCGCTCTCATGTTGATGACTAGATGGAGCGGATGTGGGTTGAGTAGTTTACGGTGTCTTCTGCATTTCAAAATTGGCAGAAATTTGTAAAGAAAATGTAATTTAGTTTTAAACCACTTTCTAAAAGAATGGGGTGGGGCGGGCAGAAAAGCTAGTTGGTAGGGAAGTGACCTCAGTAGATGAAGCTGAATTTCCATCAGTGAATGACTGTACAAAGACCTTCAGGAGTGTCGTACTGTCCTGAAAAAAAAAATCTGGATCTTTCAGATGTGTCATACCTAGCCACTTATTGTATTATGAAATGACTGCTAAAATAACTCAACAATCCCCTTTGATTAGTTTAAAGCATTTCCAGAAAGCATTGTTGTCTCAAGGATTTATGAATTTCCCACTAGGGTTAAGAAAATGACATAGCCTTCCAAAAGACACCTAAACTGCAGTGGGAATGACATGGCACAATCATGGAGAAGAAATGAGGAAACCCACAAATCGCTGATGCACAGCTGCAGTGCTTGTTAGAAAAAAAACAACACACATTTTCCTTGATGAAGAATATTGTGAAAAAGCCCTGAGCAAATCCTTCATTCTTTTAGGGTAGGTTAAAACATATTCATATGATTTCCTAATAAATTTCATTTCCTTTTTACAGGATGTTAATTTGATTGGTTCATAAAATGAACATATGGAATCATTTTCATATATAGCTGCATTTTTAACCTTCTTTCTTATTATAAGTATAAATACATGTGTAAGTGCACATTTATACATATTAAGCAGACTTTTTAAGTCTGCCTAATGCATATAAATGTGCACTTACACATGTATTTAGAAAACAAACCTTGATAGCACTGTAAGACTGCATTTGGATGATTTAACGTCTGGCTGTCTAATAAACCAATAACATCAGTGGATATTAAGCAGTAACATTGAATAAAAATAGGCCAGCTTTTATTGATTGACAGAGATGTAAGCCTTGATCAAGGATACTCAACATGGTTTCAATAAGGAAAAAACAGATCTAACTAATCTACTAGAAGTTTTTTCAAAGTGTTAATAAGCATGTAGGTAAAAGTGAGCCATTAGATATTACCTGCTTAAATTTTCAAAAAACCTTTGATAAATTCTTTCACTAAAAATTTCTTGTAAGCTGCCCAGAATCACTATGTGATAATCATTTACCTTACAAGTGTAAATGAAGAAATGAAAGAATGAATGATGCTGAATAGCTATGGAATAAAGAGTAAGTCCTCTTTTGGATAAACAACTGGTAAAGAATATAAAACAAACAGTGGGAATAAATGGACATTTCCAGGGGTGGGCAGCTGGGGGTTCGCAGAGGTTCAGGAGAACCTCTAGCTAAAATTCTGTGCCGTTCGGAGAACCCCCAAATCCCATTCCTGACTGGCCTCACCCAGCCCGCCCCTCCCCTCCCCTCCCAGGAGTCCCCACGCGGCCCATTTTAGATGCAGATAAGTGCAGGGTGTGCGTGGAGGCTTGGGGAGGGTGAAAAATGGGCCTACCAGAAGTTTAGGAAGGCTGGAAATGGGCCGGCCTCCAGAGGGCCTCCGGAGCCTGGGGATGTCATTTAAGGAAAGCCTCCAGAGCCCGGGTAGGGCAAAAATGCCCCCCCCACCCCGTGGTGCAGGAGGCCGACTAGGCCATGCCCACCATGGCCACACCAACCCAGGAACTGGGGAGAGAACCCTTTGCTAAAATTTTTGAAGCCCACCCTTGGACATTTCTCACAAGGAAAGAATATAACTAGCAGGGTCTCCCAGGTGTTTGTCCTGTCTTGTTCTGTTGCATTATTGAAGAAATGTCATTATTTTTTCTTGACAACAATGTGTCAAGAAATAGGGAGAAATCTACTTTAAACTGTAATAGTGAAATAAGACTTGAAGCTGCTGTAGTGATGGGCTGGAGATGAGATGAAAGCAATGTGAGGATCTTGCATTAAAAAAATCTGTTCCCAGAAGAATGTTTGTGTTGAAGCCAGGAGAATGTAAAGATAAGCCCCTAAGACTGAAAGATGCCTTGTGGGTATTAAATCATGGTCATAGGTCAAGAATAAAGTGACCAGATTTCAGCGATGGCAAAGAAGGACACCATTGACGGGGGAGTGGGGGCTGCGCATGCGCGCTGCGTCTTGCCACCTGCCTGAAGGAGGAGGAGCGGCTGCTGCTTCTCCGCTCTTCCAGGCAGGCTCGGCTCTCCTCTCGGCTCTTCCAGGCAGGCTCGGCTCTCCTCGGCTCTCCTCTCCTCTCCACTCTTCTCTTCCTCTCGGGTGAAGTCAAGCAGCGTCTCTCCTCCCTCTCGCGCCCCCTTCTCCGCCACTTCCCCTTCTCTGCCTCCTCCTCTTGCGTTGCCGGCTCTCATTTTCAGAATGGGAGTGAAACAAAAAAAAATCGGGACTTTTTGGAATTGCTGCGGGACGAGGGACAAATTATTAAAAAGCGGGACTGTCCCGCCAAAAGCGGGACGTCTGGTCACTATAGTCAAGAACATAAGCATAATGTCCACAGGACCTGAAATGGATCTCCTTCTCATTATGGCAAAACATTGAGTACTTCACCATGGACAGCATCAAAACAACCAGTGGAAGTAAAAACCAGGAGGAACCATCGAAATGTAGCTAGATTGCAATGTTCAACATTTCCTCCCTGCCAATTTCTCCAATGGTGCAGGATTGCAGGGAGCTATCAGTCAGCAATATCTGCAGGATCACAGGTTCCCGTCCCTGTGGTAAAATAGAAACAAGGGAAAGAGGCAGGTATGAATGCCAAAAGATAAAAACACCCAAACATCAAAGAGATTCTTGACGTTGACTGATGTTTGGATTGATAGGCCCCTTTGTGCCAGGAAGAAAAAGCATGCCTGGTACTTGCTGTAGACTTGTTCACCTGAATCTGATCTTCTTTACTGAACTTCATATGTGAGAAGCAAGGTTGGTATCTAGTTCGTTCCAAACGATGTGAGCAATTGGGTGATGTGTTAATTGCAAAATCTGCAAAATGCCTACTCTTCCCTTTCCCTTGGTCTCTGTTATGTATTTATGTTTGTACCTTTAAATATTTGAGCGGGAAATCAGCACGTTGCTGATTGGACGAAGCCTCCAGCAGAACTGTATAAAAGGAGAGGTTTTCCCCCAGCCTGTTGCTGGGTTCACCCTATATTAAAGAGCTGTTGTCACTACCCTGGTCTCCAGCCTCGTTACTTCCCGAACTTAACATTGGCGACGAAGGTGGGATTTCGAGGCTAAGGAGAACCGAGCTGAAGCACGATAGACCCGAACCCAGCAAACCCAGGGCAGAAAAGCGGAGATGGCCAGTTACACTCCGCCCGCACCGTTTGACCCGGCTAAAGAGAAATGGGGAACGTATATGACCCGTTTCGAAAGCTTTCTAGAAGCCAACGAACTGCAAGGAGTTCCAGATAACCGAAAAAGGGCTTACTTCTTAAGCCATTGTGGTCCGGAGGTCATTGATATCGCGGAAGCCCTGGCAGAGCCAACGCCGTTGCAGTCGGTGTCGTGGCCAACTTTACAGACTTTACTAAAAAACCACTTCGCACCAACGCCGTCCAAATACGTGCGGCGGTTTGAATTCGGAGAGCGAAGGCAGATGGAGGGCGAATCCATCGGTGACTACATGGCCGCCCTAAGAAAAGCGTCTAAGGACTGCGGATACCGTGACCTAGACGAGGTGCTCCTCGAGCAACTCATCCGAGGGGTCAAAGACATCCGTTTGCGGCGACGGCTGCTAGCAAAGAGCAACCTGACGCTGGCCAACGCTCTGGACGAAGCCAGAGCACATGAAATGTCCTCCCAAGCGGCAGAGACACTGCAGAAGCCGGTCCCACAGAAGGCGAGCGCGAAGGCAACTCCGGTGCACCAGGAGGAGGTTCAGTCCGAAGCCGACGGTGAAGATGAGGAAGGGGTCTGCCGCACCGAGAAACGCGACAAAGGGGAGCGAGGCGAATCACGGAAGCTGCGGGGTCAACACCAGCGCCAACGCTGCAAGTTTAAGGACGCAATATGTCGGCGGTGTGGGAAGAAAGGGCACCTAGCCCAAGTTTGTCGAGCGGCCCAACCTTCCCGCCGAAAATTCAAATCGGCCAATCAGAGCGCGGAATCGGCAAGGCGACCCGCGATTGGCTCAAACAAAAAAGGCGCGGATTCCAACCAAACAACGGTGGTCATAGGCCGCGCCTCGACCCAAGTGGAGAAGAAGATCTTCACTAAGCCAAAAATAGAGGGAGTACGGTGCCGGCTTGAAGTAGACACGGGATCAGCGATCACCATCATGTCCTGGGACACTTTGGCGAAGTCGCTGCCGTCCGTCGCGAAGCGCCACCTGCAAGCACAACGGCTACGAGTCCACGACTACCAGGGGAATCGCATCCCTGTTCGAGGGACCACCTCCGTCCGAGTCGAGTACGGTCCACACAAGAAGACCCTGCCCATCACGATCGTCGAAGGAACTCTGCCCAGTCTGTTGGGACTAGACTGGTTTCGTGCCCTGGGCATGGGAGTGACTGGCATCTACAAAAGTGACTGTAACCTGAAAGACATTCTCTTTAACGAGTTCGAAGATGTCTTCAAGGACTGCCTGGGCAAGTACAAGGGGACCCCTATTTCCTTCAACTTAGACCCCAGGTAGCCCCATTAGGCTTAAAGCGAGGAGAGTCCTTTGCCCTAAAACCAAAAATCGATAAGGAGCTGGACAAGCTCATAAATCAGGGATTTTGGTGCCAGTCGATCACGCAAAGTGGGAGGCGCCAATCGTCACCCCAATAAAGTCGGACGGGTCAATTAAATTTGCGCTGACTACAAGGCGGCGCTTAACAAAGCCTTACAGAAAAGCGCTTACCGGTTCCGTGGTGCAACACTTATTGCACTCTTTGGGGCAAGGACAAGTCTTTGCAGTTAGACTTAGCCCAAGCCTACCAGCAACTGCCCGTGAGCGCCCGCTGGCGAAGCCCAAACAATTGTAACGCACAGGGGGCATTCAAGTGCACCCGATTGCAATTTGGGGTCAGTGTGGCACCAGGGTTGTTCCAAAACCTAATGGAGCGACTACTGCAGGGGCTCCCAGGGTAGTTCCCTACTTTGATGATGTCCTCATTTCAGGGAAAACATGGAGGAATTGGGGAGCGTTTAAGAAAGGTTTTGGGAATTTTCGGACAGCGGATTAAAAGTCAAGGCAAACAAATGCCAGATAGGGGTCGAATCCGTCGATTTCTTGGGCTACGGATAGACAAGAAAATTCACCCTACTGAGAGCAAGGTCAAGGCAATTAGGAAGGCTCCAGCGCCTAAAAATAAAGCAGAGCTGCAGGCATTCCTGGGGTTGGTGAATTTCTATGCGGTCTTTTAAAGAACAAAGCAACCATTGGAACCGCTGCATAGGCTCTTAGGGAAAAATACTGTTTGGTCTTGGGGAAAGACAGAAAATAGGGCTTTCGAAGCAGTAAAGAACCTGCTCTCAAGTGATAGCCTGCTCATACAATATCACAACTCATTACCCCTAGTGTTGGTTTGCGATGCCTCCCCTTATGGGGTGGGGGCTGTACTCAGCCATAGACTTCCAAACGGCACAGAAGCCCCTATAGCTTTTTACTCTAGAACGATGTCCTCCGCAGAGAGAAACTACAGCCAATTAGACAAAGAAGCACTAGCCATTGTGTCAGGGGTTAAAAATTCCACAGTATGTCTTTGGGCGGAATTTTGAAATCGTGACTGACCACAGACCGTTACTAGGAATACTGGCTGGCGACCGTAGCGCCGGTGGCACTTTCGCCACGCTTGACCCGATGGACTATATTCTTAGCCGCTTATTCGTACAAGCTGCAGCATCGACCAGGAAAAGAAGTGGGGCATGCAGACGCGTTAAGCCGATGCCCACTACCAGGGGCGACTGAAGACCCCACCCCGGGGACGCCCATCCTACTTATTGACTCTTTGGACTCTGGCCCAGTCACATCTAAGGAAGTGGCTCGGGCATCATACCGACATTGTGTTAAGAACTGTACTCGGTTGGGTACAGAGGGTGGCCGCTGCGCGGTGAGCAGTTCAAAGAATTTGTTAAAAAGCGAGATGAGCTCTCGGCTCAAGGGGTGCCTGTTATGGGGTGATCGTGTAATAATTCCTGATAAGTTAAGGGAAAGGTATTGGATCTCCTCCACGAGGTCACCCAGGGATCGTAAGGATGAAGGGTTGGCTAGAAGCTATGTGTGGTGGCCACTCATGGACGCAGAGATTGCTGAGAGGGTAGGGAAATGCCAGGCTTGCCAAGAGTCAGACCTCTACCCCCAACGGCCCCAGTCAGGGAATGGGAAAAACCCCAAGGGCCCTGGTCAAGAATCCACATTGATTTTGCTGGCCCTTTCCACGGCCAAACGTTCCTAGTGGTTGTTGATGCATTCTCTAAATGGTTGGAGATCATACTCATGAAATCCACTACGGCGAAGCAGTAATCGCAACCCTCGCCACCTATTCGCAACTCACGGGCTGCGGACACTCTGGTGTCCGACAATGGGCCTCAATTCACGGCAGCCCAGTTTGAAGAATACCTGGCAGAGGAGGGCATCCGACATGCCCTCTCTGCGCCTTTCCACCCTGCGTCGAATGGCCTTGCAGAGCGTTCCGTCCGGAGCGCTAAGGAGGCATTGTCCAGGCTCAAGCCAGGTGACTGGCAAACAAAGATAGACTTTTTCCTAGCCGTCCAGCACAGAACCCCAAGCACGGCCACCGGAAAAAGCCCAGCCGAATTACTAATGGGACGGAAACTCCGGTGCCCACTTGACCGTTTGAATCCCCATTACACACCAGAGGGTTACAAGGGGGAATTAGAAAAGACAAGGGAAATGAGCATAGGCGACCGGGTGTGGGCCCGAAACTATGGGGACGGCCCTAGTTGGTTCGCAGGCCAAATAATAAAGATAACCGGGCCAAAATCGTACGTGGTAGAGCTACCAGACAACCGAGTGTGGAGGCGCCACATAGATCAGTTAAGGAAACGAATAACTGATCAAACCGAACCAAATGAAACAAATCATGACCAATACCAATTTGAATTCACAGCTGACAATGACCGGGGGGAGGCGCAAGACTTAGCTGAGGTCCCAGAGTTCCAGCGACGCCATCAGGTTCCCGAGGGAAACAGCTGGGAAAGTTTTCAGAAGTAATCCAAGGCGGATGGCCAAGAAAAAGAGTCAGCCAATAATCCAGAGCCCGTTGGCTCAGAGAGAGCTGGGGGGAAAAACCAGCCCCTCCGACCAGCTCAAAACACCACCCAGAACTGAACCGCGCAGGTCAGAAAGAACTAGGAGACGCCCAGGTTATTTGCGTGACTACGTCGAAAAATAACATGTAAATAAATATGTAAATAGAGGCAAAGTGTTTTCTGGGAGGGGAGGAGTGTTATGTATTTATGTTTGTACCTTTAAATATTTGAGCGGGAAATCAGCACGTTGCTGATTGGACGAAGCCTCCAGCAGAACTGTATAAAAGGAGAGGTTTTCCCCCAGCCTGTTGCTGGGTTCACCCTATATTAAAGAGCTGTTGTCACTACCCTGGTCTCCAGCCTCGTTACTTCCCGAACTTAACAGTCTCCTTGTAAACTGGCCCACCGTTTCCAGCCTTTCTCAATTCCAAGTGGCAGTGTGCAGCAAAAGCAAGTACAGCTGGGTGGTCTTTGCTTGGATTTGCATTTCTAGGGGTGGTGAGGGATTGCAGAGTGGTCAGGCTAGATAAGGTAATGTAGACCTTCCCAGCTAAGAGCAGCAGATGGGTTTGTATTGCAATTCTGTAATGAAAACACTGTGGGCCTTTTAACCAAGGGGAAGGGAAGCAAATAGCCTTCTTTGTTAATGAAGTATTGTCACTGTCATTCTTATTAGAAACACAGAAGCAAAGCAATTGGAGGAAAGGAAAGTTTTCAGCTCATAGATTAATGAACAAGTGGAAAAGAAGTATGTCTGGTATAAACCTTCCTGCCTAAGGCTGTGTAAATCAAATTTAAATTTCATGTTAAATATTGATAATTAATAGTTAATGCTCACTGTGGTCACAGTTTTCATATCAGTCCCTTTGTTCATCTTAAAATGGGAATTTGAAAATAAGTTCCTCCAGTCATCTCCCTGCAATCTGCCTATAAGGGTAGCTTCAGACAAGCTCTTTCAAATTTAGAACGGATTTTAGATCAAACAGACTACTCAGAACTATTCATTTGGCTAATGTGTGATAATAAAATACTGAACTGATCTGGAAGAACTTTATAAGCAGTATACCTCAAATTTCCTGGATTATAATGTGTTGATTTTCTTATGTTGATGTTTGTGTATACTGTTGTGACAAAATGAAATAAAAAAAAATATCATGTAGAATTCTGGAATAATTATTGTACCGCCAAAGTGCTGAACCACTAAATTGCTTTTATCTAGTTTCTCTAGTTTCTCTTGAAAAAAGTATTTAATTAACAAGCATGGTTGATATGCAGCTATAACAACTTTTCTCTCTGTTTTTGTCAATATTTGCTTATTCTTTCCTCCTTGCAGAGTCCAGATACTACTTCTGAAATTCTGTATTCCTTTTTTTTTCCAGATCGTGTGTTATTTTCACTGCTGGTGTATTTGTGAGGTCAATAATTTCTAGTGCATTGGTAGCAGTGATGGATTTCAAATTTTTTTACTACCAGTTCTTTGGGTGTGGCTTGGTGCACATGACATGGCTTGGTGGGCGTGGCAGGGGAAGGATTGTGTAAAATCTCCATTCCTTCCCCACTCCAGGGGAAGGTTACTGCAAAATCCCCATTTCCTCCCTATCAGCTGGGACTTGGGAGGCAGAGAATAGATGGGGGCAAGGCCAGGCAGAATTTTTACTACCAGTTCTCTAAACTACTCAAAATTTCCACTACTGGTTCTCCAGAACTGGTCAGAACCTGCTGAAACCCACCTCTGCCCTATACCTAGGGACCCAGGAGTGAGTGAGTAGGATGGTGAACAGCTTGGTGAATGTCTGTTTTAAAAAGATCTGTTGGTTTGGAGGTGGTTATACATAATTTGGGGAAAGGGAGAAGCATCTGAGGCCCAAGTAGATCCAAGCACTCGCTCCTCCCCCATGCAATGGTAACATATGGCATGTTAGGGCCACGCAGATGAAAAGCCTGTGCCTTAAAACTGCTTCTGACTGCAAAATTTGGGGTCCAAGGATTGGGATAGCCAACCACTCCCAAGAAAATACATCCCCAGTGACACAGTATCTGTGACTATATTGGTAACTGGTGCTTTTGCATGAACACATCAATGGTTGCCTTCAAAAGTTATCATTGGAAACAAGTGTTGCCTAATTTGGATAATAATCCTGTGCAGAAGTCACTTCATCAGCATTTTTAGGAAAAATGAATCAGTGTCTTTCATTCTGCAGCTGTGATGGTGGCCCAAAGAAGGCTGTTCCCATGCTCCAGGTGGCCCTGCAAAAAACAAAATCAAGGATTAATGCTATAAATATATATATTTGTTATTACCTTGTAATTTGATCATTTTCTGTTACACATTAATAGTAGAAATGTAGTGATTATAGCAAGTTAAAGATTTTAGCTTGAATTGATTTTGCTCTTCCAGTGAGATGTATGTATGTATGTATGTATGTATGTATGTATGTATGTATGTATGTATATGAAAATACTGGTACATTCATTTTCTGGTTATTTTTTACATTTGTGCCTTACATAAAACAGAGCAGATTGCTAAGTCAAATTTTATCTGCTTGACTTATCTAAGAAATGAAACAGAAGCTGGGAGGGGTTAGATTTGGCACATTTCTATCCTCTAATTATCTGAATATTGCTTTTAAAAGGAGCATTTCAACTGCACCTAAGTTTTGGGCAAAACGTTTCTGTGTTAACAACTGTTGTGGACTCTTTGGCTCTTACATTGCTAGATGGCCAATTAAAAACCTTAGCGAGCATTGCAGCAAGTTGCACTTCCATTATCCACTAATGCTTTCATCTCAAAGAAAAAGGAAACATCTGAACGTCTCTCCAACCTCAACAGAAGCTATGAAGAAGGTTCTTCTCTAATGGCAGGCACTTATTCAGTTACGTTCATTAAGTAATGCCCTTAATGTTTCATAGAGCACATCATTAATTAAGATCTGGTTCAACCACCTTTGAGATATGTGGCAGGGCTTTCACAGGCTTTTAGTGCACGCTTCCTCCTCTCCCCCCAAAAAACTTAATGTTATGATATTTCCTAGAATTGTCTTCCATGGGATTTTACATTGCACTGCAGATTTTATTTGATTTTTATTTATTTATTTATTTTGTCACACAATATATATAAGCATAAGCATGAAATAACTATACAATATATAAGCATATATATAAGCATGAGTATGTAATAACTATATTAATTGGATATAATGAAAGGAAACAATAGGACAGGAACGGTAGGCACACTTGTGCTCTTATGCATGCCCCTTACAGACCTCTTAGGAATGGGGTGAGGTCAATAGTAGACAGTTTTTGGCTGAAGCTTTGGGGATTTTGGGAAGAGACCACAGAATCTGGTAGTGTATCCCAAGTATTAACAACTCTGTTACTGAAGTCATATTTTCTGCAATCAAGATTGGAGCTATTAACATTAAGCTTAAATCTATTGTGTGCTCGTGTATTGTTGCAATTGAAGCTGAAGTAGTCTTTGACAGGAAGGACATTGTAATAGATGATTCTATGAGTTAAACTCAGGTCATGTCAAAGGCGGCGGAGTTCTAAGTTTTCTAAACCCAGGATTTCAAGTCTGGTGGCATAAGGTATTTTGTTGTATTCGAAGGAGTGGAGTACTCTTCTTGTAAAATATTTCTGGGCAAGTTCAATTGTATTGATGTCAGATATGTGGTATGGGTTCCAGACAGTCGAGCTGTATTCAAGAATTGGTCTAGCAAATGTTATATATGCTCTGGTTAGTAGTGTAGTGTTTTTGGAGAAGAAGATACAGATACAGACAATCTTTCAGGTTGTAAGGAATAATAAATGCCAGAGAGCTGATCTTATGTTTAGTCTGTTCATTCTGAAATATAGGCAGCTCTGTCCAATGTGATTTTCTCGTAGAGAATTTTCATTCATAGGATAAATAGGGCATTGCTATTATAACAGTTATGCTATGTTCATGCATTGTGCTGAGCCAAAACCAAACTAAAACAGTTACTATTTTAGTGTTAGCTAAACAACTGACTTTTTCCTGCAGTGAAGATTTTGTTTCCCTACCCCGCTATCCCCCTGCCCCCCCCCCCGGCAAATAGAAAAAATACTGGGTAGGAGGAAACCTGGTCCAGCTGATCTAACCTTCTTCCCACAAAGTGAATATATGCTTCAATGATAGTTACAGTACTTGCATTGGCAATGGTAACCTAGTCTCTCATGTCAAATGGAGTTCCATTTATGGTCATTGGAAAACATGACCACCAGATGCTGATGTAGATTTCATTTTTGACCCTAAATGGGGCTGCAGACCCAATTCAGAATCGGTGTGGAATCTGGAATGCCTCTGGCCTCAGAGCTTCTGCTGAAAGAGAAGTCACAGCAATATGGCAGAGACTTTCATACAGGTTAGAATAGAATAGGATAACAGAGTTGGAAGGGACCTTGGAGCAGTGGTGAAATCCAATTTTTTTTACTACCGGTTCTGTGGGGCGTGGCTTGGTGGGCATGGTGTGGCTTGGTGGGCGTGGCTTGGTGGATGTGGCAAGGGAAGGATACTACAAAATCTCCATTCCAACCCCACTCTGGAGCCAGCCAAAGGTGGTATTTGCCGGTTCTCTGAACTACTCAAAATTTCCGCAACCGGTTCTCCGAATTACTCAAAATTTCCACTACTGGTTCTCCAGAGCCTGTCAGAACCTGCTGGATTTCACCCCTGCTTTGGAGGTTTTTTAGTCCAACCCCCTGCTTAGGCAGGAAACCCTACACCACTTCAGACAAATGGTTATCCAACATCTTCTTAAAAACTTCCAGTGTTGGAGCATTCACAACTTCTGGAGGCAAGTTGTTCCACTGATTAGTTGTTCTAACTATCTGGAAATTTCTCCTTAGTTCTAGGTTGCTTCTCTCCTTGATTAGTTCCCACCCATTGCTTCTTGTTCTACCCTCAGGTGCTTTGGAAAATAGGTTGACTCCTTCTTTGTGGCAGCCCCTGAGATATTGGAACACTGCTATCATGTCTCCCCTAGTCCTTCTTTTCATAAGACTAGACATACCCAGTTCCTGCAACCGTTCTTCATATGTTTTAGCCTCCAGTCCCCTAATCATCTTTGTTGCTCTTCTCTGCACTCTTTCTAGAGTCTCCACATCTTTTTTACATTGTGGTGATCAAAACTATATGCAAGTTCATCTTTCAGTTTCTCATTCCATATGTGTAGGAAGGAAGGAAGTTTGATTTGGCTCAATTTCTCATTCTCATTGGGGAGAACTCAAGTTTATAATGTTTTACTTTTGCATTATTTTCATTTTTTAAAAATGATAGCATGAGAATTTCCAAGTGGGAAAAGAAACTTGATAGGAGAACTAGTTACCAAGAATGAGGCACTTCCCTCACTGGATATGTTCAAATTGAGATTTTGGATATTTTTAATATTTTTATATTGGCTTCCTGAATGGAACTCAGATTACAAGAATCTATGAGTTTATGCAATTTCTTTTCTTCTATGGGCATGTGATTTTCTTAAGGTATGCATTTTTGTATATTTTTTCCACTTGTGCATATTTTTGTAAGCACTTCTTTTCTTAATACAATATGGATTCAAATATTATTAACATTTTTCCATCTTAATTATGTCTAGGTTAGTAATTGGGAGGGGGAATTATTTCAGCAGATGTAGATTGAACCTTTTCTATTTTGGCATCCCAACTTTTACATGGCTTCTGTCTCTCTCCAGACACCCCCATCAGAGGTGGTATTCAGTCGGTTCAGATCGGTTCGAGTGAACTGGTAGTGGTGACCTGCAGGTGGCCCTGCCCACCCACCCGGGCGCAATCCTGTCCTATATCACTGTGTTTTTGACGCCACACGCATGTGTGGAAGGCACACGTGCGCAAATTGCCATGTTGTTTGACATTGCATGTATGTGTGGATAGCGTGTGCGAGCAAATTGCCGTGCTTTGTGATGCCACATGCATGCGCAGACGGCGCACATGTGAGCGAAGCAATTCTGGTGCTAGATGAACTGGTTGCTGCAGTACGTGAAATCCACCTCTGCTCCACCCCCCCCCCCTCACTTTTCAGAGCAGATAAAATAGAAATATAGGTGGAATTTCACTTTCTGGGACAGAGGTTCTCATTGTAAAAAGGGAGCCAAGATTATTTTTTTCTATTGTTTTTGATTAATAAGAGTGGAATAGTGTAATTTTAATCAAAATTAATGTTACTATTTATTGTTTTAATGTTTATACTGGTGTTTTTATAAAGTGTAAACAGAGGTGGGTTTCAACAGGTTCTGACCAGTTCTGGAGAACCGGTAGCGGAAATTTTGAGTAGTTCGGAGAACCGGTAGTAAAAATTCTGACTGGCCCCGCCCCCATCTAGTCTCTGCCTCCCGAGTCCCAGCTGATTGGGAGGAAATGGGGATTTTGCAGTATCCTTCCCCTGGAGTGGAGAGGGAAGGGAGATTTTACAGTATTCTCCCCCTGCCACGTCCACCAAGCCATGCCACACCCATCAAGCCACACCCACAGTACCGGTAGTAAAAAAAATCGAAACCCACCATTGAGTGTAAACCACCTAGAGTCATTTACAGGTGAGATAGGTGGCATACAGGTTTAATAACTAACTAGTTAACTAGCTAAATAACTAAGTAACTAGAATGCCTTGTATTCATTGATACAATTGTCATACCAGCCAAAGTATATGGAAATCATGATATCTTTCTTTATCTCATCAGAAGCATCAGAGATATAACTGGGTTAAGAAGGGACAGGACATTCTGCACTAAGATGGGTGGAACATCTGCAACTAGGAGGTCCCTGCTAGGCCTCTCTTTGTTCTAATTTTCTATGTAATGCAATTTATTTTTATTCTGGTATTTTGCTATAATTATAATGCTTTGCACATTGCCTTGGCTTCATTTCTTTGGTCTGATTATGCAGTTTTAGAACGTATTGTGATTTTAAGTATAGCAATAGAGCCTGAACAGTAATGGATTGACATGTACAGTATCGATATGTATGCATTGCATGTATGTGAAAATAAATTCAAATACAACTTCTACTCTAGTGAAATCAATTGGGGAAATATATTTTTAAAAGGCTGCTCCAAGGAGATAAAAGGAAAGATAATTTTAATATCCTTTTGTAATCTTGCAAAGTAGACATGCTTCTGTAATTCTTCTTCAATTCTGTAATTTAGTAGTAATTCTTTAGTATTTTTCATAAAGAATTAGATGCAGGATTGTGAAGTTGTCCTGCCTCATTTCCTGAACAATGTTTAAAAAGATATCCTTCTAGCAGAATTTCAGCTAATGTTGCAAGCATATTTTGCAATGAGAGAGAGAGAGAGGGAGGGAGGGAGGGGGAGAGGGAAAGAGAGAGAAATTGAATATATGGATACAGAGGGAAAGAAATAATTGACAAAGAAGGAGTAATTAGGGCTACAATGCTGCAATACTTGAGTGAATGTTAATACTTGCAGATATTCCAGTGCACATCTTCCAAGAAAAGCAAACAATTTCTTTCTTTCTTTCTTTCTTTCTTTCTTTCTTTCTTTCTTTCTTTCTTTCTTTCTTTCTTTCTCTCTCTCTTTCTTTCTTTCTTTCAGTGGGGTGGAGAGAAAGAAGAAAATGAAGTACACTTAGTAGAATAATCTTGGCTTTTCTTGCCTCAGTTCCAGCATTATCTCTGTCAGATTAAAAATGAAAGCTTTTTACCTTAAAGATGAGAACTCCTGATTACCAACAGAGATGTGGCAACCATATGACATTTCTGCAATAAAGTGGTTGTGTAGTAAGATAGAGAATTTGAGAGAAAGTAGTTTCAAGTAAGTTAAGCCAACTAAGAGGGCTTCCAGAGATCAAGATATGGTTTAAAGTATTTTCCCAACTTTGTTGAAACCACCACATCTGTGAGCAATTCATCTGTGGCTAAGGGAATATTTAAATGATCCAACCATATGGGCAGAGCTCAGTTGTGGGGAACATGTTATCAGAATCTGTACTGTGCTGGGAAAGATCCAGTTGGCCTATTTTGAAACTGTTATTTAAAGTCTCCCATTTCAGGAAAGGCCCACAGGTAAGGGGCATCCTAAAGTTTAAAGGAGATGAGTAATTAATCCATTACAATAATTAGTCAAGGTTTTCTTTCAACATCTCAGAAGAAACAGAATCATTTGATACTGAAAATATATTAATACCCCCAAAATAAGACATCCCCTGATAATAAGCCCAATTGGGCTTTTGAGCGCATGCGCTAAAATAAGCCTCCCCCCTGAAAATAAGCCCTCCCCGAAAAGATTTAAACACAGAGCTGGAAATCAAGTAAGACGGCAAGAGGAGCCCCATCTTGCTCCACATGCCCCAAAATCAGGGGTGAAATGCTCCCGGTTTGGATGGCGGCAGGTGGTTCGGAGAACTGGTAGCAAAAATCTCTGCCCCCCCTCACACCCAGCTGAGCCACACGATCATCAGAGGTTTGGGGTTTTTTTTACTTTAAAAAGCATTTTTTCTACGGTTGAAAAATGCTTTTAAAAGTTAAAAAAAACCCTCTGATGATCGTGCAGCTCAGCTGGGATCGTCAGAACCCTTTAAAAGCATTTTTCTACAACCTCTTCAGCCAAAGGGGTTGTAAAAAAATGCTTTAAAAGGCTCCTCTGGTGATCAGGGAACTCAGCCGGGATTGTCAGAACCCTTTAAAAGCTTTTAAAAGGCTCCTCTGGCGATCCCAGCTGAGTTGCCTGATCATCAGAACCCTTTAAAAGCTTTTAAAAGTTAAAAACCTCTGATGATCGTGCAGCTCAGCTGGGATCACAGAACCCTTTAAAAGCATTTTTCTACAACCTCTTCAGCCAAAGGGGTTGTAAAAAAATGCTTTAAAAGGCTCCTCTGGTGATCAGGGAACTCAGCCGGGATTGTCAGAACCCTTTAAAAGCTTTTAAAAGGCTCCTCTGGCGATCCCAGCTGAGTTGCCTGATCATCAGAGGCTTTTAAAAGCATTTTTAACAACCTCTTCTGCTGAAGAGGTTGTAGAAAAAATGCTTTTAAAAGTAAAAAAAAAAAAAGTTGGCCACACACTCTCAGTCACATTACCCCCACCAAGCCACGCCCACAGAACCGGTAATAACAAATTTTATATTTCACCCCTGCCCAAAATAATAAGACCTCCCCAAAAATAAGGCCAAGTGCTTATTTCAGGGTTCAAAAAAATATAAGACAAGGTCTTATTTTCGGGAAAACACGGTAATAATCTACACGCCCTATTTCCTTTTTGTTTTTCCTTAAAAATAGAAATACCCAAAGCATTTCTGCTTATGAGTTTAGAAAAATAGCTCATTTTTCATTCCACTTATAGGTCCTTGAGGTACAATAAATTAAATTAGCTTAGAGGATCCTTGACCTTTAGGCACCTTTTCCTAGCTTGAAGACTTCCAGATATGCTGATTACTAGATTACTATAGATTTCATATAAATTGAAGTCCATCACATTTAAGAAGACCATCTGGGAAAATTTAAAGTGTTGGGAAAGGAGAAAGATTGAAATGCTTGTGAGAAGTCACTGCTGGGACTTTTTACTTGGAACTCAAGGTGACATTGATCTAGGGGTGTCTATGAGGGCAAAAAAAAAAAATTAAGACAGTGGCCACAATCATGCAAGTAAAGCCTGCCCTATATAAACGAGGTATGTAAAACTTGGGGCAGGGCATCTATTGTATACCCGTGGCTGCCTTGTTGACTTGCTTGATACCGTCTCTGCAAACATGACATTCTGGCCAGTAAGCCTGTTTGTGCACTGAGACTTGACAGTATTATATGTAGACTGGATTTGCCTTGCCATTGTCGTTTCTTCATCTCCTGGCTTTATATATTAGGTTGGTTTATATATAGTTGATTTAGGGGTGCGATGACTGGGTTGTAGGTTAGCAAGCCCATGTTCAAGACCTGAATGCTGCTGTATGATGGAGTGAGCTCCCATCACTCGCTCCACCATCTTGAAGGGGACATGAAAGGAACCCCCAAGGAAGAGCTCCAAGCAATGGTGATGTCACAACTAAACCTTTCAACCTGGAAGCACCTTAAAAGATGCCTCTGATATGAACAGGATGGGGGATTATAATTGGTTGCACAGTCAGTCAGATGTTTGGATTAGATTTGGCATTTTATCCTTTCCTCCTCCTCCTCCTCCTCCTCCTCCTCCTCCTCCTCCTCCTCCTCCTCCTCCTCCTCCCTATTCCTCCTCCACCTTATGTATGTATAGGGTCAATTCAAGGCAGTGATTAATTAATTAATAAGACAGATCCCTGATTATACAGATCTTTTTTCTGATTTTGGTATCATTTTGTAACAAGCTTTTTAAAAATGTTAATTAGTATCTTTTGACAAGTTATAAAGCTGCAATTCTTTAAAATGAAAGAAGGGAAGGAAGGAAGGAAGGAAAGAAGGGGATTTCTGAATCTTGCAATAGGATCAATTTTATATAATTGGAAATATGAAATCCATTTTTTTGAATGAGATTCTTCTTTTTGCCTTTAATGTCTTAGTTACTGAAGAGCAAGCAGAAACAGCTACCTCGAAGAATTCCACTGGGCTCTGATAGGTCTAGTTAACCTTTTCTTTTACTTTTTGCTCACCAAAAATGTAAAGGCTAAGCATTCACCACAGAAATCTTGTCAGAGTTCCACCTTCTCATTTTCTTACTAATAAATCCACCCAAATGTCAGCATGAGGAGGGATATCATTCTACATAAGATCTTATGCATTACCCACCTCCAGTTCAGATTTTTCAGGGTCTTTTTCTAACCAGCTTGGTTAAGATTTTAGCCCTGAGTCATCAAGATAGACCTACCTGGATGGATATTTTCAGTTCTTACACAATGATATTGTTATACTCTGAGCTGCAAAGATTAAGGACAGACATGGTCACACTTGCAAAAATATTTGTGTCTGAAGTATCTCATCATAACTGATTTTTTGCAAACACAATTAGAAGCGCTAGGCATTGCTTGCCTGCATGCATGTATGTTCTTGTGGAAAACTTGCATAATTCTTTTTCAGACACTGTTTACTTCTTGTACTTACATACTGATGATAATATACATTTTTCATTTAAGCCGATCTACTTATTGTAATAGAAACAGAATTGCTGCAGAAATATTAATTCTTTCCTTCCCGTACTGCAAGTATTATAAAGTCACATCAATGATCTTTTAAGACAGGACTGGTGTCATATACAAGGGGCTTCCAGCCTAGATTTTTCTGATGTGCCTTTCCCATGTTTAAATCCTAACCATGGGTTTAATTGGAATATGAAGGACCGGTTACTTGAATTTTCCACAGTGTCTTGATGTAGCTGAAAGGCGTTGTAAGAAGTAAAAATGGCCAAGGATCTCTTCCATGGATTTCGCAATTACCTGAGCAGCCTGGGTTCTGGCACGTAGCCACTTCACAGTTGAGGTGGGATTTTGAGCCCTTAAGTTTGTGATGAAGCCTCTACCGTAGCTTTGAGTTTTGTGAAATGGTGACCATTTCCAGCCAATATCCCTTTGCATGTACACGAGTCTATCTGTTCATTCTGCATGCAGATAATTTCCTTGGTGCCTACTCCTTGCCCCACTCATTTTTTAAAATACTGTCTTAAATAAGGGGCGTGCATAAGAGCACAAAAGTGCCTACCATTCCTGTCCTATTGTTCCCTTCATCATATCAAATTGATATAGTTGATGCATATTTTTATACATATATGTATATTTTCGTCAAAATATGTTGTTTTATCTATAACAATTGTTTGTGTATTCTGTTGTGACAAAAGAAATAAAAAAAAATATTACAATTTAATAGGACCGTATTTGTTTCCAACAATGCCTTTGGATCCCATAGACATCCCTCTGGGATGGTAGAGGGGCTTCTGATAAAGGGCAATTTTGTGGTCGCTCATCTTAATCATACCAGCCATTTTATCTGCTGTTAAAATTCTAAATGTCGCCCCCCCCCCACCAAAAAGCTTAATCTGCTTCTGAGTTATACAAACTTTTGAAAGGACTTTACTTGTTAACTAAATGGGAGATTTAGAAAAAAGAAAGAAAGTATCAAAGCATAGTCTCCCCCTTTAATTTTGTTTTTATTATTTATTTGCAATCTGTTTTTCAAAAGAAAGGATGTAGGCAAATCCAAGCAATTTTTACTAAGACCATTTTCTAAAATAGTCCTCTAAAATACCTTTATTTTTCATTTTACATTACTGTATACTTCAAAACACATAACAGCCAAGGATGTTTGTGGGGTCCTAACACTGAAAACAGGGTGCAAAAAGGTCTTTTAATACCTGACACAGAATTTCCTAGAATGTGTGCAGCTCAGGGTTTTAACCCAATGGTTTTACATTTGAAGGGTTGTTGCGTTTAAGAAGCAAAATGTTTGCAGAGGCTTAAGGCAGTATTTAATCATTTAGTCACTTCTTCAACCCCGGCCAATGAATTCTGGCCCTGCCCATTGTTAGAGTGTATCTTGTCATATTGTGCAAAGCCTGAAATGATTCTTAGATCAACAGAAGTTATTCAGACTGATTTAAAGACATGCAGATTAGATTAGAATTTAAAACGTACAGTATATTCTGGTTTAGAGAAAAGTTGTGGTTATACAAAACAGGGGGAAAAAAACTTCATTCCTCTCTCCAAACACTTGTAATACAATAGTGTCACCTGGTGGTCTTACAAATCTATTGAGCATTTCACTATACTGTTGCATATTCTAACAGTTTTTCTCAAATTAGCAGTTTGTGCATCATAATTTCTCTTAATATTTCGTGGGGACCAGAGGTGCAAAATGTCAGATGTGACTGAGCTCTAGGTGCTCTGTACCTTAATTATATATGTGTTAAAAAGGGAAGAAGTTTTGATTGCTTGATTTTTATCCTCCATTTTGATTCATTGACAGTTCCCATCCAGAGGTGTCAAACTTGTGGGCCGCGGGCTGGATGCATCACATGCAGGCCATGCCCACCCCAGCTCCGTGAAGGGGAAAAACATCGTGAAACATCACATAACAACAACAGGACGTGGCGAGTTTGACACCTGTACCATAGACACTCCTATAGTAGACACTCTTCTGTCAAAGATTTTGTAGGAACATTTGCTATCACTTAAGTCTTTAAGTCCATGTTCCTATGCAAACCTTAAAAAATGATACTATACATCTGCACACTTTGTTCTACAGCTTCTTCTCAGCTTCAGTTTTTCTCACGGAATACAAATTTATTTATTCTCCAAGTTCTGTATAAGTTTGCTTTGCTCTACTTCAAATCTGAAAGTGGTTTTCACAGTGTAATTGTATTTTGACTAGCTTGCATTCCTGCAACACAGTCAAGTTCCACTGACAAAACAATGAGTTTGTTTTCTGCTTAACCAGTTGATTGGTATTTTTAAAAACAAAAAGCAGAAAATAGCTGTTTAGTTTTTTGCTATTGTTCTTACGGTACAGTACAATCAGCACCTACATTTGCAGTCAAGGTGTATTCTGAAATTACTAGAAACCACAATTTTTGGAACATGGTTGCTTCAAAGAACAAATAATTATTTTCACTGTGTTCCAATTCTTCTGAATGTACCTGGGACCTTTCTTTATAATGTTCTTATGGCCTCAATATCTGGTCTTCTAACAATAGCAGCGTGGAATAGCTTTCCAACTGTGGCATTTGTAACCTTGATTATCTGATAGCAATTCAATTCGTACTTTGACCCCTTGGTGATGTAATAGTCAGGTTTCATGAAGATGTTCAATGCCTTAGCATTTTTCATACAATATCTATTAACAGCTGGTATCCAAATACTTTGATGTACCATTCTGGACTTTTTTCTATACTCTAGTTAAGGGTTTTCTTTACTGTTTTAGAATAAAGCAGGTATTGTAGATATATGGTTATAATTACTGCCTCACCAAAATATTTCTCTGGAAGTCCAAAATTTGTCAGCATTTATCTGACCATTTTAGCCTCTGTTCTAATCTACCATTTAGCACCTCCTTTTTGCTCATGTGTATATAGATGAGACCTTTGTTTCCTATCTCTTTGGGTTCTCAGGAAGTCTTTGCTTTCATTTACTATAAACTCATTTTGATGGTCAGTTTGAACATACCGTATTTTTCGGAGTATTAGATGCACCTTTTTCCCCCTAAAAGGGGGTGACATTTTGGGTGCATCTTATACACCGAATGTAGCCCTACTCACCCACTGGCTCCCACCCTTTGGCCTCTGCCATCCGGCAATTTACCTCCTTGCAGCAAGCAGCAAGAAGAAACAGCCCATTTCAGCTTCAGCACAGCCAAGTTGATTGTCCATTGGATTGGCCTCCCGACTCAGAGCTGTTTCAGGCTGCAGAGATTGCCAGTGCCTATTGCTGTGCAGGCTTCTGCTGCTTGCTGCAAGGAGAAAAATTGCTGGGAGCAGATTTTTTTTTCTTGTGCTAATGAAGTTATGCTGAAAATGAAAATGAAACTAAAGCAGGCTGTTTGCTGTTTGCTGCAATGAGGCAAAATTGCTGGGAGGCAGAGGCAGATTTCTTTTTCTTGTTTTCCTCACCCAAAAAGGTATTTATACTCTGGAGCATCTTATACTCTGAAAAATACGGTAAATGACATGTACTAAAATCTGTTGCTTGCATGGCCATGTAGTTCCTGAACTTTTCCAACACTTATTGAATAATAACAAGGGCCTCTGGTGGCTCAACAGACTAATGCAGTCTGTTATTAACAGCAGCTGCTTGCAATTACTGCAGGTTCAAGTCCCACCAGGCCCAAGGTTGACTCAGCCTTCCATCCTTTATGAGGTAGGTAAAATGAGGACCCAGATTGTTGGGGGCAATAAGTTGACTTTTTATATAATATACAAATGGATGAAGACTATTGCTGGACATAGTGTAAGCCGCCCTGAGTCTTCGGAGAAGGGCGGGATATAAATGCAAATAATAATAATAATAAAAAAATAAAAAAATAATACCGTGGCCCCCAACCTTTTGGGCACCAGGGAAGGGTTCCATGGAGAATAATTTTTCCTCAGACCTGGGGAGGAGAGCATGGTTTCACATGCTGCCTGCATCCTGGAATGAGGCTTTGTGATTTCTGGCATGCTCTGGACTGGTCCTGCTCCATGGACTGGAAGTTGGGGACCCTTGGATTAATAGATGTCATAGTATATGAAATCCAGTGGTTCATAGTTCTAGTATGGCTCACCTTGGGAAGAGTTCTTCTTGTGACCTTACCTCAAATTACACTTCATGGTTATAAGGCATGGTGATATCACAAAGCTTTTTGTTGCTGTCTCTGCATTTCAGGATGTCTGACCCAAACATCTCGTCCTCAAATTATTGTTTTGGGGGTTATTGTGTTATTGTGTTATTGTGTTCTTTATGTTCAGGGAGAAGACAACAGGGAACAGGGAAAAGAAATCTTGACCACGGCAATCACAGATTATCTCCTGTACTACCTATGTGTAAGAAATGAAGAAGTTTTCCCCCTCCCCTTCTGGATTGTGCAATTGTTGTCTTTAAATAGATTATTTTGCTTGCCACAAGCTTAATAGGTAGGAGCTCATCTTGTAGGCTAGGGACGTAGAACACACCAATCTTTTTGCTTTCACTGATATATAGTATTCCGTTTCAGTTTGTTATTAAAATGTAAGCCTACATAACAACAGTTTGCTATATATATGTATGTTCTTTCATGGTATCTTTTCACTGCACGCTACGATTTTTGGGGTAGCTTCATTCCTTATATAGATTAGTGGACTCTCTTCTTCCTCTAAGAAGGCTACTGTGGCTTTTGCTTGGCCATTTTTCCTATCTTGAAACCAGGGTTGGCTACAGGCCTGTCTATGGTTGTCAGGTCACATAGATCATATTTGGAGAGAAGCATTTCCAGCTTGAAATTGCAGAGATTATAATTCTGTTTATTCAGCTTGCTCCTGAGAGCTTGAACTCAGAACTACTAGCCGTGTTTGCTTCCTTCCTTAGCTCATTACCAAGGAGCTTTTCCATCAGGCACTCTTTCCAAGATCCTTCTCATTCGTAGGTTAGTTCACCGCTTTGTTGCTTTAATTGTGGACTTGTAACCAGCTCCAGAATAGATTATATTAAGCAGCAATTAATATAAGAGTCAATAATAATTTCCAGTTGGCATTTTATTGGCAAATATTACTGTACTTGGAAAGTCGTAAATATTTACTGAGAAGGCCAAGCAGACAAAAAGAAAAGAAAATTTCTCTGTCTCTCTACAGTACTGGACAGATAGTCCTCAATTTACAACAGTTCATGTCCAAAGTTACAACGGCACTGAAAAAAGTGATTTATGGCCGTTTTTCACAGTTGCGACTTTTTCAGCATCCCCACGATCATGTGTTGAAAATTCAGATGCTCGGCAAGTGGTTCATACTTACGACCTTTCCTGTGTCTCGGGGTCATATGATCCCCTTTTTGCGACCTTCTGACATGCAAAGTCAATGGTGAAGCCAGGTTCACTTCACAGCTAACTTGTCAGCTGCAGTGATTCACTTAACTGTGGCAAGACAGGTCATAAAATGGGGCAAAACTCACTTAACAAATGTCTCACTTAGCAACAGAAATGTTAAGCTCAATTGCGGCCTTATGTCAAGGACTACCTGTATATATATATATGTATATTGTAATGTGTCCTCTATTAACCATCCTATTTGTTTACTTATTTGTATCCCACCTCTATTATTTCTACAAACAATGCAAGGCGCTGAACATATCCATCACATCTTCCTTTTTTTTTTTAATTCAAAAAGTTTTACAGAAAATTTTTCCCCCCCTTTCCGCCCCCCTCCCCTCCCTTCACAACCCCCCGACTTCCCGGAACGAGCACAAGGTATAGTTAAAAATAAAACAAACATATGCTAAAAAATTTTCGTCCCAACTTAATTATACCCCTACAATCATCAATTCCTAACTTCCCCCGAAAACAATCAAAAATAATACATCATAATCATTCAAAAACAGTCTGATAACTCTTAGTCTGATATCTACTTTGAATATAGTCAATCCATTTTTCCCATTCCTTTAAGTATCTTTCTTGCGTATTGTCTTTCAAAAAGGCTGATATCTTCGCCATCTCAGCCAAATTGGCAACTTTCAGTATCCATTTTTCTATTGTAGGTACTTCTTTTTTCTTCCAGTATTGTCCTATTAGTAATCTTGCTGCTGTTATTAGATTTAAAATCAATTTAGTCTCAATTACTGTACAGTCCGTAATAATTCCCAACAGAAAAAATTGCGGCAGGAACTTTATCTTCTTTTTCAAAACATTTTGTAAAATCCACCAAACATCTTCCTTCTCCTATTTCCCCACAACAACAACTGTGAGGTGAATTGAGCTGAGAGAGAAGAGAACCAGCCAGCTGGTTTTCATGGCTAAGAACTAGAGGAACTAGAACTCACAGTCTTCAGGTTTCTAGACTGGTGCCTTAACCACTAGACCAGACTGGCTCTTGTTTATGGAACATAATCTCCCATAACTATTACATATTCCAATAGAGATATAGGAACCTTTCTTTTCTTGGTCACCTGTTGACTGTAATTGCTTGCCAACAGTGGTGGGTTTCTACCGGTTTGCCCCAGTTTGGGCGAACTGGTAGTGTTGGCAGCGGGAGGCTCCGCCTACCCACCCGGATGTCATCATGGACGCTCTGTGAATGCACAGAAGGTTCTATGCATGTGCAGAAGCACTGCACGCACACACTCCCGATTCCAAACCGCTAGCGAAGGTAAGTGGAACCCTTGCCAAGTTATTAGCCATTGAATGTTGCGGTTGCATTGTGGGCTGAACTCTTAGAAAAGTGCACCACTCTAACATTTGAATCATTAATTAAAAATATTTTTTTTAAAAAATGTTTTGCTTCGGATTTATTTTAAATCCGAAAACTAATCCTGTTCAGTCTTGCTGTGACATGGGGAGACTCCCTAAAGGAAATACATTGGATTGGATTACAAAGCTAATTTCCAAGAACTGCAGTCTTAGCCACAAGATGAAAATGTGTTCACAGTAGCTGCATTGCAACATTTGAATATTTATTTACACATTAGCTATATATCCAGTGGTGGGATTCAAATAATTTAACAACTGGTTCTCTGTCCTCATGATTTCTTCCAACAACCAGTTCACCAAACTGCTCAGAAAGTTAACAACCAGTTCTCCCGAAGTGGTGCGAACTGGTTGAATCCCACCACTGTATATATCTTACCTTTCCACCAAGAGCTCAAGAGTCTTAACCAAGAATATGCTGGCTCAACAGCACTCAATGGACATCAGCTGGAATCTTGGTCCCCGTCATTATGTCATCCTTCCTGTTATAATACTTCAACCCCCCCCTTACTCATGATATTCTCCCTCTCCCTAAATCCAAAATATTGCCTGGAATATAATGCTCTGATATCACGTATCATCATACGGGTTGATTACAGCAAGAGTTGAATTATGACTTCCAGGACAAAAGGAAATTGTTATTGTAGTAAATGGTTGGTAACTGACATCTGTTTTTTTAAAAAAGTAATTTATTTATTTATTTACTTAAAAGATTTATACAGCCACCCATCTTATGTAATATAGCTCTGGGCAGTTCACAGATGGCATTAATAGAATAAAAGCAATAAAATGGATAAAACAAAGCAGAACAGATCAGAACCTTCCCAATGCCATAAAGTAATTAGTTTTTAAAAAAAGAATATCAGAAATAGCAAATCATAAAAGCAATCAAGGTAGTGCTTTTTTACCATGTCTCCTGGCTTTGAAATGATAATTTCTAGGAGGTTTTTATGATTGATCCATGTGCTTTAAGGCAGGGATCTCCAACCTTGGCAACTTTAAGCCTGGTGGACTTCAACTCCCAGAACTCCCCAGCCAGCTTTGCTGGTTGGGGGATTCGGGGAGTTGAAGTCCACCAGGCTTAAAGTTGCCAAGTTTGGGGACCCCTGCTTCAAGGAATATTGAAGTAGAAATAAAAGTTTTGCTGATTGTCTCATCAAATAATCAGTCCTCACAAACTTTGCTATCTTTTGTGTGTGTGTGTGTGTGTGTGTGTGTGTGTGTGTGTGTGTGTGTGTGTGTGTGTAATAGGCAGTCTAAGCTGAGAGCTGTTCTGCATTTGAATAATTTCCTATAACATAAAAGACTTCAGGTAGTCATCGACTTACAACAGTTCCTTTAGTGACCGTTTTTCACCCTTACAACCATTGCAGCATCCCATGGTCACTTGATCAAAATTCAGATTCTTGGCAACTGATTCATATTTATGACTATTGCAGTGTCCTGGAGTCATGTGATCCGCTTTTGCGACTTTCTGACAAGCCAAGTCAATGGGGAAGACAGATTCACTTAACAATCCTGTTACTAACTTAACAAATGCAATGATTCACTGAACAACTGTGGCAAGGAAAATCATAAAACGGGGCAAACTCACTTAACAAAGGTTTCACTCAGCAATATAAATTTTGGGCTCAATTGTGGTCGTAACTCGAGGACTACATGTATATTCTTCCCAATGATTATTTTATCAAATGTATACAGCACCCATCTCACTGTATAAATGACTTTTTTTTTGCAATTATATAAGGATTCACTCTGGGTAGAAAGGGAAGATGTGGGTGAATGAGGACGATGGTAAGAGATGAAAATGATGGTGATAAGAAAAACAACAAGCATCAGTGACACCAGAGTATCTACATATTTCCAGAGATCCTGATAAGTTCTGCCATTGCATTATTTCTGCCTCTACTATCACATATAAAACATTTTTTTTAAAATTCAGCAATCCTTTTGCAAAGTGAAATTTTTTGGAAATTTTCAGTTGGTTTCATGAAACCTGCGGGCACAATATGTATTTGCGGCAGCTCAGTGAACAAGTAACAAGACTTTTCTCTCCAACATACCTTAATATCCTGAAGGCAAAGAATCCTGAAAACACCGATTTTTGAGCGTCCCTTGGGAAGTCAGTTTGGACATTTGGATTCATGGATAAATAACAGGTCAAAATTTAGCTTGAAGAGCTTTCCATGGTTCACAGTGACACCCTGTGGTGTATATAAGATTGCAGTTTAAATAGGGCTGGCTTGGAGTTTGTGGTACATTACATATTTAAAAAGTTATTCTGTATGCTTAGCTAACAAAAGGAATTATTTCTAATGCAAAAGAGATCATAACAACTGATCACCAGAAAACCATAGCATGCAAACACCATTGACCACCATATAGCATTGTATGTAAATCATAATAAAATGCGTAGATGACAAAATAGAAGGTAATAATCTCATAGAATTAGGATTTGTTTGTTGTCTTTAACAATTCTTGCTTTTGCACGTCAGGATCATGGCTTAACTGCATGCTACAGAGAACCTAGTACAGCTTAAGAGAATTCACAAATATTTGCTTGGTATATGATAAAAACATATCAGTGCAAATGTCCCAAAATGGGCTGTGCGTATTGTCTAATAAAACAAGAATTATGATGGATCAGAATTTGATCTGAATTCTTTGGGGATCAACTGATTTTTATAGGGCATCCAGAACCAAGAGATCAGGGGTGTCAAACTGGAGGCGTGCGAGCAGGGCACCCCCCTCCCAGTTCCACCCCAGCTTCACAAAGGGAAAAAATGTTGCGAAACATCACATGACGGCAATGTGACGTCGCAAATTTGACACCCATGCAATAGATGAAGGCAAGCGTATGCTCTGTTTGCGTTTCCCAATGATTGGTATTCTGACTTTGGAACTAAGTAAGTCCTTTCAGCAGTCCCAAAAAGGCTCCACCCCCCATTTGCACTCTGATTCAGGTGACCTGAAGATGCAGATAAACCCACAAGGGGCCTCAACTACTCTCATATGGCTAATGACTGACCTTCAGAGTGCTAAACAACCAGATGAATGAAAGGAATATAAAGTCTTCCATTCCCCCCACCCCATTCGGTCAGAACTGAAGAATCTTCTTGGATGAGAAGCAAAATGTTTTCAAGAAAAAAAAACCTAAGGAAGTCCAGTTTTCTTTTGAAAAGCACCTTCGGGACAACCTTGAGCTGGATGATTGACAATTTACATAAACATTAAGTAATCTATGGTCATCATGATTCGTAGCTCTTACTTAGTTATCATTGATTACTTTGGTTGGCTCAGGTGATTTGGATAGCTGCAGTGCCTATTGTGTATATTAAATATTTTTGCCTACTTTCTTGTTGCTTTATTCTGCTCCTTCTATATTTGTGCATCTGATAAAATGGAGTTGACTCTAAAATCTCTTGCTATTATAAATATACTACCCTGTTTCCCCAAAAATAAGACATCCCCTGATACTAAGCCCAATTGGGCTTTTGAGCGCATGCACTAAAATAAGACTCCCCCTGAAAATAAGCCCTCCCCGAAAATATTTAAATGCAGAACTGGAAATCAGGTAAGATTTTTTTAAAATTTGAATTTATATCCCACCCTTCTCCGAAGACTCAGGGCGGCTTACAATGTGTTAAGCAGTAGTCTTCATTCATTTGTATATTATATACAAAGTCAACTTAATTGCCCCCAACAATCTAGGTCCTCATTTTACCTACCTTATAAAGGATGGAAGGCTGAGTCAACCTTGGGCCTGGTGGAACTAGAACCTGCAGTAATTGCAGGCAGCTGCTGTTAATAACAGACTGCATTAGTCTGTTGAGCCACCAGAGGCCCTGGCAAGATGGCAAGAGGAGCCCCATCTTGCTCCATGCACCCCAAAATAATAAGCCCTCCTCGAAAATAAGGCCAAACGCTTATTTCGGGGTTCAAAAAAATATAAGACAGGGTCTTATTTTTGGGAAAACACGGTAGTCTTTAAGGTGTCACAAGGTTTATTGCTGTTTCTTCTCTTCTGCCACAGAGCAACATTGGCTGATCTTCTAGTGTAGTTCATTCAATTTGCTGCCCTCTATATGTGTCAAATGAGGGACGCAGCGGCTCAGCGGCTAAGACGCTGAGCTTGTCGATCGAAAGGTCGGCAGTTCAGTGGTTCAAATCCCTAGTGCTGCATAACAGGGTGAGCTCCCATTACTTGTCCCAGCTTCTGCCAACCTAGCAGTTCGAAAGCATATAAAAAATGCAAGTAGAAAAATAAGGACCACCTTTGTGGGAAGGTAACAGCATTTCATGCACCTTTGGCATTTAGTCATGCCGGCCACATTATCACAGAGACGTCTTCGGACAGCGCTGGCTCTTCAGCTTTAAAACGAAGATAAGCACCACCCCCTAGAGCCGGGAACGACTAGCACATATTTGTAAGGGAAATCTTTACCTTTACCTTTACCTTATATGTGTCAAACTACAAACTCCATCATGTAGCTTGGGCATACAGCTGTATAAGTTTTGAAATTTTTATATGAGTGTTAAAAAGTCCTTTCAAGAAATGGCTTTCCATGTAGTTTACATGGATTGTTGGTGACAATGAATGTGCTAAAAGCTAACATAAGAGTAGAACCAATTTAAGTTGTGAAAAAAAAATGATTGCGCTGATTTTAAATGTTACTAAAAAGAAATAAGTCCAATTTATTTGATCAGAGCTTCAGATAAAGAAACAAATAGTTTCTAATCAGCATAAGCAGGTAATCCTGATTTAGCAACTGCCTCACTTAGCAACCACTTGTACTTACGACTGTGATAAAAAAAAATAACTTTATGACCAATCTCTGCAGTTGAACTAAGTTCATAAGCACAGTTGAGGTTTCACTAAGTGAACATTTCACTTAATGACTGAGTTGTGGGTCCCAATTGTGGTCACTAAATGATGACTACTTGTACATACACAGTAGAATAGAATAGAATAGAATTTTATTGGCCAAGTGTGATTGGACACACAAGGAATTTGTCTTGGTGCATATGCTCTCAGTGTACATAAAAGAAAAGATACGTTCATCAAGGTACAACATTTACAACACAATTGATGGTCAGTATATCAATATAAATCATAAGGATTGCCAGCAACAAGTTATAGTCATACAGTCATAAGTGGAAAGAGATTGGTGATGGGAACTATGAGAAGATTAATAGTAGTGCAGATTCAGTAAATAGTTTGACAGTGTTGATGGAATTATTTGTTTAGCAGAATGATGGCCTTCGGGAAAAAACTGTTCTTGTGTCTAGTTGTTCTGGTGTGCAGTGCTCTAAAGCGTTGTTTTGAGGGTAGGAGTTGAAACAGTTTATATCCAGGATGCGAGGGGTCTGTAAATATTTTCACGGCCCTCTTCTTGATTCGTGCAGTATACAGGTCCTCAATGGAAGGCAGGTTGGTAGCAATTATTTTTTCTACAGTTCTAATTATCCTCTGAAGTCTGTGTTTTTCTTGTTGGGTTGCAGAACCGAACCAGACAGTTATAGAGGTGCAAATGACAGACTCAATAATTCCTCTGTAGAACTGAATCAGCAGCTCCTTGGGCAGTTTGAGCTTACTGAGTTGGCGCAGAAAGAACGTTCTTTGTTTTCCTTTTTTAATGATGTTTTTGATGTTGGCTGTCCATTTTAGATTTTGCGATATGATAGAACCTAGAAATTTCTACGGTTTTGAGTGTGTTCAGTTCCAGATTGTTTTGGTTGCACCACAAGGCTAGTCGTTCGACCTCTCATCTATATGCGGATTCGTCATTGTCTCGAATGAGACCAATCACTGTTGTGTCATCTGCGAACTTCAATAGCTTAACAGATGGATCATTGGAGATGCAGTCATTGGTATACAGAGAGAAGAGAAGTGGGGAGAGCACACAGCCTTGGGGGGCCCCTATGCTAATTGTACAGGTATTTGATGTGATCTTGCTTAGCTTCACCTGCTGCTTCCTGTTTGTTAGGAAGCTTGTGATCCACTTTCAAGTCTGTTCCAGTACCTATAGCTGGTTTAGCTTAGTTAGAAGAATATCTGGAATGATGGTATTGAATGCTGAATTAAAGTCTACAAAAAGGACCCTTGCATAGGTCTTTGGAGACTCAAGATGTTGTAGGATGTAGTGCAGAGCCATATTAACAGCATCATCTGTTGATCTATTTGCTCGGTATGCAAATTGCAAGGGGTCTAACAGCGGATCCATGATGGTTTTCAAGTAGGAAAGCACTAGCCTTTCAAAGGTTTTCATGACTACAGATGTTAAAGCAACTGGTCTGTAGTCATTCAGTTCCTTGATGGTGGGCTTCTTCGGCACTGGGATGATGGTAGAGTGTTTGAAGCAAGAAGGAACATAGCACATCTCTAGTGATTTATTGAAAATATGGGTGAAGATGGGGGCCAATTGGTCAGCACAGACTTTTAAGCAAGAAGGAGTTATCTTGTCTGGGCCTGGAGCTTTTCCTGGCTTTTGTCTGTGAAATTGGTCCTGCACTTCCTTTTATGTGATCACTAAGGGTTGTGAACCCAATGAAATGGGGTCAGTTGTAGGAGGCTTGGCTGTTGTTGGTGTGTCTGAGATGGGGGTTGTGGAGATAGGTGGCTGTAGTTTCCTTTCAAACCTGCAGTAAAACTCATTCAGGTCATCTGCCAGTTGTTGATTACCTTCAGCCTGGGAAGGAGGTTTGCCATAGTCGGTGATATTTTTAAGAGTTTTCCACATGTTTGCTGGTTCATTTGCTGAAAACTGATTCTTTAGCTTTTCAGAGTAACTTCTTTTTGCTGCTCTTATCTCCCTTGTTAGTGCATTTCTGGCCTGATTGTACAGCATTTTATCACCTTTTTGGCTTCCTCTTTGGAATGTTGTAGCTGCTTAAGTTTAGGTGTGAACCAAGGTTTGTTGTTACTGTATGTTCGCAAGTTCCTTGTAGGTGCACATAGGTCTTCACAGAAGCTGACATATGATGTTACAGTATCTGTGAGTTCATCCAGGTCTGCAGAATATTATATCTTCAAAAATATTCCAATCAGTGCAGTCAAAACATGCCTGCAGCTTTAATTTTGCCTCCTCCGTCCAGGTCTTCACTGATTTAATTATTGGTTTTGTGGCTTTAAGTCTTTGCCTGTAAGCAGGTACAAGGTGAATCATGCAATGATCAGAGTGTCCTACAGCTGCACGTGGTAAAGACTGATAAGCATCTTTTAGTGTTGTGACAATTGACATGCTGAAAGTATTTTGGTAGCTCTTTCCTTAAGTTTGCCTTGTTTAGATCTCCCAAAACAATGGCCAGTGAATCAGGGTGTTTGGCTTCAGCCTCCATGATTTGGTCAGCTAGAGTTCGTAATGCCTTGTTTACACAGGCTTGTGGTGGGACATAAACAGTAATTAGAAGAAATGAGGAAAATTCACGAGGCGAATAGTATGGTTTGCAGTTGATAATTAGAGTCTCTAAATTGTTGTCACAGAATTTGTAAATTATTTTAAAATCTTGACACCAAGATTTATATACATAGTACAAGTATGTACATATATAACACCTGGGCTTTTTTTGGATGGTAAACCAGGCAATTCATGAATAGCAATATTTAAATGTTTTATTTTGAATATAGACATCTTTTGAAGCAATGCCCACATCCAAATAGTTCTACAGAGAAAATTTTCAGAGAACCTCAAAGTAATCTGGCTAACCTGACATCAGGAACAAAACAGCTGTCTTTCTGTTGGATTGCTCTGTATTAGGAAAAATAAGATGGCTGCAGAGATGACCCCACCAGCTGACAAAGGATTCATGGTTCACCAGTAAGAGCCAAGAGCTGGGCACAATTCAAGCTCTTCTTGATCTCTTCCTTTTACATACCAGCCCAGGGCTTTGGAGGGCCCTGCGTAAAGTAGTACCAATGAACAATGCACAAGAAATGGTAATAAATGGATGAAGTCTCTGTCATAGTGAGTAAATAAGGGCAAATAAATATAATTCTGGAAGAAACGTAACACTTGGGAAATAAAAACAACCAGAAGAAACGGGCCTTGGCTTGTTTAAAGTTGTATCATTTTTTTTAAAAAAAAAACCACACAGTATCCATGGTAATATCATTGGTTTTGCCACAAAGCCTATAGCTCCACAAAGCCTATATCTATAGCTTTCAGCTCCACAATGAGCAACCTTGTTCAGAAGTCAGAATCATAAATCAGTCTTTTCAAAGAATGATTACTTCCAGACCTTGTTTCCTCCAAAGTAGTGTATATTTGAACGAGGGGTAGGCTCTACTTACCTTTACTACCGGTTTGCATGCGCAGATCATCAGTGATGATGGGGTGGGCGGAGCCTCCTGCCACCGTTACTAAGAACCGGACCGAACCAGGAGCAACCCACCACTGATTGAGCCATAACAGAGTTATGTTCCAAGCGTTCCAAGCGTTAAGAGAGTTGTTAACGCTTGGAACGCACTACCTGACTCTGTGGTCTCTTCTCAAAATCCCAAAAACTTCAACCAAAAATGTCTACTATTGACCTCACCTGATTCCTAAGAGGACTATAAGGGGCGTGCATAAGAGCACAAAAGAGCCTACCTGTTGTGACCCAGGTTCCTGGACCCGGACTCCTGGACTCGGATGATTCAGAAAGTGAGGGAGAAGACCTGGCCAGCCCTGCTTCTCTTGAGCCCTTTCCCTCCCTGGCACCCACTCAAAGGGAGGAGGAGGGGCCGGCAAAGCCTGATTCCCTGGAGCCTTCTTCTGATTTGGCAACGCCCCAAGAACAGTTTTGGAGTGATGCAAGACTACGCAGGCGTGACCGGCGTGCGCAGCAGCGGAAGAGTTGGGACAAAGCCAAGTCATAATTGTCATGCAGTGACATCTGCAGAGACTATAAATAGGAGGCGGGACTTCCTGGTTTTTTGTCTTGGACAAAGTAATGAATTTTGTGGGCAAACTGTATCAACGGAGGGAAGAATATATTCGTGAGTAATTCTGGCCTTATCTGTAATTTCCTTGTTATCTCCAGAAACTTGGCAGGCCCGTGGGTAGACGTAGCCAGGACATTTATATATATGTAAATAAATCAGAAAAGGAGGCCTCTGACTGACTCTTTGCTGGGAGTATTGGGGGAAGGGAAACAGAACATTTTGTCCAAGACCTGACTAAAACATCTTCCACCAAAGATGGACCAGCAGCAGGTACAACAGCAGTTACAGCAGCTACAAGCAGCTAATCAACAGCTCCAGCAGCAAGTGGCTCACTTGGCAGGCCAACTTGCTGCCAGGAATGTGCCTGCAGCCCCCCCCCATCCTCCCACTCCTCCTCCTCGTCGCAAGTGCCCGATAACCGTGCCGGATAAGTTTTCTGGGCAGCCTGAGATGTTCCCGACCTTCTTGGGACAGTGCCAGCTCTACATGGCTATGAGGCCAGAGGATTTCCCAGACGACCGGGCTAAGGTGGCCTTCGTGATTAACCTTCTTTCCGGCTCGGCTGCTCGATGGGCCACGCCCCTCTTGCTCCAGGACAGCCCCCTGCTGGCGGACCAACAGCGTTTTTGGCAGCACCTGTGCACCATGTACGAGGACCCAGTTCGAATGCTGACGGCAACCAGGTGCCTTAAGGAACTCTGTCAAGGGAAACGCCCCCTGCAGGAGTACATCGCCGAATTTCGTCTTTTGTGCCAGGACTCTGACTGGAATGATGCAGCGCTGGTGGACGCGTTCCAGGAGGGACTCTCAGAGGAATTGCAAGATGAGCTGGCCCGGGTGGAGGCGCCGCGGACCCTCGACAACTTGGTGCCCCTTTGTCTCCGACTCGTTGCCCATCTGCAATGGCGACCATCCCGTCGCACCCCCCGGGACCAGCCGTCGACATCTGCACCCCCACTTCCTGCACCACCAGCACCCTGGGTCGCCCCACATTTTGTAACCGCTGCGGAAGAGCCCATGGAGTTGGGAGCGGTCAGACCTCGCCTGACAGCCCAGGAGCAGATCCGGAGGCGCCAAGGGGGATTGTGCCTGTACTGTGGAGAGCCTGGCCACTTCACCGCTTCTTGCCCCAGAAAGCGAAGTGGGGCACGCACGCCGGTCCCTGAATCACAACGTGACCAATTGGGAAACGGAGCAGGCCCGACCTCGGGGAAACCCTAGGTCGGGCACATACTAAGCCCCCACTGGACGTTGCGGAAGTAGACTCTGGGCCCCCTCAGCATCTGATTCTGGACACACGGATATGGTTGGGGAACCAGTCGGACGGGCTTCAGGCGGATGCGCTGGTGGACTCAGGGGCCACAACAAACTTTATGGACCAGGCCTTTGTGACCCAGTTTGCGGTCCCCGTGGTTCCGGTGGACCCTCCGATGCGGGTAGAGACAATTGATGGACGAGAACTGGTGTCCGGCCCCATTAAATTCGCCACCCAGCTTTTGCGCCTGGCTATTGGGGACCATGAGGAGGCGATCCAGTTTTATGTCATGGCGGACCTTCATTTTCCATTGGTCCTTGGGATGGCCTGGCTTCGGACCCACGATCCTCAGGTGGCCTGGTCGCGGAACGCCATCTCTTTCCCGAGTCTGCAGTGCGTCGACCACATCCGCCATACCTGTGCCGGCCAGAACGCCCCACCGCTGCCATCACCTTGCCTCCTGAGCTGGCGGACTTCACCGGCGTGTTCAGCGAGAAGGAGGCAGACCGACTACCCCCGCCGGCCCTACGATTGCCCCGTGGACCTTCTGCCCAACGCACCACTGGCTGTGGGACGCCTGTATTCCATGTAGGAGCCCGGGGTGGGCGGCCTCAGGGACTTCCTGGACAAAAATCTGGCCCGAGGGTTCATCTGGCCTTCAAAGTCCCCTCTCTCGGCCCCGGTCCTTTTCGTGAAGAAGAAGACAGGGGACTTGCGCCTGTGCTGTGATTACCGCCGGCTAAATGCCATTACGGTGCAGAATCACTACCCCCTGCCGCTCATCCTGGAGCTGCTGGGGAGGTTGCGGAAGGCCACGATCTTCACCAAGCTCGATCTCCGGGGGGCCTACAACCTGGTGCGGATGCGAGAAGGAGACGAATGGAAGATGGCATTTGGCACTCGATACAGACACTACGAATATACTGTCATGCCATTTGGGTTGACCAACGCTCCCGCCGTTTTCCAGCACTTCATGAACGACGTGTTCCGAGACATGTTGGATCGGTTCGTGGTTATCTACCTGGACAACATCCTGATTTACTCCCGGTCCAGGGAAAGCCACCTTCGCACGTCAGTCTGGTCGGGAGCAACAACTCATTGCGAAGCTGGAGAAATGCATCTTCTTCCGGACTTCCATAGAATTTCTCGGGCATATCATCTCGCCCGAGGGCATAGCCATGGACCCATGTAAAGTAGAAGTTTTGTGTAGCTGGGAAGCCCCTCGTCAGGTGAAGGATGTTCAGCGCCTGCTGGGCTTCGCCAACTACTACCGGACCTTCATCCCGGGCTTCGCCACACTGACGGCTCCACTTACCCAGCTCCTCAGGAAGAAGGTTGCGTTCCGGTGGGGTCCCCCGCAGCAAGAAGCATTCACAGCCCTCAAGAAAGCCTTCGTCACGGAACCCGTCCTGAGGCATCCCGACCCGCTCCGGCCTTTTGTGGTGGAAACGGACGCATCCAATGTGGCTCTGGGAGCGGTGCTGCTACAGGCTCCGACGAATGGCGGCACACTTTTTCCCTGCGCTTACTACTCCGGAACCCCAATCCTTCCGAGCGCAACTACACTATCTGGGAAAAAGAGTTGCTGGCTATCAAGGCTGCATTCGAGGCTTGGCGACACCATCTGGAGGGGGCCCGACATCAGGTGGAGGTCCGAACGGACCATCGGAATCTCAAGCACCTCACCACAGCTCGGAAGTTGAACCAGCGGCAGATCCGGTGGTCGTTGTTTTTTGCCCGGTTCAACTTCCGTGTGACCTACATTCCCAGCGGTCACAACCGGAGGGCAGATGCCCTGTCCCGCAAGCCAGAGTACCTCTGCGCCAAGGACCCCCTTCCTCCACGGACAGTGCTGCCGGCAGAAGCCTTGGCCGCAGCACGGGAGCCAGTGGACTTGCGAGCCCAGGTGCAAGAGGCGCAGCACCAGGATGCCTGGTCGCAGCAAAGGAGAGCGGAGGTGGGCCCCGCGTCTCCTTGGACCTTGGAGGAGGACTTACTCAAGTTTCGGGGGCGATTATATGTGCCCACAGGACCACTCCGAGCCCTCGTCATGACCCAGTGCCACGACAACCCTGCAGCAGGACATTTTGGGTTCTTCAAGACCCTCCACCTGGTGACACGGACCTTTTGGTGGCCCCGAGTGCGGCATGATATACATGCCTACGTGACATCCTGCGTACCGTGCCGGCAAGCCAAGACCGCCACGGGGGCACCTCATGGGCTCCTCCAGCCCTTGCCGACACCTGACAGACCCTGGGGGGCGATCTCTATGGACTTCCTGACAGACCTGCCGCCGTCCTCTGGGCTCACCACGGTGCTGGTGGTGGTGGACATGCTCACCAAGATGGCACACTTCATCCCATGCCGCGGACTGCCCACAGCCGCAAAAACGGCCCGTCTCTTTCTGCAGCACATCTTCCGCCTCCATGGTCTACCGGACAGGGTGGTTTCGGACCGCGGAGTTCAGTTCACAGCCCGCTTCTGGAAGAGCCTGATGGCCGCGTTGGAGGTGCAGGTGTGTCTGTTGTCATCGCACCATCCGGAGACCGACGGGGGTATAGAGAAGGTCATCGGTATACTGGAACAGTATCTCCGTTGCTTCATCAACCAGCAACAGGACAACTGGGCTGACTACCTGTCCCTGGCGGAGTTTGCTTTTAACAACTCTCAGCACACCTCTACTCAGATGACCCCGTTCTTTGCCAATGTGGGGTACCATCCGCGGCTCTTCCCTCTGGCACCACCGGACTCTCCTGTTCCCAAAACGCAGACCTTCCTGACGGAATTGCATGCGGTCCAACAGTTGGTACGTCAGCAGCTGAATCGGGCAAAGGAGGACTACAAACGGTCCGCCGACCGCTCCCGACGGGCAACGCCCCCGCTGGCAGTTGGAGACCGGGTGTGGCTCTCCACCAAACACCTCCCGTCCGACCGCCCAGTAAAGAAGTTGGACCACCGATTCACCGGCCCGTTCCCTGTCGAGGCAGTCATCAACCCGGTAGCCTACCGACTGATCCTGCCACGATCCATGCGGATCCACCCCGTTTTTCACCGGTCCCTTCTGGTTCCTGAGGCCACACCGAGTCCCCTTCGGTGCCCAACAGCACCCGTCACTGTCGCCGAGGACGGATCGGAGGAATACGAAGTCCACAGTGTACGAGACTCCCGCTGGCTGAAGGGTCGTTTCCAATATTTGATCGCATGGAAGGGATACGGGACTGATTTCTCCTGGGTAGATGCCTCCGACGTTCATGCCCCTGACCTGGTGCAGGCCTTCCATGAGCAGAACCCAGCCCGACCGCATCCCGATCGTCAGCCCCAGGGGAAGGGCCCTGCGGTGAGGGATAGTGTTGTGAACCAGGTTCCTGGACCTGGACTCCTGGACTCGGATGATTCAGAAAGTGAGGGAGAAGACCTGGCCAGCCCTGCTTCTCTTGAGCCCTTTCCCTCCCTGGCACCCACTCAAAGGGAGGAGGAGGGGCCGGCAAAGCCTGATTCCCTGGAGCCTTCTTCTGATTTGGCAATGCCCCAAGAACAGTTTTGGAGTGATGCAAGACTACGCAGGCGTGACCGGCGTGCGCAGCAGCGGAAGAGTTGGGACAAAGCCAAGTCATAATTGTCATGCAGTGACATCTGCAGAGACTATAAATAGGAGGCGGGACTTCCTGGTTTTTTGTCTTGGACAAAGTAATGAATTTGCGCGGGCAAACTGTATCAACGGAGGGAAGAATATATTCGTGAGTAATTCTGGCCTTATCTGTAATTTCCTTGTTATCTCCAGAAACTTGGCAGGCCCGTGGGTAGACGTAGCCAGGACATTTATATATATGTAAATAAATCAGAAAAGGAGGCCTCTGACTGACTCTTTGCTGGGAGTATTGGGGGAAGGGAAACAGAACACTACCGTTCCTGTCCTATTCCCTTTCATTATATCAAATTAATATAGTTGTTGCATACTTTTGCTTATATATATGTTTATATGATGTGTTGTTGTTTTACGTTGATGTTTGTGTATACTGTTGTGACAAAATAAAATAATAAAATAAAAAATAAAAAATAAAATAAAATAAATAATTATTATTTTTACTTCAGTTGACCTTGAAATGCTGAAGTATAAAGAATAATCAAGCTGCCTGTCACCAGTTGTTGCTTCAGCAGACCAATAGTAGAGTACAAAAACCCCTGATTACATCTTCCACAGTTATAAGTAGCCTTCTTTTAGTGACTTCCTTGTTTAATGAACATTTGCAGTTATAACAGTGATAAAAATGCAACTTTTTATGACCAATTATTGCATTTAAGACTTTCACAGATCTTTAAAACAAAGGAAAGCTGAGGTAAGATCATGTGCCCAGGCACAGCTTCACTTAGTGACTGCTTTGCTTAATGACCAAGTTGTCGGTCCTAAATGTGATTGTTTAACAAGGACTACCTACACACACACATAGGCGCACACATGTTACTGCCTGGACCAGACATTGCTGTTCCTGCCATCTAATGGTCATCTGGATTTTTACAGCTGCCTCCTCCTCCTCCCTTCTTCTTTCCTCCTCCTTCCTTCTTCTTTCCTCCTCCTTCCTTCTTTCTTTCCATTTATAGATTTTGCTAAAAGGGAGAAATTAACTTTAGTTAGAGAAAAGACATGTATGTGTCTTATGCCTGAAAAAACACACATTAGAAATTTTCCTCCAGTGGTTCTTTTATCTTCAAATAGTATTGACAAATGGACTTGTTTAATCAAACAAACAAACAAACAAAACACCAATGTTCCTTCAATTCAAGATAAATACAGGTCCTTGATCTGGATGATTGAGAAAATTAACCACAGAAATTTGTTCATGGGTTGTTGTTTTTTCACTTCTCCTTACTGTCAATCAACTTCCCTGACCCTTCAAAATATAGCCTGGAAGCCTTGTCAGGTTCCCTGGGTGTGTATCCATGTGTTTGTGTATGTTTGTGTAAAAATAACAAGATAGGAGCAAAGAAGGAGCAATTGGATCTAGAATAACCTTAGCTGCAAATCAGTGGTTGTATTCAGCCAGTTCAGACCAGTTCGGGCGAACCGGTACTGGTTCGCCTGAACTGGTCAGTGGCAACCTGTGGGTGCACCCACCGGTGCTATGCCGTACTATTTAGCCACATTTTCTAAGTCGTGTGCATGCATGCAAGCCGTGCGCACTCAAATTTTCAGTGAACCTGGGGGTAAAATTATGTGAAATCTACCTCTGCTGCAAATGATGTCCGGTGTAATTTCTTTCAAGGGGCCACAGGAATTTTAGTCAAGCTTTGTGACCTTCAGGGAAACATAAGACTCTGTTCATTGTTCGTCAGCAAACACAAAAAAAATTCCTGTTTGTGATCCTTAGACCTTTCTAAGGAAGAGTTACTCAGTTGATTGTTAGCTCATTGTCGAGACAGTCTGCATTTATCTTGAATTGGAGGAATGTTGGTTTTCTTTTTATTAAACAAGTCCATTTGTCAATACTATTTGAAGGTAAAAGGAGGTCAAAGGGCCCTTTTTCTTCTCTCCCCCTGCACCCAACAACATGCCCTGAATTAGATAGTTGCACTGGTTGCTCCTCATTACTGGTCCATTTCTGCTGAGAATGCCTAGAGAATGGAGGGAAGAGGCACCATCTGTGACGATTTTTCCTCACTACTTTTGAAAGTGTTCAAATTGTATTCCTACTATCACCTTAACTGAACATTATTTCTTGGCCTTTTGGCGAAGATCAGGTGTAAAGTATGTGTGTGTGTGCACTAACTGAGCAAACACTTGATCAATGGACTGTTATATCTGATTTTACATTAGTAAAAGAGAAAGGTTCTCTTCACATATATGTGGTAGTCGTTCCTGACTCTAGGGGGTGGTGCTCATCTCTTTCAAAGCCGAAAAGCCAGCGCTGTCCGAAGACGGCTCCGTGGTCATGAGGCCAGCATGACTAAATGTCAAAGGCACACAGAACATTGTTATCTTTCCACCAAAGGTGGTCCCTATTTTTCTACTTGCATTTTTTACGTGCTTTTGAACTGCTCGGTTGGGAGAAGCTGGGACAAGTAACGGGAGCTCACCCCGTTATACAGCACTAGGGATTTGAACCATCGAATTGCCAACCTTTCAATTGACAAGCTCAGCATCTTAGCCACTGAGCCACCATGTCATTAAAACTGCAATCTAACAGTGCAATCTAACTGTGATTCTTAATTTTTTAAATTATTTTTACATAGAAAATTAAAATGCAAACTCCAAAGGGATTTTTTTTTTACAAAAGTAAAATAAAACATTTAAAATGTGAATTGAATAACAAAAACAGAAACATATATTATCCTGCCTAATTGAGCATTGACAAATATTTTACAATAGTAAACAATGAGAAAACAAAGAAAAAATTGGAGCAAGGGGTTAAATAATAGGTCATCAGTAAATAAACAATAAAATATTAATACTACAATTAAAACCAAGGCATGCTTTAAAAAATGAACAGCTGAAAGGAAGAGATGGTAAAAGACTCGATCTTCTGATTGCTTGTTACTGAGAATTATGATCCTAAAGATCCTGCTCCTCCCAAGATTCACAATCATCCAAAGATCATTTTGGGCCATTCTTACTTGCTCCCATTTGAATCTAGGGAGCAAAGTCACCAAATAATTATCTTTGGTTTTGAAATCAGCTATTTGTCAGCAGGAGAAAGAGAAAAATGCCCATGGCTCAGCTTGGGGGAACAAGTCCTCATTCTTAATTTTTAATGTCTGATGTGATCTTCCATTTATTTCACTTCAGATTCTGTGGAAATGGTTCTGTATCCTGTTCTGGGCTTAGTTTCAGAAATAGTTTAGTTTTGGAAATGTATTTGCTAGGCAGCTTTCTTTAGACCAAGGGTGTAAAACTCGATTTCATTGAGGGCCACATCAGGGTTGTGTTTGACATGAACCATCCATATGGTACACTTGCTAAAACAACCTTAATATAGATCAGTACAATCATATATATTAGGGATATTTTTAGCAAGTGCACCATACAGGTGGCTCGTGCTTAACCTATGATTCTTTTTCTCAGCTGCTATTTCTGAGCATTGGTATTACTTCTCTTGTATTTGTGTATCTGATTTTTCTTACCTAAGGGCAAGAAATAATATGTATAATATTGCATTTATATCTTATTATTAAAAACTTTGTTAAGTACCTGGAGTCACATTTGTGAGATGGGTGGCCATGTAAATGGATTTAAATAAACAAACAAATAAATAAAATTCTTGGTCTGTATCATGTTTAATGTCTAAATCACAAGAAGTAATTGTTCTGCTCCATGCTGCATTGGCTAGACCACATCTGAAATATTGCATCCAGTTCTGATCACCACAATACAAGAAAGACACTGAGGAACTGGGAAGTGTATGCAAAAAAGGGACGAAGATGATGAAAGGATTAGACTCTTACAAAGATTGGACTTTATGAAGAACATTTAAGGAATGGGTATGTTTAGCTTAAATAAGACAAAGCCGAGGGGCAATATAATAGTAGTTTTCAAATACCAGAAGGGCTGTCATAGAGAAGTGGTGTGGTTTTATTCTCCATACTCCTGAAGGTAGGAGAAAAATAGTGAGTGTAAGTTTAGCTGAGGAAATCCAATTTTTTGAAATAAACAGCTGTTGATCAGTGGAATTGCCTCCTTTATGATATTATGAGTGCTCCATCACTGGAGGTTTTTAAGCAAAGGTCATTTGGGACAGCATGAAGAATCCTACTCTGGGAGGACATGATCTCCAAATAGGGTGGCATGCTATCATCTGGGAAGAGAAACATAAAGCCCACCATTACTTCCAAAGGCATTACATCAGGAGGGCACTTTTAGATATTTGGCTTAAAACTAAAAGAAATAACTATATAGAAGTTCCTAATTGGATATCGGTAGTAGAAATGCTCACACGTCCCAACCTTCTCAAAACAGGAGGGGCTGTTACATATAAAGAATTATTAAATATGAAAGGGGAACTGAAATCAAGGTACAAATTAAAGGAAGAAGGAACTGAATTAGATTGGTGGGTATATCTACAAATACAGTCTAAATTTATGAAAGATAAAAAAGAAAAGGGCATAAAACTAGAAGGAAGAGGCAGAGGAAGGATACTGCAAAATCCCCTTTCCCTCCCCACTCCTGGGGGAAGGATATTGCAAAATCTCAATTCCCACCCCACTCTGGGGCCAGCCAGAGGTGGCATTTGCGGGTTCTGCCAACTACTCAAAATTTCCGCTATCGGTTCTCCAGAACCTGTCAGAACCTGCTAGATTTCACTCCTGTTGTTGGGGCATTAAAAATAGATAGTGATTTTACTCTAATCTTGCATAGCTTCTTCTCCAAAAACACTACACTACTAACTAGAGCATATAAAACATTTGCTAGACCAATTCTTGAATATAGCTCGACTGTCTGGAACCCATACCACATTTCAGACATCAGTACAATTGAATGTGTCCAGAAATATTTTACAAGAAGAGTTCTCCACTCCTCTGAATACAACAAAATACCTTATGCCACCAGACTTGAAATCCTGAGTTTAGACAATTTAGAACTACGCCGCCTTCGATATGACCTGAGTTTAACTCATAGAATCATCTATTACAATGTCCTTCCTGTTAAAGACTACTTCAGCTTCAATCACAACAATACAAGAGCAAACAATATATTTAAACTTAATGTTAACCGCTTCAATCTTGATTGCAGAAAATATGACTTCTGTAACAGAGTTGTTAATGCTTGGAACGCTTTACCTGACTCTGTGGTCTCTTCTCATAACCCCAAAAGCTTTAACTAAAATCTATCCACTGTTGACCTCACCCCATTCCGAAGAGGACTTTAAGGGGCGTGCATAAGAGCACAAACGTGCCTACCGTTCCTGTCCTATTGTTTCTTTCCCTATATATACATATATATGCTTATACTTCCTTGTTTCTCATCATATATATGTTTACATATTATATAATCTTTTTGTGTGATGCTTGTGTATACTGTTATGACAAATTAAATAAATAAAAATAAATAAATCATCAGAGTTGGATAAAATTTTATTAAATACGGACGGAAAGGCCATAAGAAAACTATATAGGTACTTATTAGAACAAGACATGTTTGAAGAGCAAGTCAAGGAGACCATGATAATCTGGGGTAGATGTTTTGGGTACAGTATTGATCCGGATAACTGGCAAAATTTATGGGAAAAAATATTAAAATTACATTGGTGGCCGCTTACAAAGGAAACTTGTATCAAATGTTTTACAGGTGGCACCTCCCACCCACAAGATTGGCAAAAATTAGTAAAAAATATTCTCCAATTTGTTGGAAATGTGAAACTGAGCTAGGATCATACTATCACATGTGGTGGGAATGCCAAAAAGAAAAAAATTCTGGCAGCAAATAAGAAGCTGGTTAGAAGAGATGTTAACAGTCAAAATAGAGGTCAAACCAGAATTTTTCTTATTGGGCATGATGGATGGCAAATACGATAAAAATGTTACCTACTTAACATTGCATATATTAACCACGGCAAGATTAACATTTGCTCAAAAATGGAAGTGTAAAGAAATACCCTCAGAAGAAGAAGTAATAAACAAAATCTATAACTGTGCAGAGATGGACAGACTTACTCTAGAACTCAAAGATAAAAACAAATCAAGGTACTATGAGGTCTGGAGTAAATTCTACGAATGGCTTGAGAGGAGGAAAAATGCCAAAAACAAGAGATAATGAGTGTCTGGAAATGTATATATCAATGTATATTGTACTTGTGAGGGTATAATAGATTTATTAAATATGTATATAGTTGTAGGAGTAGTATATATATAGTATATACTTGATATATAAGGAATTAGGAGATATGTAAATTTGTATATAGACTGAGGAATATATGATATAGTAACTTGAACTTGACGTAAATGTTAGAAACCAGAGACGTGGAGCAATGTCCATTGTTTTTGTTTGTCTTAAATCTAATAAAATTTTTCAAAAAAAAAAAAAAAGAATCCTACTTTGGGTAGGCATGGTTGGACTGGAAGACCTCTTAACATCCCGTCCAATACTATGAGTCTGTATATCTACAACCCAGATTTCTATAAAGTGCTCTCTTAAATGCACAGCTCCTCCATAGCTACCCCACCCTTGGGAACTGCCTTCCCTGAGAGGCCTCCATCCTCCTTACTTTGAGAAGGCCTTGAAGAGTTGACTCTTCTCACCAGCCTTGGTGTAGGAGGAAGCAGGAGCCCAACAAGATGGTATCTCAATGTGTAGACGAGTGCTGCTGTGAGGTCCCATTATGTTTTTATTTTTTATTGTTATTATTTGGGGGGCAGTTGGGGTTGCTGCTTTACTGTTTTGTGGGTCACCCAGAGTTTTGGTCACAATATGAGTAGCTATAAAAGTCTTTTCAATTGATTAATTAATTAAGGCTGGAAGTACCTGAGACCCAAAATAGATATCTCAATAAATCTATTTTCCTCAAAATAATCTCCTCCTCATAGTTGGCTTTGCTTTTTCTAGACCTCTCAGCCAATGGGATCTATCAAACTATAGTACAAAACTAATCTGGAGAGCAAATAATCAAGTTGTGAGCCTCTTCATACTGAACTTGTTTGTGGTTTCCGTAAAACCTTCTTCTCATCCCAAATCTGAGACCTTATACAGACCAGAAATCTCAAAATATATATGTTTTATTTTATTTTCTTAAATATAATGTCAACTCAGTTTTCCTTTGACAAGTCTTCAAGGAAAATGTCTTCAGGGCTTTTATGACTAGAAAGTGGGGTGATAAGTCAGTTGCATAATCTTCTATTTAATTCATTCAGGGTTTTTTTTAATAACCAACAAACATATAAAGTAAAGGAGATTCTTGTCAAGATTTGTTTTGTATTAAAGGAAAAAATAGTACCATAACTTCATGAAGAAAAATTCCTGATTTTTCCCCCTGTTCCTCCCTCCCTTTTCATTGTGAGCATTTACATCTCAACAAGACCCATGGTGGAACAATAAGAATGCAGTACTGCAGGTTACTTCTGCTGACTGCTGGCTGCCAGCAGTTTGATTCTCACTGGCTCAAGGTTGACTCAGCCTTCCATCCTTCCGAGATCAGTAAAATGAGGACCCAGATTGCTGGGGGCAATGTGCTGACTCTGTAAACCATTTAGAGAGGGCTGTAAAGCACTGTGAAGCAATAAATAAGTCTAAGTGCTATTGCTATATTATTTTTGTAAAATTAATTTAAAAAATGAAACTGTATTATGGAGCTTTCTTACACTGCAAATCATTGAGAGAAGAAAACATTTCTAATAGAGAACAAATGTAGTCCCATAAGTCACAGTTCCAGTGTGCAAACTATAGATGGAGGGAAGGGAAAGTAGAGGGCAGCCACTACTACTTAACAGAATCCCACTAAAGCAGTGGTTCTCAATCTTTATAGTGCTGCGACCCCTTTAATACAATTCCCCATGTTGTGGCGACCCCTTTAATACAATTCCCCACGAGTGGCGACCCCAACCATAAAATTATTTTCGTTTTGAATTTATTGCGCCTGAAGCCATATTGGCTAGCGATCTGAACTGCTTGCGATTGCCTTGAGGACGGAGGCATTAAAGCGGAGACTCCTCCCCTATTAAATTTATCGCGCCTGAAGCCAGATTAGGCTAGCGATTGGGAGTGATTGCAGCTGGTTTGAGAGGGAGACAAAAGAGCAAAGATTTCTCTCTTTTTTAATTCATCGTGCCTGAAGCCAAATTTGGCTAGCGATTTGAAGAGCCTGCAGCTGGCTTCTGGAGTCAACCATTGGAGCGTGATTCTTCAACTCGTAAGTATACTTCCCATATTTCCGATGGTCTTAGGTGACCCCTGGCAAATCGTCATTCGATCCCCAATGGGGTCCCAACCCACAGGTTGAGAACTGCTGCACTAAAGGGAAATACCTCACCATCGGAAAATTGCAACTTTGAAAGATAAAATACTCAGCAATGTACAGGAGCTGTGAATGCACAAAACTGGTTTTAAAAAATGGAGGAACAGAAATAGTAGAACACATCTCATGTGAGGTATCTGACAGAGGGAACTAATTTTACTCTGTGTTGATCATGTCACGGGGACATCTCAAGACTTACGTTGAGGAAGCTGAAAATGGGACAAGGGTAAAAAGGCCACCTCTACTATCAGTCATGACCCAATATTGTCATGGCTACATTTCAGGTTTTCTTCCAGTGGGTCAGCCTGAATGAGTAGTAAGTTATATGGTCAAAGTGGAGAGGTTAAGATTTGAAACAATGCCAAGATACAGCAAAAATGACAGAGTAAGTTCTTTCTCCCATGTTGCTCAAAGGAATAGATCTAGACGAAGTTATTTATTCTTTTGTCCTGTTGAAATCAATCACATATACATTAAGTTTATTTTCTTTCCAATTGTAAATTCAATCTTAGGCAAATACCCCTGTATGGTTAAACTAAGTAATATAAACATTTATCCATTATGTAAACTCAAACAGATCTATTATGTAAAGCTCCCATTTATTTTTCAGATGAATAATAGAATAAATGCCTCTTTTCATCAAACTGCTTCAGGCAACCTTACTTGTTTACCTATATTCCAGGTGACTCAAGAGACATTGTGTTAAGTTCGGGAAGTAATGAGGCTGGAGACCAGGGTAGTGACAACAGCTCTTTAATATAGGGTGAACCCAGCAACAGGCTGGGCGAAAACCCTCTCCTTTTATACAGTTCTGTTGGAGGTTTTGACCAATCAGCAACATGCTGATTTCCCGCTCAAATATTTAAAGGTACAACACTACAACACTAATACATAACACTCCTCCCCTCCCAGAAAACACTTTGCCTCTATTTACATAAATATTTACATGTTATTTTTCGACGTAGTCACGCAAATAACCTGGGCGTCTCCTAGTCCTTTCTGACCTGCGCGGTTCAGTTCTGGGTGGTGTTTTGAGCTGGTCGGAGGGGCTGTTTTCTCCTCCCAGCACTTTCTCTGGGCCAACGGGCTCCGGATTATTGGCCGACTCTTTTTCTTGGCCATCGGGCCTTGGATTACTTTTTTCAATTTCTCTGCCGCTTCCCTCGGGAACCTGATGGCGTCGCTGGAACTCTGGGATCTCAGCTAAGTCTTGCGCCTCCCCCGGGTCATTGTTGGCTGTGGAATCAAATTGGTATTGATCATGATATGTTTCATTTGGTTCAGTTTGGTCGGTTATTCGTTTCCTTAACTGATCTATGTGGCGCCTCCACACTCTGTTGTCGGGTAGCTCTACCACGTATGATTTTGGGCCAGTTACTTTAATTATTTGTCCTGTGAGCCAACTAGGGCCGTCCCCATAGTTTCGGGCCCACACCGGGTCGCCTATGCTCATTTCCCTGGTCTTTTCTAGTTTTCCCTTGTAACCCTCTGGTGTGTAATGGGGATTCAAACGGTCCAGTGGGCACCGGAGTTTCCGTCCCATTAGCAACTCGGCTGGGCTTTTCCCGGTGGCCGTGCTTGGGGTTCTGTGCTGGATGGCTAGGAAAAAGTCTATTTTTGTTTGCCAGTCACCTGGCTTTAGCCTGGACAATGCCTCCTTAGCGCTCCGGACGGAACGCTCTGCAAGGCCATTCGACGCAGGGTGGAAAGGCGCAGAGAGGGCATGTCGGATGCCTTCCTCTGCCAGGTATTCTTCAAACTGGGCTGCCGTGAATTGAGGCCCATTGTCGGACACCAGAGTGTCTGGCAATCCGTGAGTTGCGAATAGGTGGCGCAGGGTTGCGATTACTGCTTCGGCCGTAGTGGATTTCATGAGTATGACCTCCAACCATTTAGAAAATGCATCCACAACTATTAGGAATGTTTGGCCGTGAAAAGGGCCAGCAAAATCAATGTGGATTCTTGACCAGGGCCCTTGGGGCTTTTCCCATTCTCTGACTGGGGCCGTTGGGGGTAGAGGTCTGGATTCTTGGCAAGCCTGACATTTCCCTACCCTCTCAGCAATCTCTGCGTCCATGAGTGGCCACCATACATAGCTTCTGGCTAACCCCTTCATCCTTACGATCCCTGGGTGACCCTCGTGGAGGAGGTCCAATACCTTTCCCCTTAACTTTTCAGGAATTATTACACGATCACCCCATAACAGACACCCCCCTTGAGCTGAGAGCTCATCTCGTTTTTTGACAAATTCTTTGAACCTTCCGCCCGGCGCAGCGGGCCACCCTCTCTGTACCCAACCGAGTACAGTCCTTAACACAATGTCCCGGTATGATGCCCGAGCCACTTCCTTAGATGTGACTGGGCCAGAGTCCAATGAGTCAATAAGTAGGATGGGTGTCCCTGGAGTGGGGTCTTCGGTCGCCCCAGGTAGTGGGCATCGACTTAATGCGTCTGCGTGCCCCACTTCTTTTCCTGGTCGATGTTGCAGCTTGTACGAATAAGCGGCTAAGAATATAGTCCATCGGGTCAATCGCGGCGAAAGTGCCACAGGCGTTGGGCGGTTGCCAGCCAGTATTCCTAGTAGCGGTCTGTGGTCAGTCACGATTTCGAAATTCCGCCCAAATACATACTCGTGGAATTTCTTGACCCCTGACACAATGGCTAGTGCTTCTTTGTCTAACTGGCTGTAGTTCCTCTCTGGGGAGGACATCGTTCTCGAATAGAACGCTATAGGGGCTTCTGTGCCGTTTGGAAGTCTATGGCTGAGTACAGCCCCCACCCCATAAGGGGAGGCGTCGCAAACCAACACTATGGGTAATGAGTCGTGATATTGGATGAGCAGGCTATCACTTGAGAGCAGGTTCTTTACTGCTTCAAAAGCCCTATTTTCTGACTTCCCCCAAGACCAAACAGTATTTTTCCCTAAGAGCCTATGCAGCGGTTCCGCAACGGTTGCTTTGTTCTTTAAAAAGACCGCGTAAAAATTAACCAATCCTAGGAATGCCTGCAGCTCTGCTTTGTTTTTGGGCGCTGGAGCCTTTCTAATTGCCTTAACCTTGCTCTCAGTAGGGTGAATTCCTTTCTTGTCTATCCGGTAGCCCAAGAAGTCGACGGATTCGACCCCGATCTGGCATTTGTTTGTCTTGACTTTTAACCCGGCTGTCCGGAAAATGCTCAAGACCTTTCTTAACCGCTCCCCCAGTTCCTCCATGTTTTCCCCTGAAATTAGGACATCATCGAAGTAAGGAACTACCCCTGGGAGCCCCTGCAGTAGTCGTTCCATCAGGTTTTGGAACAGCCCTGGTGCCACACTGACCCCAAATTGTAATCGGGTGCACTTGAAGGCACCCCTGTGCGCCACAATCGTTTGGGCTTCGGCTGTGCGGGCGTCTACTGGCAGTTGTTGGTAGGCTTGGGCCAAGTCTAACTTTGCAAAGACTTGCCCTTGCCCCAACGAGTGCAATAAGTGTTGCACTACGGGAACCGGGTAAGCGCTTTTCTGTAAGGCTTTGTTAAGCCGCCTTGTAGTCAGCGCAAATTCTAATTGACCCGTCCGGTTTTATGGGGTGACGATTGGCGTCTCCCACCTTGCGTGATCGACTGGCACCAAGATCCCTTGATTAATGAGCTTATCCAGCTCCTTATCAATTTTGGTTTTAGGGCAAAGGACTCTCCTCGCCTTAAGCCTAATGGGGGCTACCTGGGGTCTAAGTTGAAGGAAATAGGGGTCCCTTTGTACTTGCCCAGGCAGTCCTTGAAGACATCTTGAACTCGTTAAAGAGAATGTCTTTCAGGTTACAGTCACTTCTGTAGATGCCAGTCACTCCCATGCCCAGGGCACGAAACCAGTCTAGTCCCAACAGACTGGGCAGAGTTCCTTCGACGATCGTGATGGGCAGGGTCTTTTATGTGGACCATACTGACTTGGACGGAGGTGGTCCTCGAACAGGGATGCGATTCCCTGGTAGTCGTGCACTCGTAGCCGTTGTGCTTGCAGGTGGCGTTTGACGGACGGCAGCGACTCGCCAGAGTGTCCCAGGACATGATGGTGATCGCTGATCCCGTGTCTACTTCAAGCCTGCACCGTACTCTCTATCTTGGGCTTTGTGAAGATCTTCTTTTCCACTTTGGTTGAGGCGCGCCTATAATGACAGTCGTTTGGTTAGACTTCGCCTTTCTTGTTTGAACCAATCGCGGGCCGCCTTTCCGGTTCCGCGTTCTGATTGGCCGATTTGAATTTTCGGCGGGAAGGTTGGGCCGCTCTGCAGACCTGAGCTAAGTGCCCTTTCTTCCCACACCGCCGGCATGTTGCGTCTTTAAACCTGCAGCGTTGGCGCTGGTGCTGCCCTCCGCAGCTTCCGCACTCGTCACGGTCCTCAATGTCGCGTTTCTCGGTCCGGCAGACCCCTTCCTCATCCTCGCCCTCACCGTCGGATTCGGACTGAATCTCCTCCTGGTGTACTGGCGTTGGCTTTGCGCTCACCTTGGATTGAAGAGGCTTTTGCAGGGTCTCTGCTGCTTTAGTAGACATTTCGTGTGCTCTGGCTTCATCCAGAGCGTTGGCTAGTGTCAGGTTGCTCTTGGCTAGCAGCCGTCGCCGTAGACGGATGTCCTTGACCCCTCGGACGAGTTGCTCGAGTAGCACCTCGTCTAGGTCTCTGTATCCGCAGTCCTTGGACGCTCTTCTTAAAGCGGCCATGTAGTCACCGATGGACTCGCCCTCCATCTGTCTACGTTCTCCGAATTCAAACCGCTGCACGTATTTGGACGGCGTCGGCGCGAAATGGTTCTTCAGCAAAGTCTGCAGAGTCGGCCACGATACCGATTGTATCGGCGTTGGCTCTGCCAGGGCTTCCGCAATCTCGATGACCTCCGGCCCACAATGGCTTAAGAAGTAAGCCCGTTTGCGGTTGTCAGGGATCCCCTGTAGTTCGTTGGCTTCTAGAAAGCTTTCGAAACGGGTCATATACGTTCCCCATTTCTCCTTGACCGGGTTGTACGGTGCGGGTGGCGTGTTTGCCATTTCCGCGTTTCTGCCCTGAGTTTGCTGGGTTCGGAACTATCGCGCTTCAGCTCGGTTCTGGTTCTCCTTAGCCTCGAAATCCCACCTTCGTCGCCAATGTTAAGTTCGGGAAGTAATGAGGCTGGAGACCAGGGTAGTGACAACAGCTCTTTAATATAGGGTGAACCCAGCAACAGGCTGGGCGAAAACCCTCTCCTTTTATACAGTTCTGTTGGAGGTTTTGACCAATCAGCAACATGCTGATTTCCCGCTCAAATATTTAAAGGTACAACACTACAACACTAATACATAACACATTGTATGAGAAAAAAATATTGCCAGCAGTAAGGTGGGATATTAGCATTCTGAGGGAGAAGCATTATGAAAAGCTGGAGAGGACAATCCAAGAGATTAGGAGACCATGGGAGACCTTTGGAGAGGAACATGAATTGAATAACAAGAGTTGGAAGGCACCTTGGAGATCTTCTGGTCCAATCCCCTGCAGGAGACCCTATATCATTCCAGACAAATAGATGTCCAATATCTTCTTAAAAAATATCCACTGATGGAGCACCCACAACTTCTGCAGGTAAGCTGGTCCACTGATCAATTTTTCTAACAGTCAGGAAATTTCTCCTTCATTTTAGGTTGGATCATTCTTAGTTAAGCTTCCATCCTTTACATCTTGTCTTCCCCTCAAGTGATTTGGAAAATAGATTGTACTCTTCCTCTGTGTGACAGCCCTTCAAATATTGAAAGACTGCTGTAACATCACCCCTACTCCTTCTCTTCATTAGACTAGACATTACCAGTTCCCACAACTGTTTATTGAACGATTTATCCTCGAGTCCCCTAATCATCTTTGTTACCCTTGTCTGCACTCTTTCTAGAGTTTCAATTTAAGGGTGACCAAAACTGGATGTAGTATTTCAAGTGTGGTATACAGTATAAAGCAGTGACCTTGATACTATTCCTCTGTTGATTCAGTCTAGTACTGCATTGGCCTTTTGGACAGCTGTAGCACACTGCTGGCTCATATTTAAGTGATTGTCCACTAGGACTCTAAGATCTTTCTCACAGTTATTGCTATTGAGCCAGGTACCACCTATTCTGTCCCTGTGCATTTGGTTTTTCTTGCCTAAGTGTAAAACCTTACTTTGCTCACCACTGAGTTGCATTTCACTAAAGACTGAAGCAGTTAAGGAGCATTGCACAAAATTGTGGCACAGCATGAAATGGTGGAGATCAGAGTAAAAAGTCCAGTGGGCAGCATTAGCGATCCACAAAGGGTCAAGTGACAAAGAAGGCATTCTCCTTAATTCTAAGTTGCTTCTCTCCTTGATTAGTTTCTATCCATTGTTTCTTGTCCTGCCCTCAGGTGCTGGAAAGAAACAACAGATGAAAACTAATCAAGGAGAGAAGCAACCTGGAATTAAGGAGAAACTTCCTACCAGTGAGGACAATTAACCCTGTGGAACAGCTTGCCTTCAGAAGCTGTGGGTGCTTCATCATTGGGGGTTTTAAAGAAGAGACTTGTCATTCAAAAGAATTGCTTGTCTGAAATGGTATAGGGTCTCCTGCTTGAGGAGGTGGCTGGACTAGAAGACCTCTAAGGTCCCTTCCAACTCTATTCTGATTGATTGATTGATTGAGATGTTGAAAAGCAAACTATGCCCCTTAGGTAGTTGGATACAACATTGCAATCAAAATGCAAATAAATAAAGTTTGCATTGCTATTTAAAAATACAAGCTTAGTTATCTGCTCTTGGTTAAGAACAGATACCTATGGTGAGTAATGACAAACAGTGCAGTCATAAAAATGTGAGGAAGAAAAGCAGTAAGGAAATAATTAAAAAGTGTGTGTATGGGGGGAAAGATATGAATGAGGGGTATAAAGCAGAATGGTGATAGGAAAAGTCATCCAGAAAAAGCCATTGGGGAAAGAAAGGAAATGTACTATGCTAACGATTTCTGAAAGCAGTAATTAAGTTCCCAGTCCTGTACATCTATTGTGGGGAGACAACCTCATTGTGCATGTAGTCAGACTTATTTTTGAATAAACATGCATAAGAATTTCCTGCTAAAATGTTGTAATGAAGGAAATGTAATGAATATCACCTTTTAATTACAGGCAGGCCAACTTTTTTTTGTTTTTTTGTTTACATTTATACCCCGCCCTTCTCCGAAGACTCAGGGCGGCTTACAGTGTATAAGGCAATAGTCTCATTCTATTTGTATATTTTTACAAAGTCAACTTATTGCCCCCCCAACAATCTGGGTCCTCATTTTACCTACCTTATAAAGGATGGAAGGCTGAGTCAACCTTGGGCCGGGCTTGAACCTGCAGTAATTGCAGGCTTTGTGTACTTGTACAAGAATGTTTTGTCTTGTACTTGTACAAGAATGTTTTTTAAAAAAATTGAGTGTACCCAGTATCACTTACCTGCATTGTGTGGTTTACATAATGTGACACTGCCCTTCCTCAAGGATTAATACTGTACCCACAGTGACATAACAGGAATTGGATGCTGCTGAACTATTCAAGATCTGGTTTTGGATTAACTATCTCCTTTTCAGAGCTTTTGCTGTTTTATAAAATGATCCTATAACATGGAATGAATTAGTGAATGCACAGAATCTATATTCCTATGTGAAACTACATCACATTTTAGAATTTTGTTTTGTTTTTAAATCCATTTTACTTTTTCCATCCAACGGATGGAATGTCAGGATCTTGGGTCTTGGAATCTATCTGATTTTCATCAGGATTATTCTCTGAAAGTGGAAAGAAGAGGATCACTTTTGTTACCAGGAGCCAGCAAAAGAAAAAGGAAGTTATAAAATGAAATGAACCCAGCCAAGAGCTTCTGAGAAAAACATGTACTCAATCCATTCATTGGAACAGTTTCGCAACTTTGGCAGTTTGGCTGGGGAATTCTGTGAGTTGAATTCCGTCCATCTTCAAGTTGCCAAGGTTGAGAAACACTGGTATGGAAAGCCAGCTGGGCAGGTTCTGCTGTGCGCGCAAGTTTCACACATGCACACACACACAGAGGTGCAACAGGAGGGAAATTGTGCAGACACAATATATTCCTTTGTTACACAGAAGGAAATCTTTATTTATTTATTTATTTTGTCACACAATATATATAAGCATAAGCATGAAATAACTATACAATATATAAGCATATATATAAGCATGAGTATGTAATAACTATATTAATTGGATATAATGAAAGGAAACAATAGGACAGGAACGGTAGGCACACTTGTGCTCTTATGCATGCCCCTTACAGACCTCTTAGGAATGGGGTGAGGTCAATAGTAGACAGTTTTTGGCTGAAGCTTTGGGGATTTTGGGAAGAGACCACAGAATCTGGTAGTGTATTCCAAGTATTAACAACTCTGTTACTGAAGTCATATTTTCTGCAATCAAGATTGGAGCCATTAACATTAAGCTTAAATCTATTGTTCTTCCGGTTTTATTCTTCCGGTTCTCCAGAACCTGTCAGAACCTGCTGGATTTCACCCCTGGTTATGCAGTGCACATGATTGTATCAAGACAACTTTGAAGTACAGAAACTGTTGGGCAAGTTGAACAATACATAGGTGAAGAACTTTGAAACCTGAGAAAAGGATAGATTCATAAAAATATGACATACAGGAATATTTTATCATTTGGGAGAGAAGACTCAATCTTCTTTCCCAAATTATAAAATATTGATGCTTTCTCTGAAATATCACATTCCAAGTATACATGAAAGGGATAAGGAAATTCCAAGCACAGAAAGAAACTATTGCATTGTTAGATCAGATTTCTGCCGAAGGAATATAACTAATACCAAATACCTTTTAATTTTCTTCAGAGAACATTGTATCTCCATGCTGTTTGCATCCCAGAAATATTCCTAGGAGGGTGATTATCAAGTCTCAAGCTCAAAGACAGTTATTTGTAAGAATATAAAGCAGGGGTCTCCAACCTTGGTCCCTTTTATACTTGTGGACTTCAACTCCCAGAGTCCCTCAGCCAGCAAAACTGGCTGAGGAACTCTGGGAGTTGAAGTCCACAGGTCTTAAAAGGACCAAGGTTGGAGACTCCTGATATAAAGGACCACTTGTTTTTTTCTTAAATAAACAATTGATTAGACGAAGTTATCTAAATAATGCAGACAACTATATTGTAATGGTATGTGAGAATGACCTTAGGAGATAGGACAACCAGATACAATCAAGAGAACTATCAGATAAAAATAGCCCACAGCAAGAATGTGGACAAGTACTTTCAGACTTGCAAAATTATGTTACTGAACCCTTACAATGAAGTAAATTAGTTCATCAGGTCATGTTTCCTGATTGATCTATCTTGTAAGGCTGACACATGCAGGTTAAGAGAGTAGGCAAAGCTACTTCATGAAAAGGAGAGTAAAATAAACCAGATATTTCTAAGAAGACAACCACTGTGTGAAATGGAAGACCTCCAAGGTCCCTTCCAATTCTGTGATTCTGTTAAATTGAAAACTAATCTCTGCTTTAATCTCTATCTCTGCCAACAAATGGTGACCTCATCAGAAAGATCAATTTGACTTGTGGAGAGATCTATTGGATATTGAATTCAGCTTTCTCTTAGGCCCAGCCCTTTTATGTAAATGTAATCACCAGCCACAGCTTCTCTGTTGCTATCTTTTCATTGTCCTGAAATTCTGGCATTACAATCAAAGTTTCATAGAAACCCAGAATCCAGAATCACCATTACCTAGAAAGGAAGTCCACCTTGCAACATTTTATGTTCTACCTTCAGTTTCCATAAGGCATGGAAACCAGCTACCAATGTTAAACATGCAAAACCTTGTAAAGAAAATTCCTATATTTTTGTCTAGGCTTGGAGGAGGAGGATTTCTCTATGAGCTTCTCTGTTTTTTTGGCTCACAGTTTCAGCTGATTCTTATCATTTGTGACTGTGCCAAAATCGCTAATAATTTTCTGGATTAGCGGAGCGCTATCTGAAGTGCTCCGCAACCTGTCTGGGCAAAGCCATCCTAATGTTACAGAAAGAATCGTTATTATTAAATAATTTAATTTATAAGTTCTAAATCTATAGAGGAAAGAGGTTCTGTGGCCACCAACTTAAAAGTATATTTTCTCTCAGGGAAAAGGAATTACATTTTTATACTTCTGTCCTCCCTTACCCTCAGCCAATACTGATAGAATGATGCCCCAGAAAGGGAATCATTTTTCATGACAACATCCTTTCTTTCTGAACAAAACCAGACAAAGCTATAAGCATGAAATTAGCTAAGCAGGGTTAGACCTGCTCATATGGGCTGTATTGCCATTGGGGAAAAAAAGACTTAAACTCTGATTTTTGTTAGATATTGCCCATAATCTTTCCTGCCCGTTTTGTCATTGTGGGCCATGCAAGATCAAAATGGCAGATACAAGCTTCATTAAATAGCCTAATCCCACTACATGTTGATAGCCCCAAGGCTTTTGGTTAGAATTTTTCCATGTTTATAGTCATGTTATATTCCTTATATTCTTTATCTACATTATCATGTCAAACAACTTTCTTATGTACAGTTCAAGGATTCCAGAGCTCTGATTGGAAAGACTGACTGGAAGAATTAGGATGAAGCCTAGAAAGTATAAAGCCGAAGGCATGTTTATTTTACGTTTATGGTTCATGCTCCTCATACATAAATCTTCCTTGTTTCCATTGCTGGTTTTCACATCCACTTCTCCTCTTCTTATTCTTCTCTTTCCATTCTCCATTCTGTTCCATTTTCCAATTCCTGCTTACTTTTCTTTTTTTCTTAAAAAAAACACACCCTCTAGTTAAGTAATGAACAAATACTAAAATGCAAACATTCATTCAGATTCATAACAGATTATGTTACCTCATTACAGTACTTTGGGATCGGACCATGGTAGACATTTTGTCCTCAGTTAATGATTACATAATATTCTTTGGCTGAAATCTAGTCAACCTTGGCCAGACTATTCTCATACTTGAGGTAATTTACTGGACACTTAACAGTGATTTGAAACACCATTAGAAATTACAACCAATTTTTGATCCTGCTTACTTCTTCCTTCAGAGATCAAAATACATACAGTATTTATATAGTTGTCAGCCCTATAAAGCTGATTAGCTAAGAAACAGACATAATGGATGATCTCATGACCTTTGGACTTGCAACTGTCCTAAGAACATAATGGGTTCTTTCAGGAACACTCTTTATAGTAAATTAGAATAGCTGAGTCTTGAAATCCTGTCAAAGTCCAGTCACATCTTATATTAAGCAAAATCAAATAGGGATATTTTGTGGGGTTTTTTCTTGTGTTTCCCTCTATCTCAGAACTCTGCAGTCTTTTATGCCAGTATTTTATTTATTTCATATGGTATACATTTGTAGGGAGATCTACACTTTACAGAGCAGTCCTGATAGCCCAATTATTACTTCTTTCAGTTTTGCGCCTGCAAACTTATCCATGATGCATCAAAGAGGATGAACCAGCTTTCATCATCTGGTTAGTGGCAGTCAGATTGATGAAATTTTCCAGGCCCTCTTCTGTCGATTTCACCTCTGGACAGGTTCAGCACTGGCTCCCATTCTCCTTGTGCAGCTAGCCTTTCCCACTGCAATGCTGTTCCATTTATTTACTCACAGTAATGCTTTTAGCCTACTGAGTGAGCAGGACAGGAGCTAGAGGTGGGTGATGGGAGCTCACCCCATCCTGCAGTGCTACCAGGACTCGAACTGCCAGAGTGTCAACCATTTTTGGTGGCAGATCCAGCATCCTTAAGCAGCTGCAACCCCACACTTCCTTTTTTATGCCAGTCATCAGATACCTTCTCCAAGATTATTCTAAATTCCTTTGCAAAATAGATGCCAACAGGAATGATACTGTTGTGCAGTGATTGCATAAAATTTAAAGTTCACCAACAGGCCAAGGAACCATCTCAAGAAAAGGTAGTTCTCAATTTATGGTCACAATTGAGCAAAAACTACTGTTGCTAAGCAAGACAGATGTTAAGTGAGTTTTGCCCCATTTTATGACCTTTCTTACCACAGTTGTTAAGTGAATCACTTCAGTTATTAAGTTAGCAACACGGTTGTTAAGTGAATCTGGCTTCCCCATTGACTTTGCTTGTCAGAAGGTTGCAAAAGGTGATCACATAACCTTTGGACTCTGCAACTGTCCTAAGTACATGCCAGTTGCCAAGTTTCTGAATTTTGATCATGTGACCACGGGGATGCTGCAAGTGTGAAAAATGGTTGTAAGTAACTTTTTGTAGTGCTCTGGTAATTTCAAACGATCACTAAATGAATGGTTGTAAGTCAAACATTACTTGTAAATGAAGTTCCCACTGAAATACTATATGCTTTGGATGCAGAATGTCACAGATTCAATTTTCAGGTAGGCCTGGAGATATTTCTCTATGACTCCATGGAGACTTGTATAATCTGATTCAGTTTAGGACAACTTCCAATAGTTCTCATGTTTGGATTATCAAATTTACCTATTTATGTTTGTTTATTTATTTATTTATTTATTTATTTATTTATTTATTTATTTATTTATTTATTTATTATTCACACTTTTATACCTCCCTATCTCCCTAGGGACTCAGGGCGGTTTACAGCCATATAAAAAAACATATATATATACAGGGTAAAACATTAATTTAAAAAACTTATTACATAGGCCGAATATTTAAAATAGAGATATAAATAATAAAACCCATTTAAAACCAAATTTAAAATTTAAACATTTAAAAATTTAAAATTCTAGTCCAGTCCTGCGCAGATAAATAGATGTGTCTTAAGCTCGCGGCGGAAGGTTCGAAGGTCAGGAAGTTGGCGAAGACCTGGGGGAAGCTCATTCCAGAGAGTGGGGGCCCCCACAGAAAAGGCCCTTCCCCTGGGTGTCGCCAGTCGGCACTGCCTGGCCCACGGCACCCTGAGGAGTCCCTCTCTGTGAGAGCGCACGGGTCGGTGAGAGGCATTCGGTGGCAGCAGACGGTCCCGTAAGTAGCCCGGCTGTTAAGTTCGGGCAATAAAGAGGCAGGAGACCAGTGAGTGACAACAGCTCTTTAGTTTATAGTGAACCCAGCAAAAGACAACAGGCAAAACCCCTCTTTAAATACTATTTCGGCTGAGGCTTCAACCAATCAGCAACGTGCTTGTTCCCGCCCAAATTTCCCTCCTAAAGTTTAAATACATTACACTCCTTCCCTCCCAGAACGCATTGTACCCATATTTACATAAAATTAGCATATTATTTCTCCACGTAGTCACGCAGGTAGACAGGGCGTCTCCTAACTCTTTCTGACCTGCGCAATTCATTCTCTGGGAGTGAGTCGAGCTGGTTGAAGAGACTGTTAGTTCCTCCCAGCTCCTCCTCTGGGCCGTCCGGCCCTGGATTATTGGCAGAGTCATCCCTGCTGTCTTCAGGAGGAACCGGTTGGCGTCGCTGGACTTCATCGGATTCAGATAAGTCCCTCGCTCGCCTCGGGTTTGAGTCAGCTGTGAATTCAAACATTTGGTAGTCAGGGCCTGGCTGATTGGATTCTGTATTACTTGGTATTCGTTTTCTTACTTGGTCTATGTGGCGTCTCCAAACCCGGCCATCCTCCATGTCTACTACATATGATTTCGGCCCGGTTATTCCAAGAATTGTCCCTTTTAACCATTTTGGACCCTCGCTATAGTTGTGTGCCCACACTGGGTCACCCACTGTCATTTCCCTAGTTTTTTCTTGTATCCCCTTGTACCCATCTGGGGTGTAGGTTGGGTTTAGTCGGTCTAACGGGCACCTGAGCTTCCTGCCCATCAATAGTTCCGCCGGGTTGCGGCCAGTTGTCACACAGGGGGTTCTATGTTGGACTGCTAAAAAGGTATCGATTTTTGTTTGCCAATCGCCTGGACTTATCCTAGATAGCGCTTCTTTGGCGCTCCGAACGAAACGTTCTGCAAGTCCGTTCGTTGCCGGGTGGAAAGGTGCCGAGAGGACATGTCTGATGCCCTCTTCCGCTAAGTACCCCTCAAACTGGGTTGCCGTGAATTGCGGGCCGTTGTCGGAAACTAGGGTGTCGGGCAGGCCATGAGTTACGAATAGGTGCCTCAGGACTGAGATGACTGCCTCGGCCATCGTGGTTCTCATGAGAATGATTTCTAACCATTTTGAGTAGGCATCTACTACAATTAAAAAGGTTTGCCCATGGAATGGCCCGGCAAAATCTATGTGAATCCTGGACCATGGCCCCTGGGGTTTCTCCCACTCTCTAACTGGGGCTGTAGGGGGTAGTGGCCTTGACTCTTGGCAGGATTGGCATTTCCCTACCCTGTCGCTAATTTCCTTATCCATTAGAGGCCACCATACATAACTCCTCGCTAAACTCTTCATCCTCACGATCCCCGGGTGGCCCACATGCAATAGTTCCAATACATTTTTTCGTAATTTCTCCGGGATGACCACTCTATCCCCCCATAACAGACACCCCCCTTGAACCGACAGTTCCGATCGTTTTTTTGCAAAGTCTTTGAAACGCTCGCCCGGCGCAGCGGGCCATCCCCTTTGCACCCAACCGATTACAGTCCTCATGGTAATGTCCTTGTAAGATGCCCTAGCCACTTCCTTGGATGTGACTGGGCCAGAGTCCAAAGAGTCAATAAGCAAGACAGGTGTCCCCGGGGTTGAGTCTTCGATAGTCTCTGGTAAAGGGCATCTACTCGAGCGTCCGCATACCCTAAGTCTTTTCCGGGGCAGTGGAGCAATTTGTAAGAGTATGCCGCTAAGAAGATAGTCCATCGGGTCAGCCTGGGTGAAAGTGCAACGGGTGTTGGGCGGTCGCCCACTAGGAGTCCCAGTAGGGGTCTATGGTCCGTGACTATCTCGAAATCTCGTCCGAATACATATTCGTGGAATTTCTTCACCCCGGAGACTATAGCCAATGCCTCCCTATCTAGCTGGCTGTAGTTCCTTTCGGCTGAGGACATTGTTCGGGAATAATACGCTATAGGGGCTTCAGTTCCATTCGGTAACCTATGGCTGAGCACTGCCCCCACCCCGTAGGGAGATGCATCACAAACTAGTACTAATGGCAACGTGCCATTGTATTGAATGAGGAGGCTATCGCTGGACAAAAGGTTTTTCACCCCTTCAAATGCCTTAGCTTTTACCTTTCCCCAAGACCAAACAGCTTTCTTTGCTAGTAATTTGTGTAACGGTTCGGCTATTGTTGCCTTGTTCTTTAAGAATACCGCATAGAAGTTGACAAGCCCCAAGAATGCTTGTAACTCCGTTTTATTTTTGGGAGCTGGGGCCTTCCTGATGGCCCGTACCTTGCTCTCAGTGGGGTGAATCCCTTCCCTGTCTATTCGGTACCCCAGGAATTCTACGGATTCCACCCCAATTTAGCATTTGTTAAGCTTAACTTTAAGCCCAGCAGACCTGAAAATGCCCAAAACCTTTCTTAGTCTTACCCCCAGTTCCTCTAAGTTTTCTGCTGATACCAAGACATCGTCGAAATATGGTACCACCCCGGGTAGACCCTGTAATAGTCGCTCCATTAGGTTTTGAAATAGCCCTGGAGCCACACTAACTCCGAACTGGAGTCGAGTGCATTTGAAAGCGCCGCGGTGCGTGACAATTGTCTGCGCCTCGGCTGTGCTGCTATCTACGGGTAGCTGCTGGTAGGCTTGAGCCAAATCGAGTTTGGCGAAAACCTGCCCTTGTCCTAACGAGTGCAGCAAGTGTTGCACTACTGGGACGGGGTATGCACTCTTCTGCAATGCTTTGTTAAGCGTTGCCTTGTAATCAGCACAAATCCGGACCGATCCGTCCGGTTTGACTGGGGTCACTATAGGTGTCTCCCATTTTGCATGGTCGACGGGAACTAGTATTCCCTGGCTCACTAGCTTGTCCAATTCCCTGTCAATCTTGGGCTTTAGGGCGAATGGGACCCTCCTAGCCTTTAACCTGATAGGGGCAACTTGTGGATCTAGATTGAAAGAAATAGGGGTCCCCTCGTACTTGCCCAGGCAGTCTTTGAACACGTCCTCGAACTCCTTCAGCAGTTCATCCTTGAGGTTGACTTCATTTCGGAATACCCCGGTCACTCCCATGCCCAAAGCTCGGAACCAGTCCAGTCCTAGCAAACTCGGTAAAGTTCCATCTACTACGGTGATTGGCAGGGTTTTCTTGAATTGTCCATACTTGACTTTGACAGACGTGACCCCTCGAACAGGGATTCGATTTCCCTGGTAGTCTTGCACTCTCAGCTTCTGGGTTTGTAGCTGGCGCTTTGCAATGGCTGGCAAGTCTCTCACGAGGGTGTCCCAGTACATAATTGTGATTGACGAGCCGGTGTCCACCTCCATTTGGCACGGCACCCCTTCGATGTATGTTTTGGTAAAAATCTTTTTTTCTAGTCGTGTTGATGCGTGGCCCACTCTCACAGTGGTCTGATTTAACTTCGCGCCCTTTTTGAATGGGCCAATCCCGGGCTGCTTCGCTGCTCCCACGCTCTGATTGGTCGGTTTGAATTTTTGGCGGGAAGGTTGGGGGGCTCGACAGGCCTGCGCTATGTGACCTTTCTTTTCGCACTGCCGACAAATAGCATCCTTGAACCTGCAGTTTTGTCATTGGTGTTGGCCCCCGCAACTCACGCATTCACCCTGGTCACCTCTCTCCGGCCTCCCGGTGTGGAAAACCTCTTCCTCTTCCTCACCTTCCGACTTGGCCTGGGCTTCCTCACTGTGGACCGGTGTTGTTTTCACTCCGGCACCCTGCACGTTCGGCTTTTGCAAGGTTTCCACCGCTTTGGTGGACATCTCGTGAGCCCTGGCCTCGTCCAAGGCTATTGCCAAAGTCAGGTTGCTCTTAGACAGCAGCCGCCTTTGTAGTCGGATGTCCCTGACCCCACAAATGAGCTGTTCGAGTAAGGAGTCCTCCAAATCTCTGTACTCACAGTGGTTCGCGGCTTTCCTCAACGCGGCCATGTACACGCTTATCGATTCACCCTCTCGCTGTACCCGCTGCCTCAACTCGAACCGTTGGACGAACTTTGAGGGTACCGGTGCGTAGTGCGCTCAAAGTGTTGTTTGTAGTGTTTGCCACGGTACCGATTGTACCGGCGTTGGCTCTGAAAGTGACTCCGCGGTATCGAAAACCTCTGGACCGCAGTGGCTCAGGAAGTACGCTCGCTTCCGATTATCCAAGACTCCTTGTAGTTCGTTTGCTTCGAGGAAACACTCGAAACGAGCCATGTACGACCCCCATTTCTCCTTGGCTGGGTCAAATGGCGCTGGCGGCGTGTAGCTGGACATCGCTAACTATCCGCCCTTGAAAATGGCTGGGTTTGCGACTTCTTTTGCTCCTTCAGCTCTTTTCCCGATCTCATTGCCTCAGTATCCCATCCTCGTCGCCAATGTTAAGTTCGGGCAATAAAGAGGCAGGAGACCAGTGAGTGACAACAGCTCTTTAGTTTATAGTGAACCCAGCAAAAGACAACAGGCAAAACCCCTCTTTAAATACTATTTTGGCTGAGGCTTCAACCAATCAGCAACGTGCTTGTTCCCGCCCAAATTTCCCTCCTAAAGTTTAAATACATTACACCGGCCCTATGCCATTTTATAAATTATGTTATACAACAAGTACAGCAACAGGAATGCTTCATCGCAAGGAAAATTTTCAAGCAGTTCTTTAAAAAATAGCAATAAATGCAGTGGGCAAGAGATGGGGTTAAGCATAACTTAGCCTGTATTAGATATTGGCCAAAGTGGAAATTTGATTGAGATCCTTCTGTATTTTAAGCTTATCTTCTGGAGTGTTAGTTATTCCTGCCAGCTTGTTGTCTGCAAATTTGGTGAGTTCCCTTTCTATCCCCTCATCTAAATCGTTTATGAAGACATTGGCGAGTACTTGGCCTAAGACAGAACCTTGATAGATCCACTGCATACGTCCCTCTAGTTAGATGCAGTTCCATTGAAGACTATACTTCGAGCGCAGCTGATCAACCTGTTACTAATCCATCTGGGAGTGATGCTGTCTAATCCACATTTTTCTATTTTATCAAGTAGTAGGTTGTAGTCTACTTCATCAGGTGCCTTACTGAAGCCCAAGTAAATTACATCTACAGCATTTCGCTGATCCACTAATTTAGTCACGTTGTCAAAGAATGCAATAAGATTTGTCTGGTATGATCTGTCTTTTTAACAAAGCCATGTTGGCTTCTGGTTATAACGTTGTTTGCCTCCAGATGTTCACAGATTTGTTGCTTGATTATCTTTTCCAGGATCTTCCCACATATTGATAGATAGTCAGGCTGATAGAGCTACAGTTTCTTGGATTCAATTTTTTTCTTTTTTGAAGATGGGAACCACATCAGCTCTTTTCCAATCATCTGATAGTTCCCCAGTGCTTACATGACAGTTGCTAAGCGTCTGAATTTTGATCAGGTGACCATGGGGAGGCTGCAATGGACATAAATGTGAAAAAGTCACTTTTTTCAGAGCTGTTGCAACTTTGAACAGTCACTAAGTGAATTGTAAGTTGAGGACTACCTGTAAAATAAGAAATAATTCTGCTCATGAGTGGGAGTTTACATTGCTTCCTATTTTCCTGGTGTTCTCTTGAGATAAAGGAGGACACTTACAGTCTGCTGAATAAATCAACAAAGTCAGAGAACTTCCTTTTTCAGAAAATGCCTCAACTAACAAATCTTGTAATTTGCTGACCCTTCGTGCTTTATTGCCATATTTTGTAGATTTGGCTTGCAACAAGAACAGTCACAGTCTTGGAATTTACATTTTTAAAATAAAAGGCCATATGGGTCACACGGTACAACATCAGAAGAGCTATTGTTTTGGCTATTCATATCATGTGGAGGAGCAGATGCTAATAAAGATTACAGTGCAAGGTAAAATCCCTGAGCAAAAATGTGGTGCCTCCAGAATGGGGATCAAGGGTGAAAAGATAAGTTGTGATGTTGCAATGTAAGCTACCTCTCTTACACAGCTGGCCAGACCATTGCAACATAAGCATGAAAGGGCAGAGTCTGCTTCAGGAGAGCTCATGTTTTTCTTTTTGGCATTAATCTAGTTACCATATTTCTCCAAAAATAAGACCTACCCCGAAAATAACCCCTAGCTTGATTTTTTAAGTATACACCCACTATAAGCCCTATCCCAAAAATAAGCCCTAGCAAAGGGGGTGGGTGTGGTCAGCACACAGGAAGCAGTTAGCATACACAGGCCGATGGCATCCAGTAGCAACCACATCCCCTGCAGCACAGGTGAACTGATTACCTGTCCAAGCAGCAGGTGGAGGCAGAGGCAGGGAGGAGGCATGTGGGAGGCAGTGGCACTGGCAGCAGATGGAGGCAGAGGTATGTGGGGGGTGAAGGCAAGTGACCTGGATGCACTGTGCAACAACCCTCCTGTGGTTACCCGCCTTCCCCAGCCCACCAACTCTTGGCTTTCATGTAACCCGCGTTGCATGTTCGGATTGTCTGACTTCCACCCTGACTTCCCCCCCCCCCACGCCTCTACCTCCATTTGCTGTTTGGACAGGGAATCAAGTCATCTACGCTGCATGGGCTGCAACACCCCAGAGTGTGCAGACCAAGGGACTGGAGGCTTCAGCTGCTGCCAGATACCATCAGTCCCTGTGTGCTTGCTGCCTCTTGTGCATGTGTCAGGAGGACAAGATGTCCAGTTGGACTGATCACCCTGAAATCATGTTTCCCCCAAAATAAACCCTAGTGCTTATTTTGTAGGCAAAAATAATAATAATAATAATGAGACCAGGTCTTATTTTTAGGAAAACATGGTAGATATAGATGTCTTAGAGTGGGAACTGAATAGTAAGACATTGTATAACAATCTGTAATGTTTTGGGTTTGCAAGAATGAGGTGTGTGTTTATTCTTGGTAGTCAGTGAATATGCAGGGTGATAATGCTATATGGGGATTATGGGAGTTGTAATCCAAAGCATCAGGAAGGCTGTCTCAGAGCCTTGTTAACTCTGAACTTCACCCATACAACAATAAAATAAAATGTCCACCAGCTCCTGTACAGCATATTATTTTCTTATTTGTTTCCTTGAGCAGTTCCTTCCAATGAAATAAAAAGATCCAGGGTTTTAATGGATGGATGTATTATTTTGTTTTACTATTGATGTTGATTTTGATGCATATTGGACATTAATACAATTGAGCACGTCCAGAAATATTTCACAAGAAGAGACCTCCACTCCTCTGGTCACAACAAAATATTTTAAATTTTGGGTTTAGAAAATTTAGAACTACATCGCCTTAGGTATGACCTGAGCATAGCTCATAAAATCATCTGCTACAATGTCCTACTTGTCAATGATTACTTCAGCTTCAACCACAACAATACACAAGCACATAATAGATACAAACTTAAAGTGAACCGCTCCAAACTCAATTGCAGAAAATATGACTTCAGTAACAAAGTTGTTAATTCCTGGAATGCACTACCAGACTCTGTGGTCTCATCCCAAAACCCCCAAAAATTTAACCTAAGTTTGTCTACCATTGACCTCACCCCATTCCTTAGAGGTCTGTAAGGGGCTTGCATAAGAGCACCAGCATGCCTACTGTCCCTGTCCTAATGTTCCCTTTAATTGTATTCATTTTTATGTATTCAATTCATGCTTATACTTATATATATTATCTAATATGTACTTGACAAAATAAATAAATAAAAAATAAAATGTTCTTTTAATTATTAGTTGGGAACTTCCTAAAGTTTGATGTAAAAGATGGGTGGCTATATAAATGTTTTAAATAAAACAAACGTTTAAAAAATAAAATAAAATTAGCAGAAATATTTTCAAAGCTGATGAATAGAACCAGCTCTAAAAATAATAGAAATGAACATTATTTAGTAGGAAAGCAAAGCACACAGTGCTCCAGCATGACTCCTCTCAAACTCAGTAAATCAAAACTAAAACTAAAACGCCAGGATCAAAAAACTTTCACAATTAAAATGGAAAGAGAGGGGAGCAGGGGGAAAGGAAATGAAATGAAAAAAGGGAGAAAATATGTTAGCCGGGGACGTGAAACACACAATTAAATACAAAGGGAAACAACGGAGGGCAGGGATCTGGGATCATTTATGCTAGGCACACACCAGAGGTGGGTCTTCTCCAGCTTTTTGCAGGCTGTGTCTTGTTGAGCATTAAATTGCAAAGAAAACAAGGTCTGAGATCTCCATCAAGATTGATTACTGTCTTAAGAGCTGATATACTGAAGTGCATCAGAAACACTGTCTCTTACTGCAGAGGGAAGAGAGTGGACGAATGTAAGCCAATCCTGATATATTTCAAAGAACGCAGAAATATTGAAGAAAAAATGAAGCAGGATGAAATGATGATTTCTTTTTTAGAGCGGAGAAAAGTATTTGTTTGTTTTACTGGTACTTACTTGTTGCAGCCGAACCGAATAGCTTTGTATTAGAGAATCTTACAACTTGAACAGCTTAAACTCTCTAGCAGAATAAGTATTTATGGGGACATTGTCATTAGATCTTTTAAAATTTAAAACTATGTTTTTCCACTTTCATCCTAATAGTAAGTATCCGGGATTGAAATGCCTTCAGTTGTAGAAAAACCTTTTTCTTCTTTTTGTTTGTATTTGGATAGTTTGATTTGCACTGTAAATGCAGGTTTTTAATCACTGCCTTTCTTTGACAGCTGAATATATATATTCCACTACACATACCAAAAAGAGAGAGAAGGCGGCAGAAATGGCATATGTGAGAAAAAAGTTTATTGAGATTCTGGAAAAGGTCCAAAAAGAAGGAGAGCAGATGACACCAGAGGAGATGCTCTTTACTCATGAAGGAATTGTATACCCAACTGTCTTTTGCAACCCAGAGCAGTTCAAAGCTTTGGAGGCCTTCCAAGCTAGGAGTGATGATGTACTTCTAGCAGGTTACTGCAAATCTGGTGAGTTTATTTGTTTGTTTATTTGTCTGTTTTCTTATACCTACAAAGGTGATTCTGGCCTTTTGATACATATTTTTTAAAGGCCCTGCCCTATTAGATTTTAGTTGAAATAATGATGAATTGATGAATTGTAGGGTAACAGCCTAGAATAAAATCAAAGGGTAAGGGAAACTTCAGGAATAATATCAAAAACATCTTTGCATATCCGTAATTTCCTGATTTCTGCCATTCCCTAAGCAATTTTAGGCCTCAATAATACGTATTTAATCTCTGAAGATGCACTGTGGAAAGAAAACTATCATTACATCTATAGAGAGAAACCATGTAGTGTTAAATAGACTTCAAATTGATCAATTGAATATATGCCATACTTACTATGATTCTATATTGCTGACATTTTTAGTTACAAAACAGGGGCTGGTTCCAAATCCCGTTGTCACTGGTTTGCTCATGCACCCATGCGCTTCTGTGCATGTGCAGAAGCGTCCAACTGGGTGGAGCCTTCTGCCACCGCCGCTACCGGTTTGTGGAGCCTTCTGCCACCGCCGCTACCGGTTCGTGGAGCCTTCTACCACCGCCGCTACCTGTTTCAATTCCTACCCTCAAAACGACGCTATAGAGCACTGCACACCAGAACAACTAGACACAAGAACAGTTTTTTCCCGAAGGCCATCACTCTGCTAAACAAATAATTCCCTCAACACTGTCAAACTATTTACTAAATCTGCACTACTATTAATCTTATCATCGTTCCCATCACCAATCTCTTTCCACTTATGACTGTGTGACTGTAACTTTGTTGCTGGTAATCCTTATGATTTATATATTGATATATTAACCATCATTTGTGTTGTAAATGTTGTACCTTGATGAAGGTATCTTTTCTTTTATGTACACTGAGAGCATACGCACCAAGACAAATTCCTTGTGTGTCCAATCACACTTGGCCAATAAAAAATTCTATTCTATTCTATTCTATCTTCTGCTTTACTTCCCATGTGCTAACTTAATGGCATCATTGATGTAGCCAGGCCTTCTCATTGAGCTTCAGCCTAAAGCAGGAAGGAGCAAACTAAAGCCCAGAGCATCCTACAGTTACTGATCATCCTTTTAGTCATCCTCAGAGTCCCTTTTAAGAGTACTATTTCCTGCCATTTTGAGGTCGGGAATAGATTAAAAGTATGATGTAGCCGTTGAAGTAGGCATACAGTATATCAGTTTAAAGCAAAGATGTTCCTACAAATTCCGTGATGAATCTGACTTTGGTCCTCTGCCCTTTAGAAATGTTAAACAAGATTAGTGGTCACCAAAATGTTGCTCATCCCCCCTATCTTAAGGAATATCATCCTCCTGTGCAGGCGTTGAACACACAACATTAACTTGAGAAACCACTTTCCATAACTAATGTCCAGTGTCCTGTTATGTAACTTTTCATCCCATGAGATTGCTTCCAACTTAGAACAGGAACAGGAATGTTGCAACCAGTCAACATTCCATAGCCTTACTCAATTTTTTCAGCTGCATTTGCCTTGTGGTTGTTGTCCAACAGAAACAAAAATCTCTGCGGCATTATTCTGTCATTTGAGGATTTGTGATTGAAGGATGCCACAATAGTTAGAAAATTAGAACATAATACTCTGACATCAGGAAATCTGCTGTTACAAAATATTCTTAAAAATCATGGGATGTGTGTGTATGTATCCAGATGGGTGGGTGAGTGAGTGGATGGATGGATGGATGGATGGATAGATAAATGGATGGATGGATGGATAAATATGGTGGGTAGGCAGAATTTTATTCATAGCTTATTTTTCAATAGAGGCTTATATATTTTTGGTAAGACGTATTATGTAAAAGCACTACCTTATTATTATTTTGCCAAACTCTTAATCTTTTAGCCTCCCAAGTATCAGTATATCTAATGAAATATATTTTCATGTAAATGAGGACAATCTGTTGAAAACTTACCTTGGCCGCGGACTATAATAATCAAATAATCAATAATCATATAATAATCAAAGGCAAGTTTTTTCCATATTACAATAAGGAAATAGGCTCAAATAAATTCAAAGAGGCCTTGCCATGTTGATGAGAAAAAAGTAATCAAACGGTTCAAGTTTCACTGTCGATGTTTGTATTATTTAACTGCTTTTGCTTTGTCTGTGTTTTTCCCAAGGAATTCTATGCACAAATGGGATTACTATTATTGCACTGAAAGTGAAAACTATTAATTCAGGTCTAGTTATCAAAATTTGCAAATGTCTTAATGTGGGTTACCTATAATACTTGAAAATGTTCACAAGCATGCAAGGACTTGTGGTCAACACGTATCACTATTTTGGAAAATGAGAACGTAGTACTCTAACATCAGAAAGTCTGCTGTTACAACACTCATAGAAATCGTGGGATATTTATGCATTTCATCAAAGTACTCTTGAAATTAAATTTGGCAAGTCATAATGCAACCTTTTCTAAAAGTCATATTTTGACTCAGAGTGTTGCCAAAGTCCAAGGGTTGTAAGGAAAAAGATCCTAGAAAAACTTTTGAACTTTTGGACTTTGCACTTTGTTTCATCAGAATTTTAGTTCTGTTAGCAGCAAAAACAGATTTTGAAGGCTTTATTATGTCCAAATGTTTTCTATCCTGACTAAGAGCTGCTTTCAGAAATAGATTCCTCTCTGAAGTTATTGAGATTCTTGCCAAAATGATTAGGTTGTGATATTAGAGGTTAAAATGGAACTTTACTTGTTGAAGGTATAATGTCACTAAATGATCATTACTTTCATTCCAGAAAAGTAGGAAAGACAGTATCTGAAAAAAATTATAGTGGGGGGTCTAATACTATTCTGTTTTTAAAAGTTTATCTTTAAATGTATTTTGCCAAGTTGTTACATCCTAGCAGAAGCAATTAAGTACAGTTTTCAAAGTAATCTTGAGAAGCGACTGCCTTGCAAGAGACATGTCCACCTTGTCAAAATAGAAGTATTTTATTTCAGTGCTTCTCGTATCCCTAATGCTCAGTCTGCAAAATTGGGTTTTCTGAGTTCCAAGTTCTAAACTTCTACTAGCAGAACTTCCATACCTTGAAATAGGAGATACTGAAATGTGTAAGATTAGCTTTATTTATGTAGACTTGATAAATTTCATTTAATAAGCAGTGTGAACACAAAAGTCATACAGAAAGCCCAATGGTTTGTAATTCTATGACAGTTGGCATTATGTGGACAAATAAAAAAGGTAAAGGTTCCCCTCGCACATATGTGCTAGTCATTCCCGATTCTAGGGGGCGGTGGCAATCTCTGTTTCAAAGCTGAAGAGCCAGAGCTATCTGAAGACGTCTCCATGATCATCTGGCCAGCATGACTAAACGCCAAAGGCACATGGAACACTGTTACCTTCCCACCAAAGGTGGTCCCTATTTTTCTACTTGCATTTTTTACGTGCTTTGAACTACTAGGTTCTAAGAAGCTGGGACAAGTAACAGGAGCTCACTCCATTACGCGGCACTAGGAATTCGAACCGCTGAACTGCCGACCTTTCAATCGACAAGCTCAGCGTCTAAGCCACTGAGCCACCGCATCCCTCTAATACCACCACCTTTTTATGAAAAAGTGGAATTTGGCAACAATTATTCATGCCTTGGTTATTTCTTGTCTTGATTACTCTGATGCATTTTAGAGAGGCTATACTTTATAAAAGCATTTGGAAAATGCAATTGGTGAATTAGGTAAGCTTAATACAGCTTCTTTTTCTTCTTTTTTTAGGAACTACCTTGGTTAGTGACTACTTGTAAACATTTTGGTAATAAACTGTAAACATTAAATACTGTTCAATGTTCACTGGAATGTGTCCAGTTCCTACACTTTTTCACAGGCTTTCAATTGTAAATTGATTGGTATTGCTTTAATGTTTTTACTATACAAGTATATGCTATAAGTACATTTAATTTTGTTCCCACCCCTACCCACAGGTACCAACTGGGTTGGCCAGATTGTTACTGATTTAGTAATAACTTCTGCAAAGAAATATGAACCAGAGAAGTTGAATGAAAAACTTCTCCTAGCAGAATTTCCCTATCTTGAAATAGGAGATACCGAGAAATATAAGGTTAGTATTATTTATGCAGAATGACAGACATCGCCTACTCAATCATTGTAAATTTTCATCAGACCACATATTAAAACAGCAATAGAGATAAAATATTGAGTATTTTTGCAGGGTGTCCCCAGAACAAAATTAGTCAGTCAGACTATGTTTGATCAGAGACAGCTAGGTTGATTCTGCATGACTCTGTCTTTGAAGAAGTAAAATTGATCTTGGTTGATATATTAACTAATTCACTGACCAGAAGTGTGTTACTCTTGGTGCTAAAATTCAGCGGGGAAACTGAAGATTTGCATTTTTGAAATGTGTGATTATTAGTCTGGTCTGGTCTGGCTTGGCCAGGAATTTGTCTTGGTGCATATGCTCTCAGTGTTACATAAAAGAAAAGATACATTCATCAAGGTACATACATTCATCAAGGATCATGTTTATCTAAAAAAAAATTTCCTCCTGCAAAACCAGAGGGCATTTTTTAGTTCAATAAACTTATTTCCAAGCAATTTCTGATTTTATGATTGTGGGGTGGCGAAGAGCAAAGGGAAATTCTAACATAACTTTTGTGACTTTGAAAGCTTTAATTTAAAGAGTGTCCAAAAGTTATTCAAACCTGATTTGTCCAATCTGGTGTTTCTCATGATGGCTGGGAAATTCTGGAAATTGAATTTTGATTATTTATTTAGGACCTGGGTACTTACGGGACCGCCTTCTGTTACCTCATGCCTCCCACCGACCCGTGGGACGCTCACACAGAGAGGGACTTCTCAGGGTGCTGTCCGCCAAGCAATGTCGGCTGGCAGCCCCCAGGGGAAGATCCTTCTCTGTGGGGGCTCCTACCCTCTGGAATGAACTTCCCCCGGGTTTACGCCAAATACCTGACCTTCGGACCTTCCGCCGCGAATTGAAAACACATTTATTTATTCGCGCAGGGCTGGCTTAAATTTTATTGGTTTTAAATTTTTATTATTAATTTTTAATGGGTTTTGGTTTTATATGTTCCAGAGTTTTAGGCCAATTATTTAATAAGTTTTTTAATTCGTATTTTAAATTGTATATTCCACTGTTTATTTTACCTTGGCTGTACACCGCCCTGAGTCCTTCGGGAGAAGGGCGGTATAAAAATTGAATAAATAATAATAATAATAATATTTATTTATTTATTTATTTGATTTATTGATTGATTATTTATTTATTTATTGAAGAGGATGGATACTTATCCTTCCAGGAGAGTGATGTTCAGTCATCTCCGTCCTGATAGATTCCCACCATCTATTTTCACGAACAAAGCCAAAGTAAGTAGCCGATTTAATGCCCTAAAATTGTAACAATCTTGATAAAATGGAACAAGCACTTCTACCAGTATATGAATAAAGTCAGCCTTGAACAATAAAAAAATTAAGAAAAGATAAGCAAGAGCATGCTTAATATACTAATCATTATGTACCATACAAATGGATAACTGGGTAGTAAATAGCTGTATTTACTATAGCTATTTGTTGATAAATTCTTTAAATTTGGATAATTATAATTATTGCAATGCAACTTAATTGCATTTTCAGGATATGACTCTTTCCAAATTAAAGCTCTGCCCTTTAGTAGTTCAGAAACATCATTCGGGGAAGTAACTGTAAATAGATTCGAAAAGGAGATTCCATACTAATCTAGATAGCCAGTTTGGTGTAGTAGTTAAGGTATTAAATGAGATATAAAGCCAGTTGGGTGATTTTGGACCAGTCACTCCCACTCATCCTAAGAAGAAGGCAAGGGCAAACTACTTTCAAAAACTTCCAATCTTGCCATCCACCCACCTAATCTGCAGTGGTGGTTTCCAACCGGTGTTACCACTGGTTCGCTTCACGCATGCGCTTTGTGCTCGTTGGTGCAAACTTGTGCTTTGCGCAAGCGCATTGAATTCTGAAACAGCTGAGGTATGGCAACCTGCTCTGCCGCACTTAAAAATGAAGGAATAAAGGTAGGTATAGTGCAGGGGCGGGCGGGAGGGCCTAGATGACGATCGGAACAAACCAGTTCACTCTCTTTTTTTTTTTTTTTTTTTATTGAAAGAGTTTTAAAAAAAACAAAAACATTTTCCCCCTTTTTTCCCCCTCCCTCCCAAAAAAAAAAACAAAACAAAACACCCCTCCTCCCAAAAAAAAAAAAACAAAACACCCCTCCTCCCCACCCCGGCTTCCCGGTCAATCACAAGGTAAAGTCCAATCCAAATAACCACATCCAAAGCTTTTCGTCTCCCAACCCCTCCCATTACATAAAATAACTTTCTAATTATTCAAAGGCAATCTGATATTTCTTAATCTGATATCTGTTTTGTAGATAATCAATCCATTTTTCCATTCAATTAAATATCTTTCCTGCGTATTGTCTTTTAAAAAGCTGAGATTTTAGCCATCTCAGCCAAATTAATAACTTTCAATATCCATTCTTCTATTGTAGGTATCTCTTCTTTCTTCCAGTATTGTCCAATCAACAGTCTTGCTGCTGTTATTAAGTTCAAAATCAATTTAGTCTCAATCCCTGTACAATCCATTATAATTCCCAAAAGGAAAAATTGTGGCAGGAACTTTATCTTCTTCTTCAGTACATTTTGAATAATCCACCAAATTCTTATCCAAAAGACCTTAATTTTCTTGCAAGTCCACCAAATATGAAAATATGTAGCATCATCACAATCACACCTCCAACATTTCGCTTGGATATTAGGATACATACATGATAATTTTTTGGGATCTAAATGCCATCTATAAAACATCTTATAAAAATTTTCCCTTAAATTCTGTGCTTGTATAAACTTAACATTTCTAACCCAAATTTTCTCCCATGTTTCCAACATTATTGGTTCCTGAATATTCTGTGCCCATTTTATCATACAATCCTTTACCAAATCCTTTTCCGAATCTATTTCAAGCAACACATTATACAATCTCTTTATATGCTCCTGGGTCTGATTTCTAATTTGCTTTATTAAATTTTCCTCCTTTTGCATTATACCAATTTTTTGATCTTCTTTCCATCTAGCACTTATTTGCCCATATTGAAACCAAGTATAATTCCTCCTTCTTCATTTAATACCTGTAATGATTTTAATTGCAATCTACCTCCTTCAGCATACAAAAGTTCTTTATATGTAATCATTTCCTGTTTCTGTTCTATATTTATATTCTCTATTGCATGTCTAGGGCTCGCCCATATAGGAATCTTATAATCTAATTTATAGGAATATTTATTCCAGACCAAAAGAGCACTTCTCAACACATGATTCTTAAAAGCCCTATCCACTTTTTCCATAAAATAAGTACGCATGCCATCCATATAACAAGTCATAACCTTCTATATTCAAAATTCTTTCCTCTGTTAAGTTAAACCAGTCACTTATTACTGAAAGGGTTACTGCTTCATAATATAGTTTAAAATTAGGCATTCTTAAACCACCTCTTTCCCGTGAATCCTGTATTATTTTCATTTTAACCTCGCCTTTTACCCTGCCATATAAATTTATTAATCCCACTCTGCCAATCTTCCAAATTTTTATCCTTTTTAATTATAGGTATCATCTGGAACAGAAACAAAATCTAGGTAACACATTCATTTTAATAGCCGCAATCCTTCCCAATAGGGATAACTGCAATTTCTTCCAGCCATTCATATCATTCTGAACTTTTGCCATAGCAAGTCATAATTATTCTTATAAAGTTTCTTGTTCGATGAGCTAATATAGACCCTATATATTTAACCTTTTTTACTACCTCAAATCCTGTCATTTCCTCTAGTTTTTGTTTCTGTTGTATAGACATATTTTTAATTATCACTTTTGTTTTATTCTGATTTATTTTAAATCCTGATACCTTTCCATATTTATCAATTACTTCCAACAAAATCTACTTGAATTTATAGGATTCATTAACGTAACCACTACATCATCTGCAAAAGCTCTAACTTTGTACTCATATTGTCTAATCTTAATTCCTCTATTTTCATTAATTCTCGTATTTTATCTAATAATGGTTCCAGAGTCAAAACAAACAATAATGGTGATAAGGGACATCCCTGTCTTGTTCCTTTCGCAATCTTAATAACTTCTGTCAAACTACCATTTACTATAATCTGTGCTGTTTGCTCTCCATAAATCGCTTTAATTATTCTAATAAAACAGTCTCCAAATTGCATTTTCTCTATTAATTTAAATAAAAAATCCCAATGCAATCGATCAAAGGCTTTCTCTGCATCCAAAAAAATAAGTGCCGCTGAAGTATTCTTCTTTTCCAAATATTCCAATATATTAATAATCTGTCTAACATTATTCCTCATCTGCCTCCCTTTTATAAAACCAGATTGATCAGTATGAATTCTTTGTTGTAAAACTAACATTAATCTATTTGCTATTATTTTTACAAAAATCTTATAATCATTATTTAAAAGTGAAATCGGCCTATAGTTACCAGGTTTAGAGCAGTCTTGCTCCTCTTTCGGTATCAGTGAAATAAAAGATGTTTTCCATGACGGGGGTATTCCCACTCCTAATTGTATCTGATTAAATAATTCTTTAAGTGGGCCTAATATTTCATCCTGTGTTTTTTTATAATAAGTTGCTGTAAGACCATCTGTACCAGGGGTTTTCCCCATTTTTAATTGTTTAATTGCCTCCACTATTTCTCCAGTAGCTATCGGCCGGTTCAGCTCCTCCCTCTGTTCTAATGTTAGAATATTCACCTTATAATCTTTCAAATAATCATAAATCTCGCGATCCAATATTTTGTCTTTTGCATATAGTGCAGTATAAAATTCTGAGAATGCCTTTTTAATTTTATCCTGTTGATATGTCTCTTTACCTTTATATTCTATTTTTTGTATGACACGTGCTTTCTGTTTCTTCCTTAAATTATATGCCAACCATCTCCCAGGTTTATTTGCATTACAAAAAGTATTATGTTTAGCATATTGTATATTCGTTGCCACCTGGTCTGCCATTAACATATTAAATTGACTCTGTAATATTTTTATAGCCTCTTTAAGTTTATGATCTTGTGGGTTTTGAATTAATAACTGTTGCTTCCTTTGAATTTCTTCTTCCAAATATCTACGCTGCTTTTGTTTATTATTCCTTTGCCTGTTGTCCAAATAAATCAATATCCCTCTAATAGACGCTTTGCTCGCTTCCCACACAGTTCCTATAGGTGTCCCTTTGTACATATTAAAATCAAAAAATTCTTTTAACTGTTTCTTACAATAAGTTACATTATCCTCATATCTAAACAGATTTTCATTCAACCTCCATGTTCTACCACCTTTTTTCCCTTGTAATAATTCCATCCATACTGGGCTATGGTCAGTTAAACACCTCGAAAATATCTTCGTTTTCTTCACCCTAGAAAGCAAGTCATTAGAAATTAAAATAAATACAATGCGTGAAAAAGATTGATGCCTATCAGAAAAAAAAGTAAAATCTCTCTCATCTGGATTCCGTAACCTCCATATATCTCTAAACTCAAAGTCTTCCATCATTTCAAAAAAAGATTTTGGTAATTTTGCATGTATAGGTATCTTCTTGGAGGAAGTTCTCTTATCCTTCTTGTATCAATTACTCCATTCCAGTCTCCTAATAAAATAAACGAACTATAATCCCAGAGGGTCAACCTCTCATGTAACATTTTGTAAAACTTTTCTTGTTGCTGATTAGGTGCATAAATACCTATCAACAAAGTCTTTTTTGCATCTATCACCAGTTCAATAGCAATAAATCTTCCTTGAATATCTGCCTCAATTAGCTTAGCTGGTATATCCTTCCTGATATATACAACAATTCCATGCTTCTTTTCCAAAGCTGATGCAACAAAATGGTTACCCAATTTTGAATTAACTAAATATTTTTGGTCTGATAATTTTATATGTGTCTCTTGCAAACAAATCACATCATTTTTAAATTGTTTCAAGTAGTGAAATATTTTCCTTCTTTTCTGAGCTGAATTCAAGCCATTAACATTCCATGACAAGATTCTATTTGCCATTACTGGCCTCCTGAAGCTTTGAAGCAGACAACGGAAGCTCCTCCTCCGGTATCTTCCGTCTAGCTCCTCCCACAGCTTCCATAATGGGATCCTGACTTTTACTTTGAGACTTTTACTTTGAGTGAAACCAGTTCACTCTCACCTCAATACCTCTGCTACCGGTTCTCCCGAACTGGGGAGAACCGGTAGCAACCCACCACTGCTAATCTGGCAATATATTGTCTCACTAGGCCATTCTGTTCCCTAACATCTTTGCATTGATATACAATAATAAATAAATAAATAATAAATAAAATAATAAATAAAAATAATTGCTACCAACTTGCCTTCCATTGAGGACCTGTATACTGCACAAATCAAGAAGAGAGCCGTGAAAATATTTGCAGATCCCTCGCATCCTGGACATAAACTGTTTCAACTCCTACCCTCAAAACGACGCTATAGAGCACTGCACACCAGAACAACTAGACACAAGAACAGTTTTTTCCCGAAGGCCATCACTCTGCTAAACAAATAATTCCCTCAACACTGTCAGACTATTTACTGAATCTGCACTACTATTAATCGTTTCATAGTTCCCATCACCAATCTCTTTCCACTTATGACTGTATGACTATAACTTGTTGCTGGCAATCCTTATGATTTATATTGATATATTGATCATCAATTGTGTTGTAAATGTTGTACCTTGATGAACGTATCTTTTCTTTTATGTACACTGAGAGCATATGCACCAAGACAAATTCCTTGTGTGTCCAATCACACTTGGCCAATAAAATTCTATTCTATTCTATTCTATAAGATATCAAGAACTGAATGTGATTCAAGTATTCACACAGGCAAGTGTATAAAAGATTTCAGTGATAAGAAGTATCACTAGGCCATTCTGTTCCCTAACATCTTTGCATTGATATACAATAAGATATCAAGAACTGAATGTGATTCAAGTATTCACACAGGCAAGTGTATAAAAGATTTCAGTGATAAGAAGTAGGTTAGGATAATTTTCAGAGAATCTGATGCATTTTGGAGATATAATCTATTTTTTTTCATTTGATATTCTAATGTTTTTTGTTTTTTAGGTACTGCTGCTGATTCGAAATCCAAAAGATGTTGCTGCATCTTTTTTCCATTTTTCAAACAACTTCAGTCCTTATCCTCCCTATGATACATTTGAAGAGTTCTTCCGAGCTTTAATGATAGGAAAAAGTAGAATTTCTATTCATTCCAATTGTTTAATGTCTGTAGATATAAAGAACATAGTTCCTGTCTTTCTTGATCATTATTTTTTTATTGATTAGTGTATGCTTTGCTCAAGCAGAGACACTTCAAATTCAAGTTCAGGTTTTCAGTTTATTTCAATAAATCATAGTTAATCCTATGAACAGATTCATTTTCTGATATAGGAACAAATAATAATACTTGAAAAGAGAAACAAATATTACTCATTGCCTCAGTCCAGTTTACTTCCAAGGGTTATTACTGTAGGAAAAAATAAGGTGTGCTATATATGTGGCCTTGAGCTTTTGTATAAAAGGCAGAATATAAATCCAACTAATAAATCAATAGAATAGCAGAAAAATATGTTCATTCATTCAGTCTGTATGCTGGCCTTTTCCCATTTGAAAGGCCCAGAGAAGTAGATGAGCCATGGTGATTGAGTGATTAGAATGCAGTTAACTCACTGGTCACTGTCAGCAGTTCGATACTGACCAGCTCAAAGTTGACTCAGCCCTTTCATCCTTCCGAGGTTGGTAAAATGAAGACCCAGATTGTTGGGGGATATATGCTGACTCTGTAAATCGCTTAGAGGGTGTTGTAAAGCACTGTGAAGTGGTATATAAGTCTAAGTGCTATTGCTACTGCTATTTCCAAATTTGTAATTCAGTTTTTCAAGGTATTTAATTCTAACCTCTGGCAGCTAATGTAATTTCATGTAAAGTCATTGTTACATATAGGCCAAATGAAAAAAGAAAGGTGCATATTATTTTGGCTTAAATCCAGTTACCAATATTTAGCAAAAAGAAATCTGTTATATCTGGTTATTTAGATGGAAGGTTTGGAATATTAATGATCATATCAATTTTCCAGTTAACTTATATTGCTTGTATATGCTTGTTTATGCTCAGATTATAAACCATGTCAGAACTGAGTAAGTACTACAATACATTGGCATCTATGCAAAACTATAATTTCTAAGTTTCCTAAATGTGGTATGATCACAAAATTAAACACTACCAATGATGTTAATTTTTATGTGATTTTTCATATACAAATTGATTACTAACTAACACACAACATACCAGACATAATTAAAAAGAATAGAGTATTTTTCTAGATAATAGCAATATTCAGGAACATTAGAACTGAGGAGAAAGGATCAGGAAAAAATAAACCCTATAGAGATGATATTCAGTGATCAGCTTAAATTTTCAATGAGTCATATACATATTATGTCTGTTATCAATCTTATTCTGACGTGATCTTAATTATTTTTTTTAAATTTCAATAGTGCCCTGGGGATCCTATATAGAATATCTTTGTACATGGAACAAGTATATTGATAAAGAAAATGTCCTGCCAATAACATATGAAGAGATAAAAGAGGTACAGTTAATATTGTTCAGATATATGGATTCTTATACTTATAACAGCAATGAATGAAAGAGAAAGAATGATGGAAGCTTCAGGGTGTAATAGGAATTTAACACCATATCTTTCTGGAACAAATCAGATCAGAATTCTAATCACTGCTAGATGTTAAGAATCCATTCCAAATATCAATGAAGCTTTCCTAATATTTCTGCCAGAGTATAAGCCTCATGCCAAAATATTCAAGAGTTTCCTTAAGTGCATTCTACAGAAACAGCTAAAAAGTCCAAATAACTGAAGCTCTTTTACTGGCCTTCTACTCTTATTACCAAAATGATCAAGAAAAAAAAAATAGATGGCCAATGACCTCCAGGTTTCCTGTAAGAAGTTCATAATTAAGAAAGACCCATGATCCTCCAGCAGTTAGCATATATGATTTTCAGTTAAGGAAGCTCTGTGTTTATTTATTGATTCTTTTTCCCCAAATAATTATTTTACCCCTTTTTGCTCTGGGGAAGAAGTAGAAATAACAGTGCCAACCAGCCAACCACAGCATAAGCCAACATCCATGAACATGAAATGAGATCAAACTGAGCATGGGGAAATTGTATTTGCTCCCTATAATAGTGTGTTTGTGTATCAGGGGTGAAATTCAGAAGATTCTGACAGGTTCTGAAGAACTGTAGCAGAAATTTTGAGTAGTTCGGAGAACCGGCAAATGCCACCTCTGTCTGGCCCCAGAGTGGGGTGGGAATGGAGATTTTGCAATATCCTTTCCTCAGGACTGGGAAGGGAATGTGGATTTTGCAGTATCCTTCCCCTGCCACTCCCACCAAGCCACACCACGCCCACTAAGCCATGCCCACAGAACCGGTTGTAAAAAAATTTGGATTTCACCACTGTTGTGTATATGTTTATACCTATATTTATATATTCATGTAGAAATTTCTGATTGTAACTGAAACCATGGAGGCATGGTGAAGAATGTAGCCATAGTATTTAGAATGAGAAAACCAGAGGGAACCTTAGACATGAAAGTGATGAAAATATATTGCATCATTCCCTTCCCAAAGTTGGTCAGATATCTTTCTTAGAAATGGAACATTAAATAAATGAGATTTTTTTTTTCACCAGCAGAACAAATTGATCTCTTTTTTAGAACCCAGCTTTAGGAGCCAAAAAGATTTCCACATTTCTTGAATTGAACTTAAATGAGGAAGACTTTCAGGGTGTTGCAGAAAGGAGCACATTCAAGGTGATGAAAGAAAAATCTAAAACAACCCACGGAGAATTTGGTGAAATTCTTTTCCGGAAAGGTAACTTTTGAAAATCCATAATGTTGCAGTTGTTACAATAGTGAGGCTACAACATTAGTGAGAATTAATTATTCATCCCTATTCCATAGATTGGGAAAATCATATGAAATTCTAACTAATTTGCTTTTGAGCATTTCAATTAAAAAAAAAAAGAATCAAGAATTCAACAGCCATCACAGAATGCCTGATCAAATCTATTAACTTTAAGGAGAACTATACTTTGTTTAGAATATAGAAAAAAGAAATACACTGTTATTATTTTTAAATGGAAGTGGACACAAAATCTGAGAAGCATAATCATTATAAATCTGTTTAGTCATGCTTGAGTTTAATCTGTCTATAATGATTTGATGATGAATAACTCCCAACCTCAAGAATCCTATGCCCATGATTGTTCCTTTTTTAAAGAGTAGATAGAACTATTACAACATTGTAATAGTTGTACAATGCTTACTGCATCTCTGAATAACACTGGCTAATTACTGTATACATTTTTAATTATAGGAAAGTAGGAAAGTGCTAAAGATTAAAAAAAAATACTTTTAAAATTAAATTTGTAGTATCTGTATTAATCTGCTACTCCTGCTAATTCACTGATATATATATTTATATGTATATATATGTATATATATGTAGGTCTTGGCATATTTGGCTCTTTTCCCGTGTAAGGTTGAGAGTATCTTGGCGATGTTTCGACAAGGTCTCACTCATCATCTTCAGGCTGGTGCTTTCAGCTTCGTGCTTGTGCATGGTCGGAGCTGCCGTCTCTATATAAATATTGGTGGGAAGGTGGGGAGTGTTGCTGTAAACGGGTTGGTTGGCTGTGTGGTTGCATCTTGATTGGTAGATGGAGTGGGTGTTTGCAGATTAGTTGGCTGTTTCATAGCATCCTGTGTGGGTGTGGTCCTAGTTGTGTGCCCATTAGTCTTTTGTGTTGTAACAACCTGGTTAATGGGCTTCCTGGAAACATCCTGCGTTCTGGGAATGTGACCTCCTGAGTCTTGTGCTGTAAAATCCTATATGTGTTGTGACATCCTGTAGGTTGTGTTGTGACATCCTAAGCTTTGGTGTTGTGGCCTCTGGAGTTCTGTGATGTGACGTCCTGCTATGAACCTACAAAAACATATATATATATATGTGTGTGTGTGTGTGTGTGTGTGTGTGTGTTTTCTAATGTTTTCGTGGGTGTTTGTATGTAGGTCTTTGGTTGTTCGGGTTTTCTCCCGTGTAAAATTAGAAGTGTCTTGGCGATGTTTCGACGAAGTCTCATTCATCATCTTCAGGCTGGTGCTTTCAGCTTCGTGCTTGTGCATGGTCGGAGCTGCCGTCTCTATATAAATATTGGTGGGAAGGTGGGAGTGTTGCTGTAAACGGGTTGGTTGGCTGTGTGGTTGCATCTTGATTGGTAGATGGAGTGGGTGGTTGCAGATTAGTTGGCTGTTTCATAGCATCCTGTGTGGGTGTGGTCCTAGTTGTGTGCCCATTAGTCTTTTGTGTTGTAACAACCTGGTTAATGGGCTTCCTGGAAACATCCTGCGTTCTGGGAATGTGACCTCCTGAGTCTTGTGCTGTAAAATCCTATATGTGTTGTGACATCCTGTAGGTTGTGTTGTGACATCCTAAGCTTTGGTGTTGTGGCCTCTGGAGTTCTGTGATGTGACGTCCTGCTATGAACCTACAAAAACATATATATATATATGTGTGTGTGTGTGTGTGTGTGTGTGTGTGTTTTCTAATGTTTTCGTGGGTGTTTGTATGTAGGTCTTTGGTTGTTCGGGTTTTCTCCCGTGTAAAATTAGAAGTGTCTTGGCGATGTTTCGACGAAGTCTCATTCATCATCTTCAGGCTTCAGCTTCGTGCTTCTGGGAGCAATGTGTGATCACAGCTGTTTCTTCCTTTTAACTGCTAGTGGGGGTTTGAACTGATTGGGTGGGAGCTTGGCTGTGCTCTGATTGGATGGGGGTTTTTTGGTGCTCTGATTGGCTGGGGGTGTGTCCTGTTGGGGTGGGGGCTTGGTTGTGCTCAGTTTAGTCTGTGTTGCAGGGGGATTTGAGCTGGTGAGCTGCATTGCTGTTGTTTGGCTTTGTGGTCGTGCTACATCTTCATAGTGGGTGTCAGTCTGCTGCATGTATGGATTGGAGGGGTTTGAAATGGCTAATGTTGCAGCTGCGGTCTGGCTTCTGGTCCTTGGTTGTGCTTCATGATCAGTGTGGGTTTGGGTCTGCTTTCTGGGTGGATGTGTGGTGGTGACATCCTGTGTGAACCTCGTGAGTGTGGGTCTGGTGTCATTCCTCATGTTAGGGACTCGTTTGTCAATAAGGACGGCATACATGCAGCAGACTGACACCCACTATGAAGATGCAGCACGACCCCGAAGCCAAACAACAGCAATGCAGCTCACCAGCTCAAATCCCCCTGCAACACAGACTAAACTAAGCACAACCAAGCCCCCACCCCAACAGGACATACCCCCAGCCAATCAGAGCACCAAAAAAACCCCATCCAATCAGATCACAGCCAAGCTCCCACCCAATCAGTTCAAACCCCCACTAGCAGTTAAAAGGAAGAAACAGCTGCGATCACACATTGCTCCCAAAAGCACGAAGCTGAAGCCTGAAGATGACGAATGAGACTTCGTCGAAACATCGCCAAGACACTTCTAATTTTACATGGGAGAAAACCTGAACAACCAAAGACCTACATATATACATACATACATACATACATACATACACATACATACATACATACATACATACATACATACATACATATATATATATATATATATATATATATATATATATATATATATTCGTAGGTTTTCACAGGTATAGGTATGTAGGTCTTGGCATTTTGGGGTCTTTTCCCGTGTAAGGTTAGAAGGTTTAGAAACCTTACACGGGAAAAGACCCGAAATGCCAAGACAGAGAGAGAGAGAGAGAGAGAGAGATTCATTATTCATATAGTTTCCCAACTCAACCAAGTAGTTAAAGATTAATTGGTGATAACCATTTCTAAAACTATAAGTAAAACAACTTAAAAACATTAAAACAATAAAACATCCACAAAATAAATAAGTGCAAACAGCAGTCATTTCTATCTGCTTATCAATTGACAGTACGAATTTGCAATGGACTATGCACTCTGAGCTGTGCAGCTATATATAAAATGCATGGATGGATGGATGGAAATATACCCAGAAAAGCAAATATGGAGCATTTGATAAAAGCATTTGTAAAACATCTAATTATTTATTTCTCTGAGTATTCAGTAGTATTGCAGGCTTTAGGCAAATACTTATTGACATTACAAGATGTGTGGTTTTCATATAACGGAAAATAATTCTTTGTTTTCAGGTGGAATAAGTGACTGGAAAACACTTTTTAGTGAAGCAAACAACAAGGAGATGGACACCGTATTTAAAGAGCGCTTAGAAGGAACCAAAGTGGGAAAATTGATAAACTATGATCACATTGCTCCCAGAAGCACGAAGCTGAAGCCTGAAGATGACGAATGAGACTTCGTCGAAACGTTGCCAAGACACTTCCAATTTTACACGGGAGAAAACCCGAACAACAAAAGACCTACATATATACATACATACATACATACATACATACATACATACATACATACATACATACATACATATATATATATATATATATATATATATATATATATATATATATTCGTAGGTTTTCACAGGTATAGGTATGTAGGTCTTGGCATTTTGGGGTCTTTTCCCGTGTAAGGTTAGAAGGTTTAGAAACCTTACACGGGAAAAGACCCGAAATGCCAAGACAGAGAGAGAGAGAGAGAGAGAGAGATTCATTATTCATATAGTTTCCCAACTCAACCAAGTAGTTAAAGATTAATTGGTGATAACCATTTCTAAAACTATAAGTAAAACAACTTAAAAACATTAAAACAATAAAACATCCACAAAATAAATAAGTGCAAACAGCAGTCATTTCTATCTGCTTATCAATTGACAGTACGAATTTGCAATGGACTATGCACTCTGAGCTGTGCAGCTATATATAAAATGCATGGATGGATGGATGGAAATATACCCAGAAAAGCAAATATGGAGCATTTGATAAAAGCATTTGTAAAACATCTAATTATTTATTTCTCTGAGTATTCAGTAGTATTGCAGGCTTTAGGCAAATACTTATTGACATTACAAGATGTGTGGTTTTCATATAACGGAAAATAATTCTTTGTTTTCAGGTGGAATAAGTGACTGGAAAACACTTTTTAGTGAAGCAAACAACAAGGAGATGGACACCGTATTTAAAGAGCGCTTAGAAGGAACCAAAGTGGGAAAATTGATAAACTATGATCGTTACTGCAAGACATGAAGATCCAGGAAAAAAGCTAATCATTCTAAAACAATTCCATTCTCAGAAACAAGACCTTCTATTTACTTGTAATAAATGTATGAGTTTTATGTAATCTCTGTATGAAAGTGGAATAGAAATTATTTTAAGAAGTTTCTGGCAAAATTTCTATAAATTTCTAAGCTATAAATGGCTAAATTGCATTACTTAATCCTGCTGATATTATATTCATTTTTATTCAGATTTATGAAGAAATATTTTAGAAATATAAGACAAATGCATAGTTGTTAGAAAGAAATCTAAAATGTGACCTTTTATTGTACAGAAATCAACAAGCTCTTAATCGTACCAATTCTTCGAGCACACATATATGTTTGTGTGTGTTTATTCCCCAATATACATATACACAGATTTACATACATATTACTAAATACTGAAATCAATTTGAGATGTAATTATGTATTGTTCATTGAAATCTTAATCATAAATCCTAACAGAAAATTAGTTGATTGCCTGCTGCCAATCTGAATGATTGCTAGTAACAGGAAATTCACACCTACTGTGTACACCAACACAGGTAGAGAGAAAAGAAGGGAAGCCACCAGTAGTCACAAATGATGATCATGTGATGTTGCACATAATAGTTGCGCAGAATTCATTTAACAGTGGCAACCAGAATTGCCGCAACTATTATCATAAATCAATCCACCTGTATGACAACACGTTTACAACTGTGTCACTTAGTAATAGATAGATAGAATTCTTTATTGGCCAAGTGTGATTGGACACACAAGGAATTTGTCTTTGGTGCATAAACTCTCAGTGTACTTAGTGTAATAAGAATTAGAATAGAATTTAGAATAGAATTTTATTTTTATTGGCCAAGTGTGATTGGACCCAGTTGCTGATCCCAATTACTGTACTTAAGCAAGGACTATTGTACAAAGGTTTGATCTAAACACACAAATAAAGTTTGTTAAACCTAAATATGTCAGATGTAAAAAAAGATTTTAATGTTTCTGCGGAAAGCAGACTGTTGCAGAAGGAAAACAAATATACATGTAATAGACATCCTAACTATATTAATTTGACTCTTAATTTTAATTTCTCCCATTTTTTCTTTTTTAAAAAACTTTTTTTAATTTACAAATATATTAAAGATTTTTAAAAGAAAAACTAAAACTAATATAAGGTAAGAAAAAGAAAGGAAAAATTAGAAAGATAAAAGTGCAAGAGAAGAAAAAAGAAAAAGAAAAATAGAAAAGAAAGAAAAAGATACAAAAAGTTAAGAGTAGCTTCTGATCTTCTTCACAAAAGTTATAAGTACAATTATAAGTAAACAGTTATAAATTAAAACATAGGCTCTTCATAAGTTCATTTTTTTTCTGTTTCATGCAAAAAGTCTATAAGAGGTTTCCAGTCAGCAATAAATATTGTCTTTTTTCTGATCAAGGAAATCCCTTCTTCTCTTTTCTGGATATTTTTTTATGAGATGTAATGGAAGGGAATGTGAAACACAGACATTGCCTCCAATTTTTGTTAAATAATATTAGTATTGTTTTGTTAATCCAGCCACCTGGGTATATGAGAAGCTAATTCCACACAAATTCCTTTCTCTGTAGTGTATTATTTGTGCAATATCTGGATAATGTAAAAGACTGAAAACTGCTTCCGTTTCATGAACAGTAATGGGAAACTAGCAAACCAAGGAGCAAGATAAGATTCTTGCAGTGGAGAATTTTGAGTTTAAGGGTAGGGGAAAGCGTGGGAAAAAAGCCCAGAGTAACTCTGGTAAGGACACCAGGTATAATATTGTATGAAAGAATTATTGTGGTAGGCTTTTAAGATTAATGTCAAGCTGTAGGAGAATGGCAAAGTCAGAAAACGAGAACCAAAGTAAAGTAAATTATAGCAAATAATTTGTAGAGGATTTTTAGCCTGCAGGATGCAAGGCTGAAGGCAGAGAGATTGCCTTGAAGGAAATATTCAGGGGAAATATTTGAAGTCCAAGAACATTCCTTCCAGTAGAACATGGTATTGGAAGCAGTTCAGGCTGGTTTAATGAGATAAGAGAAGGTAAAGCAAAAGTAGAATGGCAAGATTCTGTTATTATCACCTATCTCAATAAAGTATAATTATAATCTTTCTATTTCATACTTTGGTCTAATTTTAGGGTTGTCACAAACCTTCTTTTGCAGGGTACTCCTACCATGGCTCTGTCTTGCTTTGAGATAGTCTCTGCTACCACCATCTATCTTCCAAAGTATGTGTGGAGAGAGATAGAGCTCCAGTAACATATGCTGCCTTTCGAGGAATCTAAAGATCAAAATGCAAAAAGTATTATTTATTTATTTATTTATTTATTTTATTAAATTTTTATACCGCCCTTCTCCCGAAGGACTCAGGGCGGTGTACAGCCAGAAATAAAATACAAGATATATACAGTTAAAACGAATTAAAATGTAGCAGAATTACAAAAAACGGCTGAAAGTTAAAATTAAATTAAAAAAATTTAAAATATTAATAAAACCCCAATTTAAAATCAAACTATTATGCCAGTCCCACTTGAATAAATAAATATGTTTTTAGCTCACGACGGAAGGTCCGAAGATCAGGCACTTGACGTAGGCCAGGGGGGAGTTCATTCCAGAGCGTCGATGCTCCCACAGAGAAGGCCCTACTCCTGGGGGCCGCCAGCCGACATTGTTTGGCGGACGGCACCCTGAGGAGACCCTCTCTGTGAGAGCGTACGGGTCGGTGGGAGGCATAGGGTAACAGTTTTGAAATTATAATTTCAAAACTGCCAAGGGGGAGGTGCTAACCACTGGAAGTGGTTGACAGGGTAAGAAGACCTCATCCCCATGCTGTCCATCTCCTCATTGGACTTTTTGAATAGCTTTACATTTTTAATCCACATAGTTTCAATATTTTAATTATTTTTCTGGTTTTTATTATAACCACTGAACTTTCCAAAGTCGCCTTACAGGGGAGATGGGCAGCAAAAAGATTTAATAAATAAATAAAAGTAGTTGCACCAATTAAAGAGAAGAATCAGAGAAAAATGCCTATCCACATCTTCTACAAGCAGCAACACTGTCCTCTGCATTATCATTAACTGCTTTAACATCAATGGCAAATTCTCTGTGCAAGACCAAGATGGCAAGATATAATTAAAAACAGACATGAAAATCAGCCAATTGGACTCCGTTGCTGTGTTTGATTGTGTGTAAAATAGCATTCACTCATCTTCCCTCCTCCCAAAAAAACCCCCAGAGCACTGCATCTATGGGGAAAATCTAGGATGAAGAAGTGGAACTTTTGTAAAGTTTTTCAAATGCTTGTAGCTATTCCTTGACTTACAGCCACAAGTGAGGCCAAAATTGCTGTTGCGAAGCAAGGCAGTTGTTAAATGAATTTTGTGCCGTTTTACAACCTTTCTTGCCACAATTGTTCAATGAATCTGGCTTCCCCATTGACTTCACTTGTCAGAAAGTTGTAAAAGGTGATCACATGACTCAAGACACTGCAACCATCATAAATACATTCCAGTCGCCAAGTATCCAATTTCTGATCACATGATGCTGTAACTCTTAAGTGTGAAAAACAGTTTGCAGTCACTTTGTCAGTGCCACTGTAATTTTGAACAGTCACTAAGTGAATGGTTGTATGTCAAGGATTACCTACACTTCATTTGATCTTAAATTTCCCAAAGTAAAGCTTTAATAATTCTTTTGTTCCTTTCTACTTACAGTTGTTAATTATTAACCTATACAAAGAAGACATTTGCAGCTATAAAAGTCAAGCACAATTGCAAGCATGGCAACTTTCTTTGTTTTGTTCCACTCATCCCTTCTAACAGTTCTTACTAATAGAACGCAGACTGGTGCTAATATTAACCTTAAAAACATGCATACTCAATTTGTATGAGCGGTGTGCACACGGGCATGCCACTCACACAAATGGAGATGCACACGCAGACTTGCCAGCCGCTCACAAGGAACCATTCCCTCCTATGCCCGGCCGGTCCACAAATCCAGAATGGTTTGGGAACTCTGGTCTAGAGCAGGGGTCTCCAACCTTGGCAACTTTAAGCCTGGAGGACTTCAACTCCCAGAATTCCCCAGCCAGCAAAGCTGGGAGTTGAAGTCTGCCAGGCTTAAAGTTGCCAAGGTTGGAGACCCCTGCTCTAGAGTGATCACACACACACACACACACACACACATACCAATCTGCCACAGTGAGCACAAGTAGTGGCAAGGAAAGTATGTCATGGCACACTACTCACTGAGCAGGTTATAGTCTTCAATATACTTCTCTCTCCTTCCCCCTCCTCCATAATAACCTACTTATTTCGTCTTGCTGGACTCACTTAAATTTTAAAATTATTAAATTGATTTTATGGGTTTTAAATTTTTTGTAAATTTTATAGGGAAATATTTTATCTAAAGTAGCCATATTGAATACGTTTTTTAAGGGTTGTTTTTAGCTTTGTATGTGTTGTTGTTTCCTCCCTCCCCTGTATTTTATCCTGGCTGTACACCGCCCTGAGTCCTTCGGGAGAAGGGTGGTCTATAAATTAAAATATTCTATTCTATTCTATTCTATTCATATACCTCCCAGTTGCTAATTTGTTTTTGGGTAAGCAAGTCAGGATAGTTTTGGCATCAGCAAAGAAAACTTACAGTATAAATTAGTGAGAATTAGCTTCATTGTTAAGAGTCTAACAGGTATTGGGTGCCTAGTTAAGGCGGCTGCAGAAAAATAGTATTTAAATCGAAGTGGGAGTTTCTTATTTTACAGCTTGTACAAAGCAAAGAAGCAGCTTGCCAATTTGGGAAGCGACTAAGAAGAGCTAACCTGTTCAACCAGTCTTTCTTCCTGCTGTTTATTAAAAGGTGGGTCAACCATTTTCATTTCTTGTGCAAACAATAGACAATATGTGAGCTGTATCTTTGGAATAGTGAAATCTGGAGAAGCAATTCTTGACTGAATATTTTTACTATGGCTATACAAAGTATTCAAAAGAGATTCTTCACCAATCATTCTGACATGACTGAAGCGGACGCCTCTCAACGGTTAAAACAGCTGTATCCTTTTTTTATTTATTTATTTTGTCACAACAGCATCAACATAAATCAACAAAATATTATATAAGCATATATATGAGCAAAAGTATGTAATAATTGTATTAATTTGATATAATGAAAGGAAACATTAGGACAGGAATGGTAGGCACTTGTGTGCTCTTATGCACACCCCTTATATTCCTCTTAGGAATGGGGTGAGGTCAATGGTAGACAGCTTTTGGTTAAAGCTTTTGGGAGTTTGAAAAGAGACCACAGAGTCAGGCAGTGTGTTCCAAGCGTTAACAACTCTGTTACAAAAATCATATTTTCTGCAATCAAGATTGGAAGGTTGCTTTGAAGACCCTATCTGGTTCAAGTTGCCTGTAACCATGGCATGCACAGTAAACATTTCCACTTCTTCCAAATATTTAGCAAAGCCTCAGTTTCCACATTATAAAAATAGCTGCTTTTGTTTATTATATTTGTGACCTACATAGATGCTTTTAATTGACTGTTTGTAAAGCTGTTTCATTTAATTTCCAGTGCATTCGTTAACTCAGATTCCATCTTTATATTCTCTAGAATAGAATAGAATAGAATAGAATAGAATTTTTATTGGCCAAGTGTGATTGGACACACAAGGAATTTGTCTTGGTGCATATGCTCTCAGTGTACATAAAAGAAAAGATACGTTCATCTTCTTTAGATCACCTTGTTTCTTCACGATCAAATCTTCATATTTATCCACTTTTATTTGTATATCCTCCATTCCATTTTCCGAATAATTGCACTGGTTAATTTGCTCCAAACTCTCATCCAAAACGTCCCCATTTTTTATCAATTTGTATTTTTGAATAATTAAATACATTCTTTCTGTGTAGTCCTGTATAACGTCCCGAACCCATTCTTCTGAAAGAACCTCCATAACAAAATTCCTGCTGAGAATCCCCTTGTAACGTACTTAAACAGCGTAATATAATCCAACAGTCCACAGTCAAACACAATAAGATAAAATCTCCATTCAGTTTCGATTCAACAGCAAAGCTCCCTTTGATGTATCGCTCTGCTTTCAGTTTCTCTAAAACGAAACTGAAGGGGGGGAGGAAGTCAGAAAATCAAAAATACTTGCAAACCAATAATTGCTCCTCACATTCGTTCCGCCTGCTTTTCGTATCCACAAAAAAAATCAATTGCTAGCAGAAGTGGACATCTTCCTCTTTTCCTGCTTTTTCAGGAGCGCAGAGAATACTGGAGGTGGGGGAGGGGTAAATAAGGGGATTCACCGTTCAGGACTTTGTATTACAAAAACAAAGCCCCTAGGGGAATCTACCCAATTCCTCCCCCTTGCTCTGTCTCTCTCTTTCAACCAGAGAGAGAAATGAAGCCGGGATCAGTTGTTAAATCCGGCTTTTACGGTATTCAATGCGGAGTGCCATAAATTGGCACCCAGCGAGAAAGATGGCGCCACCCAGAAGCCAAGATACGTTCATCAAGGTACAACATTTACAACACAATTGATGGTCAGTATATCAATATAAATCATAAGGATTGCCAGCAACAAGTTATAGTCATACAGTCATAAATGGAAAGAGATTGGTGATGGGAACTATGAGAAGATTAATAGTAGTGCAGATTCAGTAAATAGTTTGACAGTGTTGATGGAATTATTTGTTTAGCAGAGTGATGGCTCTAGGGCTAGTTTCAGCATTTTTAAGCTTTGATCCACAGAGAAGTGTTCATTATTACAATACTTTGATAGCATCTATAACTGCCACTTCATATTTTCACACAGCCTCAAACATCCTCTTATAATACCAATGGCTTTATTCTTTTATTTCAAGTGCATTAAATATAATTGCAATGAAATTAATTGAATACAATAAGGCTTTCTCATCAACTGCTCTGGATAAACCTGCAATAAAAACTGTTGCCTAAAGAAGTCTTAAGATCCCTAAAATAATAATAAAAAAAAACATTGTAGTTTGGGGAACACAGTCAGCAGGTATTATTATCCTGATCAGCTGATTTCCATATTTCATTTGTAATATTTTTTATTAAGTTTTGAGTTTTCCTTCCCAAGTTTCTCAGATATCAGTTTAAATATCAGGGGGACATTTTAGTAGTATTCCCTTCAGCGGAAATTAACAGAAAGAAATATGAGATATTGTCCATTTTAGCTTAAATATCTAGATGACCTCGTAATTATGTAGGTCATGTAGCAGTTTAAAAATATGAAGGAAAGATGTAGTTCTGAAACCCTTAAATAGCCATCAGATTTAATAGAAACCTCCCAGCTCTGTCTGTATCCTTCACCATCCTGTATGGTTGGGCCTAAGTGGTCATGTCTGCAGTCCCACCTTGAAGTGTGTTGAAGAACCCTCTTCTTAAGATAATTGCTGGACCCAATGATCCTGGACAATTTCCATTTAGTCTCCAACCGTTTTTTGAGGGGGGAGAAGTTATGAGGAGGGTGGGTAGGCTTCATCTCTGAGGAAGCTAATGGAAAGAGATTATCTGGATCCATTTCAATGAGGTTTGAGGCCATGGTTCTGTATGGTGCAAAACTGATTGTCCTTAATGATGACATGTAGTGAGCCAGGATGGAATTGGGTCTCAATCCTGGTGCTGTTTCATTTTAACATTCAATATATTCAATATTACACATTGGCAATAAAAATCAGAACACCAAATACAAGCTGGGCAGATATGATCTCGTAGATGACCCTCACTCTGCAAGGACCTAGGAGTACTCATTTCAAATGATCTAAGCCCCAGAGCTCACTGTAACAACATTGCCAGAAAGGCATTAAGAGTTGTTAACCTAATTTTGTGAAGCTTCTTCTCTGGCAACATTGTACTGCAAACCAGGGCATATAAAACCTTTGCCAAACCAATTCTCGAATACAGCTCATTTGCCTGGAAGCCACACTGTATGTTGTGTTCTCCTCGCCTCTGTCCGAACAATAGCTTAATTAGCCGGCTCTTATTAGCTCTGGCAGCAAAAGAATCAGCATCTGCCAAGAGCCCTCGATAGCTGCCAAGACGCTGGTGAGTCACAACCTTCAGCTCTAGTCAATCCGTGGATTTGCCTGATACAAAGAGACACACCAGCTCTTGCTGCCTTTTATATCCTGTGGGGTGTGGCTCCATGACTCAGCACTTCCTAGGCCTGCCCCTCCCCTGCTTCTGTTCTTCTCTTCTCTCCTGCCTACAAAACCTAGGATTCAGCCAAGCCTGATTTCCGTCAGCTGGGTCTACAGGCGTGGCCTGGGGGGGGGAAGAGTCAGGGGAAGGAGGCCTCATTATCTCTTTCACCTGGCCTGCTTCTGGCTCCTGGAGATGAGCCAGGGAGGCCGGTGCTCCCGAGGTAAGTCCTGACAGCCCTTCCCCCTCACTGTCCAAGTAGCTTTCTGGCAGCAGGCCCGGCTCCGAGTCACTTTCTGGCAGCAGGTCCGGCTCCAAGGCACTTTTGGGCATGGAGCCAGATTTGGGGGCAGGAGCTACAACACTGTATATCGGACTGTATATTAACACAATTGAACGAGTTTGGAGGTACTCCACTCCTCTGCTCACAACAGAATACCTTATGCCACCAGGCTCGAAATTTTGGGATTGGAAAACCTAGAATTACGCCACCTATGGTCTGATCCAAGTGTAGTACACAAAATTGTCTGCTACGATGTCCTACCTGTCAATGACTACTTCAGCTTCAATCTCAATAATACATGGGCAAACAATAAATACAAACTCAAAGTAAACCACTCCAAACTTGATTGCAGAAAATACGACTTCAGCAACAGAGTAGTCAACGCCTGGAATGCTCTACCTGTCTCCATTGTTACATCCTCAAACCCTCACAGCTTTAACCTTAAACTGTCTACCGTGGACCTCACCCCATTCCTAAGAGGTTCATAAAGGGGGCGTGCATAAGCTCACCAGCATGCCTACCATCCCTGTCCTACTATCCCCATTTATTTGTTCTCATTCCTAGTTCATGTCCATGTTTATATTTATACCTGTTATCTAGTACATGTTTGACAAATAAAATAAATAAAAAATAAATATTGATTGGTATCCCTTTGGACCAGCTTTGGAGGTTAGTAGAGAGAAATTTGAAGATTTGCAGAGTTGTTAAAAATTACTCAGCCCATGTTTTGCCATACTTTATTAGGAAAGATAAACATGACAAATTTAGGGCTATATATGTCCAGAATAGCTTTCCACCCCCCATCAAATTATGTCCAATTCTCAGAGACTAGTTGGACAATCCCCTCAGTTTTCTGGCAAGGTTTTGCCATTATCTTCTTAAAGCTGAGAAAACATGACTAGCCTAAGGTCACCTAAGTTTCATCCCCAAGGCAAGATTAGAACTCACAGTCTCCCAGTTTCTAGCCTGCTGCCTTAACCACTACACCAAATTTACTTTCAAGTTGTCCACCTATCTATAAAAGAGTGTTTCAAACTTGGAAGTGGGCCAGCCACACCCAGTACTATTGCCTTATGTGCCTAATTAACTTTTGAACTCTGAATTTCGCGCTTCCAGTTTTTGACCTGAACAAGAAATGATCAAAGGGAAGACATTCCTCTAACAGAAGGAAAAGGTATTTTCTTCTTCTTCTAACCTTTTACTCCTTACAGCACTCTTGTAACTGTGTGAAGCTGGTCATATCATGGGCAAGGAGTTGTGTATTTCAACTTTTGCAAGAAAGCAGCCTGTTTCAATTCCCCAATCATTTGCTGTATTGTGAAAGCAAAGTTGGAAATCTCAAGGTATTTTAATAATATGAGTGTCAAGGAAAGAGGAGAGGGAAGGCAAACAGAAAGTTTTGTTAGCACAAACCTTTGGCCCAGGAGAGATGGATCAATAGTCCATACTTTGGGTTACTAGATGTCACAATATATCTGTGAAAAAAAAAATTACAGCAAAAATATGCTATTGGGCCAATGCGTACATGAAATAACTCTTCAGTGTCATAAAGACTAGTCTTTCAATCTTATTTTTCCAACAGTTTTTTATTTTCAAAACCATATGCTAGCGATACTATAGAATTGATATGAAAGTGCTTTTCATATATCACCATAGAGATGTTAGACAAGTCATGTGATCTAGGAGGCAACACTGATCGTAGATTTGAAGGGGTTACATGGAAACTGATTTCTGTAATCAGGAATTTCAATGACCACTATTGTAAAAACAATCCAATATTATTTTTAAAAGAATTCCAAGACACTAAAAAAAAAAACCCAGTGTCAGGGTTTTCTGGAATGGCTTCCAAAGCTGACACCCAGATTATATTTCATTTTAAGCTATTTCTGCTGAATGGAGGACATGAGGAGAAAAAGTAGGACATGTCTTCCTTTAGCTGGATGTCTAATAACTCTATCCATGCCCATCCCCTCTCTGCCAAGCTCTTTCAGCATTAAAACACGAAAACAATGTTGAAAATAATGTGAAAGGGAGTGAAGGGTTTTTTGTTTAAATCTGACCAAACTTTTTCTTAATGCCAAAACAAGCAAGAGTACATATTAACTATTTCTTGACATATTCTTCCAAACTCCTTCAACTGCTGTTAATTAAAAAAAAAAGGGAGGAAGTTCCAATGAGTCAATTCCATTTGTTTTAGACAAGTAAGGTATTTTCTCCCCAGGGCCAAAATTCCATTGCTTTATTCCCAAACAATAAATAATTTGATGGAACTTAATTCTAATGACAGTTCCACTGTTACGATCTTGGCCGTAATACAAATGAATTTATTTCTTTTAGCATTTCATGCTCTACTATGGGGGAGAGAAGCAGAATAGCAGTAGAAGTGGTTGGGAGACAGAGAGCATAGAAGTGGGCTGCATTAGCCCAGAACAACCAATGCATGCCATTCTCTTTACATTCACTAATGAATCTTTGTGTGTGTACATTGTGTGCCTTGAGTCAGTTAGTGACTCCTGTTGACTGCTTGGACAAGTCCCTCGGTTTTCTTGGCAAGTTTTTACAGAAGTAATTTGCCATTGCTTCCTTCCCAGGGCTGAGAAGGAGTGACTGGCCCAAGGCTGCTCAGCTGACTTTGTACCTAGTTTCATAGTTTTTAGTTTGATGTCTTCATCGCTAAACCAAACTGCTCTTTTCTAGCCTACTATCTTTGCTTACATTTGGGTGGATCACTATACATAACAAACTATTTAAATCTTTAGCTTTTCTTTCTGGATCTGTTAATACATTCCTCCTATCATTTAGTTAATGGAAGGGTACATCAGCATAAATTAGACACAACCATAGGTTGTGTGAGTGTCAAACATATCAAATGGTGGTCATAATATGTGACTGAAGCCCTACCTCTTTTTCACAAAGTTGACAGTAGCTGCCATCTTGACTTTCTTGACATCCCTATATTCCTAATGTAAATTACATGCCCCAATAGCTAAGCTATAATTTGCCTCGATAAGAAGGCTTGTGAGTGGTGCTATCCTTACAGCATTCACTGTAAAACAATTTAAGGACTGGATTGATGGAATCCCCAGTATTATTTCCCCTGCCGCTGAGCTTCACCTGCTGGGGAGGAAATCAATCACCAATTGCTCTCTTTAACAGGTGATGGGCTGCGGTAGGTAAGGATAGGTGGAGGCTTGGATGAAGACTTTAGCCATCTTTCAAATCGCCTGAATGAGAAGATATCAGCACAGATGTTCTCTGTATTGATGAGCTTTATTCAGGTTATTTCTGGGCACAGGTCTTCTGGTAGATTGCTACATCTGGTCCAAAACATTAACTCTTCTAACAGATTGCATGTGTGGAGAATCGGTACAGGTTGAATCAGAAAGAAATCTGCATTAGGAGACCCTTTTTCCTTTTATCTAGGCATGCCATCTGGCAATTGGGCAAAAGCAGTGATTCTCAAACGCAGAAAATTTAAAATGTGTGGATTTTAGTTCCCAAATTCCTCAACCCTTTTCCCCCTTTTCCTCCCTCATTCATTACCCCTTATCAGGGGTGAAATCCAGCAGGTTCTGATAGGTTCTGGAGAACCAGTAGCGAAAATTTTGAGTAGTTCGGAGAACCGGCAAATACTACATCTGGCTGGCCCCAGAGTGGGGTGGGAATGGAGATTTTGCAGTATCCTTCCCCTGCCATGCCCACCAAGCCACACCACACCCACCAAGCCATGCCCACAGAACCAGTAGTAAAAAAAATTGGATTTCACCACTGCCCCTTATACTCCAAGTTGGGGTCTTATACGATATAAATTTTTGAGTCAGTTTTATCTCTTTGTCCTCCAAAAGTAGCTTCATTTAATCTATTCTGTGTTCCTCCCATTAGGTCTGGGGCTAGTTGTCTGTCTTGGTCCAGCCATGGGTATATCATCAACAATTAGTGGTGCTTTCTCTGTCTATTATGTATGGAATTGCAAGCAGAATATCCTACTTTTGCAATGGCTAATTACTGTCATCTTTTGTTGCTTTGGGAAAGTGTCGCTCTGAGATTTCTAGCATGCTATCCAGCAAGTGTTTCATAAACTCAGCAACTCTAACCCCATTTTCAGAGAAGGTTGCTTCAGGTCAGTTATCCCCTTAAGAATATCTTTTCCTCTAACATGTTATCTGTTCAATCCAAGTTGGCCACAACTTCATTGGATTTTATTATTTTTTTTGCAGGAGGAAGGGTTGAATAAACTTTGTTCATAGATTTATTTTATGACAGTTAATTAGTAACATGATCTGTTCTTTGAGCATGTACTTTGTCATGTGACAGTTGATTTCTCTATAAATGTATTAGTTTCACTTACGAAGCCAACTGAATCTCTAAGCTACCCATCTGTGGTCTTAGAATAGCACAATCATGACTCAAAAACAGATGGGCAAAATTCTAGATGAGAAGCTGGAAGAAAATGAAAAGGCAGCTGTTTCGGAACGGACTTTTATGTACGATGGAGTGTTATATCCTGCTATGATTAGTTCCCTGGAAACGCTAAAAAGAGTTAATACCTTTAGAGCTCGGAAAGATGATATTGTACTAGTGTCATACCCCAAAACAGGTGAGTATCACAATTTTGCAAGGAATGTCTTTGTCTCTGTACACGTAAAATATAGAATCATAGGGTAGGAGATCTTCTAGGCCAGCCCTCTTTTCAAGGCAGGAGAATTTATATCATCCTGGTCAAATGTATGCATGTTTTAATAGTTCCTTTAGAGTTTCTAATAAAATTCCTGTTAAATAAAAACTAGCAGATTCCAAAGCACTAGACATTTTATTATGATGGGTTAAATAAGTCGTCACCAATTATTATGTTTAAGATGAGATTCTTGACCTTCTGTGTCTTTCCAGAAATACAGGGGTCATACAATGATATTGGCATTTCTGCTTAAAATAATCAACTATATAACAATACTGTCATTCTGAAAATGTCAATCACAAATCAGTTTTCCAAATCAATCCATGCAATGTATGAAAATACATAAACAAAAGTTGTAAAATTAATTTTCCTCTTGTTTGTGTAGTATTGAAAAATGACTTTATCAGTTTCTGAAGGAGAGGGGAATTGAGAGTGTGATTATGTGTGGAGTGACTAGAGATTATAATTTAGGATTTATTTTGGATTATGATTGTTAGTTTTGATACCCTGCATTTTGTTCTGGGAAGTCGGGGTGGGGGGTGGGGGGTAAGGGGTAAGGGAATTGGGGGGTTAAGGGTAGAGGATGGAGTGATGGTTAATGTACAAGGATTATTGAAGATGTATAAACATAATTAATGTAGGGTCGGGTCTGCCCAGTTACCATTTTAGAACGGTGGGGAGGGAGAAAAGAGGAGAGAGTAGGAGGTAGGAAAGAGGAGAAGAGGAAGGAAGAGGGGTAGAAGAGGGAGAAGGAAGGTGTAGGGTGGAGGGAGGAGAGGATGTAGCTAAGAGAAGGAGAGGAAGATCTGGAAAGTAGAAGAAGGTAGAAGAGGGAAGAGAGTTAAAAGGGGGGTGGTGACTGGGCAAGCCCGACTAATTGTATATAACTGTGCATTGGATGAGCTGTTTGATATGATTGTAAAAATAAAACTTTTTTATGAAAAAAGAAAAAGAAAAATGACTTTATCAGGATCTGGGCTGGTGTGTTAATAAATTCTGTATTCTGTGGATATACCCCAAAATAATTACATACAGCACATATCTAGTCAAACCGGATAGATTTAACTATTCAAGGTTGCAAGGACTTTGATTCTGAGATCATGAATATTTCATATAATGTTAATTATAATACAGCTCTATCTGACAGTTTTCTATGTTTCTATATTCTTATTTTAAGAAGAAATTGATAATTGCCATTTTATTAACAATGCCTGATGTCTAGTTACTTGTTCAATATAAAATTCTTACTCAACAAGTTTACATACTTAAAGATACTGTGCATGCAACGGACACCTGAAGTGCACCTGTCTCTCATTTTTTTTTGAAATGTTATGAACCATGTTTATTCCTGCATTTTCTCATTCTATTATTTATGTTTTCAACTCTGATATGGTTGAAATGACCTATGGTCCAGATATGTACTTTGACATATTAAGTGACAACATTTCTGCATTTCTTCAGGTTCAAACTGGGTTGGGGAGATTTTAACGCAGCTGGAAATTGCCTCTGGAAAATATGATGAAGACGAGCAGAAGCGAAGGCAGCAAATACTGCAGGAAGTATCATTATTTCCTTTTCTCGAATTTGGAGATCCAGAAAAATTTGAGGTTAGAAGTCAGAGAAATACTCAGTAGCTTCTATCAAGTGGCAGGAAAATGACATGATTTACAAGCTGAGAAGGGTTTGTAAACAGGAATGCTATTTATGTCAGGGGTCTCCAACCTTGGCAACTTTAAGTGTGAAGCTTTGCTGCCTGGGAAATTCTGGGAGTTGAAGTCCTCCAGGCTTAAAGTTGCCAAGGTTAGAGACCTCTGATTTATATAGTGTAGAGCATCTTGAGACTTAACAAAGTGAAATTCACTCATTAGGAAGGAAAAAAACCTGGATGGGTGCAGAAGAGAAATAGGGATGTTTATGTGAGTTCTCTGTGTTCAGTTTAATCAGCTTACAGCAAGGATATTGTTGTGTCTTGCCCGCCCTCAGAGCAGCCGGGGCCTTCTTACCTGCTCCCGAACACTGAGGAATGTATGCCTCCCGGCCCAAGTCCTGGCTCCATGCCCACACAAACTGCAGAAGAAGGAGCATCTCCCGGCCCCAGCCCTGACTCCATGCCCAGGCAAACAGAGCAGCTAGACCCCTCCCCCTCCTCCACAGCATGTGAGCCTGAGGAGGGTTTATTCCCAACAGCTGCTGATTGGTGTGACCCTCGCATCAGAAGATTGGATACAAGGGAGCCACCATTGACATCAAGACTCAAATCAGCAGAGAAACATTTTTAGCTTGTCTGCTTTGGTTTTTAGCTGAATTAATTTTATTCCAAAGTTTAGCCAGGCTTATTTAGTGTTATTTCCATTGGAATACAGAATGAAATTGCATCTTTAACTTTTGATAATATGCCACTAAATAACAGTGGTAAACACCCAACACACTGCCAATTCAGGGACCATATACAGGCTGCTTGAAGACAACAACAACAACAACAACAATAATAATAATAAGGACTAGAAATAAAAATTCTGTCAGAGATTTTCAGCTTGTCCTTATTTTAAAACATTTTGTGTTGCTCTGTATCTTATTAGAAATACTTAGCTCAGCCCGTGCCTTCTTTCACAGACTATTGTGGAAAAAATGCAATTTATCAATAACAGTCAGATAGGAAAGGATCCAAGTGTCCATTCCGCATCTGAAGAATTTCCTCAATCTATATCCCTATAGTACTGAGGGAAACCTTATCCATTTCTCTGGAATCAATTAAGGGACCATTGTATCCAACCAAGAGTTCCATGTGAGCTGAAAAGTTCTGGAATGCTGTACTGAACATACTGAACACAATTTAGCAAGGGAAATTTGGCCTGGAACTGTTTTCAGTGATTTATTTCTATTAGTAGGAATGAGATGCCAAAAGTCATTTTTAAACACATTGTTTGCATGGGAAGGGGGAAAAAACCTGCTTAAAATGTTGGCTTTCCAGCTGTGTATGGTTCCTTCTAAAGTGTCTTCCTTCTAAACAAGTTGCTAAATTTTTGGAAGCAAAAATTGAAGAACACTATTGACTTTCGTTTCTCTCCCAAGTCCACTCTTGCCTTCAGCCTCCTTGTAATGGGTGTTGTTCTGTCTCCTTCCCCACTTCAGACCCATGAGCTGGCCTTCAGCCAGTGGATTCATGGCTCTTATCAGTCCTGGCAGAGAAATCGCAGCTGCCTGCCAAAGTTCAAACAAATGACTCACGTAGCAAGACTTTCAGCTCTTTTTGAAATGATTCAGCTAAACTTTTGCTTCCCGTGGAGTGAGAGCAATCCCAAAGCTCCTTATATATCCTGTGGGGTGGGGCTCCTGCCCCACCCTTCCTTTTGATGATGCCGCCTCTCTAATCTTCTGAAGCGCGGGTCAAGCCAAGCTTGATTATTATCAGCTGGGTCTGAAGGCGTAGCCTGGGGAAGGGAGGAATCGGGGGATGACGGCCTCATTACGTCCTCCAACTGGTCTGGTTCTGGCTCCTGGAGCTGGGCCAAAGGAATCGGTGCTCCCGAGGTAAGCCTTACCGGCCCTTCCCCTTCACTCTCGGAGTCACTGTTGGACATGGGTCCAGGTTCGGGGGCTGGAGTCACAACAGGTGTGCATGTGAGGGGAGCTTTCAGGACCCAATCAGATAAACTGGATAGGTCTCATAAATGAGATTTGTTAAAAGAGAACAGTAGCATTGTAGCATTTCAACAAAGCAAAAATAATAATGTAAGCAGCATGCAGCAAAGTATTTCCTTCTCCCTTCTCCATCTGTCTACAAAGACTCTTGAAGAATAGCAATAGCACTTAGACTTATATACCACCTGTATAATGCTTTACAGCACTCTCTGGGTGGTTTACAAGGTCAGCATATTGGTCCCAACAATCTCATTTTATCATTTATCAGAAGAATGGAAGGCTGAGTCAACCTTGAGCCCGTCAGGATCAAACTCCAGGCTGTGGGCAGAGTTTGCCTACAATACTGTATTGTAGGCAAACTTTGAGTCACCAGGGCTCTTCAAGAGGTTGGAACGGAGCAAATTGATATATAGCTTTATTGCTCTACTATTCTGTGCACATTTATCTCTCTGCCCGCAAGTGTATTACTACTGTGTCATATTGTGTGTATGTGTCACTGTGCTTCTAAAATATAACTATGTAAACCATATAATTTCTCATATTAGAATTAACCAAATGTGATAATTATGTAGGGGATGCAATGGCTCAATGGTTAAAGATGATGAGCTTGTTAGCTGAAGAGCTGACATCCCGGGTTCAAGATCTGACCTCCATGCCATGGGCTGAACTCCCATTACTTACCCCAGCTTCTGCCCACCTAGCAGTTTTAAAGCATGCAAATGGAAGTATATTAATAGGTACCACTGTAATGGGAAGGTAATAGCATTCTGTGCACCTTTGGCGTATAACCATGCTTGTCACATGATCATGGATTATCTTTGGATAACATTGGCTCCCTCGGCCAAGGAACGGAGATGAGCACCGTGCCCTAGAGTCACACATGACTGACAGGGAAACCTTTACCTTTTTTGTTAATTATGCTTAGATACCAATCTCTTGTGGCTAGCCAAATAATTACCTTCTTCTTGAGTCTTCTCTAATCCCCGATTGGGTAGGAGCAAATCGTCAAAGCACAATTCTGTTCTCTTTTCTGGGATCTTGTCATTACACCAGAAGTGGTGGTATTTGGTCCACCTTAAACATGAGAACTTTTAGCACCCAAACTAACTAAATCCAGTTTAATTTGCCAGCCATGTTCCCCTACCCACCCAGTTCCAAAACTTCAACTCCAATTTCCTTTCTGCTGGCTCACTAGCTTGTTTTCACATCCTTTAAACTCTTAGTATCAGATCTCTGTATATGTGAAAGAAAAAAACCTTATCTGCTCCACCTCAGTGCTTTCCCAGAGGAATTTATCACTCTCCAAATGCAGCACAAGTATTGGGGATATCATGTCACAGAATGACAGTCAGTGTTTAGCTGCCCAATTCTTTCACATTTTTACACTGCACTATGGATCCCACAGTAACTTCCTCACATCAATCAGTATGATTTATATGAAACAATCAAATAATTAGGTAGCATCAGGCAAAAGCAACCGCAAGGATTCCTGAAGAGTTTTGTTGCTAGTTGTCTATGTTACAAGAATCTGACCAGAATGATTGCATTTCCTTGGGAACAGCAAGAGCCGTGGTGGTGCATTGGTTAGCATGCAGCACTATAGGCTATGTCTGCTGATAGCTGGCTGCCAGCAGTTCGGCAGTTCGAGTCCTACCAGGCTCAAGGTTGACTCCACCTTCCATCCTTCCAAGGTCAGTAAAATGAGGACCCAGATTGTTAGGGGCAATAGGCTGACTCTGTAAACTACCTAGAGAGGGCTGGAAAGCATTGTGAAGAGGTATATAAGTCCAAATGCTAATGTAAGGCTTCAAGGATTCTGGGCGAGCTCAGACCTGTGCTGCTTCCTGTCGCGCAATAACTCCAAACTCAGGCCCCTCCCTCCAGTCTAGCTGGAGATTCCACCACAGAGTTTAGGATGACAAAGATCAGTGGGACTCAGTTTTTTTAGGGATGAACTTTAATGTCCCTAATTTATAATGTCCCTCTTTGAATGAACGGTGTTAACTTGCTATGATTTTAATATTATTAAAGAGGATGGAAAAACTGCCTTCCAGAAGAATTATAAAAACACACCTCATCCCTCGAAAGTTGCCCAGGTCTCTTTTTGAAAAGAAGACAAAAGTAAGTACCTGCATTTTCTCAATTACAATTTTATATGTCATTATAGATGATAGATATCATCTATCAATAAGGTGCTGTCAAATTAATTTACACAGAAAAATAGGACAACAAGCCCAAGATCATACCAACTTTTTAGGTCCTGAACTGGCCTGGAGCACAGCTATAAGAAACTATTTTATTCAAAATAAACATTGAATGATTTCTTCTGTTTTTCAAGCAAGCAAGAAAGGTTCAACATTGGAGCTCGAAGTCTGGGATTGTTGCAGCTTGATTTTGTTATTTAGTGTTGTATCAGACAAGTTCATCAAATCAGTGGTATCTTCACTTAATTATTCAGAGTGAGCCATTGTTAAATCTCATGTCAAATATTCTTAGCTTTGCTACTTACAATACTTTACTTAGGAAATGGAAATAGAATAGATTGGACAACCATTTTTTCAGAAAGGCACTGGGTCTCCTGCTTGAGCAGGGGACTGGAATAGAAGACCTCCAAGGTCCTTTCCTCTGGGTTATTCTGCTATTCTGTTTTGTGAAATAACTTTTTTTTTAAAAAAAATATTCTCCTAATTTGATAATTTTATCTCTAATCCCTATTCAGTTCATTTCCAAATACATTTGAACTTTCATACTTTGATTTTCAAAAATGGACTGTTTTTACTACTATTCTGGCTCTGCTCTCCTAGATTTTATACTTACATGCCAATATATTCTTTTTTCTTTCAAAGATACTGGTTTTGTTTCGGAATCCAAAGGATACAGCTGTATCTTTCTTCCATTTTTCCAAAGGCATAAAACTGAATTCTGATCAGAAAAACTGGGATGAGTTCTTTGAAGAGTTTATCACTGGAAAAGGTGTTCTTTTCTTCTTATTCATTGGAAAAAATATATATCCATGCTTGAAATAAGGCAGACAGTGGATTACAGAGAGCCCTTGGTCTTATTTTATTTATCTTTCAGTCTCCTGTACCTTCTATCTGTCTGTGAAGGAGAAGCAAGATCTCTTTGAACAAAGGATTCCTTTCTCTGTTTGTCTTTGGGCACAGAAAATTATTTCTGCTGCTTCAGTAAAAGGAACAATAGTTCCATGTTTCATTTCATTCTCTAAATTCATCTCACAGACGTAATAAACCAGGATTAACTTCACATTAGCCTAGTATTTGCATACCATGCTATGACTTTCTCCATCCCCATAAATCATTATGTTGTAATGTGATGACAAAGCTCACACAACATGCTAAGAAAATGGCAGTGTTTCCTATAGTACTGAACTACAAACTACCCAACCTCATTTTAGTCTAGTACAGCATGTTGTGTGAATTTGGCCAGTAAGTAACATTTATTTGATTTGTGTTTGTAGTATACATGTCTAACACAGACTATAAAGAAAAATATTCTTGCTTCCCATACTCTCTGCAAATACATTAATTTCCATTCAGGAATCATTTGTAAGCTCCTTTGAAAAGTAATCCATCTACCATCCAGTCAGAACTGAAAAAGCTTCTTGAATGAGAAGTGAAACATCTTCCTCAAGGATAAAAATATAATGTAGTTGCCTTTTGACCCTAACCCTAACCTTTGAGAATACCATGACCTGGATGGCTGAGAATCTCCGTAGACATTAATTCTCATTTATCTGCTTAATTGCCGTTTAATATTATTGCCTGTTAAATCGAGATCCATTTTTTTCAGTATTCTAAGTCTCTCATTTGACACCATCAGTTCTACTAGTATTGATAATGAAAAATACTACATTTGTTTTAAAGTTGACTTTTCGGTTTAGTGTAAGGAAAGTGGCCAAATATATTTACTTCAAGGAGCAAGGACATTGATAATTCTGGGACAGGTGTGACCAGAAGTGTCTGAAGGTGGCATCAAGGGAGGGCAAAAGGATCCCTGGGGGCATGATGGCACCTTGGTGCTTTCCTCATTTTGATGAGAATGTTGGATCTTGCCAATGTCTCTGAATGTGGTTGACTATGCTTGAAATGACAACATACCCCACAAAGAAAAATTTCAATTATCAGACTGTGAATGAATGGCAAAGCAAACATCAGTTTTGGTGAATAATTAAGGCAATCTAACAAGCTAACAAACAGGGGGCTGTCAAAATGTCAAAAAGATGACGGACATGACTATACAATCAAACCCTGCATCATTTTAAAAATGTTTTGTATAAGTAAAAAAGGTTTTGATTCAGCAGTCATAAGTTTTTGATTCTCTCTGTGGATTCCCGTTAGCCAAGCAACCCAACAATTTAATAATAATAATAATAATAATAATAATAATAATAATAATAATAATAATAATAATAATAATAATAATTTAAACTATGTATCATAATCCACATTTGTTAATTATCAGAAAAATGTAAAATAGAAAGGGTACAGTGAAAGATCATATTGGAATCAATATAAAATATTGATGGAAAAAAATGAATAGGTGGATGTTTGTTTGGTTGTTTTCTGGGACTGTGGGGCCAAACACCAACATAAATATTCTCATTACTGTTCACTCTGTTATATAGATAAATAACCAAAATGTTTTGCTTTCCTATCAGTGGCTTATGGATCTTATTTTGATCATATTACTGAATGGAACAACTATCTGGATGACAGCAATGTATCTTTTATTACCTATGAGGAAATAAAAGAGGTAAGTTTTTAAGAGTAAATATTTAGATTTAATTTAATAATAAAATTACGTCTTGCCAAGTACTATATAGTAATGAACAATTGATCAGGAAATAGAAATAGGAAATGTAATTCAATGTTTCTGCCTGGTTATTTTTCTCTAAGTAAATATCTCAGAAACATTTTCATTTTAAAGCCAATCTCTGGATCTGCTGATCTACTCCTACTAATATTTCAATGAAACAATAAAGATTATGGGTTTTTTGCTTATTTCTTTATTTATTCTAATTTGCACAAGCCCAACCTATAAATATCAAAATGACCGTGTGGTACCTAGATCAAGACATGAATGGAAGGAATTTAAATGTTTCCAGGAAAGCATCACTTACTTATGTTATATATTTCAATTATAAATTTTTTATTTCCATTTTCCAACATCATATTTATGTACAAACTATTATCCATCATTAATCATTAATTTTTATTTATTACTGATTCAGGCCTGCCCGACTGCCACTTCCTTTCTTCACAACCTCCCTCTACCCTCTACTACTTTCCCATCCTTCATCTCCTTCACTTTACTACTTTCTCTCCTCCTTCTCCACTCCTCCCTTCTTCCACCCTATCTCGCCTGGATTACTGCAATGCTCTCTACATGGGGCTCCCCTTGAGGGGCATCCGGAGGCTTCAGTTGGTCCAGAACGCGGCTGCGCGGGTGATAGAGGGAGCCCCTCAGGGCTCCCGTGTTACACCTATCCTGCGCAGACTGCACTGGCTACCTGTGGCCTTCCGGGTGCGCTTCAAGGTGTTGGTGACAATCTTTAAAGCGCTCCATGGCATAGGGCCGGGCTATTTACGGGACCGCCTACTGCTACCAAATACCTCTCACCGACCCGTGCGCTCTCACAGAGAGGGACTCCTCAGGGTGCCGTCAGCTAGGCAGTGCCGTCTGGCGACACCCAGGGGAAGGGCCTTCTCTGTGGGGGCTCCCACCCTCTGGAACGAACTCCCTCCAGGACTTCGTCAACTTCCGGACCTCCGAACCTTTCGTCGCGAGCTTAAAACGCACTTATTCATCTGCGCGGGACTGGATTAGGTTTTAAAGTTATTGGTTTTAAGGGTTTTTTTATTATTTATATTGTTTTTTAAATTCGGCAATAGAATAAGTTTTTTAATTGTTGTTTTTTAATTTGTATTTATATGTATTTTAACTGCCTGTGAACCGCCCTGAGTCCTTAGGGAGATAGGGCGGTATATAAATTTGAAAAATAAATAAATAAATAAACCTTCTTATTCCCTTCCTCCTTCTCAACTCTTTACTTATGTTATATATTGATGTGTTATTCAGAATCCAGTCTCAGCACTGAAAAAAATAGCCAAATTCTTTGACTTTTCTGTGACTGAAGAGGAAATTGAGAGCATTGTAAAGAAAACAAGTTTTGAAAGCATGAAAGGTACCACAGAAAACTATGGAAAACTAGGGAAGATACTTTTCCGCAAAGGTAATATTGTAATATTTTTAATAATTTTGTCAATAATACTTAATAGTCTTCTCTAATCTAGTGGCTTCATGGTGTGTGGGATTTCAACTCCCAATACTTAAAGGTGTGTTGGGTAGGAATGATAAGGGCTGAAGTCTAGCAATGGATTGGGAAAGGCTGATATTCATAATGCTTTTAGGACATTAGCTTAGGCAGCTTTAAGGACACGGTGGCTCAGGGGTTAAGATGATCAAAAGGTCAGCAGTTCAGCAGTTCGAATCCCTAGTGCTGCCGTGTAATGGGGTGAGCTCCCGTTACTTGTCCAAGCTTCTGCCAACCTAGCAGTTAGAAAGCATGTAAAAAATGCAAGTAGAAAAAATAGGGACCACTTTTGGTGGGAAGGTAACAGCGTTCCATACGCCTTTGGCGTTGAGTCATGCCAGTCACATGACCACAGAGATGTCTTCGGACATCGCTGGCTCTTCGGCTTTGAAACGAAGATAAGCACCGCCCCCTAGAGTCGGGAACGACTAGCATGTATGTGCGAGGGGAATCTTTACCTTTACCTTTTAGGTAGCTTTATTCAAATATTAGGGAATATGATACAGACCCTAACTTACAACAGTTCATTTAGTGACCAAAGTTATAGCATACCTGAAAAAAGTGACATGGCCATTTTTCACCCTTACAACCATTGCAGTTTCCCCATGGTCGTGTGATCAAAATTTGGATGCTTGGCAATTGTTTTGTATTTATGATGGTTGCCATGTCCCAGAGACAGGCCTTTTCAATCTTCTGACAAGCAAAATCAATGGGGAAGTCAGATTAAACTAACAACCATGTTACTAATTTAACAACTGCAGTGATTCATTTAACAAATGTGGCAAGAAAGGTCATAAAACGGACCAAAACTCATTTAACAGCTGTCTCGATAAGCAAGAGAACTTTTGGGCTAATCCTCCCATCACCCCGCCCCCATCCTGCCAGAACCGATGAAGCTTCTTGGATGAGAAGCAAAATGTTTTCTTCTTCTCCCTCAAGGGGAAAACCAGTCCAGCTGCCTTTTGAAAAAGTATCTTTGAGACAATTATGACCTGGATGACTGACAATCTCCATAGAGTTTTGAAGAATAGCAAGTCTTTGGGAGAAAGACTTTCTCACCCTTTACCTTCCACCTACCACTGTAATTCTTCTTTTCTTTCTTTTCTTTTCTTTTTTAGGCATAGTAGGTGATTGGATGTCTGTCTTCTCAGAAAGCCAGAATGAAAAAATGGACAGAAAATTTGAAGAGACTGTAGCTAAAACTAAACTTGGAATGATGTTGAAATATGAGCTGTACTGCAAAAACTGACAAGATCATCAGTGCTACAAACATCTCATGTTCTGATTCTCTGCATAAGGCTAAACATACTTACCGTATTTTTCAGAGTATAAGGCACACTTTTTTCACCCTTAAAAGAGGCTGAAAATTTGGGTGCATCTTATACTCTGAATGTAGCTTTTTCAAAGCTTTTTTTTCAACCCTAATGAGGCGCTAGCGAGTAAAGCGATCTTCCCTCTGACTTTCAGCTGTGCTTTAGCTTTTTTTCAGCCCTAACGAGTTGCTAGCGAGTGAAGTGATTTTCCACATGCTTTCCTGCTCCCTCCGATTCTCGGCTGTCTTTTAGAAGCTTTTTTTCAGGCCTAACGAGGCGCCAGCGAATGATCTCTCTGCTTTGCCTGCTTTTCTCATTGCTGCTCCCTCTCAGCTGTGCTTTAGAAGCTGTTTTTTATCCCCAAGCAGGGGGTAAAAAGTGCGCGCTCAAAACCAGCAAACTTTTTTCCCCCTATTTTCCTCCACAAAAATTAAACTGCATCTTATACTCCAGTGCGTCTTATACTTTGAAAAATATGGTAAGTTGTTCAAGAATTGATAGTGCCTTCCTCTGTCTCCAGATGTGCCAGATGTCATTTCTGATACCGGTAATCCCAACACAGTTATTGGTTGGGTTATATGATGAGCCAAAGATTATAGGAGCTGAAGTCCAACAATCTGAAAAAAAGCTCAATTAAAGGGAAGGAAGAATTGGAGTATTACAATATATGGGGGCAATTTTATCAATGGATAGAAACTGAATATAAACAATAAGCAATGTAAAAGCAAGAAATATGGAAAAAAATATGCTGTAATATGGCAAATATGAACATAAGAAGAAAGATAAATATGTACTAAGAAAATGATGATAAATGTTGATTCTGAAGACACAAAATTTTTTATACCCAGATGATACAATGATTTTATTAATGATGAATTGTTTGTTTAAAAAAATTTATACATACATACATACATACATACGTGCATATATATATATATATATAGGTCTTTGGTTGTTCGGGTTTTCTCCCGTGTAAAATTGGAAGTGTCTTGGTGACGTTTCGACGAAGTCTCATTCGTCATCTTCAGGCTTCAGCTTCGTGCTTCTGGGAGCAATGTGTGATCGCAGCTGTTTCTTCCTTTTAACTGCTAGTGGGGGTTTGAACTGATTGGGTGGGAGCTTGGCTGTGCTCTGATTGGATGGGGGTTTTTCTGTGCTCTGATTGGCTGGGGTGTGTCCTGTGTTGGTGGGGGCTTGGTTGTGCTCAGTCTAATCTGTGCTGCAGGGGATTTGAGCTGGTGAGCTGCATAGCTGTTGTTTGGCTTTGTGGTCGTGCTACATCTTCATAGTGGGTGTCAGTCTGCTGCATGAATGGATTGGAGGGGTTTGAAATGGCTAATGTTGCAGCTGCGGTCTGGCTTCTGGTCCTTGGTCATGTTTTATGATCAGTGTGGGTTTGGGTCTGCTTTCTGGGTGGATGTGGTGGTGACATCCTGTGTGGACCTTGTGAGTGTGGGTCTGGTGTCATTCCTCGTGTTAGGGACTCGTTTGTCAATAAGGCGGGTTTCAAATGGCTGGTAGGCGGAGGTGTCATCTCGTTTGTTCATGCTGTGTGGGCGTTTTCTATCTCAATGGCTTCTCTGATTATTCTGTTGTTAAAGTGTTCAGTTTTGGCGATAGTTCTGGTCTTTTAAAGTCAATATCATGTCCTGTGACTTTAAAGTGTTGGACCAGGGAAGAAGTTGGTTCCTCTTTTTTGAATGAGTTCTTGTGTTCTTCAATGCGTGCACTTATTCTTCTGTTGGTTTGTCCAATGTATGTGGTGGGGCAGGCGGTGCATGGGATTTCATATACTCCTTGATTTTCTAACTCAATTTTGTCTTTGGGGTTTCTTAGGATGGTGGATATTTTTCTGTTTGTGCAGAATGCTGTCTTGATGTTGTGTTTGTGGAGGATCTTGCTGATTCTGTCTGTGGTGCCTTTTATATATGGGAGGAGGGCTGTGCCGTTTTCTTGTTCTCTGTCTTGGGTTTTAGTGGGGGTTCTTTTGGATTAGCTTGGTAATCTTATTTGTTTGGGAATCCATTGGATGTTAGTACATTAGTGAGAGTGTCTAGTTCGGGTTTTAGGTGTTGTTCATCAGCTAAGCATTTTGTTCTGGAGATGAGTGTCTTGGCTACGGAGTTGATCTGTGCTGGGTGGTGGTGTGAGAGTGCGTGCAGATAGCGGTTTGTGTGTGTTTTCTTCTGGTAGATGGTGTGTCCTAGGGAGCCATTGGGTTTTCTGTAGACTAAGACATCCAGGAAGGGAAGTTGGTTATTAACTTCTGTTTCCATGGTGAACTGTATTTTGGGGTGTAGGCTATTGAGGTGTGTGAGGAAGTTGTCAAGTTTTTCTTTCCTGTGTGGCCAGATTATGAAGGTGTCGTCTACATATCTGAGCCAGAGTTTGGGTTTGTGATCAGATTTTTCTAGAGCTTGGGTTTCAAAGTGTTCCATGTAGAGATTGACAATGACAGGTGAGAGGGGTGATCCCATGGGTGCTCCTTCTACTTGTTTGTATTTTTGTCCATTGTAGATGAAGTATGTGTTGGATAGGCAGTGGTTGGTCAGATCTAGGATGTGCTTGGGGGGGTTATATTTGTTTTGGATAGCTGTCAAGGCTTCTTTGATTGGCACTTGGGTGAAGAGGGATATGACATCAAAGCTCACGAGTAGGTCGCTGGGCTGTAAGTTTTGTTTCTTTATGATCTCTATGAACTGGAATGAGTTTTTTATTCCATTCCATTCATGCAGCAGACTGACACCCACTATGAAGATGTAGCACGACCACAAAGCCAAACAACAGCTATGCAGCTCACCAGCTCAAATCCCCCTGCAGCACAGACTAGACTGAGCACAACCAAGCCCCCACCAACACAGGACACACCCCCATCCAATCAGAGCACAGAAAAAACCCCATCCAATCAGAGCACAGCCAAGCTCCCACCCAATCAGTTCAAACCCCCACTAGCAGTTAAAAGGAAGAAACAGCTGCGATCACACATTGCTCCCAGAAGCACGAAGCTGAAGCCTGAAGATGACGAATGAGACTTCGTCGAAACGTCGCCAAGACACTTCCAATTTTACACGGAGAAAACCCGAACAACCAAAGACCTATATACAAACACCCGTGAAAACCTCAGAAAACAAATATATATATATATATATATATATATATATATATATATTCTGAGGTTTTCGCGGGTGTTTGTATGTAGGTCTGGTTATTCGGGTTTTCCCACCTTCAGGCTGCAGCTTCGTGCTTCTGGGAGCAATGTGTGATCGCAGCTGTTTCTTCCCTTTAACTGGAAGAACTGGAAGTTCTTCCCTTTAAACTTTTAACTGGAAGTTTCTTCCCTTTAATTTCCTTTTAACTTAACCCCCACTAGCAGTTAAAAGGAAAAAACAGCTGCAATCACACATTGCTCCCAGAAGCACGAAGCTGAAGCCTGAAGATGACGAATGAGACTTCATCGAAACATCGCCAAGACACTTCCAATTTTACATGGGAGAAAACCCGAACAACCAAAGACCTACACACACACACACACACACACACACACACACACACACATATTTATTTATTTATTTATTTATTAAATTTTTATACCGCCCTTCTCCCAAAGGACTCAGGGCGGTGTACAGCCAGAATAAAAACAAAGAGGTATACAATTTAAAACAACATTTAAAAAGAGCAAATTTTAAAGGCTGATTATTAAAATTTAAGTTAAAAAGTTAAAAATATTAAAAAACCCAATTAAAATACATCACTAATTATGCCAGTCCCGCTTTAATGAATAAATATGTTTTGAGCTCACGACGGAAGATATATATATCTATATATATATATATCTGAAAAAAAGCTGCTTTCAATACACCATTCACTTTTTTCTCCTCTTATAGATATTGACATTTTTGATATTACATACTTACTTTTAAGTGGAAGAACTCTTCCAGAATTAATTTTAAAAAAAATATATACTTACCTATAAGAAAGTACTCCTTTATTCTTTGCCACATTTATTGAGTAATGATCGAAAGACAATGACTAAGAAGCTTCTATTGTCCCTCATAACAGAATTCCTTATAAATTTTATTTTGGTATAATACAGAAATTCAACCCAAATTTGAAAGAGATAAAGCTCTTGGTTCTAACATATACCAAATGTCCTGCTCTGTATGACCACTAACACAAAGAAACTTTATAGTCAAGGCTGTCCACAAAGAGGCAAAGGTGAAAACAGTGTTGCCCTGTTGGGTCAGAAATTCCATATTTTCATATTTGTGATATCATTAGCCAGACATAAGAAGGAGGTCCAATTTATGATACATATTACAGTGCTGCTTCCCTCATTTTGACAAAACTCTATGCATGTTGTGGCAAACTACATACACCTTATGTATAATGGCCCTGTACGTGTTTACTTAAAAGGAAATAACATTGAGATCAATAGGGCTAACCTTCAGATAAAATGGATAGGACTGGAGCCTTACAATAAAATCATATCTACATGAAGTTCTTATTCTTATGAGATCACACCTGGAGCACTGGACATAGTTCTGAGGTGACACTTCTAGAAGCATAATTGACAGGCTAGAAAAGCCTTAGAGGACAGCAACAAAGATGGTAGAGGGACTTGAGGACATGCCTTATGAAGGCAGGCTGAAGAAACCTCAAACGTTTAGTTGAAGGGAAAAAACAGAGAAAAAATATATGGTTTTCAGATTTCCCATTATGGATTTAAGTATTTTTTTTACTTTTGAGCTGTGTCTTGCTTCTTTAACTTTCATTTTGCTCAGCACCATTCTGCATAAAGTAATAAACAAACCAGCCAGCAGATGTCAACCTTTTATAGTGTATACTCTGAATGGGACAGCTTGCCTCAGCCAACTCACTCTGGCCAACTCGCCATAGCCAACTCGTCGCAGCCAATTCGCCATGGCTAACTCACCATGGGATAAGAGTTACACTAATATCGAACAAATGGTGGAATGGAATCATTAAAGAAAAGATGCCAAAGGAGAGACAAAATGAAATGTGAATGACAAAAATATTTTTAAAATTATTTCAATTAATTAAATTGAATTATTGAATTGTCCCGCAGCGGGTTGTCAGCTGGGATCATCAGAACTCTTTAAAAGCATTTTTTCTACAACCTCTTCGGCTGAAGAGGTTGTAAAAAATGCTTTTAAAAGCCTGTGATGATCAGGCAACTCAGCTGGGATTGCCAGAGAAAAAAAAAGCTTTTAAAGACTTCTGACAATCCCAGCTGAGTTGCCTGATCGCCAGAACCTTTTAAAAGCATTTTTTACAACCTCTTCGGCTGAAGAGGTTGTAAAAAAAAATGCTTTTAAAAGAAAAAGAAAAAGTTGGCCATGCCCACCCAGTCATATTACCCTCCACCACCAAGCCATGCCCACAGAACTGGTAGTAACAAATTTTACATTTCACCCCTGAGTAAGCAAGCAAGTTAATGTCTGGCAGTAAATACACACACACACACACACACACACACACACACACACCCCGCGAGACTCCCATTTACTCCTGCTGGGGGTGCTGCATTGCAAAACTAATACCATCAGCAGAAAGCAAGACAATGATATTTTGACTATTCAAAATATTCAAAATTTTATTTATTTATTAAATTTCTATACTGCCAGCTCCCCTAAAAGGCAGGGGTGAAATGTAAAATTTGTTACTACTGGTTCTGTGGGCGTGGCTTGGGGCGGGTAATGTGACTGGGTGGGCATGGCCAGCTTTTTTTTTAATTTTAAAAAGCATTTTTTCTACAACCTCTTTGGCCGAAGAAGTTGTAGAAAAAATGCTTTTAAAGGGTTCTGACGATCCCAGCTGAGCTGTGCGATCATCAGAGGCGTTTTAAAAAACTTTTAAAAGCATTTTTTTGGCCGGGAAAAAAAATGGTTTTAACAGTAAAAAACAAAAACAAAAAAACCTCTGATGATCATGCGGCTCAGCTGGGGCGGGGGGGGGGGCAGGGATTTTTGCTACCAGTTCTCCGAACCACCTGCCGACGTCACTACCGAATCGGGTAATCCGGTCCAAACCGGGAGCATTTCACTCCTGCTACAAGGTGACTCTGGGCGGCTACATTTCATACTGTGTCGTGTCCCACTCCTCCTCTGACGGCCGGGTCGGGGAAGTCTGTATCAAACGTGCCTCTGCAGCTCTGCCAAAGTCCTATCAGAGTCCTCAGGGCAGGCAGGAATCCAAGGTGTGACTTCAGCAATCCAGATTAGACTTTGCCTGACTCAGAGAATGCCAGAAAGCAGATCCTTTATATAGGCCATGGGGTGTGGCTCCATGACTCAGCACTTATCCAGGCCTGCCCCTCCCTTCCTTTTGCTGATGTCGCCTCTCCATTCTCCGGAAGCATGGATCTCTCCAGCCTCCAGCTGTTGGTAATTCCAGCCCAGCTGTTGGTAATTCCAGCTCGTGACTGGCTTCATATTTATTTATTTATTTTATTTATTTATTTATTTATTTATTTATTCATATTTATATACCGCCCTATCTCCCTAAGGACTCAGGGCAGTTCACAGGCAAAATAAAAATACATATAGGATACAAAATAAAACATCAGATTAAAAAACTTATTCAACATAGCCCAATAGTTAAAAATAACAATATACACAATAAAACCCAGTTAAAACCCATATAAATTTAAAACCTAGTCCAGTCCTGCGCAGATGAATAAATATGTTTTAAGCTCGCGGCGGAAGGTTCGGAGGTCCGGAAGTTGACGAAGTCCTGGGGGGAGTTCGTTCCAGAGGGTGGGTGCCCCCACAGAGAAGGCCCTTCCCCTGGGTGTCGCCAGACGGCACTGTCTGGCTGACGGCACCCTGAGGAGTCCCTCTCTGTGAGAGCGCACGGGTCGGTGAGAGGTATTCGGTAGCAGCAGGCGGTCCCGTAGGTAACCCGGCCCTATGCCATGGAGCGCTTTGAAGATCGTTACCAAAACCTTCCTCAGGCTCACATGCTGTGGGGGAGGGGTTTAGTTGCTCCGTTTGTCCGGGCATGGTGCCAGGACTGGGGGCTGGAGACATGCCAGGACATTCTTCTGTACTAGCAGTGTCTGGCAGGAGATGAGAAGGGCCCGGCTGTGGAGAGGGGGGCGAGCGAGGCACAACATACTGAAATGTTTTTAAAAATGGAATGTTTTTAGGTTTCTGGCTGAGCAATCCTAGTTTTTACATTTACATGTCAATGTATAATATATATATATATATTTGGTTTTATTTTAATGATACTAGTTTTGTTTCAGAATCCAAAGGAGGCAGCTGCATCTTTCTTCCATTTTGCAAAAGGCATAAACATGAATTCTGACCAGAAAACATGGGATGAGTTCTTTGAAAATGTTATCACTGGAAAAGCTGTGTTTGCTTTATTTTATTTATTTATTTGTCACAACAGTATATATAAGCATAAGCATGAAATAACTATACGATATATAAGCATAATCATAAGTATGTAATAACTATATGAAACTGGATACAATCAAAGAGAACATTAGGCCAGGAACGGTAGGCATGTTGGTTCTCTTATGCAGGCCCCTTACAGACCTCTTTCTTATTGGGGAAAAAAAAAACTTGCTTGAAATAAGGGGGGAAAGCAGATTGCAAAGATGCTTTGACCTTCTTCTTTTGGTCTCCTCTACTCTCCATCTGTCTGTCAAAGAGAAGCACAGTCTTTGAACACTGAAACCTATTTCCATTGCTTCAGTACAAAGCAACAATAGCTTCCAGAAGTGGTTCACCATTGTCTCCTATCTAAGGCTGAGAGAAAGTAAGTAGTCCAAACCTGATACCTAAACTAGTTCTTCAGGTTTCTACCTATCTGGTGTTTCTTGCTTGGAAAGAGACCCACCACACCTTTATGTGCCTAATAAACTTTTGAACTCTGTTTGAACTGAACAAGATTCCCCCCCCCCTTTTTCTAAGCTTTTATTCCTTGCAGCACTGTTGTAACTGTGAAGCTGGTCATGTCACCAAGAAGAGGCTCTAGCTGAAGAAAAACATACAGCTGAATCATTTCCTCCTCCCCTCCCCGGTTTGTACAATTGTTTTGTCATTTTTTTATTTATTCAATTTATACACCAACCCGTCTCATGTTTATTTGTTTCTAGGCAGTTTACAATAAAACAAATAAAACAGGCAAAATATGTCATCTAAGAAACAAAAATAAACATCCCTAAGTAGCCAGGCATAATCTAACAAATCTTCCATACAACCAAAAGATGGGCTTTAACCCATAACCTGGGGCCCACAACTGGGCATAAATCGAAGTTTTTGGGCTTTATGAATGGTGCCACAGCAAAAGAAAAAAAAAAACCTTTCTCCCTCTAGAGTCATCACGGCAGCGTCACGTGATGTATTGGGACTTTTTCCCCTCTTCGCTAAACTGGGCGTGGACGTGGCCAGTGGCCAGATCCAGCTCTGCTGGCTGGGGAATTCTGGGAGTTGAAGTCCTCCAAGCTTAAAGTTGCCAAGGTTGGAGACCACTGATCTAGGCAACAGTACTGGAGCATACTTATTCTTCCAGATCAGGTAGGACAGGTAGAAACACACACACACACACACACACATACACACACACACACTACAATTTTTATATATGTGTGTTACCATCAATGTGTGAAATTTGGCATTTTATAAAATGCCTAAAAAATCTATAGAATGCCAAAAAACCCACATATTTATTAATTATTGTAACTATGGTTTATGATCCAAGTCCTATTACGTGCTGTTTATATGTACATTGTGAGTTTATGCAGTTTATGCATTCCATTCCATTCTATTCCCTAGGCATTTTATGCAATACCAAAAAGCAAACTGTATGAAGTATAAAATGCCATTCTAGCCTTCCCTGTTGAAGCAATTAGGTCATTCCTGATCTTTTTTTTCCCAGTAAGAAACTCCTGTACTTTATTTTGCATTTCTTCTTTCATTTTCATATAGGCCTTTTCAATAAAAGGTTAGAGTTAGGCTTAACCCCAGCCCTTTTCATGACTCTCTTTTCATACTTTGCCTAAATAGTTCTTGTCATTCTGCACAATGCCCAGGTATTATACACAATGCCAAGGGAGCATATATAGCATTTTAAAATAACACAGACATTTCTTACTTTGCCAAAAAATGTCACCCATTCTATAGATTACCTAGGCTTTTTACACAAGGCCAGCTTTTTACACCTTGCCGGTATCTTATATAATTTATTCAATTTTAATATTTCTTCAAGACTTTCAGAGTCATTATAAACAACCAGTACTAACTTGCGAAACTTTGATTCAACTTTGTAGCATGCACAATGATAACAAAAATGGGTGGGTTATGGCAATGGGGCTTGGTCTAAGAAAAGATAGTCCTCGATTTACAACAGTTTCTTTAATGACTGTTCAAAGTTAGACTGGCATTGAAACAAGTGACTCACAACCGTTTTTCATACTTATGACCATTGTAGCATCCCCATAGTCACGTGATCAAAATTTGGATGCTTGACAACTGATTCATACTTATAATGGTCGCAGGGGTTGCCTTTTACAACTTTTTGACAAGCAAAGTCAACAGGGAAGCCAGATTCACTTAACAAACATGTTACTAACTTAACTGCAATGCTTTCTCGTAACAAATCTGTCAAGAAAGGTTGTAAAAGGGGGCAAAACTCACTTAACAAATGTCTCACTTAGCAACAGAAATTTTGGGATTGTGAATTGAGGACTACCTGTATTCTAGCTTTGCAATGGCTAATTACTGCCACCTCTTTTGCTTTGAGAAAGTGTGTCAGGTCTGGAAACCATACCCACCTCACCGCGCAGGACCCCCCCCTCGCGCACTTTCCTCCTCTCTTCCCCCCCCCACCATGCGGAAGAAAGGTGAGGGCGCGAGGGCAAACTAAGACGGGTGGCGGGGGGAGGGGAAGGGCCTGCGCGCGCGGCCCCCTCTTAGAAGGCGCTCTCTTTTCGTGAGGGGCAGCGCGTCTGCGATTTCTCCGGCCGCGTGGCTGCCTCAGGCCTTCCCCTCCTCCTCCTCCTCCTTCCGCGCTTTCTTCGCCCACGCTGGATGGGTTTAGTTCGGCAGCCCTGAGCACAGAGGGCTGGCCGTTAAGGGTGGCGGGGGGGGGGGAAAGGGGGTGAAAAAGGGGGCAGGAGGCGGGAAGCGCTGGCCTGCAGATGTTGTGGGTGTTCCCTTACTGGAGGTGTTTTTGTTTTTTTGTTTTTAAAGAAGAGCCGTTTGGCTGGAATGGTATATAGCAGGGGTTCTCCAACTTTGGTAACTTTAAGCCTGGAGGACTTCAACTCCCAGAATGCCCCAGCCAGCTTTTTTTATGCAGAAGAGGTTTTTCTGGAACCTTGACAAAGTGTTTCTCTCAGATTTTTAGCATGCTGTCCAGCTAGTGTTTCATGAACTCAGGAATTCAATATCCATTTTCAGAGAAAGTTGCTTCAGGTCAGTTATCCCCTTAAGAATATCTTTCTCTCTAACATGTTATCTACTCAATCCAAGTTGGCTACAATTTCATTGGAAAATGTTTTGCAGGAGGAAGGGTTGAATAAACTTTGTTCATAGATTTATTTCATCATAGTTGATTAATAACATGATCTGTTCTTTGAGCTTGTTCTTTGTCATGTGACAGTTGATTTCTCTATAAAAGGATTAACTTCACTTACAAAGCCAAATGAATCTCCAGACTATTCATCTGTGGTCTTAGAATAGCACAATCATGGCTCAACAACAGCTAAGCAAGGTTTTGGATGAAAAGTTGGAAGAAAATGAAAAGATGGCTGTTTCGGAACGGACATTTATGTATGATGGGGTGTTATATCCCACTATGATCTGTTGCCGGGAAACCCTGAAAAGTATTCATAGTTTTAGAGCTCGGGAAGATGATATCATACTAGCATCATACCCCAAAACAGGTAAACATTATAGTTTTGCAAGTAGGTTTTTGCATGTTTGTAGCCATGTTTAATCATTTCTTTAGAGTTTATAACAGTAAGGTAAAGGTTCCCCTCGCACATACGTGCTAGTCATTGCCAACTCTAGGGGGTGGTGCTTATCTCCGTTTCAAAGCCGAAGAGCCAGCGCTGTCCAAAGACGTCTCCGGGGTCATGTGGCCGGCATGACTCAACGCCAAAGATGCACGGAACGCTGTTACCTTCCCATCAAAGGTGGTCCCTATTTTTTCTACTTGTATTTTTACGTGCTTTCAAAACTGCTAGGTTGGCAGAAGCTGGGACAAGTAATGGGAGCTCACCCCATTACACAGCAGCACGATGGATTCGAACCGCTGAGCTGCCAACCTTTTGATCGACAAGCTCAACGTCCTAGCCACTGAGCCATTAAATAAAAAAAGTTGCAGATTCCAAAGCATTACCCATTTGATTGTGATGCAGTTAATAATTTGTCATAATGAAGTTCGTCAATGATTACTATGTCTAAGATGGCATTCTTGATCATCTGTATATTTCAAGAAATACACAGGTCATAATTTTGGCATTTCTGCTTAAAATAATCAACTATATTAACAATTGTTGTTGTTGTTAGTTGCGAAGTCGTGTCCGACCCATCGCGACCCCATGGACAACATTCCTCCAGGCCTTCCTGTCCTCTACCATCCTCTGCAGTCCATTTAAAATCATGAACAATACTGTAATTCTAAAAATGTCAATCACAAATTTTCCAAATCAATCCATGCAATGTATGAAAATATATTTTAAAAACAGTTAGTAAAAGTCATGTCACTGTTTGTGTAGTATTGAAAAATGACTTTATCAGGTTCTTTGGTGGCCAAACATTGGCGTGTTAATAAATTCTGTATTTTGTGGATATACTCCAAAAGAATTACATATAGCACATATCTAGTCAAACTGGATAGTTTTATCTATTCAAGGTTGCAAGGACTTTGATTTTAAGACCATGAATATTTCATGCAATGTAGATTGTAATACTGCTGTATCAGATAGCTTTCTATGTTTCTATATTCTTATTTTAAGAAGACAGTTGATAGTTGCCATTTTTAGTAACAATGCTTAATATTTAGTTACTTGTTTAATACTACCAGTAATTCTTACTCAATAAGTCTACACACTTAAAGATACTGTGCATGCAACAGACACCTGAATTGCACCTGCCTCTCTCTCTCTCTCTCTTTTTGAAGTTTCATGAACAATGTTTATTCCTGCATTTTCTCATGTTTATGTTTTCAAGTCTGATATGGTTGAAATGACCTATGGTCAAGACAACATTTCTGCATTTCTTCAGGTTCAAGCTGGGTTCAGCGGATCTTAATGCAGCTAGAAGTTGCCTCTGGAAAATATGATGAAGACGAGCAGAAGCGAAGGCAGCAAACACTGCAAGAATTATCACTAATTTATTTTCTTGAATCTGGAGAGCCAGGAAAATTTGAGGTTAGAAGTTGGAGAAATATTCAGTAGCTTCTTATCAAGTGGCAGGAAAGTCACATAAAGGATTTAAAAGCTGATGTAGGAAAGAGCATCTCTGTTTTAACAAAGTGAAATTCACTCATTAGGAGAAAAAAACAAACAAACCTAGACAGGTGCCGGAGAGAAACATGGATGTGTGTTTGACGTTGTGTTTTCAGTTTAATCAGCTCACTGCAAAAATGCATTGTAAATCATTGGCACTCTACTAAAAAAAGCAGATTTTGCTAATCTGAACTCTGCCCTTAAATATCATAACATTAATCTATGAGAAATAAGCTAAAGTAGGAACAGGCATCTTTTTTGGAAGTAAGAGCTGCACTTATCTCAGTGTGTATGTGTTGATGGGAAGTGATGATACTTTCACAGACAGCGGCCACAAAGGAGCCACTGTCTGACATCAAGGCCCAAGTCAGCAGAGACAACATTTTTACCTTGGCTGGTTTGTTCTTTTAGATGAATTTCTTCTATCCCAAAGTTTAATCGACCTTATTCAGTGTAATTTCCATTAGAGTAAGGAAAAAAATTTCATCTTTGATTTTCGATGATATGCTACCATGTATCAGTGATAAATACATATCACCCAGTGGTGGGATTCAGCCAGCGATGAAATCTAAAAATTTTCCCTACCGGTTCTGTGGGCGTGGCTTAATTGGTGGGTGTAGCTTGGTGGCTTGGTAGTCAGTGACTGAATGGGCATGGTCAATAATAATAAATAATAAAAATAATAAAATATACAAAACTTGGGAGGCACCGATCTACCTTCTTTAAAAATAGAGGCCCCGGTCTACCAATTGCCTTTTATTAAGAGGGACCGGTCTACCAAGTGCCTTTTTTTTGGCAGGCACTGGTCTACCTTCTTTAAAAATAGAGGCACTGGTCTACTAGCTGCCTACAGCGCTGATCACTGCCCTTTGAAGTGCTGTGGCAGTCATTTAAGGCCGTTTGCAGCTATATCACCACCGAATGCTTCAGGGACAGAGAAGAGGAACAGCGAAGCATGGGCAGTGGGGGGGGGCAGGGATTTTTGCTACCGGTTCTCTGAACTACCTGCCCCCATCGCTACCGGATTGCGCGATCCGGTCCGAACTGGGAGCATTTCACCCCTGGATTCAGCTGATGTAACAACCGGTTCAGTTCGCAAACGGGTGATCCGCGATCCGTGTGCGTGCAGTACATTTGAAAACAGCACCTTCTATTGCAGCTCCAGTGAATAAAACAGCTGAGGGGCAGCAATCTGTGTTGCTGCGCTAATCAGCTGGGCTTCAAACAAAGGAAGCTATAGCGCAGGGGTGGATGGGCCCAGCTGATTGTTGGAGCGAACTGGTTCACTCTCAGCTGATCATCGGAGCTACCGGTATGCCCGAACCAGTCTGAACCAGGAGAATCGCACCGCTGATATCATCACTTCAGAGACTGCTTCATACAGGCTGCATGAAGACAAACAAGTAAAAAGTTAGGGCTTGAATGGAAGATTCAGTCAGAGACTTCAGCTTGTCCTTATTTTAAAAATATTTTCAGTAGCTTTGTATTTTATCATGAATTCTTAGTTCAGCTCGTACCCTCTTTCACAGAGAATTGTAGGGATAAAAAAAACCCAAGCAAATTACTTAAAGAATCTCAGCAGATTGAATGCATTCCCTTAGGAACAGCAAGGATTCTGAGGAGGTTTGACTTGTGCTGTTTCCTCTAGCACAATCACTCCAAACCCCTCTTTGACACCTTCCTCCAGTCCAACACAGCAGTTTATGATGACAAAGTTCAGTGGGACTCATTTTGTTGAGAGGAACTGTGATATCCCTAATTTATATTTGTGTATGATTTTCTTTGCATTACGATTTTAACATTATTAAAGAGGATGGAAAAACTGCCTTCCAGACAAATTATAAAAACACACCTCATCCCTCAAAAGTTGCCCAAGTCTCTTTTTGAACAAAAGGCAAAAGTAAGTACCTTAATTTTCTTGATGTTGAGGTTATATATCATTAGTACATATACCGTGTTTTGCCGAAAATAAGACCCTGTCTTATATTTTTTTGAACCCCGAAATAAGCGCTTGGCCTTATTTTTGGGGAGGTCTTATTATTTTGGGCAGCATGGAGCAAGATGGGGCTTCTCTTGCTATCTTATCTGATTTCCAGCTCTGTCTCCCTAATCCTAACCAGAAGAAATGGTGGGGACTGGCTGCGCATGCAGTTAAAATATTTTCGGGGAGGGCTTATTTTAGTGCATGCGCTCAAAAGCCCGATTGGGCTTATTATCAGGGGATGTCTTATTTTCAGGGAAACACAGTATCATCTATCAATGAGATGTTGTCAAATAAATTTACACAGTAAAATAGGACCACATGCCCAGGATCACATCACGTTTTCATGACCTGAGCAGGCCTGGATGTTAGCAAAACTGTATTTTATTCAGAATAAAAATTGAAACCTTTCTTTTTCTGGTTTTCAAGCAAGCAGGAAAGGTGCATCACTGGACCCCAAAGTTTGACACTTGTTGCCACTGAATGTCATTATTTAGTGTTATGTTAGTATCAGGCAAGTTCGTCACATCAGTGATATCACCAGCCAGAGTTGTTTCAACATGAGATGACCTGCAAATAAATTTAAGAAATAAAATGAATAAATAAATAAAATCTTCACTTAAATATTCAAACTGAGCCATTGTTAAAAATTTCAGGTCAAATATACTGAGCTTTGCTGCTTACAATAGTTTATTTAGGATCTTGGGGAAATGGTTTTGGAAAAATTCTTTTAAAAATACTGTTCTTCTAATCTGGTGGTTTTACCTTTAATCCCCATTCAATTCATTTCCTTATTTCTTTGTTTATTTAATATTTTCTACATATCTCCTCTACAAGGTGACTCTGGGTAACTACATTTGAACTTTCATACTGCAATTTTTTAAAAATGGAATGTTTTCAGGTTTCTGACTCTGGTCTTCTAGATTTTATATTTACATGTCAATATATGATTTTGCCTTAAAGATACTGGTTTTGTTACGGAATCCAAAGGACATAGCAGTATCGTACTTCCACTTTTCCAAAGGCATCAAATTGATTTCTGACCAGGAAACCTGGGATGAGTACTTTGAAGCTTTTATCACTGGAAAAGGTATGCTTGGCTCACTTTCTTCATTGGAAAAAATAAATAAATTATGATTTAAATAAGGGGTGGGAATGGACTGGATAGAGCCCTTGGTCTTATTCTTTTGGTCTCCTGTACCCAGAGATGGGTTTCAGCAGGTTCTGACTAGTTCTGGAGAACCGGTAGTAAAAATTCTGACTGGCCCCGCCCCCATCTGTTCTCTGCCTCCCAAGTTCCAGCTGATTGGGAGGAAATGGGGATTTTACAGTATCCTTCCCCTGCCACACCCACCAAGCCACGCCCACAGAACCAGTAGTAAAAAAATTTGAAATCCACCACTGCCTGTACCCTCCATCTGTCTGTGGATGAGAAGCAAGATCTCTTTGGACAAAGGGCTCTTTTGTTCTGTTTGTCTTTCGATACTGAAACTTATTTCCCTTGCTTCCGGATAAAGCAACATACACTATAAAAAAAAATTGGAATTATACACTCTGAATGAATGGAAAACCATTCACTTCTGGTGAACATGTCACTTTTGGTGAACAGTTGAGGCAATCAAATGAACAGTCATTATTAATAAACAGGGGCTTCAGTGACAAGGAAGCTGTCAAAAAATGTCAAGAGAATGGCTGCAACTATGCAGTGAAATCCTGTATCTTTTAAAAATGTAAAAAAGAAAAAGCAAGTTTTTGACTGAGCGGTCATAAGTTTTTGATTTCTCCTATAGATGCCCCTGTTAGCCAAGCAACCCAACAATTAAAATAATAATAATAAAGTAATAATAATAATAATAATAATAATAATAATAATAATAATAATAATATAAAAAAAATAACAATAACAAAACAACAACAACAACAACAATAATAATACACCAGCGGAACTATAAAAAACTGCACAACTTGGAACATCATACATCTTAAGAAGGTACTTGGTTGATACCTAGGACGCTGACAGCAACCCGTATCAACCATTAGCACCAGTCAATGCTATTTGTGATGCATTTTTGAATGTTCAGTTGACTGAGTTTCATAACATAACAACAGAGTTGGAAGGGACCTTGGAGGCCTTCTAATCCAACCCCCTGCCCAGGCAGGAAACCCTACACCATCTCAGTCAGATGGTTATCCAACATTTTCTTAAAAATTTCCAGTGTTGGAGCATTCACAACTTCTGAAGGCAAGTCGTTCCACTTATTAATTGTTCTAACTGTCAGGAAATTTCTCCTTAGTTCTAAGTTGCTTCTTTCTTTGATCAGTTTCCACCCATTGCTTCTTGTTCTACCCTCAGGTGCTTTGGAGAATAGTTTGACTCCCTCTTCTTTGTGGCAGCCCCTGAGATATTGGAACACAGCTATCATGTCTCCCCTAGTCCTTCTTTTTGTTAAACTAGACATACCCAGTTCCTGCAACCGTTCTTCATATGTTTTAGCCTCCAGTCTCCTAATCATCTTTGTTGCTCTTCTCTGCACTCTTTCTAGAGTCTCAACATCTTTTTTACATCGTGGTGACCAAAACTGGATGCAATATTCCAAATATTCATGTTTAATGAATAAAGTTAACAACAACAATAACAACAACAACAACAACCAATAATTTACATCACTTATGGTATTCAACATTTGTTAATAATCAGAACAATATGTTAAATAGAAAGGGTATAGTAAAAGATCACATTGGAATCAATATAAAACTTTAACGGAAAGAATGAATAGGTGATGGGCAAGTAATTACATTTCTCTAATATTATTTAAAGCAGAATTTCCACATGTCTGATGTTAAAGCAGTATTCTGAATTTCTCATGGAAGAAATATTCAGAGAAGCGTTTTGTTCCATTACTCCAAACTTCGTCTTAAAAGCTTCACACCATTGTTTGTTTGTTTGCTTTGTGGGCTTAACAGCAAAATAAATATTCTCATTATCATTCACTCCGTTATGGATAAGTAATCAGTATGTTCTGCTTAATTCCTATCAGTGGCCTATGGATCTTATTTTGATCATGTTATTGAATGGAACAAGCATCTTGATGACAGCAATATATTTTTTATTACCTATGAGGAGATAAAAGAGGTAAGTGAGGGATCCTTGATGCTGTCTGAAGTTGCTTGTTTTCTTGCAGATATTTCATTACCCAAACATTACCCAAACTCAAATTACCCAAATATCATCAGTGCTAGTAAGGAGTGCTGTTTTCTGTCAGTTTATATTTTGGTCAGTGGTGAAATCTGAACTGGTTTATTACCAATTCACTGGCCATGCATGTGCGCCGCATGCCAAACACATGCTGCACGCACCTGCACAATATGCACCAAATGCGAGCTGCACATGCGCATACGCAGTGCATGCCAAAAGGAGGCTTGGGAAGGTAAGTAGAACAGTGTGTGTGGGTGTGATCAGCTGTCGTGCGCGATCGTGGGAACTTTTTAAAAATCTTTTTAAAAGCATTTTTTACTACCTATTCACCCGAACCGGTTAAAAAAAAAAAAGTTCCGACGATCAGCTGAGCGACACCCGATCGCCTGAACTTTTTTTTTTAAACTTTTTAAAGCATTTTTAACTACCGGTTCTAGTAAAAAAATGCTATTTTTTTTTATTTAGGAACTAAAAATAGGAAATATAACTCAAGGTTTCTGCTTGGTTGCTTTTTGCTATGTAACTGGTAAATATATCAGAAACATTTTCTTTTTAAAGTCAACCTCTGGATCAGCTGATCTACTCTTCCTAATACTTCAATGAAAGAATGAAGACTATGCTTTGTTTCACTTTTTTATTTTTTTTAATTCACACAAGTCCAACCTTCAAATATCAAAAAAAATATTGTGTTACCCGGATCAAGATTTGCAGTAGAAATATTTGAAATGTTTCCAGGGAAGCCTTATTAACTTACATTATATGTATTTTTGGGTTATTCAGAATCCAGCCTCAGCACTGAAAAAAATAGCCAAATTCTTTGATTTATCTGTGACTGAAAAAAAGATTGAGAGCATTGTAAAGGAAACATGTTTTGAAAGCATGAAAGATAATGCAGGAATCTATGGAAAAGTGGGCCAGGTGCTTTTCCGCAAAGGTAACTTGTAATATTTTTAATAATTTTGCCAACAAAACTTAGCAACCCTCTCTAACCTAGTGGCTTCATGGTATGTGGAGTTTCAGCTCCCATATATCCCATCTGCACTACTATTAATCTTCTCATAGTTCCCATCACCAATCTCTTTCCACTTATGACTGTATGACTGTAACTTGTTGCTGGCAATTCTTATGATTTATATTGATATACTGACCATCAATTGTGTTGTAAATGTTGTACCTTGATGAACGTATCTTTTCTTTTATGTACATTGAGAGCATATGCACCAAGACAAATTCCTTGTGTGTCCAATCACACTTGGCCAATAAAATTCTATTACTCAAAGTATTCAAAGTGGTGAAGAAGGGGAACTCAAGTACAAATCAGGAAATACAGGAAGCAAAACTAGGGTATTTTGATGCTTGCTGTTTGATCTGGCTAAAAGAGAGGGCAAATCTCTAAAATAAGAGGCTACTTTATTTAGAAGGTCATGAATTAAGATTTGGATGGCACCATTATCTATGGTATGACAAGGTTAAAGTAAATGTTGATTTTAATAACCATTTTGTTAGGCTTGCCATCCTAAGTGCTCTCTAATAAACTGAGGAACATTAAGATCAAATATTTTTTAAAAAATGGGTAAAGGGGGCACAAAACTAAATCAGAATACCAGCAAATAGCCCGAATCTGCAAGTAGAGAATCAGGAAAGCTAAGGCCCAGAATTAGGGGTGGGCTGCTGGGGGTTCGCAGGGGTTCAGGAGAACTTCTAGCTAAGATTCTGTGCAGTTCAGAGAACCCCCAAATCCCACTCCTGGCTGGGCCAGCCCACCCTGCCCTGCCCCTCCCAGGAGTCCCCACATGGCCCATTTTGGATGCAGATAAATGTAGGGCATGCTCAAGAAGGGTGAAAAACGGGCCTACCAGAAGTTGGGGAAGGCTGGAAGCGGGCCTGCTTCTGTCCTTCAGAGGTCCTCTGGAGCCTGGGGAGGCTGTTTTTACACTCCTGGAAGCTCAAGGAAAGCCTCTGGAGCCCAGGGAAGGTAACTGTCCCCCGGTGCAGGAGGCCAACTAGGCCACACCTACCATGGCCACGCCCACCCAGCAACCGGGCAGAGAACCCCTTACTAAAATTTTTGAAGCCCACCCTTGCCCAGAATGAGCTAAGACTGGCAACCAGTGCTAATAATGCTAATAATAATGATTATAATAACAACAATAATAATAACAATAATAATAAATATTTTTTTCAATATGTAGGAAACAAACAGAAAGTCAAGAAAATGATAGGTCCAGTAATGGGAACAGATGGCAAGAAGGTGACAGGCAGCAGGACAAATCACAATTGCTTAATACCTGTTTTTAAATATGACTTCTCTGCACTGCCATAAGGAATCAGTTAGTCTGTTTAAAGGATTCTTTCTTTTGTATAATAAAGATTTAAACCTCATCAAGTCCTATCTAATAGTCTTCTTGCTAAGTAGAGTCAAATGCTGAAAAAGGGAACAAATCCCATCTTACAAAGTCTGATAGTACCTACAAAAATTGAAATGTCTTAGTTACTCATCCAAAGCAAATAGTTAGGCCAACCTTTTCGAGAGATAAGGCAGGAGGGAGAGATCTCTTCCAAATCTGAGAAATGGAACATTTCCTAAGCATGCATAAAATATCTTTGTTAAAATTAACATTTCATGAACGATGTGGACACCACTTTTTTTTTTTTGTTTACATTTATATCCCGCCCTTCTCCGAAGACTCAGGGCGGCTTACAGTGTATAAGGCAATAGTCTCATTCTATTTGTATATTTTTACAAAGTCAACTTATTGCCCCCCCAACAATCTGGGTCCTCATTTTACCTACCTTATAAAGGATGGAAGGCTGAGTCAAACTTGGGCTGGGCTCGAACCTGCAGTAATTGCAGGCTACTGTGTTCTAATAACAGGCTCTAACAGCCTGAGCTATTCCGGCCCTGCTTGAAGATGTCCCATGGAAGCGTCTTTATTGTGCGATAAAACCCTCTTCTTGCTTTTAGAGGAGTTTTGAAGAATAGTTATTCTTTGGGTTAACTGAAAGACTTTCTCTCCCCTTATCTTCCCACCCTCCACCAACCACTGTTCATTGTTTCTTTTTTCTTTTTTAGGCATAGTAGGTGATTGGAGGTCTGTCTTCTCAGAAAGCCAGAATGAAAAAATGGACAGAAAATTTGAAGAGACTATAGCTAAAACTAAGCTTGGAATGATGTTGAAATATGAGCTGTACTGCAAAAACTGAACTGCTAGAAATCTCTCATGTTCTGATTCTCTGAATAAGGGTAAACATATTTTAATTGTTCAAGAAGAATTGGTAGTGCCTTCCTCAGTCTCCAGATGTGCCAGATATCATTTTCGATAATCCTAACACAGCTATTGGTTGTGTTATATGACGTGTCAAAGATTATAGCAGCTGAAATCCAACAATCTGAAAAAAAAAAGCCGCTTTCAGAACACCATTTACTCTTTTCTCGTCTTTTGGATATTGACATGAAACGGAAGAACTCCTCCAGAATTAATAAAAACCTAGGCTTACCTATAAAATGGAGTTTACTCTCTTAGTCTGCACAAAATTAGTTGATAATTGTTAAAAGATTAAAATGAGTATGAGGTTTCTATTATCCCCACAATAGTATTACTTATAAATTTTAGTTTGCTAAAATTAGTGCAGTAATTCACTCCAAAATTCAAAATCCAACAGAGATAACTTATTGGTTCTAACTCAGGCGTCCCCAACCTGTGGGCCATAGCCCACTACCATTCGCACATGCGCATGCATGGATAACCCAGAAAGGTTGGGGAACTCTGTTCCAACTTATACCAAATGTCCTCTTCTGTACAACCACTAGCACAAAGAAACTGTACAGTCAAGGCTTTCCACAGAGGAAGCAAAGGGAAAGACAGTGTTGATGAAAGAATTTACTCTCCTATTCTGTACAAAATTTGTTGAGCAATTGTTAAAAGACTAAAATGACTAAGAGGCTTTTATTATATTCATAATAAAATTCCTTATAAATTTTAGTTTGCTTTAATACAGTAATTCATTCCAAAATTCAAAATCCATCAGAGATAGCTTCTTGGTTCAGAACTTATACCAAATGAATGTCCTTTCTGTAATGATCACTAACGCAAAGAAATTGTACAGTTAGGGCTGTCCGCAGAGGAGACAAGAAGTGAAAAGAGTATTGCATTGTCATGACAAAAATCCCATCTTTTATATTTGTGATATCATTAGTCACACATATGAAAGAAAAACCAACTTGTGATGCATATTACAACCCTCCTTCCCTCATTTTGACAAAACTCTACACATGCCCTGGCAAACTACAGACACCTTGTGTAGAATGGCCCAGTAACTGTTTACTTAAATAGAATAGAATAGAATAGAATAGAATAGAATAGAATAGAATAGAATAGAATAGAATAAAATAGAATAGAACAGAATTTTTTATTGGCCAAGTGTGATTGGACACATAAGGAATTTGTCTTGGTGCATATGCTCTCAGTGTACATAAAAGAAAAGATACCTTCATCAAAGTACAACACTTACAACACTTAATGATAGTCACTGGGTACAAATAAGCAATCAAGAAACAATCAATTTCAATATAAATCGTAAGGATACAAGCAACAAAGTTACAGTCATACAGTCATAAGTGGAAGGAGATGGGTGATGGGAACCATGAGAAGATTAATAGTAGTGCAGATTTAGTAACTAGTTTGACAGTATTGAGGGAATTATTTGTTTAACAGAGTGATGGCGTTTGGGAAGAAACTGTTCTTGTGTTTAGTTGTTCTGGTGTGCAGTGCTCTATAGTGTCATTTTGAGGAGTTGAAACAGTTTATGTCCAGGATGTGAGGGGTCTGTAAATATTTTCACAGCCCTCTTTTTGACTCGTGCAGGATACAGGTCCTCAATAGAAGGCAGGTTGGTAGCAATCGTTTTTTCTGCAGTTCTAATTATCCTCTGAAGTCTGTCTGTTTTGTTGAGTTGCAGAACCAACCCAGACAGTTATAGAGGTATAGATGACAGACTCAATAATTCCTCCGCAGAACTGTATCAGCATCAAATTTTGATACTTAAAAAGAAATAACATTATCTATTATTTGATTATTCTTATGTGAAAGCCAGCTAAAATACCAATGTCCACTAGCAAACTTTATTCACTTAACTTGTGATTTAGCCAGCCAATTTCTTTGAGATCCCATAGGGCTAACTTTCAGATAGAAATGTGTAGGAATGCAGGCTTATAGTACAATCATATCAACAGACCAATATACACTAAGTCCTTATTCCCCTCTGCTCTGCAATGACGGGACCACACCTGGGGTATTGGACATAGTTCTGAATGTCACACTTCCAGAAGATTAATTGATAGGCTAGAAGGGTCTCAGATGACAGCAACAAAGATGATAAAGGGACTTGAGGACATGTCCTTTGAAAGTAGGCTGAAGAAACCTGGAATGTTTAGTTGGGACAAAAGAAACTGAGAAGGAATATATGGTTTTCAGACTTTTGTTAAAGTTCCATTGTGGACTTAAGCATAATATTATTTTCTGAGTTGTGTAAATGCTTCTTTAACTTTCATTTTGCTCAGCACCATTCTGCTTCAAGTAATAAGCAAAACAGCCAGCAGATGTCACCCTTTTATAGTGTTATGGTATGTTTGTGTTTCTTCAGGAAGAATGAAAGCTGAGTAGGACAACATTTGAATTTCTGATATCAAGAAATAGCAATTAGGAGGAAGAGATACTGTAATTGGGCGATCTCGTTAAGCTTGTATCAATTGTTTCAGATGAGGTGAAAAAAGTCCAATTTAAGTAAATGTATTCTTAAAGGTAAAGGTTCCCTTTGCACATACGTGCTAGTCGTTGCCGACACTAGGGGGCAGTGCTCATCTCCGTTTCAAAGCCGAAGAGCCAGCGCTGTCAGAAGACGTCTCCGTGGTCATGTGGCCGGCATGACTCAATGCCAAAGGCGCACGGAATGCTGTTACCTTCCCACCAAAGGTGGTCCCTATTTTTTCTACTTGCATTTTTACGTGCTTTCGAAACTGCTAGGGTGGCAGAAACTGGGACAAATAACGGGAGCAGCACTAGGGATTCGAACCACTGAGCTGCTGACCTTTCGATCGACAAGCTCAACATCCTAGCCCCTGAGCCACTGCATCCCTAAATGTATTCTTAAGACAGGCTAATTTGCTAATCATTACTCAGTAATCCTCATTGACAATTAATAGAATAGAATAGAATAGAATATTTTTATTTATAGACCGCCCTTCTCCCGAAGGACTCAGGGCGGTGTACAGCCAAGAATAAAATACAGAAAGAAAACAACAATACAAAACTAAAAACAACCCTTAAAAAACCTATTTGATATGGCTACTTATAGATAAAATATTACCCTCTAAAATTTACAAAAAATTTAAAACCCATAAAATCAATTTGATAATTTAAAATTTAAGCGAGTCCAGCAATGAAATTTGTGTATTTAAAAATTTACTTCTGCAATGGTTATTATAGGGTATCCCTTCATAGGACTGATAGAGATAAAAGAACTCATTATACCTATGAAAACCAGCTTTATTTTTTCTATTTGTTATTTTCAATTTATGTTCAGGGGACAACTGTGAATTAAACGATAGAAGAAACAAGATCAAATCTGGCATTAAACACACATACACATACAATCCCATTTTACTCCTGTTGCTGATGTTGCATTGCAAAACCAGCATCATCATCAGAAATGCAAGGAAATGATGTGAATAAACAGTGTTTCTCCTTCCATTGCTAAATCAATGCATGATCTGACTTTTGCTGAAGACCAACCTTTTTAATATTATTCCAAATATGTCTTTGATTAGAAGACTCTTTATAATGGACACAGTTTCCCTCTGCAGTTCCTCCAGAGCACGGGTGTCAAACTTGTGGCGTCACATTACTGTTACTTGACGTTTTGTGACATTTTTCCCATTCGCAGAGCTGGGGTGGTTGTGGCCTACATGTGATGCAACCAGCCCACGTCCCACCACTTTTGACACCCCTGCTCCAGAGATATCTGAGATCTAACTCCACCCACTGTGAAAACCCCAGTGGGATTTGTTATCTCAAAGAAATTGGCTCGTGAAATCACTGATTTAGTGGAGATAGTTTGCTAGTGGACATCAGTACCGTACTTTAGCTGGCTTTCACATAAAAACTTTTGTAATTTAGAAAAAATGTAGAAAACGATTTCCAGGTTTATGGGTAGCCAGGCCACATGCAATTTATACACAACTCAGTTTTGCCATATTATATATATCAATGGTGAAATCTAATTTTTTTACTACCAGTTCTGTGGACGTGGCTTGGTGGGCGTGGCTTGGTGGGCATGGCAGGGGAAGAATACTACAAATTCTCCATTCGCACCCCACTCCATGGGGCGGATACTGCAAAATCCCCATTCCCACCACACTCTGGGACCAACCAGAAGTGATATTTGCCGGTTCTCCAAACTACTCAAAATTCCTGGTATCGGTTCTCCGGAACCTGTCAGAACCTGCTAGATTTTACCCCTGATGTGTGTGTGTGTGTGTGTGTGTGTGTGTGTGTGTGTGTATGTATATGTGCGATGTACTGGTATGGACTCAGGATATCCTTCAGTTGACAGGGCAGAAATCGATTGTGAAGAAGCAGCTTCAGATGATATGAAAATAGTCTACGCATTGGCAGGTAGAAACATTATTTAAGGAAGCTGAAATAGAGAAAAAGAAAATCCCCAGCCATCACCACTTTTCTTCTAGTGGTGTTGTGTGTTTGTGCATTTTTGTGTTCTTTAACAGACCTCCCACAGAAAGATTCTTTGTTTCAAAGCATGCCACCCACATTAGGAATTTTTGGCAAATGCTGTGAATATCTGAATAAAATCAGGCAGCTGCTTTTAATTTTGGCATTCCCTAACACAAAGTCTCCAGCACCATCTTTAGTCCTAAAACAGATCTTAGTCATTAAGGAGCATTAAGGAGGCCAGGAATTTGGCTGTAACACCTAAGCATGTACTTGCATGGATATGCATAAAGAACCATATAGATAGAATGAATGTCATTGGGATTTGTACCACTGGGATTCCTACAGATTATTCTACTTCCTGTTGCTCTGGCATATTGTCCTTTTCTTTCTAAAGAACCAAACCAACTGGTATTAAAGAGGGCAAAGGTGAAATCATTGCTGTGGATCTAACTCAATGATGGCTAACCTTTTTGCCATCACGTGCCAAAAACAGTGGTCGCACGGGGGGGGGGGGTGTTCGCACATGTACGTGACCACACCCATAATTCTATGCACCCCTCCCCCCAGCACGCGACCCCCCCTGCGCTTTCCTGCTTTTGGCATGCAATGGTACAGTGAGCCCAGTAGGCCCATTTTTCACCCTCCGCAGGCTCCAGAGCCTTTCTAGAAGCCTGGAGAGGGTGAAAAATGGGCCTCTCCCCCCGCCCCCGTGGCCCTCCGGAGGCCAGAAACAGCCTGCTTCCCTACTTCCGGTGGGACCAGAAGGCCCGAAAATCAGCTGGCTGGCGCGCACATGTGCGCCTGAGCTGAGCTTGCCTGCCCATCGATACGGCTCTGCATGCCACCTGTGGCATGCGTGCCACAGGTTCGCCATCATGGGTCTAACTGTTAGCACTGGGAAATGTTCATCTGAATTTTTAATTTAGAAAAAGAATGGATCTCATTAGGGTTTTTTTCTCTTGCATTTATGATTTTAAAAAGCTATCTTTTTTTCCTGCAAAGGAGTAGAAAATTTTGGTGAAATAATCATAAGTGACAGATTTTTCACTTTCTTAGATGCACAGACATCAGTAATTGTGTGAGAATACTTACCATACGGTCATCTCACTAAGAGGGTGAATAATCTCCCTGGTCTGCTATATTTCATTTCAGCCCCAACACAGAACAGCTTGAGGGGGCTCTCCCCATAAACCTGTGGGAAATCAGAAAGGATGAAGTCAGGGAAAGCGATCGAGAAAGAGCAGCATGTTCTGTCATTTTACAACTAATGTCAAAAGCACCACCCAAACAAAATCCAAAAGAATTTCTAAACCACTCCGAGGATGAGATTAGAAAACTAGAATTTTCTTCCCTGGGGAAGAAACCTTTGGGAAAATGGGAAGGCAGATTGTATTATGGTTTTTAACTTTAGAAATCAAACATTGGGTGGAGACACTTTCTAAGCAAAGGCATACAATATGATGAATAGATTCATATGTTTGAGAAGGAGTTACAGTTGTTGCTGCATTAAAAAAAAAAACATTCATGAGCTCATATCGGATTTTCTGCAATCTTACTGTCATCTCTTTGAAGAGAAATGATCAGGTTTTTCTGGCAAGGTCCTTCTTTGTGCTTTATTGCACAAAGAAGCAGTCTTTTGCTAAGATATTCACTTTCCCTCAAGAAATGCTGTTCTCTGCAATTTTCCTTAAGGAGAAAATCCAGTAAGCGGGGAAATACATTTAGACTTGAACAGATAGCCAAAGCTGAGCGATGGCTACATTCCAAACATAGGGGATAAATCACATATTTCTAGATGTGTGGTATTCCCCCCCCCCCTTTAGCCATACACACAGAAAATCTCTTTCCATATTTATACTGAAATAATCTGTCAAAGAAACAAATTTGGTTGAGAAATTCCATTGCTCATAACACCACTGATATATTGTATTTACCCGCTACAAATCAACAGAGCATTGCCTGTTCTGCATTATTTTTAGATAAAAAACATTTTGTACTGAAATAACCTTATTATATAGAAGCTGCAGAGCAAAACCAATGCAACTGGGATGTTATTTCAGACACTTCTTTAAAATCTCTTTTTTGTTATTATTATTATTCAGTATTATTAAAATTATGAAATGAGTAGTTCAATAAATATTGAGGAACAAAAGGCAGAGAAAATCTTCAAATGGGCTTGGAAGGCAATTTCTCTAACCAGTGTACAAAATTTTTTTTCCTTAAAAGAAATTTATAATTTTTTACATTGTTTGGAGTAGAATATGAAGATTCAGTTCCATTCCTATTTCACCCCTTCCTGCACAAAGAAATGATGCAAAGGTTGTTTCTATGTTTGAAAGAGTATAAGAATCATTTTTCACATTATACAGTATGTACTATAAGAGCAGGTTGGATTCACTCTGCCAACTTTAATGGATTGAATGGAATTTAAATCATGATTCATAGTCTTGATCAACTATGCATTTTCCACCAAGTGTTTTCAAAATGGGCCAATTCAGAAATAAATTTTGGTCTAATAATCCAAGATATATTAGGCAACTAAAATCCACCTTTCTCCCTACTTGTCACTTCTATTGTATTTAAGACTTTTAAAGAATTCCTTTTATATCCAAATGAGAAAATGTGGTTTAATTTCAATGTATATAAAAAGTTACAAAACCAGAAAAACACCTAGAGGTAGTTCTTGACCTATGATCACAATTGAACCCAACATTTCCATTGCTAAGCAAGGCAGTTGTTCAGTGAGCTTTGCCCCATTTAACAACCTGCCACAGTTGTTAAGTGAATCACTGCAGTTGTCAAGTTAGTAACATAGTTGATACGTGAATGTGGCTTCCCCATTGACTTTGCTGGTCAGAAGGTTGCAAAAGATGATCACGTGGCCCCAGGACACTGCAACTGTCATAAATACATGCCAATTGCCAAGAGTCTGAATTTTGATCACATCAAGGTATTTGTTTAATCCAGTGGTGGGTTCTAACCAGTATTACCACCGGTTCGCTTCGCGCACGCACTTTGCACCAAGACAAATTCCTTGTGTGTCCCATCACACATGGCCAATAATAAAACGTTCCATTCCATTCCATTCCATTCCATTCCATTCCATGCTATTCTATTCCAAAGATGTTTGGAATAGGCAACTGGACTTTCTTGGTTTTTATTTTATTTAATTTTTTAATTTTTTTGAGAATTTAAACTTCTCATTCAAGACACTTTTTCAATAGGGTTGAAAAATATAGGATTCAATAGGGCTCTGCCTGAATGGGAGACCCCTAGGAAATCCCAAGACTGGGAAGAAAGCAATG